>NC_140581.1:591349030-592041260 GCF_964204655.1 Triturus cristatus | reverse complement strand
GGCAAACAACGCCGCGTCTACACCGGTGCCCTCTCCCGCCTTCCCAAAGCCCTTGACAGCCGCTCCCGTACCTGTAGAAGCCACGCACCCCTTGGTACGTGGCTCGGGGATTCGCCGGGTCGTTGGCCTCCTGGCTCGCCTTCCGTCGCCTCTTCCTCCGAGTTGGTTCCCGTCTTCCTCTGCTCCGAAGACCACTGTTCCTCCGCTCTCCGAAACCGCTGCCCCTCCGTGGTAGTCTCTTCCGTGTTGCTCGCGCTGGTCGCATGCCCCTCCTCCGTCATGAGTCTCGGGTATTTGTCCAATGAAAGGGACATGACGTTGTGTAAAGGCGGGGCCTCATGCTGGCTCGGTCTCCGTTTAAAGGGGCCTTGAGTCCTCTCGGTTGGCGCGGCAGGCTCCCAATCGTCCAGGCTTTCTCGCCAATCTTCCTGATGGGGAGGAAACAGAGGGTTTGAGGGAAAAGAGGTAGACCACCAGTCATCTGTACCCGCCGAGGTGTCACGGGTCGGGACCCCCGTGTCACATGCATATTGTACCGAGACTCCTCTTCACTCTAACCTTCCCCACTATGACACCCCAGGCCCCCCCAGGCCCTTGCTGCACATTGCTCGTTCCTTTAGAAGTGGAGCTGTGACATTTGCTCCCTTGTGAAATGGATCCAAATAAGGAGCAGGGTTTTCTCTTGTTCCCTTGCAAAATGCATCCAAATATCCGAGTCAGGCCAAAAGCTAGAGATATTTGCTTACTGTGTAAGGTGCTTACAGTGGCCAGATCTCTGATGTATGGCATGAAAACTGGCCCTGTGTACATGTCCCTAAGTTAACACTGATGCTAAAAACATGGATCGACTTGCAAACAATGAATGTCAAAAATGTCGAGGGAATGCATTTCAGTTATTTAGTTCCTCTCTTATTTTACATGCTTAACTTAATCTTGCATCCCCCATGAGTTAGCTATTTTATAATGTTGTTGTTTATCTGTATTTTTTCTGTGCATACTTTGAACCTTGAGCCATGCCAGGTGTTTATGAGGGGCTTTGATTTAGTGCTAAGGCACTAAGGCTAAAGCTAAACAATGTGCCTGTCAGTGGGTTGGCCTCTCTGCAGAGCACACAGAACAATGCAACTGAAATCTGTGGATATGTGCGTGAAGGGGGTACACTGATGTCAAAATATTTGCAAGGCAAAAGTAAGAGAAATTAAACTGCTTAAATTTGAGAGAGTGCAGTGCATGTTGGGGGCAGTGAAGTGACAGAGAAGCAAGGAAGGTGTGGCATCTTGAGATGTCACTTCTGTTGCTAGGCACTGAAGAATGTTATCATCTGGATGAGCCTTATGATGTAATGACTAGAGGACAGTTGCTGCCTAGCTTCAATCCCTACAAGACCTGTTTATGTGGATGGGATCTTTCTATGGAATACATCTACCAACTACAGCCTTCCTGTTTGGTGTCCTTCTTACATTTGGCGACTGAGGATGGGATACACCTGGAAGCATTGATTCCAAACACCATAAAGGATTATTTCTACTAAGGGAAAGATCTCAACATTTCTACTTCATCAAAGCTGATAAACTGCTGGTGAAACATGATAAACTGCTGGTGAAACATCTACTTCACGTCTGTTTATCTACTTGGTCCTATCTTGGATTATAACTGGCGTATTATCTACCACACAGGTGCCTCTCTGCATTATTCCACCTGTGCCCCTTTGTGCTGATTGATATTTTTTTTTGTGTTGTGCACAACTTTGCGTATTTGGACTTTGCTCATAGCACAGACGTTTTTTTAAGAGAAAGGAAACAGCGTTGTCACTCAGAACTAGCGCTTGTGTTCCTGTGGCAGGTACTGCCCACTGGTGATTGAAACTCTCCTTGCTCTCAACAGGCATGGCACTCTGAGGACAGTGAACGTGTTGTGCCCCCACCGCCGACTTCCTCTGAACTGCGCAAGTGCCTGTTTCTGTGTAAGAAATTTCACCGCGTCGTTTTGGGCTTAGGAAAATAAGGGCGAAAAGTTTTCTTTTGAAAAAAAAGGTACTGCACGCACTCACTTCGTGGACGAGTGTACGAGTCCAGCGGTGTTTGGCGCCTCGTGAGTTCTGTTCCTCCCCTAGAACACACAGCCTTCAACACTCCGCCAGCGCGACAGCCTGCGTCTTCACACGGAACTCTCCTACTGAGGCACGCATGAATAGATGTACCGACATCTCAACGCGCGACGCATGGTTGCTTGGCAACGCTAAACAACACTCTTCTCCGCTTCAAACGCGCCGGCGAACACGGAGAAATTCCAAACCCGAAACGAAATATGAGCGTTTGCAGCACCCAGCGCCAAGATTAAGGAGACAAAATGGTGTATTTATTATTTTGTTTCCTCATTCCAGTTATTTACACACTTCAACAAGCCAAGGTAAATTCAAGGTGTATCATAACAGTGATACACACACTTTCTCCAAACTTTGACTTTACAACAGTGATACACACACTTTCGGGTGTCACAATTTTTAAAAAATTGAGTTTTATTTTTTTTGTCTGTTTTTTTTAATTTTTCTTAAGGATAATTGCTTTAATTAACTAATTGAAGTTTTGTTTTTAGAAAAAAAATATATATATATTTTTCAAATTAAATAAACCTTTAACGGTAGTATTTGAGGGACGGGGAAAACAATGCAGAACGTCACTGCACCCCCGTTTTTTTGGGCAACACCAGGTGATCCCCCCATTAAATGGCAAAAATGGCGAAAGGTTTTTGAGAGGTATGCGAGAGTGTGCGGTTCATCCCTAAGTGCAGAGAGGAAAACCGCACTACTCTTACATTGTTTGGGATCCGAAGGACAGGAAGTCTTTGATCACCTTCCTGAATTTCATGATCGCAACCTTAACGAATACGAAATTTGCATTGTTAAGCTTGACAAACATTACTTACCCAAAGTCAGTACCATTCTAGAAAGATAGCACTTTGGAAGGAGGAATCAATTAGAAGACGAGAGTATAGAGAATTATGTTACGTCTCTAAGGAAATTGGCTTCGTCATGTAAATTTGAAGGTACTCTTGATGAGAGAATAAGGGATCAGTTCATGCTGGGTTGCAGCATTGAGCGCGTTAGAGAAGAGTTGTGGCAAAAAGATGAGCCGACTTTGGAAGACGTAATTGTAATTGCGAAAAGAATAGAACACTCGCTAAAATGTGTTGATGTTATAAAGAAAAATGGTGAAAGCAAAGAGAAAAATTCTATTCAAGCTGTTGCCACTAAACCTAGCGCGGCAACAGGTAATAAGGGAAATGAGAAGATTGACAACTCAAAAGATATAGGAAAGAAATTTGATTTCTCCAGTGTGAAGTGTTTCCGTTGTGGGAAAACAGGACACTTTGCGAATGACAGACAATGCCCAGGTTGGAAGGTCACATGCAGTCAAATGCAAATAGAAGGGTCTTTTCTCTGTCATGTGCAAAGGGAGAAACTACAGAGGCAAAATAAGTGAAGTTTACTATGATGTTGATGATACTTATGAATGTCAGGATGAGGTAGACTGTGGCCAAATACAAGTTCAAGCCGTGCAGAGGGGGGAAGGGAGAAAATGCCCGATAGATGAGATTCTAGTGGAAGGAAGACCCACTAAGGTTCTTTTTGACTCAGGTGCAAAGATTAGCATTATCTCAAAAGATTTCTTTACCAAAGAAGTTTGTGGTAAGGTAAAAGTCTTTCGCCCTGACATAAAACCGTTTGCATACGGAGGGGAACCCATAAAATTGTTTGGTTATTTCTGGGGTTTAATTGACTATAAAAACAGATTAACAAGCGCTAAAATTTATATATCACAAAAAGGAGACAGCATTTTGAGCTGGTTCCACCAGAGGGATCTAGGCGTTATGTTGGACCCAAATTCTTCACCCCCCATCATACTTAAAAAAGATTACAATTCAAATGTAATCTCAGTTAGTCAGAATACTGCAGATAAAGGATTTTGTGAGATTTTGAAAACAAAATTCCCAAAGGTGTTCTCAGATAAGTTAGGGTGCCTCAAAGGGTATCTTCATCACATTCGTATGGTTGATAATGCAAAACCTGTTTGTTGCAAAGTTAGGAATGTACCAATTGCAGTAAGAGAAATGGTCAAAATAGAATTGGAACGTTTAAAGTCTGAGGGAGTGATTGAAGATGTAGAAGCTACACAATGGGTTGCTCCGTTGGTCGCCGCAAAGAAGGGGGATGGATCTCTCCGTTTGTGTGTGGAGCTTCGCGAGTTGAACAGGAGTGTTGTTGTAGACCGTTATCCGCTGCCTAAGATTAACGACATGTTAATGCTGTTAAAGGGGGCAAAGATTTTCAGCACCATTGATCTAAGGTCGGCTTATCCCCAAATTAGATTAGATGAGGTTTTGAAAGATTTAACGGCTTTGTCACTCCATTTGGCACATTCCGTTTTTCAAGACTCCCTTTTGGCCTTATATCAGCAGCCTCAGTCTTCCAAAGAGCGCTGGAAAAGGTTTTGAAAGGCCTTACGGGCGTTAGGGTTTACCAAGACGATATATTGATCTTTGGAGGCGATACTAAGGAACATGATGAGAGACTGTACATGGTTTTGAACAGATTGCAAGAGTTCAATCTGACAGTAAAGATTGAGAAATGTAAATTTTGAAAAAACTCCATTGAGTATTTAGGACACACTATATCTGAAGGTGGGGTCTTACCAAAGGAAAGTTTAATTACTGCTATACAGAATCTAGCTTCCCCAACAAATAAAGAAGAACTTATGAGCTTCTTCGGTATGGCCGAATATTATAGTAAATTTGTAAGTGGATTTGCATCTTTATGTGTTCACATGAGAGCGTTGCTCCGCAAAGGTTCTGAATTTCATTGGGATAACAGCTGTGAAAAAGAGTTCTATGCAATCAAAGAGAAGTTGAAAACTGCTCCCAAACTATGCAGTTATGATCCAAAAAGAAAATCTATTTTAGTCACGGACGCAAGTTTAAAGGGGTTGGGAGCTGTTTTACTACAAGAAGGTCGTTCTCAGGAACAAGTGATTCTCTTCTTGCCAAGGAGTTTGAGGGGCGCGGAGTTGCGCTACTCCGTGATTGAGAGGGAAGCACTTGCTGTTTATTGGTCTATAAGAAAATTAAAGAACTTCCTATGGGGTGGTGAGTTTGAAGTCAGGTCTGACCATGAACCGTTGTGCGAGATCTTTAAGAATAAAGGTATTGACGCAGTCTCAAGTAGAATAACTAAGTGGATTGTTGGCCTACAAGATTATAATTTTGAGGTGAAATACTTGCCTGGGGTGGAAAATAAAATTGGCTGACGCGTTGTCCAGACTGGTTGTCGAGAATGACCTGAATTCAGATGAGTTTGAACAGGATGATGATATGGTTTGTGTCATTGAAGAGAAAATAATTGACAAATGCAAATGGCAGGAAGCTTTACAACAAGATATAGAGTTAATGAAAGTGTCAGAAATGGTTAACAAGGGTTGGGAGTTAAAACACAAGGGCGATGCAAACTTGGCAAAATTTTGGCATGTGCGTGATCAACTGTCTCAACATGATGGACTCCTTTTTAGGGGTTTAAGGCTTATTCCTCCCAATTCAGTTAGAGCAGAACTTATATCGTTGGCACATATGACCCATCAGGGCGTTTCTAAGACTAAGGAGAGACTTAGATTAAATTATTGGTGGCCAGGCATGGATCTACAGGTCGAACGTGTGATAAGGGATTGTGTAGATTGTGCTCTTAGTGAGAGGGTAGCCAAGCCTAAAACGCAATCCATGACCATAAGAGACAGACCAGATGCTCCTCGGAAAGAAGTAGGTTTAGACATTCTTGGTCCAATACAGTCCTCTGGTCCAGAATGGTATGTGTTTGTATTAATGGATTTCTTCTCTAGGTGGCCTGAGATTGGAATCTCCAGAGGACTTGAAACTAGGCACGTCATAAATTTTCGAGAAAAAATATTCGCTAGGGAAGGAATACCTGATAGTATCCTAACTGACAATGGGGTACAGTTCGTGTCTAAGGAAATGCAATTATTTTTGGCTGCACGTGGTATCAAACATAAAAAATCTTCTCTGTACCATCCAGAAACCAATGGGATGGTTGAGAGATTTAACCGTGTACTTAAAGAAACCATCAGCATGGCACGGGCGAATAGTCTAGATTGGCGTACTCAAATTTGGAAAAAGGTGGAGGCTTACAGAGTGGCTCCTCACTCTGTGACGAATAGAACCCCCTTTGAATTGTTTAGGTCTAGATGCCCAAACACTCTAATTGCTCCTCCCTGGGTAAACAATATGCAACCTGGTCTACTGGCTAAAAATGAAAACAAAAATTGGAAACTACATTAGTCTAAAAGTATAGAAGCCAGGAAAAGAATCCATGATTTAAGAAAGTTCGTTAGGAAAACTTTAGTTAAGGTTGGGGATTGGGTTCTTATAAAGAATCCGTCAAAGAAGAAATCCAATTCAGGGTTTTTGAAACCCACCCAAGTAATCAAAATTTTCAACAACGCCATAAAGACTGCGGATCATCGCATTTGGAATTTAAACAGGGTGGTGGTGGTTAGGAAAGACTTTGTGGCTGGTCAATGTGATTCAAGTTCTCCTGAAGCTAAACCTAGCCCAGTTGCTATTCGCAAGTCTTCAAGAATCTCTTCTCCACCTAAGTTTTTGAGAGATTTTGTTAAATAGGTCATGTCAATTTTTATTATTCCATGATTATTGTTTAGCTGTAGACTCATTTGTTTCTTTTATAAAGGATGGGGATGTGTGGCATCTTGAGATGTCACTTCTGTTGCTAGGCACTGAAGAATGTTATCATCTGGATGAGCCTTATGATGTAATGACTAGAGGACAGTTGCTGCCTAGCTTCAATCCCTACAAGACCTGTTTATGTGGATGGGATCTTTCTATGGAATAAATCTACCAACTACAGCCTTCCTGTTTGGTGTCCTTCTTACAGAAGGGCATTCGGGGAAGAGTGAAAAGAGCATGCTGAAGAGGAAAGAGAGGGGGTTGAAGATGTGCAGCTGGACAAGATATGCAGAGAAAAAGAGAGAGAATACATATCTAACATAAAGCACACATAAGTGAAGATCAAAACTCCTTCCACAGTGCTATTTAATCCACAGACTCACTATTTCAGAATTGATATATTTCCAATGTTAATTATTTATAAGAAATCATTGTTGTTACTCATTTATCTTAAACAGCTAACACCCAGTGATAAAGCCAATCATACTGACAGGCTTTAGGCATATGTTAGTCGCTGTGCCATTTATGGATAAAATTACATCTCAGAGGGAAACCAAAATACCTGTCTGATGGCACACTATGGGAATCACAGAAATGTATTTGTCATGTACCTTGATAGAGAGCACCCACTTTTTTCATCTCACTTAAAGACCTGTCTGCACATATTTCTATATGACTGGTTACAGCTAGCATCTGTGGGTGCTTCTCGAAGTCTGGTTAGAGCATATTTTTCCAAAGTTAATGCTGCATGCAGTGCAAGACACTGGGCAAGCATACATTTTGAAGGGCTAAAGTTGTCATTCAGAACAATTAACACATTACAGTAACTGTTGAACAAATTAATCCAAGACGATATGGGGCAGTTTTTAATGTATTTAATATTTCAAGACTATACTGCTCAATAAGCCTTGTTTTATCGGTACATTCAATTCGTTTTAAAATGCACCATTTGCCAATCTTTTTTTCATTTCTTTCTCAGGAGAGGGACTCCCCCTGGAACCCAGGTTTGTCCATAGAACTTGTTCACATCGCCTGCTATTTAAAAATCATGCCCAACGTTTACGCCTCACCACTTTTAAATGTCACCAGCCAGCACTGCTGGTATCGGTCTTGGGGCGAGTCTGCGACTCACCCAGTGCTCCACACAGTACATGGGCCCTGCCCGTCACCTAATCACTTGGATATACAAGGCCATCTGGGAAATGACACCTGCTCCACTTGCCCAGCTGTGACAGAAATGGGAGTTTGAGAGGCCATTACACGATAAAGAGTGGGAACGCACCCTAGAATTCCGGAAGAAAGTATCCCGGAACTCCTGTTTAAATAATATGCTATTTTTTTATCCAATGCCGACCTGACTCCGCGGGGCTTCAGCGCTACAACTCGGAGTCACAGTTTTCCTGCTTCTATTGCCAGGCCCCTAGCGCAGCATTCCTACAAGTCTTCTTGGCCTGTCCAACCTTGCAACACTACTGGGGCGCCGTCCATCTCACACTGCGTGAGGTCACGGGGCTTTCTGATATCTCGTCCTGGGAGGTGTGCTCGTTAAGCATAATCTGGCGCCTGAAACCCCACAAAGTCCAGACGCGGTTTACAGCCCCGGCCCTCCTTCTAGCTAAGCAAGGAATCACAATGCACTGACACAGGCCTGCAGCCCCCCTTGGTGGCCTGGATAAAGGCAGTTTGTAAGTGGGGCAATGCAGAGGAGAATGTGCTCCATAAAGAGGAGATGCGGGGAGTGCATCAACGCCCAATCTCCACTGAATAGGTCATGTTACTCCTGCGCTTACGACAAACAATTGATAACGACTCCACTGAGGCAGGCCTATTCTCCTGAGGTCCCCTACACTGCACCCATGTACATTGGGCACCAGTAACCCCCTGCAGGGCCATTATACACCACCCCTCATTGGTACCGCAATCTCAGCCACCCAGAAACCACCAACAAGAATCCTCCTCCTGTCACTTACCCCAGTTCTGTAGCCCAAGATAGTAGCTGGCTATCTCTCTCTCTTTTTCTTCTTGTGTACATACACAGGAGGAAAACCCTTCCTCAGGATGGACTCGCTCCTCTAAGGCATCATTCTGATCTCCAGCATTGCCCGTTTTTATGATTAATGCCTGTAATAATGCTTCAGTACGGTCGATATGTCCTTGATGTTCTGCCTGTACCTATAATTGATAACAATGTGTACTGATTCTAAAATGTTAAAAACCCAATAAAATGGTTTAACAAGAAAAAAAACGAAGGAGAGAAACTAAAAGGGGACATGAAAATAAAAGAGGTGCTGTGATGGAGGGATTTGGGTGTGAACAGATGTAAGAAATATAGAAATCAAACAAGAAGCAGGTTTCTCAGGCAGTGAGTGTTTGCATTGTGCTGTCTTTTAATGTGTCACTCCCTCGAATACCCTAGAATAGTAGAGTAATTTATAGCATTACCTGTAGTGGGGCCCACACTCTTGGATAGGGAACTACTACAAACACAGCCAGTGGATCTACAAGAAAGCTCCAACACAAACTATGTGGACAATGATTTTCCAATCTCCAACTGTGTCCTGACTGCCATATCCTCCAGTTCTACTGGTGTTTAGTCTTATTAGAACTTGCCACACTTTATATACTCTTTTTGACTGACTGTTAGACCTGGCATTTTTTGGCGTGATTTTCCCTGTATTTTTGCTTCTGACCTGTTTTTGACCGTGTGCTGCATATAGTTTTTGCTGGTTTTAGGACTCTGGGTACTTTACCACTGATGACCAGTGCTTAAGTGCAAACGCTCCCTGAGTATATTGTATATATTGGTTTATCCATGATTGGCATATCTTATTTACTAATGAGTCCCTAGTAAATGTGCACCAGGTGTGCCCAGGGCCTGTAAATCAAATGCTACTAGTGGGCCTGTAGCACTGATTGTGCCACCCATATGAGTAGTACTGAAAATATTTCTCAGACCTGCCACTGCAGTGTCTGTGTGTGCAGTTTTAAACCACCATTTCTACCATGCGAGTGCACCCACTTGTCAGGCACAAACCTCCCCCTTTACTTCATGTAAGCACCCCTAAGGTAGGCCCAAGGCAGCCCCCTGGTCAGGATGCAGTGTATTTAAAAGGTAGGACATGTACTGTTGTGCTTTACATGTCCTAATGGTGAAATATTGCTAATTTCGTTTTTCACTATGACAAGGACGATCTCTCCCATAGGGTAACATGGGGATTGCCTTGAAATATCTTTTAAGTGTAATTTCCCATTGGCAGCTGATAGAGATTTGGTGTTTGGGGTTTCTGAAATCACAATTTAAGAATACATCTTTTAGCAAAGTTTGCTTTTAAATTACGTGCTTAAAAATGCCACTTTTAGAAAGTGGGCATTTTCTTGCTTAACCAGTCTGTGCCTCTGCCCGTCTGTAGAATTCACTTCTGGGTTAGGATGTCAGTTGGGCTCTTGTGTATTCACTCTAGACAGTCACACAATGGGAGCTGAGGTGTGCCTTACATATCCTGATGGGCCATCACCAGTCTGATGGGATTCCTGAGCTAGAGTCCTGGGAGGAGTTGTCACTGACACCTAAATAGGACTGTGCCTGTCCTCACACAAAGTTGTCTTCACCCCTTTGTAGTGTGTCGGGAGCCAGGTCAGAAACAGGCAGGGTCTTGTGCACTACCAAGACTTTCCTTCGAAGATTGCTTACTTCAAAGGCAGCAAAGGGTATAAGTATTGGACCTCGACACTCTCAAATCAGAACACTTCTGGACTGAGGACATTCTGCCAATTAGAGCTGGATGCTGCAGGAGGGACTTCCACCCTGCCTGTTGCTTTGTTGTGTTGGCATGCTACTTACTACTTCTGTCCTGGGAATGAAAGGACTGGACAATGCTTTCTGTATTCAGCTTTCCAAGGTTCTCCAAGGGCTTGTGGGTGCTTGTCTCCTTTTAAAAAGTCTCAGGGCAATCAAAGACTTCAAATACCAGTGCCTGGGCTCTTCTGCTGAGAGTCCTGACTTCCCAAGTGGTGCCAAATCCAGTCCGTAGGCCCTTGGAAGTGGAATCGGGTGAACTGAAGGATAATATCCACGCATCCCAGTGTCTGTTTTTGTTGAAGCATCACTACAAACTGTGACACATCGCACTTTGTAATGATGTAGTGCTGCCAACACCGGTGTATGGTTCCCCATCGGCACATCAATCACAGCTTTCACCACAGGCCCCAACTTCCCATTTCAGCACGTCAGAACAACCACCTCAGCATGAGTTTCAAGCACCATATCACCAAAGTCCATGACGCACCTCTCCAACTCCGACGCAGCTCCTGCTTCATTGTTGTGAAACCGATGCAGCATTGTTGCTGGACACCAATTTCTTTATCGACGTTGCCCAGCAGTAAGGAACCGAGGCTGCATGTCCGGAGATCAACGCATCACTTCTCCTTCCAGTAAGGAACCAACGAATTACCTCCCCTGACAGTAAAGAACCAACGCATCACCTTCCCTTTGCAGCAGTAAGGAACCAAAGCATCTCCTACCCAGGCAGTAAGGAACCAACACATCACCTCCCCTGGGAGTAGAGAACAAACGGATCACTTTGCTATTCCGGTTCCTCACCTCCCCTGCGCCTGTTTCGTCTTTAAATTTTGATGCATCCTAGGTACTCTGTGCTAAGAGTGACGCATCTATTGATTTCTATGGACTGAATTAATATAACCTTTAAAAAGTGATATCTTTACTTGTGTGTGTCTTATTTTTTGTCATATTGGTCTTGTTTTACTCAGAGACATATTGGCTATTTTTCTGAACTGGTGTGGACTCATTTTGTAGTGTTTTCATGGTTACTATGTGTGTATGTATACATGCTTTACACATTGCCTTTGAGATATGCCTGACTGCTCGTGGTGCCAAGCTACCAAGGAGGTGAGCAGGGGTTTACTTAGCTGTGTAATGTCCTTACCCCGACTAGAGTGAGGGTCCCTACTTGGACAGGGTGCAAACCACTGCCACCCAGAGACCCCATTTCTAGCACCAACCAAGACATTTTACTTTTACTAGATCCTGCAAAGCGTTTTCTAAGGATTGTTGAAACGTGCAGATTCCTATCTGAACAGTACATTCAGATATAGATATACCACATAGTTGAAGTTTCACAACTGGCTCGAGGATTCAGTCTGTTTGCTTGAAGGCAAAGTTTGATGGTAAAAGGTTTTGGGAAGTGCCCAAAGTTGAAAAATGGCCCTCTCTGAAGGGTCACCCCAAACCTTTCCCTTCCTCCTCTTCATTTTCTGAACACCTTTTTGTTGTCTTTAGCACTTTACCCCTGCTATCCAGTTCTAAAGTGCATGGTCTGTTAAGTTTTGCATGTACTGGAAGTGAAAAACACCGACATTTGTTTTTCACTACTGTGAGGCCTACCTTTCCCATAGGTTAACATTAGGAACAATTATTACACAGTATAAGCTATAATTCCTGATTGAGAAGGAGTAGATCTGACATGTTTCATATCACTGGAATGGTAATGATAAATCCTCTTTACTGGAGAAGTCAAATTTATAATTCCTGTTTTAAAAATGCCGCTTTTAGAAAGATGGCATTCTTCTTTTCTGAGCCTTGTTTGCCTACAGCCTGTCTCCAATAAATGTCTGGGGTTGGTGGCAGCAGGAATTTGTGCATTCCTTCTAGACAGCCAAGCACAAAGGGAGCCTAGGTGGGCTTGATGGGTCATTTTGGGCAGGATGGGAGGGAGGAGCTGACACTTGTTTCATTTATAAAATCATAATCTATTTTTCTAAACTGGTGTGGAGTCTTTTTGTGGTGTTCTCAATGTGTTACTGTTTGAAGTGCTGCACAAATACTTTACACAGTGCCTCTTAAGTTAAGCCTGCCTGATTTGTGTCAAGTTACCAGAGTGTGAATACAGGTTAATTTATGGTTTGTTTCTGATCTCTTCTGGATAGGACTGTGGTTCCTGCTTGGACAGGGTGCATACCTTTGCCAACCAGAAACCCAATTTCCAACACCCACCATCACCAAGGTATGGAGACAACTGCAATTTTATCTTTTAGTTCAATAGTTGTTCTGCTTTTCACAGTACACCTGACATCAGTGAAATAAGAGTACAGACTCCTCTCTGCAGGGGTCTTGCAAAGGGAATATTTAAGCCATACTTTGTATCTATTGTGGGTTAATATTCATTTACAGCCAATAACAATCCTTAAACTAAGGGTTAAGGACACAGAAACATTCTAACTAACAACATTTTAATCTCTAAATTGTCGTGGGCAGTTCTTTTTTTTTTTGTCTACAATAGCCTATCCAGCTGCCCTGTTATTAAGGACTCCCTGAATGTTCACAATTCACTGCACTCCAGTTATTATCAGGTAGACGTCTAACACAGGATGTAAACCTTTAATAGCAGTTATCAAATTCATATCTTAACCATACCTTTGCATACAGAACAACGGCTCCCTTGCAGACACATCTTGTAAGAAACAGGTATGCCACTCAATCAGACCTTAAATATATATCACCCCATATAATTACATTATGTTTGGTTGTGAGATATATTGTGCCAGGAGTACAGTCAAACACTACGTCTATGTCCCCATGATACTAGCTTTTTCTGTCTAGCTTTGGCAAGACTGTTTGCCCCACCCCCAAAAAATTATTTACAATACATATGCATACATACATACATGTGAGGATTGCACCTTTTCAAAACCTTGCTATGTTTTCTGTAACAATGAAATTGACAAAATAAGCAATAAAATAGATAACATCTATTAATTAATTAATTAGGGTAGGGGGAAGAATTTCAGCATTACAACATTTTAGAACATTACATGTAATTGGTTAAATAATTTCTTCTACATTTTACTTTTATATTTTTCTATAGGTGAGATAACTTTGCCACAAATTGTAATAAGAGCACAGTGGTGACTCAGTTACATATTCTATCTTTTCCTACATTTTTTTTTGGTCAAAATTGTATTTATTAGCAACAAACTGACAATACAGATCATGACATACGTAATATCACAGAACGGACCAGCAAACGAGGAATAGTAGAACGAAAGGAACTATTCCAGGCCCGGACATGGAAAGTCCAGGCTTCACCAACAGTAATGTATGCTAAAATAGGGGTACAGTGGTGTGAAATATGAAGCGAAGCAGGCCTTAGAATCATGCCCTGAGCATCCCCCAGGGGCACAACCTATGGTCCAATAGTCCGGTGTCCGCAGACTATGTAGAGAATAAGAGTCCATGCAAGTCGCAGCTTCTGCGCCATGCAATATCAAACTCGTTTTATAGGAAAAATAAGACCACTCCCCGCCAGCCCTCCCCCTCCCACCTCCCACCCCCCATTGAGAGAAAGAGAGAAAGAACAGAAGGAAAGAAGAGAGCAATAGAGAGAGAGAAAGAGGAGAGTTTCAAGGAGGGAATCCAAGGATCCAGGGCCGGGGGCAAAGCTATCCAAAGCGGGGAGCCGGGTAAGGCCCCATCCAGGCGGCGCCGTGACCCCGAAAAGTGCTACCAGGGGAGTCCCACTAGTGGCGATTTCAGTAGGCTACAATTGGAATAACCTTAGCCCCCTAACCCATGGCGGGCAAACAGCCGCCGGCAAACCCCGAGAGTGGAATGTCACCAGCGGGCCCCAGTTAAGTTCGAAAGCGGCATAATCATCTCTAAAGATATCCGCCATTCTCTCCAGACGTAGAAGCCTCCAAAGGCGAGAGTGCCACATCGAGGCCGTGGGAGCCACCTGTTTCTTCCAGTTGGCAGCGATAGCCACCTTCGCCGCCCCTAGGCAAAGCCACATAATGGCCTTATCTGCTCTGGTCTGGTAGCGTAAGGAGGGGTCTCGGAGGCCTAACAGCGCGGTCTCAATAGAGGTGGGGATCGGGTAGCCCAACATAGTCTTGATTTGCGCTAGTATCTCTTCCCAGAAAGGGCGAATAGTCGGACAGGTCCACCAGATGTGCTGAAAGTCCCCCCGTAACCCACACCCTCTCCAGCAGCGATCAGAGGTGCCCGGGAAGATGCGCCGCAGTTTAGCTGGGTGTAGATACCAATCTACCATCACTTTCGTGTGTGCTTCCCTTAGTTCTATTGAGTGGTTGTGTTTCGTGATGTCGGACCATAGCACCTCCCACTCCTGCTCCTCAATCGGCCTATTCACCACCCCTTCCCATGTAGCCTGATAACGGGGGGTCGACGAGGGCACCGTGGCCAGCAGATGACCGTATAGGAAAGAAATTGCCCCCTTCATGGTAGTGTTAGATCTTATACATTTCTCAAACGGGGTCTGGGGCCTGGTGATCGCCATCTGCATGGCAGGCGACTGGAGCCAGTGGCGTAATTGGAGATATCTATAGTGTTCAGTTTGCGGAAGGCCAAAGTCAGATCGACATTCAGAGAACGACATCAGTCGAGAACCTCTAAGTAGATGTCCAACCATTAAGCAACCCCCCTCCTCCCAAGCATTGAAAGGTTCCCCTGATGAAGGCCGGCGGGAAGGCCGCGTGCCCGTGGATGGGGGTATGAGGGGAAGGAAAAGTGGTCCATCGCTCGTCTTGGGATAGAGTGTCCCATACTCGTAACGTCGTTCTAGTAGGCGTACTAACGTATGTGTTATCTGGCCTATCTTGTTTAGGGCGCCATACCAGGTCCCAAATTGTCCGTCCCGTAATTGACCTATCCATGTGTCACCAATGTTTATCGGACTCCCGTTCGGACCATTCAATCAGCACATGCAGCTGCGCCGCCTTGTAATAAAGGTGGAAGTCGGGAAGGCCCGCGCCGCCCGGAGAGCGTGGCCGTCGTAACATAGAATACGACAGGCGGGCTCTCCCCCCCTGCCAAATGTAACGGGAACAGAGAGAGCGCATGGTCGAGAAAAATGAGAGAGGGACCTCGATGGGGAGGGCCTGAAATAAGTGGAGCAGCTTCGGCAAGACCGTCATTTTAAGCGAGTGAATGCGCCCCAGCCAAGAGATAAACAATGGTTTCCATCGCGCCAGATCAGCCTTAATGCGAGCAAGAAGGAGGGGGAAGTTAGCCCTATATAGATCCTCCACTGACGGCGTAAGGCGAACCCCCAAATATTGAAGTGAGTCAGTCTCCCACCGGAAAGTCGTGCACTGCTGCAGTCGCGGGAGCTCCTCCGCGGGTATCGTAAGGTTGAGAATGTAGGATTTATCTAAGTTGATCTTAAATCCCGCCACCCGTTCGAAGCGCTGTAGCTCTGCGTGCAGGGTTGGGAGTGACGTGGCAGGGCGAGTGAGGGAGAGGAGAACGTCGTCCGCGAAAAGAGATATCTTGTGTTCCTCCCCCGCAAACGGAATGCCCGTTATCTGCGGATTGTGGCGGAGGGCGCTAGTGGTTCGATGCTCAGGGCAAACAAAAGGGGGGATAGGGGGCATCCCTGTCTCGTGCCTCTAGAGAGGGTAAAAGGCGCCGAACATGTCCCATTGACCTGGACTCGCGAGGTGGGAATCCGATAGTTGGTCTGAAGCATTGCAATGAATGGATCTGCAAAGCCCATCTGTCGCAAAGTGGAGAATAGGAATCCCCAGTCCACCCGGTCGAACGCTTTTTCAGCATCTAGACCGACCAGGAGGGCCGGTATGCGCCGTTTGGAGGCTTTTTCTATCAGATGCACTATACGGTGTGTGTTATTGTGAGTTTGTCTTCCCGGAATGAAGCCCGATTGATCAGGGTGAATCAGTGCTGCCATAAGGGGGTTGAGCCTAGTGGCCAGAATAGCGGAGAATAGCTTTGCGTCCAAGTGCAACAGCGCGATCGGGCGGTAGGAGGAGCATTGATCTTGACATTTCCCCGGTTTCGGGATGACCGTGATGACGGCCTCCGCCATAGAAGGCGAGACCACCCCCTGGGCGACTATGGCGTTAAATAAAGATTGTAGGTGCGGGGCCAGATCAGGTGCGAAAGTGCGGTAAAAGAGGGCCGTGAAGCCATCAGGCCCGGTGCTTTGTTAAGTTTGAGTGCCATAATAGCTTTGGTAACTTCTTCTAGGGAGATGGGGGCACAGAGGTCTGCATTGGCGGAGGCTGAAACCTTGGGGAGGGCCAAACTCTGCAGATCTTCAGTTTGCAGTGAGGCCTCAAGAGAGTCAGAAGTATACAGCCTGCTGTAGAAAGAGCGAAAACATTCTGCCTTCCCCTTATCGGAGTGTATGACCGTATCTCCAGTGTCTCTTATCCCCTCTATATATTCCTTATCCCTCTTAACGCGGAGCTGTCGGGCCAGATGCCTCCCAATTTTGTTCCCCTGTGCATACGATGCGTGATGCAGGCGCAAGAGAGAATGCTCGGCCCGGTTGGTGTATATCGCCTTCAATTTACCCCGTAGAGCTGTAAGGGGCTACATGGTAATGCGGGAGGGCTTGGCCTTATGTGCCTGCTCCGCCGCCACCAGCTCCGCCTCCAAGCGTTCACGTTCTGCCGCTCTCTGACGATTGAGCGTAGAGTTAAGGGCGATGCATCTGCCCCGAATCACCGCCTTAAAGGCATCCCACCGTGTCAACTCCGAAGTTGCCTCTGCGTCATTAAGAGCGAAGAATTCGTCAGTGGCCTCTCGTAGTGACTTACGCAGCACAGCGTCTCTAGTGAGAGAGGCAGGAAAGTACCACTTGGGTTGGCGATCTCGTGGGCCATCCCACTGGAGTGTGACCACGACCAAACTATGGTCAGAGACAGATAGGGGGAGAATCCGCGCGTCTCTCAGAGAGCCCGACAGAAAGCGATTAACGAAAACGTAATCAAGACGTGAATAAGATTGATGGACATGGGAAAAATGAGTATAATCTTTTGTGGAGGGGTGCAGTGTAAGCCACGCATCGCATAAGCCCAGGTCCGAGAGACGTCGTTTGGTAGCTAGGGAGAAGGAACCCGATTCCGCCCGCTGCGCGCGAGAACTGTCAAGGTCCGCATGCCATAAAAGATTGAAATCCCCCATCAAGATGACCGTGCCCTCCGCAAACTGCTCCAATTTAGTGCACACGGTGGCCAGAAACCCTGCCTGGCCCGCGTTCGGTGCGTAGATCGCAGTAAAAGTACATGTCTGACCCCTGATGATCCCTTTCACCATCACCCATCTCCCCTCTCTGTCTGAACACACATCTAAGGGTTGGAACTTCACCCCGCCATGGAACATCAACATTACCCCCCGATGCTTGGTGGTGGCTGAGGAACTGTATGTGAGTGGGTATGACCTATGTCGGAGCCTATGTTCCTCCCCCTTGCTAAGGTGTGTTTCTTGGAGAGCAACCACGTCTAGGTGATGGTCTGATATGTATTTGAGCACCCTCTGGCGTTTCTGGGGGGAATTAAGCCCTTGCACATTCCAGCAACCTACGGTCAAAGCCATCGTGGGTCAGGTATCAATCTTCTAGCACCATCATGTCTCATGGCCCGTGTCGCCCTCTCCCCGTCTCCCTGCGTTCCTCGTGGAATTCCCCCCTCACCCCCTGACAGAAAAAGAGAAAGATAGATAGGAAAGAGAGAAAAGAAAGGAAAGAACACCCAAGCGATCCCCAAGTCACGTCCCATCAAGGAGTAGAGAACTCGGAGGGCCGTGACAACCCGCCCACCCCCACCCCGGTTGCAGAATTCTAAACTAGAATAAAAAAAAAGAAAAGAGATGGAAACATCCACCAATGCTGAACCCAGGCCCCGGACCAGGCTGGATCGGGTAAACCGCTGCTCAGAGTGACCCCCCTCCCGTTACAGGCATCAACCTCTCTCAGCGCATCCACCAAGCGGAGTTGATGGAGTCTACAGCAGGCACCCAGGATCCCCCTCTGTACTTAAGTGCTCCTCAGGGAGGTCTCCCCTGTGAAGCCATCAGGGAGGGGAGCGACCCGTCGTGGCCCACTCCCCCGCTGTCGCCCCAAGGTCTCCGGTCGCCGTGTCTCCAGCATTCTCCTGCTCGTCCCCCGAGGAGGAAAGACCCAACAGGGCCCGGCCGGCCGCGAGGTCCACCACAGTCCGCTGCTTGTTTTTGTATTCGAAAGAAAGGCCAAAGGGGAAAGTCCATCGGTATCTGATACGCTCAGCTCTCAACTTGGTGGTCAGTGGCCTAAAGGCTTGACGTCTCGCCAGCGTGGCCGGGGAAAGATCCTGAAACAAGGAACACGTGAAGCCCTGAAATGAAACCTCCGGGGACGACCTAGCCGCCGCCAGGACAGCCTCCTTGACTTTATAGGAGTGGAATTTAGCCAAGATATCCCTCGGTCGTCGTCTGTCGCCAGGCGCCAGGAAGCCCACCCTGTGGGCCCGGTCGAGCTTGATTTTAAGAGTTTGTGGCTTCACTACCTCCGCGAAAAGGCCCTCCAGAAACGCCTCAAGATCTGGGTCCTCAGCCCGTTCCTCCAGGTGGCGCACGCGGATATTATCGCGGCGGGCGCGGTTTTCCAGGTCCTCGGCCTTGAGCTGCGTCTGTGTCAACTGCTCCTGGAGGGCCTGTATCTGTCTCGAATGATCTGCAGACCTGCCGCCCAAGTCCTGATGTTGGGCCTCTAAATCTATCACTCGCGTGCCCACTGCATCGACATCTTGCCGGAGGCCGGACAGTTTGTCTTGGATGTCGGAGCGCAGCTGGTCGATGGAGCGCTGCATATCCCGGCCGATCTCCTCCCGGAGTTCGGCCTTGAAGACTTTCAGAGAGGCCAGGAGATCCTCCTTGGTCAGAGCCATTGCCCCCCACGGGTCGGCCGGCGCCCCGGAAGGTCCCCTATCCGCTGGGCCGAAGAAGGCGGTCACCGTCGCGTTTCTTTTGGCGTGTCCCTTCTTGGCAGGCATAGGGACCCCCCCCTGGCAAGCCACAGCACACTTCCAATGAAAGGGAGCGCGACTATCCTGTGATGGCGCACCAGGCTCTCCAGGCCGGCGCTGCAGCGATAGCGGGTGCACCGCGGGGACTGAGGTGTTCACCAGTGGGCCCCCAGCTGATCCCCAGCCTCCAGGGTACTTCGTGTCTGCGCGTCAGTCGTCACTGGGCCCCCTTGCCAAAGTCGCAGCCTCCGCTGCACGGGCCCCGGGGCCCACCCGGGCGCCCCGCAAGGAGGGCACCTCCACTGCCACCACCGCCGAGCCCGGGCCACTCCCTCTCTCCCGCTTCGGGAAATGTGCGCCCCGGTTGAAGGTACTAAGTGCAGGGGGGCCCAGGTACTCCCAGATGGGGTCTCCCTTGGACGGCAGGGGTGGGCGCAGCACTCACCCGAGGGTCCGGGGTGTCTCCTCTAGCCAGTTCGCTGGACAAAAGCTCCAAAGGCGGCACCGCTCCCCAGCTGCGTCCGCGACGTCAGAGCGAGGTCAATTGGGGCTTCCTCTTCACAGCCTGTCGCCAGCGTGCCGAGAAGCCCCCAACTCAGCCGCCGCCTCGGGAGCCGCCATTGTGAAGCCCTCCGCCACGTCGGCGTCCGTCGTGGGATCGCAGCTCCTGGCGTGCAGATGATCGTGCCTCGGCGCTCCAAGCCGCACTCGGGTTACAGCGCGGGCACCCAGAGGGGAGCAGGGCGGCCCGCCGCGCTCCGATCCCCGCCGGCTTGTCTGTAGCTTGCATGCAACGCGGTTATGGCCCTGGGGGCCGCCATCTTGCGGAGGCCAGCCGCGGCCGTGCTCGTCTGGTGGTGGGCACCTCAGATGACCCGGGAGCCCGTCAGGTACATGGCGGCGTGTGCCCCGTCGTTAGCTGGGGCGGTCGGCAGCAAGTAGATCCGCCCTGGGTCCCTGAAACAGCTCCGCAACCGGGGTGAGATCAGAGTGGCACGGGAGCCGACTCGGATTAGGTCCGGTCGGCCATCTTGCCTAAGCCACGCCCTTTTCCTACATTTTTAGCTGACATAAAAAGGTATGTGCGGTTTAGTGCTGAATAGAGCAGCTTTATACTTGATAAATCTCCTCACTTACTACAAATTGGGTACGTAGGAAGAGCCTAATCTATCAGAAGTTATCAAATCTACAGTATATCAGCCTTCTAAGGATATAAAATATATCTTTTGAGAGTTTGATAACAAATTACTTCATATTTTTGAAAATGTATTCTAAACCTATTGTTGAGATTGGCAACCTCTTTCGAAAACAAGCTGTGACTAATCTAAATTACAGCTGAAAGGGATGGCGGCAGTTCTAGCCGTAAACATTTCCAATTCCTGATCTGATGGATAATTGGATTCGTGTCCTTCTTGCAGCCTGCCTGTTTAGTCAGGACAAGTGCAAACGTACTTGATGTCGTCAAACGCACTCACAGTTCAATATATTCTATTTCAGTTACATCTGTATTTGACTGGAAGAAGCTCTCATTTTATATAGAGCAATACCTAAAAATTCAAGGTGCAAATAACGAACACCGTACGCCTGTACAAGCATAAGATTGCCATTCGCATACATGCAGCTGTATTTCTGTCAATTTTACGCCTCATCAACACGTGTTGGTTTGTACTTAGCGACCACATTTATTTGACATTTTTCATGAGCTGATGTCAATTTTCTCAAATTTATTGACATATTTTATTCATTTTAGGTACAACTTTATACTTCATGCAGTACCTGATGAAAAATGTTGTACGCACACATTCACTAATCAAAAAAGAGGGCAAGAGTGCAAACTGATGAGCAGAATAAGTAGCTAGAAGCACATTAAACAAGTCCTTGGAACTAGGATATTTCCTTTCTGAGTTAAAAACGTCTTGTATTAGACTTCACCTTAAGAAGAAGAACTTTGACCCATCCAGCCCAGCAAGCTAAAGGACACTATCCTGTGTGAACAAGTCAAAAGAACAGGTTTTCATCAATTCTCTAGTTTAACTGAGGAAAATAACTTGATGTCTGATTAGCTATCTGGATTCTTTTTTTTTTTTTTTGCAGGGTTTTATATAGTGCGAACTTGACCCGAATCCAATCAGGTATCAGAGCGCTTTACATAGCACCAGTTACGTTACATTAGGACACACATTCATTCTTTGTTAGGTACGGGGAGATTAAGTGATTTGCCCAGAATCACAGGATGCTCAGCGTCATTACTGAGACTCAAACCCAGTTCCCCAGGTCCGAGGTTGAGCGCCCTAGCTGTTAGGCCAACTCCTCTCCCCTAACAAGGTAAAGTGTCATGCTCTGTATCCGTATGGGACTGCCTACAGCATCCGGACTGGTTGGTGGCATTTGACACTGTCGACCATGAGACACTAAACTTAAACTGTATCATCTCAGAATACATGAAAACCCTCTAGAATGGACAGCCTCATACCTTAAAGAGAGACAGAGGTTGATATTCCGACCAACTTTCATATCCGCCCATGACACCCAAGACTATGGAGTCCCTCAGTTGTCTACACCTTACCTGTTGCAACTCTGCATATCACGAGGAGCAGCTAATACACAATAAAATACTGTGGTGCAGCTTCCCATACCTGGGAAAACTACAAGCTATCCTCCAACTTGTGATCTCCAAGCTCAACTACGCCCATTGCCTATATCTTGGCACCTTCTGTTTCATCACACACAAAATATAATGAATCCAAAATGCTGCCTGCAGTATGACTCCTCCTCCATCTTCAACCCAAAGAACACAACACCAGTCCTGCAAATGTTCTACTAGAAGACAAGTGTTCAAGACACCTTGGAGCATCCACAGAGCGTTCCATGGAAAAGGAGCACTATATTTCAAATCAAATCAGGTTTAAGCAAAATATTCAAAATAGGACATTGTGCTCAAGGCTAACACTATGGGTCAATGTACTTTACAATAGGAAATTCATAGGAGGCAGCACTTTCTCAGTACAAGCTCTGGAATTTATTGTAAGTCAAGAATCAAGACATCCCGAAGCATTTTAAGCTCAGAAGAGAGGTGAAAACATGGGTGTTCATGAGATAATTACATCAATAACTGACCCTGGGATAGAGCCCCAAATGATAATGCCCCTATCCGTATAGGTACAGTCCAGTGCTATGGAAGAATAAAAAGTAGCACACCTCAGAGTAGACAGACAATAGTACCCTACCCAAAATAGGAACCTTCACCCAACATAGCCTCGGAATTACCACACCATATGGATAGAATATGATAACTATGACATCATTACTATAAGATATGTCTCTCAACTCAGTTTTAGATGCATCAACTGCCACTCAGTACCTGAAGACCTACATCCTGCTTAATGAAACGGAGG
This sequence comes from Triturus cristatus, assembly GCF_964204655.1. Classification (NCBI taxonomy): domain Eukaryota; kingdom Metazoa; phylum Chordata; class Amphibia; order Caudata; family Salamandridae; genus Triturus; species Triturus cristatus. The sequence goes on along the minus strand of NC_140581.1, from coordinate 592,018,338 downwards.
ACTCTAGGATAGTACCTCGCACAACACAGACAATAATGAATGTCTTTCCTAACTCCTGCCTCTAATGATTAGATTAGACCACAAATAGTAACTCTAGTCTTTTTGATGGTCCTTGTAGTCTCTATCTGATGTAATCCAAGCACCATACGATATCACATAACAGTTCACTACCTGATCCCTCATTCATGGATAGGACAGGGATATAATATATGAAAGGACCTGTGGAACGTTGCTGGCCATTGAAGACCACAAATAGAGGATATATAAGCCTGCTTAGCCAACCACTCAATATTATTAAGACAGGCCTGAGAAGATCAAAGAGATATGCTCAAAATTGCTGATCGAAGGAAGAATCTAACATAGTTAAGTCTGCAGATCCCAAATAGTCCATCAACATCCCATAATGACCAAAAGGATGATTACAATTCAGCACATCTACTTACTTGACATCTCATAATTGCAAACATATAAAAGAGGATTGTAATGCAGTATAGCTGGGGAGATCTCCGATTCTCTCTCACTCTTTCTCTTTACTTGTTACCACCCCTGGGTCTATAGGATTTTAGAGTGGACGACCTCCTGCCACAGCCAGCATTGAAAATTGGATTGGGAACATAAAAGAAAAACTACCAACACAATAAAGGGAGCTGCTGAGGTTAATCAGACCTGCACCATATCAAAACTATAAAATGCATTTCCGTCTTTATAACTTCCTCAGCCATCACACTGGCAAGTACTGTTTCCCATAACATGATAACCCCACCTCAGTGACCATCACCCACAAAATGGAAATACTTCTCACATACGCTTAAAACGAAAACAACAACACCTTTAACCACACAGCCACATGGTGTAGGGTGCTATCCATGTGGATACTAGTTTCAGTGTCCCAGAAACTATACATGTGGGATAATGAACCCCCCTGCCATACTTTATAACGATATTGCAAGTCACTAAGGAGTTCCATAACCATATAGAGTCCGAAGGTAATGTGCGACAAAGGGTATTTTATTCCTTCTAACATGGTTACACCATTACCCTTGACACAGATTACTTATATCCTTGGTATCTTGTTCTTTCATATGAAAGAAATAACCTGGTCCGGACACGAATAATATAAGCAGACTCCGTAGTGCGAAACACACCACAAAGCATTGAGGGGCTGATTACGAGTTTCACCGCAATACCATGGTGGCAGCGGTCTACAATGCCACCGCTGGCCCAGCAGTGGCGTTTCTGCCAGCGGAGAATATGTTTTCATATGTGCCAATGCAGGTGTGTATATTTTGACTGCACAAGTGTTAAATGTACACATATGCATGGCGCATGTGGAAAAAGTACCCACTATGAGTACTTTCCCATTGCTGGACTCTGGACTATATGTATCCAGTCCAATCAATGGGTAAATACTGTAATACAGACCTAACTGGATTTCGGCACCAACAGGGTCATTTTCTACTGGGTCAAGATGCTTCTGTGAAGGGGGACTGGAAGAAGGGATCCACATGGGAGACTGAAGGGAAAAAAAGTAAATGGGTGAGTATGTAGCCCCATTCCTTTGATTCTGCCAACTCGAAGCAGGAAGTCTTCCCACTACAGCGGCTCGATGGAAAGCCAACCCATAATTTAGATGGTGCTGAACTTGTCTGTACCACCCTCTGATAGCTGCTTTCTCCCTACTGACGTAAAGGCTGTCCGTTAATGGCTGGCAGTAGAGGCGGTGCTCCGGCGGTCTTTCATTCTGAAAACCGCCAACATCGTAATACCGTGGGCACACCACCAACTAGGCTTCCAACACCATCTCAGTGGTGGTTCCCTTACCACCAAACTCATAAACAGGCCCTTAGTAATATGTTGCAAAAAAATATATTGCTATCGGTTTAACGGAAGTCAGATGTAAAAAAACATGTAGCAAGGAATGTGTACAAATTAGCAGAGAGATGAAGTCTTCACTTCAATAACAAATAGCATGCAAAAAATTGATATTGCCATAAAAATCTTCTTTTTTCTGGTCATTGTTATTGTTAGAAAACAGATCAGTAGAAGGAAAAGCCAATTTTTATTTTTTTTGTTTAAATTGCATCTGTAACTATGGTCTATATAATTAGTTATCACAGTTCAGGAGCTTTGCCATTTAGTTGGTACAGGTGAGTAAAGTCATCACAACTCAACTATAATATGGAAATTAGTAACAGGCTTTTATACTTAGATTGCACGCTCCGTTATATTATACCATATATAATATGCCTGCAGAAACACAGGGGGCACTATATGTACTGTGAAGGAATTATATGCAAAGCAAAACAAACAAACTAATAAGGAAAGTGGAGTTTAATAATCTAAAATATAATTCAAATGTCCATTATGTATTATCTATGTTAACTTCCATTTTACCAAATTGTTAGCTTTATATTGATCAATACTTTGTAGTGTATGTTTTCTAAATTGCTATTTTTAATAAATGCCATACTTTTTTACAATTTTCGTCATCCCAGTTTTAAAGGCTCATCTTAAAGTAAATATTAACTTCGAAATCCTCCGGGGCAATACATTAGTAAAAGGGTGTACCATGGAGGGTTTGCAGTGGTGTTGCATTTCTATAATATTAACAACAAAAATCCTATTGCTGCTTATTGCAGCAAAATCTGCTGCATTTGAAGAGAACTGTAAAAGGATCATTTATATGAGAATATGAGGCTGTATTTGCCAGCCAGGCGCACGCTCCTAGAGTGACCGAGTGTGCATCGTGACTGCACCAGTGAATACTGGGGTCCTTCACTCGAATACAAAAAAATGCATTTTTAAGTGAACGCACAGGGTAATACTATTCAATAGATGCCCATTGATATTAAGTCTTGTGGAAGAGTTGTTATACGGCACAAGGACCACTTTGGTGTATGTGATTTCTTGTGGTGTAATTGGGCCATTGCATTCTACAAAGGAAGAGTAGTTGTTTTCAGATTATAATTTGTGGCAGGAGGTTTCAAAAAGCAAAAGAATGTATTCCTCTTAAGTGGAGATGGAACTTTTTTGTTTTTGATGGATGCACTTCTTGGATTTAGTTTATTATGTCTTAGGTAGGAGGCAAGGAGTCTTCCTTTTTATTGCTCCCACAGAAACGTAATCCTTTCAACTTTGTGGTTAAGGGGTGGGCTTTTTGGGCACAACTCTATTCTATGCATAGTTTTAGTGATTCCAGTTAGGTCAGTTTATCTTTATCACGTTGGATTGTTAATGTTTAAGCTCTAATGCCTTTTTCTAGGGCTCCTATTTTGAGATTGTCTTCCTTACTTTTCTTTGCCATGAGGCTGATTATGGAACCTCTGATTTAATGGCAAGGCTCGGAGGCCTATATTATGCACATCCTGTTTATTGCCAACTCACAGCAGCAACTTGAACAAACACTTAGAACTTTGACTTATTAGTCTGGTGGATCTGGCGGCAATTCTTCAGGACCTAGTGAAAAAAGGGTGATGTGGCTACACTAAGAGCAAATGGTAATATGGTGTATTAACCTAGTTTTACCATCAAGTTGTACCAGAATGGTGTAGTAACTTTTTTCACTAGGTCCTGAAGAATTGCCGCCAGATCCACCAGATTAAAAGGCAAGAAACATGTTGACCGTATAAGATTGAGCGCAACAATCTGCAACATCATTGCAGAGAGTTGCCATTTCAGTTTTTAACCAGGGTGGAAGGCAGGATCATTAAAATGATTCTTCCTGACTCTTCCGTTTCCCTGTTTTAACTCACAATGTCTCCTTGACTTACACTTTTGCACTTCTACACTCTCAAGGCCCCTTACACCCACTGCACCAAACGGCAAGGAATTAAAGATCTCTGCCAAAGTGCACCTGCATAGGGTGCCCGTCAGGTATTACAGCGCCGACCCGAGGAGGAGCATGCCCGATGATAAAGCATGACACCCAGCGGGCTGGGTGTGTGAGGGCCCTCATTCCGAAAGAAGGATTCCCCATCCTTCCTCTCGTTTGACACCTTAGGATCGCGCCTCTCCTGTTATTGCTATTTTCAATTTCTCCCCTCCCTTAGGAACTGCATAACTTTTTGTTTAGTACTTTGAGCAGGGCATGTATGCTGGACCTTCAAGCCCTTAGTCCCTCTTTATTGACGGCATGTAATAAACGAAGACATAGCTGGAACATAGGAAGAAAGCAAATCTCAACATAGGCTAGTCCTAGAGATTTAACATAAGAGGTTTTGTACATCTATGAATAAATGCCTTATCTAAGTGTCAGGAGGTTTAGTTAGTCAAGATATACAATAGCTGAGACTAGTGATGTGTTGTAAAGAGATACTGGAACCAGATCATTGGGTTTGAGTGAAGGGTCTTTTTATTGTTAGGTAGGTTAGCCTTGACATGGAAGTGCAGTAAGTAAAATAAGCTGTGTATGGTGTATGGTTAGAGTTAGTTGTGAAGTTAGGGAAATGTATGTGTGGGTATTAAGAAGTGAAATGCAGTTAGTGATGTTGTTTAGGTCAAAAACATTTGTGCCTTAGTATATGAGAGCAGTGTATTCATGTAGGTCAGGAAACCATTTGCTTATGAAAGCTTATAGATCAGCGAGCGCTTCAAAGATATGCTGATTTGTACAGGTTCAATAAATAAGAACTGGAATAAAAGGTCTTTGATGGTCTTTCTTTTGGAGAGAAAGATTTTTCTTTTTAAACTATTTGCTTTGACTAGTCTTGAGAAATTCCAAGCTTAAATTCATTCCAGTTGACCTGTTGGTGTTTTTTCATGTAAGCGATAATTAGTTCTAAATGTGTGTATCTTTGTCATCTGATGTTGGTATTAAGTGGTGGATGTTCGTAAAGAAATAAAATTGACCTTAAAAGACTCTCTTAGAGTGTAGTGTTATCAATCTTTGGTGGCTCATTTCTTTGTGGGCATGGTCCAACCCTGATGCCGGCACCTGCTGGAAAAGAGCACGCTAAAGTTGACCCTTTTGTTGGAAATATATAGGATCCTGTCACATCAATTCTCTTACAGGGGACTGCAGGACACAGACACAACATATGTGTACCAAATGTTTCTTTATTTCTTCACACCTACCTTAATTATACTTACCTTAAATGGACTTTCCATGCGTGTTGAAGGCATGTGTGGTAAAGGCATATGCAAGGTAAAGATTTGTGTGATCACAATATGTGATAAAGGAATGCATGCTATTTGTCAGCTTTGTAATGTCATACAACCCTTTCACACACTGTGTAAACATCACAGTGTAGCAACCTGATGTACTTCTTACAAATAAATGATATTTTGACCACCGTTTCAGGAAAACGTATGAAAAATGTCAATCCCCACCGTGAGTACCTTATAATTGCCTGATTCTAAAACCTTCAACTATGTGGCTGATTACGATGCTGTCGGAAAAGGCTCGGGCCGCCTTTCTGACAGCATTGTAATGTGCCAGTCGGATTCCTTTCTGCCATCCTCATTACAATAGAGGCTTTCGGAAAGGACGCGACCGGTCACTTCGACTGGCTTGAGATGGACTTGGGAGCCCGTCCTCCAGTCGGAATTCTGTCATACTCCTAAGGGCGGCTCTTTCCGCCTGAGGGATTACGATGTCAGATTTCAACAGCCTTTCTGTGCTGGCATTTCCAACACAGAAAGGCTGTCGGAACTCGACTTTGGGGGCCCCTAGCAGTGCCCCCATGGGTGCACAGCCTCCTCTTGGAGGCTGAGGGGTGTCCCTGTTGATCCCTGCTCACCGTGGCAGGCACCCTGAGGTGCCTGCTACCGGTTGCAGGGAAGAACTTCACCTCCTATTCTATAATAAGAGCATGTATTACGGCCGGAATACATGCTCCCATTGTAAAGTATAGACATGTGACTGAACAGTGTTCAGTAGCATCCTAATCAGTTGGTCGGGACCGCCGACAGGGTGTCAGTTGGTCCCATGACAAAGACAATGTCAGGCGGAGTAAACTCTGCCCGACATCATAATAGGGCCCTATGTATTTCCCGGGATCAGTGCACAACAACAAACAGACCTAATCAATCCAATGCACACAGGCCAGTGGGACATGACATGGCAAAGACACACTCACAGGGATCAAGCCCCACGATCACTCCATAGGCTCACTTGTAATTAGAATTTTGAATCACTAACTTCAAACCCAAACGGATAGAGCAACTTTTGCTTTGTTTAATGGAAAACCTATGTGTTACCCCATGTGAGGTTTGGAAGAATAGGAATCAGAGTGAAAGAAAGTGGGGGGAGGAGTTGGCCTAACGGCTAGGGTGGTCTACCTCCAATCTGGGGAACCGGGTTCAAGTCTCGGCAAGGACAAGCAACATCATGTGATTCTGGGCAAATCACTTAATCTCCCCTTGCCTGAAAAAACAAGCATTGGCATAGCCAATAGGTCTCGCCTATGGGACTTTATCAGTGTTAAGTCATGCAGTCACGATATCCCGGGAGGAGAGGGGAGGGGGGGGCGAGCCTCAGTAAGTGCATCTGTTAAGCAATAAGCACCAAATGGAGAAACGTAACGGAGAGTAAAACACCGCAGCAGATAAAACGTTAAGAAAGACCAATAGAAAATGCGGAAAAGAAAATAGACACCGGAGCGAGTAGTGGAACGAAAGCAATGCAATAAAAATACTGAAAAGAAAATGAAGCCAGAGGAAACTAAATACAATTCCTGCATTGGCGCACCCATTAGAAATGCTGTATATTTGAAACACTGGCCATTACTGTTTCAAAAACACACTGCCTGACGCCAGAGTTCTCAGTCACACATCTGTCAGTGGGCATAAAGGTACCCATTATATACTGTAAATATCCAGTTTTGAACAAACGCAACCAAGCTTTTAGTCTAATTCTAAGAGCTCACAATCGTTAAAGGCCCCGGGATCCACAAAATGGTCTCCTCTACTCACTAAACTGCATCTCTTGCCTGTTTGTCTTGCTGCCTTTGGCTGGTTGTGTTACCTGTTACTGTGTCATGTTCAGCTATCTTGATAATAACGCTTTATAGGGCATCATAAGCTGAACTGCTGCCATTTCTAAGCACTGTAAATGGGAGGTGTCACTATTGTGTATTGCAATACATTTAAAGTTGAAAGGCTGAGTCTGCCTTCCCGGATTCAAACTCGTGAACTTCAGAACACCACATTTGTGAGCAGCGAGCGCTCAGCTCACCGAGCCTCCCTGCTGGCTTTTTGAAAATATTTTGTGTATTGTGGTGATATTATATGATGGCCCAGATGTGTAACAAGGTATCGTGCTAGTTGTGTGTTTAGGTTTTTTGTTGATTTCAAACTGTGGGTCTGGTACTGGCACGCGGTGAAACCATTGAGAGCATCACAGTGTCCTTCAGTGTGTGAGCATTCCATATATAGGAGGTGGTATGGTGTATAGACTCCTAAACAGTCCTACTGCAGACCGTGAGCATTGTATCGCAGAGGTGTGCCGAAGGGCGTGTTCTATGATTTTGGGGTTTTGTATTAGGGACAGTGTCCCGTGGGTTAAGCAGTTGAGGTTTAGATGGGTAGCTAGAAAGAGCATCTTAAATCGAGCTCTGACTATGTGAATGTACTTCTTAGGAAATCTTCACTTCTGACACCTTTTTATTCTCTTGCCTGGGATGGGGAATGATAAGTAGGGATGTCACCTTAGAGTTAGTGTAGGGATAGACTAACACTTTTTTCCTTTTAGATTAAGGATTCCTAATTTGGATATTGACTTAACCATTGCTTTCTTGATGATTTTGGAGTCAGTGATTCTTTTTGTCTTGAGTCGGATGAGAATCCTCCGTAGACTTGCTTTTGTATTAGTGCCCATTTATCTTCTACACCTTGTATTGAGGTGTTTGTATGTTCAGCTATTTTTGGTTGTAAAAAAATCTTATACATTTTAGATTCGGAGTCAGTGGTCTTTCCCAAATGAAATCTAACTTTGGTGATTATGTTCTAATAATTGTATTTCCTCCCCTCTACGCTATTTGGCAGATAAAAAGATCCTGGCGACCTGAGAGGATTCTTGGCGATAACCAGATAGGCAAGAATCCGGCCCCATCAGTTGGTAGCAGAGTAGGATGGTTATCTCTGATAGCGAGGGGAGTTCTAGATCAGGATAAGAGTTTCTTGAGGCCCATAGAAGTCAAGTGATGGTGACTCAATGGATGGCAAGCAGCAGACAACGGCGGTTGATGGAGATTGATGGAGAGTAGCAGTGCGGCGGAAAGCAGCATTTCGTGGAGGAGTGAATATGAATAGGGTGAGATTTTTGTAGATTGCGGTATTGAATTGTTGTGTGATGTCTTGCGGAGTTGGAGTGAGTGTTGAGTGATTGTGAGATCAGGCTGTGAGCGCACGCAGCCCGGGAAAATCTTAGGCTCGACGAGTAGCTTAAGTGATTGTGGTGTAGAAGACACCAAAGGTAGATTTTGTTGACCACCGAAAGAGGATCGTGAGATGTCATCGATTGCCCGGACCGAGATAGGGGGAGTGAATGTGTGAGTGCGTGAGGAACCGACGCTGGTCGTGGGTTGTTGTATGTGGAATTGAGGATTTGTAACCTATCAGAGGTGATAGTCTGGTCGTTCGCGGACAGACGGTTGCTAACCGAGGTCGACAATTTTGAGAGACTGTGGACGGACAGTCAGAGAAGTAACTTGTTTGGTACAAACGGTTATTTCAGCGTGTGAATGGGACGAATGCAAGGGTGAGACGTGAATTGTGAAGGAGGGGAACTGCTGTAAGCGGAGGAAGAGTGACGTCAGAAGGTGCCGCGCTGCGATAGGTCGGTTGGTGTGACTCGCACTGCTATTGGTGGGTTTGACATCAGGAAGGGAACGAAAACATTGTGTGTGATTGAAAATTGCTCATCATGAAATGTTTTAAAGTTTTCCGAGAATTATGTAGAGGTGACAAACATGTGGTTACTCGTGGGGGAGAAGAAGCCCCTCCCGAGGATACTCCGGCGCATTACATGGTGAGAAATGTGGGGTTGCATACCATAATTTGGCTTGAAAATTGGCATAAAATGACTCAAGGCAAGGGAGAACGGGCTTTCCCACGATATGGCTCTTTCAGGTTGGAAGTGTTGTATCAGTTGAAATCTGTGATGGCGGCTTTACGACCTTTGCCGAGACCTACACAATTTGAGGAATTGCATGCATGGATTAGAGCAGCGCATGACAGGAAAAGAGATCGAAGTCAGGAAAGGGTGAAGAAGTCAATTAAGGCATTTCAGGATGCAAGATGGGATGCAGAAGAGAAAAGGTGGAGAGTGCAAACAATAGAGGGAGACAGGTTGTACCCATTATTGGTAAAGACTGATGGATCGAAGGTAAAGAGTGTGGATGACGATGACAGTGATACAGATGACATCTTACTAGAGTGGTTGTTGTCCGAGAGACCACCTCCATAAAATCCAGATTCTTATGAAGGAAAGTCAGCTTCAGTAGAAGGGACTAGTGGATTACAGACTCAGTCAGAGGTTTGAGTAGAAGGGAAAATCTCGACAGGAACTGAGGGCATGAAACATCAGTCTGTAGTCAGCACAGAGGTTGGGAGAGGTGCAAGGTTATCCGGATGCTCTAAAGGTACCGGTTACCATTGGACCCATTGTTTCTGTTTACGACCCAGATCAAGAGAAGGTTGGGAGTTCAGTACAGTTAGCTGTAGGAGCGAGGAGTGTGGTCGAGGGAAATGGATCCGTGAGTGGAATGGAGCTGACTCCAAAACCTATAGAATGGAGTACGCCGTTGCCAGCTACAGCAGACTCCTCTAGGGGACAGGGGGGAGGTGAGACCAGGGAGGCCGAGGTCTTTGGCAGAGTCAAGATCAGATTTGCGGATGTGGGCACGGCCAGTGAGAAATCAGAATCAGAGTGAGAGAACTGTAGAACGTGAACGAGGCACGATAGTAAATCGTTCAGTTCCTATGAGCATGTCAGAAGAAAGTAGGTCTCAGGAACGGGAATGTGATTATGATGAACGAGATCGAGCAGCCTGTCGAGAAATGTTGAAGGGAGCTCTGAAAGGAAGAATGTTAGATGTTGTGAGGTTGAAAGCAGAAGTAGATGAGATAATAAATGGAAACTTGCCTCTTGAGAGAACGTACATGTACGATCAAGATGAGTTAATCTTTGTAGCGAAGGATGTGACTCGCAAGGCAAGAACTGCACACGAGAAGTTGTCAGATTTGGCCAAGAAGTATGATGTGGACTTGTCTAAAACGAAATCATTGCAGGGAAGTCATAGACTGCAGTATAGCGATCAAGAATTGGAAGAGAAAAGGGTCATGGGATTGAGAACCCATATCAAGGATTTGATTATAGCAATGCGCGCATGGCTCATGCTTGACAAGTGGGAAGAAAGGTGGTCCAAGAAGAAGAGTTCTAGAAGAACGATAGGGGAGACGCCACCTCCAGGTGGAGGGATGACGGAGGTAGGGAATTTCCCTTTACGAGAGGTACAGAATGGAGGATACGTGCATGTGCCTTGGACTAGGGGTGACTTGGCCGCATTTACGAATGACTTTCCCCGTCTAAGGGAAAAACCTGTGGAGTGGTATAAGCAGGTCGATCGGTTTGTTAAGATCTCAAAGGTGTTGTGGGTCGACTTGAATACATTGTTTGACATTGTGGTTCCATGTGATTTATGGTCGGCATGTAAAACTGCTGTTGAGTGGCCAACCTCAGAGCCTGACAGGGATCCAGTTTTAAATGGTCCATCACCCATAGTCATGAAGAAGTTCGAACAGATGATCACATGGTTGAAGTCGAAAATCTCACCTCAGGACATTGATTGGGTGAAGATAGATCGGACAGTGCAAGAGACAAAGGAGACAGTACATGAGTTTTATGAGAGACTTTTGCAGGCTTTTAAGCAGTACAGTGGATTAGATGTGCTAGATACAAAAGACATGGGACAGTTTGTTTCAAAGTTTGTGTTGGGATTGAGGCCAGAGGTTAGTCTCATGATACAGCAGCATTTGATTTGTTGGCAGAACAAGCCTGTAGATGAGATCTTAGGGTACGCCAGGTACTGTAGTGATGAGATAGAATCAAAGCACAGGAAGTTGAAAGACAAATTGATGCTCGTTCAGATGCAAACGGCTCAGGGACAGCCTAATGGAGGAACGTTAGGAAGGACGTAGGGAAATAACCAAGGAGGAAACCAAAATGTCCAAGGTCAGGGAAGACCAAAGTCAATTGATCTTAAAACAGGAATGGATGTGGCGACATTGAAAAAGACCACTGCGTGTCATCTTTGTCACCAGATTGGACACGGGAAACGCGAGTGTCCTTTGAACCCGATGAATCAAGTGCAGCAGGAAGGAGAGATAGTTCAGGTACCAGTATCTGAAATGGTTCCCACTGTGACTAGACCTAGGATGGTCAAAGGGGGGACCAATAGCCCGCAAGTGCAAGTCCCTCATCCACCTAGGGATCAGAACGTACAACAAGGTGTCCGAACTTACATACAGATGCCCATGTTTGAGGGAAGTGAGCATTTTGGTCCGGATCCGTTGGCATGACGGTGCCTGAGAGGGAAGGAAGACTGCACACTTGGAGCAGTCTTAGAGGTAGACCAGAGGGGACCATTTGTGGAAGTAGACATTGATGGTCACCCTACCACCTTTTTGGTTGATACTGGTGCTACCCGGTCTACTGTAAGGTCAGCAGTCCCCAACCTACCCCTCTCAGGACAATCGATCCAAGTTGTTGGTGTAGCCAATAAGAAACTGACTAGTCCATTGACAGAGCCAATTCCTGTGAGAATAGGAACTTTCAAAGATCGACACAAGTTCGTGGTGTGCGACTCGAGTCCAGTATGCCTGTTAGGTAGAGAATTGTTGTGTAAGCTAAATTGCACCATCTATTGCACACCAAAGGGAGTTGAAGTACAGACAAAGGATGACGATGCGACCTTTAAGGTTGCGAATCAGCATGTATGTATAGAAATGTACCCAGCGCTGACAGTGGAACAACTTCCACTTGATTTGAGGGATTCTGTGTCAATCGATGTGTGGGACCTCAGTGGAGAGGAGATCGGTTTGGTCAAAGGCGTAGACCCAGTGAAAATCCAGGTCAAGCCGAATGTAGAATTCCCTAGGACACCCCAGTGCAATCTGTCACTGGAAACAATTGCAGGGATTAAGCCTGTAATTGGGTCTATGATCAAGCAGGGAATTCTGAAAGAGATTGTGGGTAGCCCATGCAATTCACCTATCATGGGACTACAGAAACCGAGTGGGAAATTCAGGATTGTAGAAAAATCATGAACTAGTTGTTCCATGTTGTCCGGTGGTACGGAATCCATCTGTAATCCTGTTTCAGATCCCATGTGAAGCTGAGTGGTTCACAGTGATTGACTTGTGTCAAGTATTCTTCTCGATCCCACTACATGAGGAAAGCCAATTTATTTTTGCTTTCCGGCTGGAGAATCGCATGTTAACGTGGTGTTGTATCCCACAGGGGTACACGGAGAGCCCATCGATCTTTAATCAGATCTTGAAGAAGAATCTCGAAGGTCTTGTGTTGCCGCAAAATAGGAACCTCCACCCAACATAGCCTCGGAATTACCACACCATATGGATAGAATATGATAACTATGACATCATTACTATAAGATATGTCTCTCAACTCAATTTTAGAAGCATCAACTGCCACTCAGTACCTGAAGACCTGCATCCTGCTTAATGAAACGGAGGACTCTAGGATAGTACCTCGCACAACACAGACAGTAATGAATGTCTTCCCTAACTCCTGCCTCTAATGATTAGATGAGATCACAAATAGTAACTCTAGTCTTTTTGATGGTCCTCGTAGTCTCTCTCCGATATAATCCAAGCACCATATGATATCACATAACAGTTCACTACCTGATCCCTCATTCATGAATAGGACAGGGATATAATAATATGAAAGGACCTGTGGAACGTTGCTGGCAATTGAAGACCACAAATAGAGCATATATAAGCCTGCTTAGCCAACCACTCAATTTATTAAGACAGACCTGAGAAGTACAAAGAGATATGCTCAAAATTGCTGATCAAAGGAAGAATCTAACATAGTTGAGCCTGCAGATCCCAAATAGTCCATCAACATCCCATAATGACCAAAAGGATGATTACAGTGGAGGAGTGTGGCTCAATGATTAGAGCGGCAGACCCTGAAGCAGAGTTCTGGCCAGGGACCAGGGTTCGATTCCCGCCTCGGCGTGGCTCTGGCTCAATTTCCTCGGACCTGTCAATTCTCGCCTCGGTGCCTATTCTAATCACGGGCCCCACGCTGCAACTCTGGGCAATAGCTTGACACCGGCCCCAACAGCGCTAAGGATGCCTGGCTTCACCCTGGGGGTGCCCAGGAGTGGACACTTAACAGGGAAAGCCAGGAGGGGTTCCACAGCAGTATGAGTATCAGCCCCAGGAAACCGCAAAGGCGACACCGCAAGGTGGCTGTCGGGTGACAGTGCGCTCTATAAGTACCTTGACATTTACATTTACAATTCAGTCCATCTACTTACTTGACATCTCATAATTGCAAACATATAAAAGAGGATTGTAATGCAGTATAGCTGGGGCGATCTCCGATTCTCTCTCACTCTTTCTCTTTACTTGTTACCACCCCTGGGTCTATAGGATTTTAGAGTGGACGACCTCCTGCAACAGCCAGCATTGAAAATTGGATTGGGAACATAAAAGAAAAACTACCAACACAATAAAGGGAGCTGCTGAGTTAATCAGACCTGCACCATATCAAAACTAGAAAATGCATTTCCGTCTTTATAACTTCCTCATCCATCACACTGGCAAGTACTGTTTCCCATAACATGATAACCCCACCTCAGTGACCATCACCCACAAAATGGAAATACTTCTCACATAGGCTTAAAATGAAGACAACACACCTTTAACCACACAGCCACATGGTGTAGGGTGCTATCCATGTGGATACTAGTTTCAGTGTCCTGGAAACTATACATGTGGGATAAAGAACCCACCTGCCATACTTTATAAGGATATTTCAAGTCACTAAGAAGTTCCATAACCATATAGAGTCCGAAGGTTATGTGCAACAAAGGGTATTTTATTCCTTCCAACATGGTTACACCATTACCCTTGACACATATTACTTATATCCTTGATATATTGTTCTTTCATATGAAAGAAATAACCTGGTCCGGACACGAAGAATATAAGCAGACTCTGTAGTGCGAAACACACCACAAAGCACCAAAGCACTGAGGGGCTGATTACGAGTTTCACCACGATACCATGGTTGCAGCGGTCTACAATGCCACCGCTGGCCCAGCAGTGGCGTTTCTGCCGGCGGAGAATATGTTTTCATATGTGTCAATGCAGGTGTGTATATTTTGACAGCCCAAGTGTTAAATGTACACATATGCATGGCGCATGTGGAAAAAGTACCTATTACGAGTACTTTCCCATTGCTGGACTCTGGACTATATGTATCAGTCCATTCAATGGGTAAATACTGTAATACAGACCTAACTGGATTTCGGCACCAACAGGGTCATTTTCTACTGGGTCAAGATGCTGCTGTGAAGGAGGACTGGAAGAAGGGATCCACATGGGAGACTGAAGGGAAGAAAAGTAAATGGGTGAGTATGCAGCCCCATTCCTTTGATTCTGCCAACTCGAAGCAGGAAGTCTTCCCACTACAGCCGGCTCGATGGAAAGCCAACCCATAATTCAGATGGTGCTCAACTTGTCTCTACCACCCTCTGAGAGCTGCTTTCTCCCTACTGACGTAAAGGCTGTCGGTTAATGGCTGGCAGTAGAGGCGGTGCTCCTGCGATCTTTCATTCTGAAAACCGCCAACATCGTAATACGGCGGGCAGACCACCAACTAGGCTTCCAACACTATCTCGATGGTGGTTCCCTTACCACCAAACTCATAAACAGGCCCTTAGTAATATATTGCTATCGGTTTAACGGAAGTCAGATGTAAAAAAATCGTGTGGTGAAGAATGTGTACAAATTAGCAGAGAGATGAAGTCTTCACTTTAATAACTAATAGCATGCAAAAAATTGATATTTCCATAAAAATCTTCTTTTTTCTGGTCATTGTTATTTTTAGAAAAACAGATCAGTAGAAGGAAAAGCCAATTGTTATTTTTTTTGTTTAAATTGCATCTGTAGCTATGGTCTATATAATTAGTTATCACAGTTCAGGAGCTTAGCCATTTGGTTGGTACAGGTGAGTAAAATCATCACAACTCAACTATAATGTGGAAATTAGTGACAGGCTTTTATACTTAGATTGCAGGCTCCGTTATATTATACCATATATTATATGCCTGCAGAAACACAGGGGGCACTATATGTACTGTGAAGGAATTATATGCAAAGCAAAACAAACAAACTAATAAGGAAAGTGGAGTTTAATAATCTAAAATATAATTCAAATGTCCATTATGTATTATCTATGTTAACTTCCATTTTACCAAATTGTTAGCTTTATATTGATCAATACTTTGTAGTGTATGTTTTCTAAATTGCTATTTTTAATAAATGCCATACTTTTTTACAATTCTCGTCATCCCAGTTTTAAAGGCTCAGCTTAAAGCAAATATTAACTACGATATCCTCCAGGGCAATACATTAGTAAAAGGGTGTACCATGGAGGGTTTGCAGTGGTGTTGCATTTCTATACTATAAACAACAAAAATCCTATTGCTGCTTATTGCAGCAGAAACTGCTGCATTTGAAGAGAACTGTAAAAGGATCATTTATATGAGAATATGAGGCTGTATTTGCCAGCCAGGCGCACGCTCCTAGAGTGACCGAGTGTGCATCGTGACTGCACCAGTGAATACTGGGGTCCTTCACTCGAATACAAAAAAATGCATTTTTAAGTGAACGCACAGGGTAATACTATTCAATAGATGCCCATTGATATTAAGTCTTGTGGAAGAGTTGTTATACGGCACAAGGACCACTTTGGTGTATGTGATTTCTTGTGGTGTAATTGGGCCATTGCATTCTACAAAGGAAGAGTAGTTGTTTTCAGATTATAGTTTGTGGCAGGAGGTTTCAAAAAGCAAAAGAATGTATTCCTCTTTAGTGGAGATGGAACTTTTTTGTTTTTGATGGATGCACTTCTTGGATTTAGTTTATTATGTCTTAGGTAGGAGGCAAGGAGTCTTCCTTTTTATTGCTCCCACAGAAACGTAATCCTTTCAACTTTGTGGTTAAGGGGTGGGCTTTTTGGGCACAACTCTATTCTATGCATAGTTTTAGTGATTCCAGTTAGGTCAGTTTATCTTTATCACGTTGGATTGTTAATGTTTAAGCTCTAATGCCTTTTTCTAGGGCTCCTATTTTGAGATTGTCTTCCTTACTTTTCTTTGCCATGAGGCTGATTATGGAACCTCTGATTTAATGGCAAGGCTCGGAGGCCTATATTATGCACATCCTGTTTATTGCCAACTCACAGCAGCAACTTGAACAAACACTTAGAACTTTGACTTATTAGTCTGGTGGATCTGGCGGCAATTCTTCAGGACCTAGTGAAAAAAGGGTGATGTGCCTACACTAAGAGCAAATGGTAATATGGTGTATTAACCTAGTTTTACCATCAAGATGTACCAGAATGGTGTAGTAACTTTTTTCACTAGGTCCTGAAGAATTGCTGCCAGATCCACCAGATTAAAAGGCAAGAAACATGTTGACCATATAAGATTGAGCGCAACAATCTGCAACATCATTGCAGAGAGTCGCCATTTCAGTTTTTAACCAGGGTGGAAGGCAGGATCATTAAAATGATTCTTCCTGACTCTTCCGTTTCCATGTTTTAACTCACAATGTCTACTTGACTTACACTTTTGCACTTCTACACTCTCAAGCCCCTTACACCCACTGCACCAAACGGCAAGGAATTAAAGATCTCTGCCAAAGTGCCCCTGCATAGGGTGCCCGTCAGGTATTACAGCGCCGACCCGAGGAGGAGCATGCCCGATGATGAAGCATGACACCCAGCGGGCTGGGTGTGTGAGGGCCCTCATTCCGAAAGGAAGGATTCCCCATCCTTCCTCTCGTTTGACACCTTAGGATCGCGCCTCTCCTGTTATTACTATTTTCACTTTCTCCCCTCCCTTAGGAACTGCATACCTTTTTGTTTAGTACTTTGACCAGGGCATGTATGCTGGACCTTCTAAGCCCTTAGTCCCTCTTTATTGACGGCATGTAATAAATGAAGACATAGCTGGAACATAGGAAGAAAGCAAATCTCAACATAGGCTAGTCCTAGAGAGTTAACATAAGAGGTTTTGTACATCTATGAATAAATGCCTTATCTAAGTGTCAGGAGGTTTAGTTAGTCAAGATATACAATAGCTGAGACTAGTGATGTGTTGTAAAGAGATACTGGAACCAGATCATTGGGTTTGAGTGAAGGGTCTTTTTATTGTTAGGTAGGTTAGCCTTGACATGGAAGTGCAGTAAGTAAAATAAGCTGTGTATGGTGTATGGTTAGAGTTAGTTGTGAAGTTAGGGAAATGTATGTGTGGGTATTAAGAAGTGAAATGCAGTTAGTGATGTTATTCAGGTCAACAACATTTGTACCTTAGTATATGAGAGCAGTGTATTCATGTAGGTCAGGAAACCATTTGCTTATGAAAGCT
Source organism: Triturus cristatus (assembly GCF_964204655.1). Lineage (NCBI taxonomy): Eukaryota > Metazoa > Chordata > Amphibia > Caudata > Salamandridae > Triturus > Triturus cristatus. Next base: position 592,000,705 of record NC_140581.1, on the reverse strand, counting down.
TATAGATCAGCGAGCGCTTCAAAGATATGCTGATTTGTACAGGTTCAATAAATGAGAACTGGAATAAAAGGTCTTTGATGGTCTTTCTTTTGGAGAGAAAGATTTTTCTTTTTAAACTATTTGCTTTGACTAGTCTTGAGAAATTCCAAGCTTACATTCATTCCAGTTAACCTGTTGGTGTTTTTTCATGTAAGCGATAATTAGTTCTAAATGTGTGTATCTTTGTCATCTGATGTTGGTATTAAGTGGTGGATGTTCGTAAAGAAATAAAATTGACCTTAAAAGACTCTCTTGGAGTGCAGTGTTATCAATCTTTGGTGGCTCATTTCTTTCTGGGCATGGTCCAACCCTGATGCCGGCACCTGCTGGAAAAGAGCACGCTAAAGTTGACCCTTTTGTTGGACATATATAGGATCCTGTCACATCAATCCTGTTACAGGGGACTCCAGGACACAGACACAACATATGTGTACCAAATATTTCTTTATTTCTTCACACCTACCTTAATTATACTTACCTTAAATGGACATTCCATGCGTGTTGAAGGCATGTGTGGTAAAGGCATATGCAAGGTAAAGATTTATGTGATCACAATATGTGATAAAGGAATGCATGATATTTGTCAGCTTTGTAATGTCATACAACCCTGTCACAAACTGTGTAAACATCACAGTGTAGCAACCTGATGTACTTCTTACAATTAAATGATATTTTGACCACCGTTTCAGGAAAACGTATGAAAAATGTCAATCCCCACCATGAGTACCTTATAATTGCCTGATTCCAAAACCTTCAACTATGTGGCCGATTACGATGCTGTCGGAAAAGGCTCGGGCCGTCTTTCTGACAGCATTGTAATGTGCCAGTCGGATTCCTTTCTGCCCTCCTCATTACAATAGAGGCTTTCGGAAAGGACGCGACCGGTCACTTCGACTGGCTTGAGATTAACTTGGGAGCCCGTCCTCCAGTCGGAATTCTGTCATACTCCTAAGGGCGGCTCTTTCCGCCTGAGGGATTACGATGTCAGATTTCAACAGCCTTTCTGTGCTGGCATTTCCAACACAGAAAGGCTGTCGGAACTCGACTTTGGGGGCCCCTAGCAGTGCCCACATGGGTGCACAGCCTCCTCTTGGAGGCCGAGGGGTGTCCCTGTTGATCCCTGCTCACCGTGGCAGGCACCCTGATGTGCCTGCTACCGGTTACAGGGAAGAACTTCACCTCCTATTCTATAATAAGAGCATGTATTACGGCCGGAATACATGCTCCCATTGTAAAGTATAGACATGTGACTGAACAGTGTTCAGTAGCATCCTAATCAGTTGGTCGGGACCGCCGACAGGGTGTCAGTTGGTCCCATGACCAAGACAATGTCAGGCGGAGTAAACTCTGCCCGACATCATAATAGGGCCCTATGTATTTCCCGGGATCAGTGCACAACAACAAACAGACCTAATCAATCCAATGCACACAGGCCAGTGGGACATGACATGGCAAAGACACACTCACAGGGATCAAGCCCCCCGATCGCTCCATAGGCTCACTTGTAATTACAATTTTGAATCACTAACTTGAAACCCAAACGGATAGAGCAACTTTTGTTTTGTTTAATGGAAAACCTATGTGTTACCCCATGTGAGGTTTGGAAGAATAGGAATCAGAGTGAAAGAAAGTGGGGTGAGGAGTTGGCCTAACGGCTAGGGTGGTCTACCTCCAATCTGGGGAACCGGGTTCAAGTCTCGGCAAGGACAAGCAACATCATGTGATTCTGGGCAAATCACTTAATCTCCCCTTGCCTAAAAAAACATGCATTGGCGTAGCCAATAGGTGTTAAGTCATGCAGTCGCGATATCCCGGGAGGAGAGGGGGGGGTGGGGGGGGCGAGCCTCAGTAAGTGCATCTGTTAAGCAATAAGCACCAAATGGAGAAACGTAACGGAGAATAAAAACCGCAGCAGATAAAACGATAAGAAAGACCAATAGAAAATGCGGAAAAGAAAATAGACACCGGAGCGAGTAGTGGAACGAAAGCAATGCAATAAAAATACTGAAACGAAAATGAAGCCAGAGGAAACTAAATACAATTCCTGCATTGGCACACCCATTAGAAATGCTGTATATTTTAAACACTGGCCATTACTTTTTCAAAAACACACTGCCTGACGCCAGAGTTCTCAGTCACACATCTGTCAGTGGGCATAAAGGTACCCATTATATACTGTAAATATCCAGTTTTGAACAAACGCAACCAAGCTTTTAGTCTAATTCTAAGAGCTCACAATCGTTAAAGGCCCCGGGATCCACAAAATGGTCTCCTCTACTCACTAAACTGCATCTCTTGACTGTTTGTCCTGCTGCCTTTGGCTGGTTGTGTTACCTGTTACTGTGTCATGTTCAGCTATCTTGATAATAACGCTTTATAGGGCATCATAAGCTGAACTGCTGCCATTTCTAAGCACTGTAAATGGGAGGTGTCACTATTGTGTATTGCAATACATTTAAAGTTGAAAGGCTGAGTCTGCCTTCCCGGATTCAAACTCGTGAACTTCAGAACACCACATTTGTGAGCAGCGAGCGCTCAGCTCACCGAGCCTCCCTGCTGGCTTTTTGCAAATATGTTGTGTATTGTGGTGATATGATATGATGGCCCAGATGTGTAACAAGATATCGTGCTAGTTGTGTGTTTATGTTTTTTGTTGATTTCAAACTGTGGGTCTGGTACTGGCACGCGGTGAAACCATTTAGAGCATCACAGTGTCCTTCAGTGTGTGAGCATTCCATATATAGGAGGTGGTATGGTGTATAGACTCCTAAACAGTCCTACTGCAGACCGTGAGCATTGTATCGCAGTGTGTGTGATCTGCAAGTTGAGTATTTGTGCATGCATGATTGCCACAAATGCAGCGGATCACACGTGCGGTGTAAACATTTTTGATCATATTGGAATATAGGATAGCACAACTCGGAGTGTCAAGCGCAGGCCTGATCCACTGTATAGCTTCTGGATAATCTAATATGCAGGAGTTCAATAAAAAATTGATTGTATATTATACGTTAGTTCTAGGTTTCTAGAGCCTGTGTTGACAGCGTTGTATACTTCTACAATATAAAACCTAAGAATGTGATAGAGCGTCATGAGATTCTGAAATTTGTAGGGGTGCATCATATTTACTGTTAGTCAGCACCCGCATATTAATCGATGTGTGTTAAGAAGTGCCATAGAAATGTATTGCTGTAATCGTTTAACATAGAGGTGATTAGAAATATAATAATGCTTTCCGTGAAGAGTAACGTAGCAAGCTATCGGGAATGTATTTAGCAAAATGCATGATGATTAGTTTCGTGCAATGTAACGTATTAGGTTAAACGTGTGCCATGTTAAACTTACATGTGTAGGTTGCTTATTCACTTATGAGAATAATGAACTAATGCTTAGAGTGTGAAGTAATAATGTGTTTAACGGTGTAAAGGCCTGATCGCATATATGTTTAAAGAGAAAGGCCTGTTCATTTTCTTATGTTAGCTAACGTTGAAGGCCGAAAATGATTTCCCTTGGTAAAGGCTTTGGGTTGCAGGGAGATGTAGAATCTTGGAGACGTGAAATGTTTTTCGTTCCCATGTTTCTGTTGCAGGTGCAAGGACATTTAGCTCGTTAGTGAGACTAGGTCTTTGTTTTAGGAGTTAGGATGCTGCGAGAAGCCAAGAGGGGAGTGGATTGGAATGTGGAGATGATACTTTCAGCGGAGTAGGTGCCTGGGACCCAAGGTCAAGCTAACCATCGTTGGATGCCGGACAAGTTTAACGGAAAACTACTGGGAGAAGACCTGGCTGAAGAGGTGTGCCGAAGGGCGTGTTCTATGATTTTGGGGTTTTGTATTAGGGACAGTGTCCCGTGGGCTAAGCAGTTGAGGTTTAGACGGGTAGCTAGAAAGAGCATCTTAAATCGAGCTCTGACTATGTGAATGTACTTCTTAGGAAATCTTCACTTCTGACACCTTTTTATTCTCTTGCCTGGGATGGGGAATGATAAGTAGGGATGTCACCTTAGAGTTAGTGTAGGGATAGACTAACACTTTTTTCCATTTAGATTAAGGATTCCTAATTTGGATATTGACTTAACCATTGCTTTCTTGATGATTTTGGAGTCAGTGATTCTTTTTGTCTTGAGTCGGATGAGAATCCTCCGTAGACTTGCTTTTGTATTAGTGCCCATTTATCTTCTACACCTTGTATTGAGGTGTTTGTATGTTCAGCTATTTTTGGTTGTAATAAAATCTTATACATTTTAGATTCGGAGTCAGTGGTCTTTCCCAAATGAAATCTAACTTTGGTGATTATGTTCTAATAATTGTATTTCCTCCCCTCTACGCTATTTAGCAGATAAAAAGATCCTGGCGACCTGAGAGGATTCTTGGCAATAACCAGGTAGGCAAGAATCCGGCCCCATCAGTTGGTAGCAGAGTAGGATGGTTATCTCTGATAGCGAGGGGAGTTCTAGATCAGGATAAGAGATTCTTGAGGCCCATAGAAGTCAAGTGATGGTGACTCAATGGATGGCAAGCAGCAGACAACGGCGGTTGATGGAGATTGATGGAGAGTAGCAGTGCGGCGGAAAGCAGCAGTTCGTGGAGGAGTGAATATGAATAGGGTGAGATTTTTGTAGATTGCGGTATTGAATTGTTGTGTGATGTCTTGCGGAGTTGGAGTGAGTGTTGAGTGATTGTGAGATCAGGCTGTGAGCGCACGCAGCCCGGGAAAATCTTAGGCTCGACGAGTAGCTTAAGTGATTGTGGTGTAGAAGACACCAAAGGTAGATTTTGTTGACCACCGAAAGGGGATCGTGAGATGTCATCGATTGCCCGGACCGAGATAGGGGGAGCGAATGTGTGAGTGCGTGAGGAACCGACGCTGGTCGTGGGTTGTTGTACGTGGAATTGAGGATTCCAACCTATCAGAGGTGATTGTCTGGTCATTCGCGGACAGACGGTTGCTAACCGAGGTCGACAATTTTGAGAGACTGTGGACGGACAGTCAGAGAAGTAACTTGTTTGGGACAAAGGGTTATTTCAGCGTATGAATGGGACGAATGCAAGGGTGAGACGTGAATTGTGAAGATGGGGAACTGCTGTAAGCGGAGGAAGAGTGACGTCAGAAGGTGCCGCGCTGCGATAGGTCGGTTGGTGTGAGTCGCGCTGCTATTGGTGGGTTTGACATCAGGAAGTGAACGAAAACATTGTGTGTGATTGAAAATTGCTCATCATGAAATGTTTTAAAGTTTTCCGAGAATTATGTAGAGGTGACAAACATGTGGTTACTCGTGGGGGAGAAGAAGCCCCTCCCGAGGATACTCCGGCGCATTACATGGTGAGAAATGTGGGGTTACATACCATAATTTGGCTTGAAAATTGGCATAAAATGACTCAAGACAAGGGAGAACGGGCTTTCCCATGATATGGCTCTTTCAGGTTGGAAGTGTTGTATCAGTTGAAATCTGTGATGGCGGCTTTACGACCTTTGCCGAGACCTACACAATTTGAGGAATTGCATGCATGGATTAGAGCAGCGCATGACAGGAAAAGAGATCGAAGTCAGGAAAGGGTGAAGAAGTCAATTAAGGCATTTCAGGATGCAAGATGGGATGCAGAAGAGAAAAGGTGGAGAGTGCAAACAATAGAGGGAGACAGTTGTACCCATTATTGGTAAAGACTGATGGATCGAAGGTAAAGAGTGTGGATGACGATGACAGTGATACAGATGACATCTTACAAGAGTGGTTGTTGTCCGAGAGACCACCTCCATACAATCCAGATTCTTATGAAGGAAAGTCAGCTCCAGTAGAAGGGACTAGTGGATTACAGACTCAGTCAGAGGTTAGAGTAGAAGGGAAAATCTCGACAGGAACTGAGGGCATGAAACATCAGTCTGTAGCCAGCACAGAGGTTGGGAGAGGTGCAAGGTTACCGGATGCTCTAAAGGTACCGGTTACCATTGGACCCATTGTTTCTGTTTACGACCCAGATCAAGAGAAGGTTGGGAGTTCAATACAGTTAGCTGTAGGAGCGAGGAGTGTGGTCGAGGGAAATGGATCCGTGGGTGGAATGGAGCTGACTCCAAAACCTATAGAATGGAGTACGCCATTGCCAGCTACAGCAGACTCCTCTAGGGGACAGGGGGAGGTGAGACCAGGGAGGCCGATATCTTTGGCAGAGTCAAGATCAGATTTGCGGATGTGGGCACCGCCAGTGAGAAATCAGAATCAGAGTGAGAGAACTGTAGAAAGTGAACGAGGCACGATAGTAAATCGTTCAGTTGCTATGAGCATGTCAGAAGAAAGTAGGTCTCAGGAACGGGAATGTGATTATGATGAACGAGATCGAGCAGCTTGTCGAGAAATGTTGAAGGGAGCTCTGAAAGGAAGAATGTTAGATGTTGTGAGGTTGAAAGCAGAAGTAGATGAGATAATAAATGGAAACTTGCCTCTTGAGAGAACGTACATGTACGATCAAGATGAGTTACTCTTTGTAGCGAAGGATGTGACTCGCAAGGCAAGAACTGCACACGAGAAGTTGTCAGATTTGGCCAAGAAGTATGATGTGGACTTGTCTAAAACGAAATCATTGCAGGGAAGTCATAGACTGCAGTATAGCGATCAAGAATTGGAAGAGAAAAGGGTCATGGGATTGAGAACCCATATCAAGGATTTGATTATAGCAATGCGCGCATGGCTCATGCTTGACAAGTGGGAAGAAAGGTGGTCCAAGAAGAAGAGTTCTAGAAGAACGATAGGGGAGACGCCACCTCCAGGTGGAGGGATGACGGAGGTAGGGAATTTCCCTTTACGAGAGGTACAGAATGGAGGATACGTGCATGTGCCTTGGACTAGGGGTGACTTGGCCGCATTTACGAATGACTTTTCCCATCTAAGGGAAAAACCTGTGGAGTGGTATAAGCAGGTCGATCGGTTTGTTAAGATCTCAAAGGTGTTGTGGGTCGACTTGAATACATTGTTTGACATTGTGGTTCCAAGTGATTTATGGTCTGCATATATAACTGCTGTTGAGTGGCCAACCTCAGAGCCTGACAGGGATCCAGTTTTAAATGGTCCATCACCCATAGTCATGAAGAAGTTCGAACAGATGATCACATGGTTGAAGTCGAAAATCTCACCTCAGGACATTGATTGGGTGAAGATAGATCGGACAGTGCAAGAGCCAAAGGAGACAGTGCATGAGTTTTATGAGAGACTTTTGCAGGCTTTTAAGCAGTACAGTGGATTAGATGTGCTAGATACAAAAGACATGGGACAGTTTGTTTCGAAGTTTGTGTTGGGATTGAGGCCAGAGGTTAGTCTCATGATACAGCAGCATTTGATTTGTTGGCAGAACAAGCCTGTAGATGAGATCTTAGGGTACGCCAGGTACTGTAGTGATGAGATAGAATCAAAGCACAGGAAGTTGAAAGACAAATTGATGCTCGTTCAGATGCAAACGGCTCAGGGACAGCCTAATGGAGGAACGTTAGGAAGGAAGTAGGGAAATAACCAAGGAGGAAACCAGAATGTCCAAGGTCAGGGAAGACCAAAGTCAATTGATCCTAAAACAGGAATGGATGTGGCGACATTGAAAAAGACCACTGTGTGTCATCTTTGTCACCAGATTGGACACGGGAAACGTGAGTGTCCTTTGAACCCGATGAATCAAGTGCAGCAGGAAGGAGAGATAGTTCAGGTACCAGTATCTGAAATGGTTCCCACTGTGACTAGACCTAGGATGGTCAAAGGGGGGACCAATAGCCCGCAAGTGCAAGTCCCTCAACCAACTAGGCATCAGAACGTACAACAAGGAGTCCGAACTTACATACAGATGCCCATGTTTGAGGGAAGTGAGCATTTTGGTCCGGATCCGTTGGCATGACGGTGCCTGAGAGGGAAGGAAGACTGCACACTTGGAGCAGTCTTAGTGGTAGACCAGAGGGGACCATTTGTGGAAGTAGACATTGATGGTCACCCTACCACCTTTTTGGTTGATACTGGTGCTACCCGGTCTACTGTAAGGTCAGCAGTCCCCAACCTACCCCTCTCAGGACAATCGATCCAAGTTGTTGGTGTAGCCAATAAGAAACTGACTAGTCCATTGACAGAGCCAATTGCTGTGAGAATAGGAACTTTCAAAGATCGACACAAGTTCGTGGTGTGCGACTCGAGTCCAGTATGCCTGTTAGGTAGAGAATTGTTGTGTAAGCTAAATTGCACCATCTATTGCACACCAAAGGGAGTTGAAGTACAGACAAAGGATGACGATGCGACCTTTAAGGTTGCGAATCAGCATGTATGTATAGAAATGTACCCAGCGCTGACAGTGGAAGAACTTCCACTTGATTTGAGGGATTCTGTGTCAATCGATGTGTGGGACCTCAGTGGCGAGGAGATCGGTTTGGTCAAAGGCGTAGACCCAGTGAAAATCCAGGTCAAGCCGAATGTAGAATTCCCTAGGACGCCCCAGTACAATCTGTCACTGGAAACAATTGCAGGGATTAAGCCTGTAATTGGGTCTATGATCAAGCAGGGAATTCTGAAAGAGATTGTGGGTAGCCCATGCAATTCACCTATCATGGGACTACAGAAACCGAGTGGGAAATTCAGGATTGTACAAGACTTGCGAAAAATCATGAAATAGTTGTTCCGTGTTGTCCGGTGGTACCGAATCCATCTGTAATCCTGTTTCAGATCCCATGTGAAGCTGAGTGGTTCACAGTGATTGACTTGTGTCAAGTATTCTTCTCGATCCCACTACATGAGGAAAGCCAATTTATTTTTGCTTTCCGGCTGGAGAATCGCGTGTTAACGTGGTGTTGTATCCCACAGGGGTACACGGAGAGCCCATCGATCTTTAATCAGATCTTGAAGAAGAATCTCGAAGGTCTTGTGTTGCCGCAGAACTCAGTTCTGGTGCAATACATTGATGATTTACTCGTTGCGTCAGAAACTGAGGATGCTTGCAGGATCGATATCATTGCCTTACTGAATCATTTGGCAGAGAACGGACACAAGGTGTCTCCGAGCAAATTGCAGTACTGTTTGAGTGAAGTGCAGTATTTGGGTCACAGAATTGAGAAAGCAAGAGAAAGGTGTCACCAGACCGTATTGATGCTATTATGAATATGCCTGTGCCTACCACTCAGAGAGAAGTCAGAATGTTCCTGGGGATGGTTGGCTATTGTCGCCAATGGATTCCCAATTTCTCCTTTGAAGTGAAGCCCTTGCAACAGCTGACGCACAAGAAGGTGAGTGATCCGGTACCATGGGACGAAGACTGCTTGAGGTCATTTTTGAGACTGAGAGAAGCCCTGTGTTGCGCTCCAGCTTTGGGCATGCCTGACTACAACAAGGCATTCACATTGTTCTGTTGTGAGAGGGAAGGTTGCACATTGGCAGTCTTGACTCAGAGTCATGGAGGTGTCCATAGACCAGGTGCCTACTTTGCAGCTACTCTAGATCTAGTAGCTTCTGCGTTGCCCGGATGTCTCAAATCCGTTGCTGCAACAGGTGTCAGTATTGAAAGATGTGAGAGTATTGTAATGGGACATCCACTTACAGTTTATGTGCCACACTCTGTTGAACTGATGATGACGAGAACTAAAACACAGCACCTCACAAACAACAGGTTGACACGCAGCGAGCAAGTTATACTTGCTGCAGAGAATGTGATGTTGAAGAGGTGTTCTGTTTTAAATCTGGCAACATTGATGCCTATTCCAAATGTAGACGATGAAGATTGTGAGGATCACGACTGTCTCGATGTGACTGAACTGTGCACCAAACCGAGACCAGACATTGTTGATGAACCGCTCCTTGACCCTGAGGAAATTTTCTTTGTGGACGGTTCATGTCTAAGAGACAATGTCGGTCGATTGAGAGCAGCATTTGCTGTATGTACCATCACAGGGGTGGTTGAAGCTGCTTGTTTAGAGGGAGTACACTCCGCACAGGTAGCTGAAATCATTGCCTTGACCCGTGCCTGCTTGGCTGCTGATCAGATTGGGATAACGATATATACCGATAGTCAGTACGGGTTTGGTGATGTTCACGACTTCTGACAGTTATGGTCACAGAGAGGGTTCATGACATCTTCTGGTTCGCCCATTAGAAATGGGGAATATGTGAGACAGTTGCTGGAAGCATTGCAATGTCCGAAAGAGATAGCTGTTGTCAAATGTTCAGCCCATTCCAGGGGAAGCGACTTTGTATCTATGGGGAATTGCTACGCTGACGCCTGGTTTTGTGCAGAACAAGGATGCGTATTTACTGGAGGATATACTGTAGAAAGCCAAGAAAGAACCGATCTCAGCATTATGTTAGCCATGGCCGTTACATGGGAGGAGCTAAAATGATTGCAGGATGAGGTTTCTGATCAAGAAAAGGATGGCTGGATAAGATTGGGTTGTGCGAAGGGAGATGTGGATGTGTGGGTTTTGAGTGATGGATGAGCTGTACTACCAGAATGTCTGTTGAGTCCAATGGCAAGACTGATTCATGGTGCAGTACTTCTTGGCAGAGATGCGATGGTGCGAGTGTTCAGACAAACATGGTACAATCCAAAGTTTCGTGCAGTAGCTGAAGCTGTGTGTCAGAGGTGTGTTACATGTCAGCAGATGAATGCAGGAAAGAGAACTGCTGTGTTATTAAGCCACATTGGGAGGTCAGGAGGGCCTTTTAATAGGGTGCAGTTGGATTTTATCGAGATGCTGAAGTGCAATGGGTTGAGGTACATCTTAGTTGTGGTATGTGTCATTTCAAGATGGGTGGAGGCTTACCCAACATGCAGATGTGACACACTCACTGTAGCTAAACTGTTGCTGAGAGAGCTGAATCCAAGGTTCGGTTTCCCGACCTCTTTGGAGTCAGATAGAGGGACACATTTTCATAGCGAGATCATGAAATTGTTCTGTGCTGCCTTGAATGTGGATCAGAGATTACATTGCAGTTACCGACCAGAGGCTTCTGGGATTGTGGAACAAGTTAATGGGACTTTGAAAGCACGGATGGCAAAAGTGTGTTCTTCGACATCTCTGATTAATGGCCTGATGCACTGCCCTTGGTTCTCATGAGCCTTCGTAGTGTTCCTGATAGGAGGACTGGGTTGTCACTTCATGAGATACTAATGGGGAGGGCAATGCGAGTACCAGAGATACCTGCCACTGCTTTGATTAACATCACTGATGACTTAATTCTCGACTACTGTAAGGGACTGGCTGACGTAGTCCGTTCTGTGTCCCAGCAGGTGCAAGCAGCAACTGTTCCAGCCGCAAGTGACCTGTGCCACGACTTGTGCCCTGGAGATTGGGTGCTCGTGCGTAAACACGTGAGGAAGAGTTGCCTGGATGTTCATTGGCGTCGTCCGCACCAGGTAATACTGGTCACGAACACAGCAGTGAAGTGTGGGGGACTGCCGAACTGGGTGCATGCCTCCCATACCCGCAGAGTCCCAGCACCCTTGTAAGATACAGCCCCTCTTGTGAATGAAAATTCAGCTGAGGTGGCAGGGTCATCTGAGAGGGCAAGCTAAGCTGTGAGGGTTGCTGATGCAGTTGGTTGTGCACTAGATCGAGCAGAAAGGGGGTATGCAAATCGAAGCCCCGAATTTGACTCAGACAGAGAAGGTGTTGCTGTGGGTGGAGTAGAGTCAAATTCTGCGGAAGAAGGAAGTAGTGCACAGGGTATCAGAAGGGAGAGCAGAAGTGCCACAGAAGCAGAGAGAGTTTGGCCCGTGAGTCAGAGGCGGCTGAACTTGAGATTGGCACCTGAGAGAGATCTTGCCCCAGTTTCTGAAACGTCTGAATCTGAGCAAAGTGACGAAGAGCAAGCTCGAGTCAATTGGAGAAGGTACAGGAGAACAAGAGTGCTGTGTCAAAGGTACGCCTCACCAGAGTGGACTTACGTTGTGACTGATGCCAGGCGTATTGAGCACGGGGAGGCTGAGGTCTTTGACGCTGATCAGCAATTCTCTGAACCTGAAAATAGACGTGTTGTTACTGGTTCCAGGGGAGGAAATCGAAGGAATACTGACTCTCAATATTCCGAATCCACCACTTCTGAGCAAGGTTCGTGAATTGATCTTGGAGACACTGGTTTTTCCGACTTTTGGTATTGTACCACCGCATCAGGAGTTAGTGGTACTTCGTCTTGAAATTCTGCAAGGTGTCTTAGAGATTTTGGGAGCTGATCTTGTTCAAAGATGGCAGATGCTGAAAATACTCCCCGTAGGGCTAAATTAGTGATAGGTACACTTTTAGGATTAGTGATAGTCATTATAGTTGCGATAGTTGTAGCCTCATATATCGTTTCACATGAGCAAGAGGGGGAGGTAGAGGGGGCACCTACACCTACCACCTCTAGCCAGAAAGAGGTTACTATAGGAGCTCAAAGAACTTTGTTACTTGAAGAGAGTCGTAGATTTCACATAGATCTGTCTAGAAGTGACTTTAAGCTTAATGCTTATGCAAAGCTGTTGTATGAGTATGTGGATGCAATGGACGCGAAAGACTGTTATGTGTGCATGCAGCTACCTTCTTCCATAGATGAGGGTATTAGATACCATCACCTTCCACTAACATATGGGATTTCTTGTAGCTTGTTGCTTAGTATCTTTTACGAGAGAAAGCAATTTGAGTATTTCTTTTCCAATTACGATGCAGTACTTCCTGAAGTGCCAGCTTATAAGCATTCGAATAAATACGATTATTACAAGTCAGAAGACCGACTTTGGAAGTATTTCATACCGACTTTGAAACTGGAAACTGGATATGGCTTATGCTCACCGGCATAATTTGACATGTTCATTTCCAGACACAGAGAAGAAGTTCATAGGTCAAGTAGAGGATAGATATAGAAAACTAACTCAGACACGAAAATACACGAAATACATGAAATACAGGAGAGGGTCCAGTGGATTGGAGAGATGAGGGGAGATTGCACAGATCCAAGGGGAGTTATGGACCCATAGCGTTAGATCAGGTGCAAAAGGGGAAGTTGTGTGTGAGACGTCCTCAGACCTATTATGAAAAGTTCTCGGTAGGACAAAGTACGTGTGATCATATCTTTACAATGGAGGACTCTGCTAAGAACTTTTTGCAAGGTTCAGTGCAAGTGATTCCAACTGTGTATTATGTGTGTGGAAGGAATGCCTATGTAAGGTTGCCTGCGAATTGGTATGGTATATGCTATTTGGCTATTATTTTTCCGAAAATCTATCATGGGGAATCTTCTGGAGACTGGACATCATTCTAAAGTACAGAGAGCTGCAAGTGCAGGAGCAGTGATTGGTGATATTTTTGGAGCAATGATACCAAGTTTGGGTGTGATTTTGAATGATGTGAAGATTAGAAGGTTGGCGACCGTGGTTGATGAGTTGTCGATAAATATTGCAAAGTCTTTGATACTGGTGGATGGGGAGATGTTGTCGATAAGAACGATGGTTTTGCAGAATCGTCTTGCTTTAGACGTATTATTGGCAAAGGAGGGCGAAGGCTGCAAATTATTGAAAGTTCAGGAATGCTGTACGTATATTCCAGATAATAGCAAGGATCTGGAGAAATATATTGATAACATCACTACGATTCATCAAGAGATTGGGGATTTGACTGGAGAGGGCGTATGGGAAAAGATTGGTAAAGGATTTGGTTGTGTGGGAAATTGGTTTGCGAATTTGGGAAAGGGGTTCCTTGGATTCGTGCTGAAGCCTCTCATTATTGGTGTGGTTTGTGTGATCTGCTTGTGGGGTCTCATCAGAGCTTATAAGTGGTACAGAGGAAACAGAATTGAAAGAGCTCTCAGAGCAAGTGAGAGGCGAATGGCTAGACTGCAGGACAGTCAATATCAGAATCTCAAGAATATGGAGAGGTTCCGACGGGGGAGGATGGCAACAAGAACTGTTTAGGTCGGTTCTTTCTCCAAGGGAAGTGATTGTGTGATGGTGTGATGACATTTGTCATCAAAGGGGGGAACTGATAGAGCATCATGCCATTCTGAAATTCATGTTCACTGTTAGTCAGCACCCGCATATTAATCGATGTGTGTTAAGAAGTGCCATAGAAATGTATTGCTGTAATTGTTTAACATAGAGGTGATTAGAAATATAATAATGCTTTCCGTGAAGAGTAAGTTTGCAAGCTATCGTGAATGTATTTAGCAAAATGCATGATGATTAGTTTCGTGCAATGCAATGTATTAGGTTAAGCATGTGCCATGTTAAAGTTACATGTGTAGGTTGCTCATTCACGTATATGAGAATAATGAACTAATGCTTAGAGTGTGAAATAATAATGTGTTTAACGGTGTAAAGGCCTGATCGCATATACGTTTAAAGAGAAAGGCCTGTTCATTTTCTTATGTTATCTAACGCTTTAGGCCGAAAATGCTTTCCCTTGGTAAAGGCTTTGGGTTGCAGGGAGATTTAGAATCTTGGAGACATGAAATGTTTTTCGTTCCCATGTTTCTGTTGCAGGTGCAAGGACATTTAGCTCGTTAGTGAGACTAGCTCTTTGTTTTAGTAGTTAGGATGCTGCGAGAAGCCAACAGGGGAGTGCATTGGAATGTGGAGATGATACTTTGAGCGGAGAAGGTGCCTGGGACCCAAGGTCAAGCTAACCGTCATTGGATGCCGGACAAGTTTAACGGAAAACTACTGGGAGAAGACCTGGCTGAAGAGGTGTGCCGAAGGGCGTGTTCTATGATTTTGGGGTTTTGTATTAGGCGCGGTGCCCCGTGGGTTGAGCAGTTGAGGTTTAGACAGGTAGCTAGAAAGAGCATCTTAAATCGAGCTCTGACTATGTGAATGTACTTCTTAGGAAGTCTTCGCTTCTGACACCTTTTTATTCTCTTGCCTGGGATGGGGAATGATAAGTAGGGATGTCACCTTAGAGTTAGTGTAGGGATAGACTAGCGCTTTTTCCTTTTAGACTAATGACTCCTAATTTGGATATTGGCTTAACCATCGCTTTCTTGATGATTTTGGAGTCAGTGATTCTTTTTGTCTTGAGTCGGATGAGAATCCTCCGTAGACTTGGTTTTGTATTAGTGCCCATTTATCTTCTACACCTTGTATTGAGGTGTTTGTAAGTTCAGCTCTTTTTGGTTGTAATAAAATCTTATACATTTTACATTCGGAGTCAGTGATCTTTCCCAAATGAAATTTAACTTTGGTGATTATGTTCTGATAATTGTATTTCCTCCCCTCTGTGCTATTTAGCAGATAAAAAGTTCCTGGCGACCTGAGAGGATTCTTGGCGATAACCAGGTAGGCAAGAATCCGGCCCCATTAAATGTGTGTTTGCGCCTTCACATGAAAACAACGTTCTGGGTGTCATGTGCCTGTGGGTGGGGACTGTACTCCGGAGTGGACGCCCCTTTTGTAGGTAGACCGTCAAGGGACACTGACAAGCCCACCCCTTGGACTCCATTTGCCGTTGTGGAAATCCATCATGACGGTGGAATGTTCACGTTTCCTAATGGATGGATTTGAAGTCATGCCAACTGTGCCCACCCCAGCAGTGTGGAGGACTCCACGCCCATGGCATTCAGAGTTTGTGAAGTATGTTTGTCCAGCGGGCCGATCTTGCAGGCACCCAGCATTGGCACCGGATGGCCAGGGATGAGGATGGGATGGGTGAGCGAAATATGTACAACTTGCTTCCGAGCTATAATACGCAATTACAGGAAATGTAAAGCCGTCATTTAGTGCTATATTTTAGCACGAAATGGACCTGATGCAATTTTTCACACCAGCACGCATTTCACGCTAAAAAGTCTAAAAACACAACTGCAGACAACAACCACTCGCATTTTGGTTTTCTCACTGTCGCTGCGTATCTGTGTATTATTTTTACCTCGAACAGTGGCATAATTATATGACTGATGTAATTTTTGGAATGACAACAAGCATGATGCAAAATTCTCAAAATTATGCAAAGCAAGCGCACTTCATTGAAATTTCGCTCGAGCCTGATACTAATACAGCTATGGTCTCCCTAAAAGCTATAAAGTTGTCAAAAGGCTTAACAAATGTTCTGCATAAACTAAATACAACTAATGTATCCAACAAAGCAAAAGAAACAAAAAATAAAATGCGGACTGGCATTCAGAAATGTTTAATCCTATACTAGCAAGCCGGCTCAGTGCGCTCACTTCCACTGGAGAAATAAGTGAACCCCCAGCTTCAGATCCAGGTTTCAGGTCAACAGAAGGATTGCACGGAGTAGTCGAGGCAGGGGACTTAAGAGAGACATTTTAGAAGAAGACATTTTGGATGAGGCTTGGGTGTTTTTGTTTTCTAAACCACACTTAAATCAGCTCCGTTTTGCCTCAGAGTCATTTGCCAAATAGCATATTTTTCTTCAAAAGTGCTGCGAGTGTGTGGCTAAAAGGAAAGGCACACTATTTCTTAAGTTTCAAGTTTATCAACGGCTTTTTGTTGAAATCGTGTGTTCCATAAGTGTTGTGCTACCTCCGTGGAAAAAATAAGCAACCTTTTACTAGGCACACGCACAGCATTGCCCACTTCTCTTAAGGAATTTGAACATTCCAAGACTTCACGTGAGAAGATTAGCAATCATTTATTTTTAGTGGAGTTGTGTACATTTTATGCTACACCACACCCTACGTTTTAGAGATGAAAATGAAGGGAATGTAGTTTAGTGAAGTTGCAAACACCAACAAAAAAGCCCCTTCAACGTCTTAGTTGCAGTGTTCAGTAATATGTATATAGTGCGTCAAATCCCTGAAGAGGTGGTGAAGCACTCTTGAATTTGGCCATATTGGTGCCATCTATGTTATATAGATGCTTAATGAATGTTGAATCTTTCTACCCAAACTTCATCAGTGTAAATGAATCAACACGTCGAATGTACATAAATATTCATCAGTTCTCTTAAAACAGAACTCAAATACTTACAAGTTGGCCTCGACCCGGAAGTCGTCAGCTGTCCAGTTTATGTTCAAAGTAAACAGTTCCCTGTGGAACACGCGCCGTCTCGACGCGCATGCGCTGTCTCGACGCTAGGTGATATTAAAGCGTAAGAGCAACCAGCATGGAGAGTGGGCCCACGCTTGAATCAAAAATAAGCTAGCATTCGCGCCAAGAATTTTCAATTCTATTAAGGACACGGAGGCGAGGATTATGCTTCTCTTTCTTGTATTTGCTACTCACAGCAGCCAATGAAAAACGTTTTGTATACAGACAAAAACTACATTTCCCATGATGCTCTTCCATACATCACATCCTGTATAGCCCCATAAGAGCCACAGTGTCCCGTTTCTCCTCCTCTTTCTTTGCTGCTCACGCAGACAGTTAAGTGCTCGGAACGTTATGTCGTGATTATGACTGTTGAATTTACCTTTGATGATTTTGAAGTTATATTTGCACTTATATAGTGCTAGGCAGAATAACTGTGTTTAAACATGTGTGTTTTATGCTGGGGGCAATTTGTTTTCTGTTTGTTTGCCATGTATTTCGATTTAGCGCTCACGGGCGCTATTGTTATTGGCTTGCCGGCATTTTACGTGGTTCCCGCTGGGAGACGGGCAATCTAAGGGGGCAGCTTCCACTGAAGCGGTGCGTAATCATCTGGGATCCCTTTTTGGGCATGGTTTCCTTTCCCGAGGGCCGGCAGGGTCCCTCAACGATTCCTGATTGGGGATGCGCTCCCGCTCGGAGCAGAGCGGTGATAGCGCACGGGCGGCCCGCTCGGCCTTCGCTTCACCCCCGCTGGCCGCTGCGTACCGCGCTGATTTTTGCACGCGCATGGCCCAATTAAACCTTGAAACGGGCGACGCCGCCATTTACTAATTGACGGCGGGTATTGCGGGCCGTTCCCTGTCAGGAGCGGGCAATCTTAAGGCGGGCGGCCTGATCAGGCTTACTGGTGCTCCCGCGTAAGAGCAACCAGCATGGAGAGTGGGCCCACGCTTGAATCAAACACATTTAAAGTGAACCTCCCCCTCAAGGCTGCTCCTGTGTAAGAGTACAACGAGCGGCGTTCACGGCCCCCCAGTGATACTGGCGGCCTTCTCCATATGTGGGCTAGGGCTTATCCCCTCATTAAAGGGCACTTGGGAAAGGAACAAGAGGCTGATTAATCTGCAGGCTCTCCGGCCAAGTGACTGCACTCGGCAGCCATGTTCAAACACACACGGTAACAGGGGCATGCAGCTCATTGACAGAAATACTCCAAAACAGACAGCAGCGCAGGGGCACCACACACCCACAGGGATAAGACAGCTCACTTTCAAACATATGTTAAAAAAAAAAAAGACACCAGCGCAGGAGCACCACACACACCCACAGGGAAAAGACAGCTCACTTTCACCAATATGTCTGCCAGGCAATAGTTAACTGTGAAAGGACACAGCTTTTCATCCTGTGCTGACAGCTGCTGTCTGCTCCTTTCAGTGTAACTGTTCCCGTCTGCCCTGTTTATCAGCCTCTGGCTGTGCTGTCCTGGAGTCTAAAGTTGTACAGAGGGGAACAGCGGCTCAGAGGTAATCTGGCCACAGACTGGGATGGGCCCTGTCCTTTATTCACTGGATAGTACAGCACACACACCACCCATCCGGATTTTAGGGCACTGCGCGATGAATATCTAAAACAAGTCAACTTCAAATTCCTCGCGGTAAATGTAAACTAACATTTGCCATTCATTTTTTAGAGAAATAATGCAGCAGGAAAGGTGGCACGAACAAATAATACGATGAACTTGGAATCTGTGCAAAATGGGAGCTAAGGATGATGGAATAACACAACATAGAAAAAACAGGCGCCGTGCTAACACATAAAGCGTGGCGCCCGTGCCTATTAAAGTTATGTGCATGGCGGCCCATGAAGGGCGCCATGCTGATAAAAAAGCCCATTAAACGGAGCAGGGACATGCAGCGTTTACCTTGTGGGAGCGAGCGCGATAATTGCTAACACATGGCACCGCTCACTCCGGCAAGGGAATCACCAAACGTGCACGCGTTGCCATTCAAAGCAATGCAATGCATGCATGTTTTTGCCCTCAAACCCGAATCGATTACAAGAGGTCTCCTCTATGCAGCACATGTGAGCAGCGTAGGCGAGACCTAAAAAAAATGAATGTGTCCTCATGTAACGCAACTGGTGCTCGAGTAAAGCGCTCTGATACCCGATACCTGCAGGTCAAGTTTGTGCAATATAAAACTCTGTAAAAAAACAAAAGAAGAAGTGGAAGATGAAGTTCTATTTATTTTCTCATTGTGCAGTAGCTGTGATAAGATCATACAAGCGTACCACTCGCAAAATGTGCACCAATGGTGATTGCACTTGTTTCGATGTTTACAATTACTACTACAAAACCTATTCCTATAATGTGTGTAAATGTTTACATTCATTTATGACCCAAGGCGCCATGTTTGCAAAAGGTTCGTGAACAATCTTTACAAGAGTAGTCTGATAGAGCGTGAAGCAACAGATATGGAGGTGGCCGTCTCAAACTGAGCTGAAGAGGGAGAAATGCAGCTCCAGGTGAAAAGAAAAACATCAGAGATAGTCTAGTTAAATAGATAGTTAGGGACTTTCTGCCTAACACCTTCTTTAAAGCCAGGGGAAAGAGGGCAAGCCCTCCTATAGGACAACAGAAGGGAACAAAAATGCCTCTTGAAGAAGCAAATATATGCCTACTTCCAGAGGACGGTGGGAAACATCCTAGTACCGGCTCTGCATCAATGCCAATGTAATCCTGTCGCGTACTGCAGAGAATGCCAGCAAAATATATAGCAGGTTCATTCTGAGAATTTGCGTTGTATTTATGCAAACACCTGCTCAAGGAAGATGAAGAAAACAATGTTCTGTGGGCCCTAGACAACTGCCAGAGGACCAATTACTTCCATCACAGTCTGTGAAGAATGAAAGCCAAGAACCCAGACATGGCAGGATCTCAAGCCTGTGTCTGTGTCCTGTCGCTCATGAGCGACCAGGCCGGTGAGAGGACATTTTGTTTTATTCTGGTGTCAGAGCAGTGAGGACGTACACAAGAAGACTACACCAGACAATGTGAACAACACCTGAACATTGCTACAAGGCGACAGACACCACACATGACGTGCATATTTCTTCTGCCAGCTCCATTTCATATTTTCCTCACTTGTTAATCAAGAGCTATTTAAAGTGAAGAACGCTTAATAGTTACTATAGCAGCTGCATATATATCAGCCTCCAGAGTAACTGACACGTGATTAAGCTACCAGGCAATTAGGCACTTTATTATCATTGCACAAAACAATTTTAAAACAAATATTGTTCATTGCACTGAACGTAACCGCTGATTGAACCAATGTTTTTACACAGTGAGCCATCAATCCTGCTTTCTCAATCAACAACAAATTATTTTAATTAGTCTGTCTCATATAAACATGTTATCATATCTTTATGCCAGCAACACAGATTTTGATGGTGTTCCAATATGAAAGTATTTACTCATTCAATTTCCGGATCTTGCACAGCGTGCATGGCATGTCGATCTGTTTTTAAGAACCTTTTGGGGACTCTGTGTGTTCTTACTCGGACCCTGGGCAAGTGGACCCTCATCCCAAGGAATCTTGTACCTGGACCTAATTGTTGTATCTGCCTTCACTGTTCGCCGGACCCGCTTCGCGGGTCCCGCTTCACGGGACAAATCAGCGGAGTACCTGTAGTTCGTACGGCAGCTGGGGAGGTTTGTGGCAGTACAGCAGGGCTGCGAGCGTTACTGCAGGGACTCCATCTCCCAGGAGTCCCTGCCTGGCCAATAGCTGACACCTGGCCCGCTCTCCCTGCAAGCCACGCCCCCAGCGCACCGGCTGCATTTAAGAACACCTTCTTTTCCCGGTGCTGGTGGGACTCTGTGTGTTCTTACTCGGACCCTGGGCAGGTGGACCCTCATCCCAAGGAATCTTGTACCTGGACCTAATTGTTGTATCTGCCTTCACTGTTCGCCAGACCCGCTTCGCGGTTCCTGCTCCACGGGACAAATCAGCGGAGTACCTGTAGTTCGTACGGCAGCTGGGGAGGTTTGTGGCAGTACAGCAGGGCTGCGAGCGTTACTGCAGGGACTCCATCTCCCAGGAGTCCCTGCCTGGCCAATAGCTGACACCTGGCCTGCTCTCCCTGCAAGACACGCCCCCAGCGCACCGGCTGCATTTAAGAACACCTTCTTTTCCCGGTGCTGGTGGGACTCTGTGTGTTCTTACTCGGACCCTGGGCAAGTGGACCCTCATGCCAAGGAATCTTGTACCTGGACCTAATTGTTGTATCTGCCTTCACTGTTCGCCGGACCCGCTTCACGGGACAAATCAGCGGAGTACCTGTAGTTCGTACGGCAGCTGGGGAGGTTTGTGTCAGTACAGCAGGGCTGCGAGCGTTACTGCAGGGACTCCTTCTCCCAGGAGTCCCTGCCTGGCCAATAGCTGACACCTGGCCTGCTCTACCTGCAAGCCACGCCCCCAGCGTATACGTACTTAATCACGCTCACGTCCGCGAATGCGGGTCGCGCGCGGGTCGAAGCTCGGAGCGAAGCCCGGGCAAAGGGCGGGCAGTCTGTGGCAGTCCGGGGCTGTCCAGGGCCGGGTCGGGCCACCCCCCTGACAACATCACTGGTATCTTTAGACGCATAGGGGTTTTTCTATTATTATTAATATCTGGTTACCACTATAGCCTGTGTTAATGTCCACCCGCTCAGGGAAGAGCCTCAGGAGAGGAGGTGAGGGTGGAGCCAGCTGTATTATAGGCACTATGGACCAGTTTATCACACGGGTAGCTGCTGTCATAGAGAAGGAGATTGTAATGACAGAGCGGCGTCTCTCCCAAGAACTTCCTCTGTCGAAACGGTCCTCATTGGGTTCCCTGGCGCTTGTTACCTCGCCTGTATGTAGTTCAGATCCCCTCTCAATTACATCCCCTCCTCTGGAGCTTTTACGGGTTGCATCTCTGAGGGCCAGTATAGATAGGTTGGAGAGCTTGGCAGCCATATCTATCCCTCTCCCGTTGACAGCAGTAGTTCTGACCCATGCTCCAGTGAATTCCCTGTCCTAGCAACTCGCCCTATCATTCCTACTACCCAAGTTAATATCCCTCAGCCACCTGTCTTACCACTAACGGTATCCAAGAATGTAACTTGTACTAAAAGGAAAAGGATTGCTAGCCCACATAAAGGCAGCTTCCCAAAACTTTATAAGAGACCAAGGAAGTATGGTGCAAGGGGAACAGGAACTAAAACGGGTGAGGGGTTGGGCACGAAAAAGCCCGGGATGGAAAAGGGGGGAGATCATTCAGGTCATATGATTGAGGAAGCATGTGTAGATCCAACATCAGACTGTCATTTAGTCCCACCTAATGTCTCTGTAACAATTACACAATTTGAAGATCTGATGACAACATTATTGTCCCCGATTGTGGAGAGAGTAAAAGGGTTGGGAGAGAGGTTGGATTGTTTTGAACAGGCAACCTTGGATAATTTCTTCTCTCTGAAAACCCTTATCAAACTGCACTCTAAAATTAGGGAGGATGGACAGGGAGGGGATAGTGGCACCCGGTTGTTCCCTGCATCCACACAGGATACACCTACTGCCTCTAATACAGCAAACACTGTAAATATGTTGGCTGCGGCTAATGCACCTGCTGCACAGGCTGCGGATACCTCAGGTAGTACTAGTCAATTAGGCCTGGCACAACCAAGTGTACCTAAGCCTCTTAAAGTCTTGGTAAAGAAGCCTATCCGGGCTGAGCTGCCGGGCAGGAAGGGACCACCTAAATATAAGGGAACCTCGAATGGGACTGCCAAAGGCAATGGTCCCGATCAAGCCCACTCGACCAGAACTTGTATTAACCTCCCCAGAGAAACCCAGGCAGAAGAATCTTCCCCTATAGCGGCTCCAACTTTTCCACCGGTGAATTTGCCCCCCGAGTGCCACCCGTATGTCGCCATACTTACCAACGTACCCACTTTGAAGGATGATCATTATGAATCCCACCAGGCTTTAAAAAATAAAACCATGCACTGGTTAAAGATCAATAGACCTCTTCCTAGGGGTCTAGATGGGTTGATCCTAGGAGTGAGAAGGGTAGGGTGGGTAGGATATGGTCGTAAGCACCTAGAAGGAGATTGTGTGGTGGTAAACTTCAAAGACAATAGGGTTGCTCAAACAATTTGTAATCAAGAGTATGCAATTGGGAGGGCAAGTATTGGTGTAGTAGATTTAACCTATTTTTACCCTAGGACTGCAGCAAATTATAATGGTTTATATTCTGGTGGGGGTTGGAGCAATAACCCTATCTATCCCGAGAATCCTTTCATCCCTCATTTATTTCAACCGGCAGTCTGGCCTGGATTTTATTGGGGGCCGTCGGGATATTGAACCGACACTTCCCATAGGGTGGCCTGCAGGGACCAAAGCCCAGGTGATGTTCCTGTGCCAAACGAGTCGGTTGAAAGCAATGCCTTTCTTCCTTCTCAGTTAGACGAAGTCACTAACCTACCACAGGACATTAACTCGCTCGCAGGAAGACTAAGTGGAGGCAGTAGATCAAGTCTTATTGATCTGACAGAGGGGACACTAAACACCGAGCCCCGCAGGGAATCGGTTGTGGCGGATCCAGACTTTAAGATTTTTATCTGGAACGTCGCGGGTATCTCAAGGAAGCTGGGACTACCAGACTGGAATGCGCTTGTGGAGGGCTACTCCATTTGCATTTTTCAAGAAACATGGTGCAGAGAGCCCTGCCACAAGGTAGGATATTCGACATATTTTGTTCCCGCTGTCCCACCTGTTTCAGGGAAGGGACGCCTTTCGGGCGGTCTCCTCATTTGGGTTGATGTCGCTCTCGATTGTCAGGTGGTTCAGCACCCCACCAACTCTCCCGATCTCCTTAATATTACTATAAAGGGTGCACGGGGTGGCCTCCTCCTGGACATTTTCACCATCTACGCCAGAGGCACGAAGGGTAGTATACTATCGGCCACAATATCCCTATTAGAAGGTCTGCTCAGGCAGCGCCCCAATAAATCTCGCATCTTGGTGGCAGGAGACCTGAATTGTATGTTCGAGCCTTTGGGCCTGGACGATACATTGGGAAGTGGTGAGGAGGACTCCAGGAGGGGGATTCCTGCCCTAGCGCTGCCTCCCATCAAGAGGTGGACCCAAGTGGCGGTACAGATTAATTCCCTCAACATGGAATTTGACCTTAGGGCTGTTAATGGGAGGTCCAAGTCTGACCTAGTGGGTGCTCATACCTATAATAGGCCAAATCATACGTCTAGAATAGATTATATTCTTCTTGACGTAAGTCTATGGAGCATCCTGAAGGATATGGAGATCATACCGACAACTGAGAGTGATCATAATCTCCTCTCACTCGCCCTCTTTCCCCAGTGGTTAACTGATAAGGGGGGATTACCATCTTATATAGCTCCAAACCCCCACAAAGTTTACCCATCCAATTGTGGTAGACGGCTGAAGTGGGCTAAGCTTATCATGTCCGAAGAGAAAGTGGCAGATATAGGGGCACTCCTGGCTGCAGCACAGTGCAAATTGGAGTCGCCGACTCGTTCGCCTGAGGAGATCACGCTGACCTTCTGCGACTTAACTAGGGTGCTGAGCAACCTATTCATTCTCCCTAGCATGGCTCCTCGTGCTAACAATAGGAAGTTGCTGCCCAAAACGCAGGGTTGGTTTACAAAAAAATACAGAGTCAAGAAAAAACGCTGGTAGAGGCTGTTAAATCTAAATCCCAGGTTGCAATTAGGCTCGCAAGGAAAGATTACTCCCAGACTTTAAAGGTAGCAAAAAGAGAGGGGGAGGAGAAGTTCTGGGCGGACCTCTTGGCTGCAAGCTTGGACAGGAATGCTGGGGGTTTTTGGAGTTTGGTAAGATCCAGGGATAGGCCTGTTGACACATTGCTGACATGTAATATCCCAGCTTAGAATTGGTTTAGCCACTTCTTGTCCCTTTATACCCCTGCCGAGGGGGTCCTTAATGACTCCTTTGCTCTGGTGGTCGAGGCAGTGGACACTGAGGCTGATCCCTTTACTGACAGAGAAGTGGAGCTTGTAATCAAGTCCCTGGTTCCCCTAAAAGCTGCCGGGCCTGACGGGATACCCGGTGACTTGTTACGTGCCAATCCCAAGCAATGGGGGAAGTTGGTTTCCACTCTATTGAATGCTATTATGGGGGGAGCATCTGTACCAGAATCCTGGAAAGGGGCGGAGGTTGTCCCGATATTCAAGAAGGGATGTCGGGACAACCCCGCTAACTATTGGCCCATAAGCCTTATTGATTCATCCCAAAAGGTGGCAGGGAAGGTGATTCTGGGGAGGATCCTCCAAGGGTGGATGATAATAAGATTCTGTCAGATTTCCAGGCTGGTTTTCGCTCTGGAACCGGGACCATTGAGCAAGTCTTCAGACTGGCGCTCCTGTATTGGAAGGTGGTGGTGCTGGGCAAGGGCAGTCTTTATCTGGCCTTTATCGACCGCAAGACTGCCTTTGACCTGGTACCTAGAGAGGAACTGTGGAGGGTCTTGCAGGGTCTGGGGGTGCCTTCTTATATCCTATCACTCCTGATACAACTACACACAGGCAATTATGCGCAGGTGCGGTGGGGTAAGAATGGGGAGAAAACTGACAGAATTCCAGTGAGTAGGGGCGTCCGCCAGGGATGTGTGTTAGCTCCCACCCTATTCTCTCTCTATGTGAATGGTGTGGTTGAGTATCTGCTACAAGAACCTGCTGATGCACCCTCCCTGGCGGGCACTCGGATCCCCACACTACTCTTTGCAGATGATACCCTCCTTATTGCAAAGACCCCCCAGGGCCTCCAAAAACTTCTTAACCGCTTCCAGGAGTTTTGTTCCCTTAGGGGATTGGTGATCAATGTTGACAAGACCAAATATTTGATCATGACTCCACCTGGGAAACTGGGGCGCCTTCCGGTCTTGAACTCTGCTCACCTGGAGAGGGTATCAGAGTTTGACTACCTGGGAATCCGCCTTAGCGAGTTGGACTCCGCACATCCACAAGATGCTCCTTAACCACAAAAGGGTGGGTGGTGTGTTGCTTAGGAAACATCGTTCTTCCACAAAACAATGTATTGCCCCAGTTGTGGAGATTTATAAAGCTAGAGGGGTTAGTGCTGCTTTGTATGGAGCGGAGTTGTGGGGTACAGGCAATCTTGATGTACTTGCTAAATCGGAGAGCAAATTTTTGAAAGATCTGATGGCTCTCCCTTTGAGCACACCCACAGTTCCAGTCTTGCTGAATCTGGGCTGCAGATCAATTGCGGACCAAGCTCGACTTCGTCCCCTGCTCCTGTGGGCCCGCTTGTGGAGGGTGCCCGAATTAGCCTCCTATGCGGAGGGACTGTCCGAGGTGATGTCAATGGGGGGCTGGCATAGGATTAAATGGTTGAGGGACGTTAAACATCTTTGGGGGAGCTGGGCTTAGGTGAAGCCTGGGTTACTCGATCTGCCCCTCCTAAAGCCATTTTAAAGAAACTGTATTGGGATTGGGTTTCGTTTAAACTCACTGTCGATCCACGCCAATGTAAGTCAACTGTAGCCTTTTTGAGGATTAAAGACGTGGTAGCTTACGAACCCTATCTCGACATGATTTCCATTCCTTTTGATAGGGCTTTATATTTTAAATTTAGAGTAGGGATTTTACCTGTAGGTGACCTGATATCCCGGTGGAAATTGTCCCCCCAGCCCTCCCCCTTTTGTGCCCGCTGTTCCACGCGGGTCGAGACGGTGGCACATATTCTTTTCTAATGCCCTGACTATTGCTCTCCCTGGAGGCGCTGGCTCACACCACTTTGTAGACAGTTGGGAACTCGCTATCACACTGTGGCCCTATGCATTTTATTGTCTGACACATCCACTTTGGTGGTTTGTGGTGTGTCTAAATTCCTAAAGTGGACTTGGTTGATTCATGCAAAAAGGCTTTCCGTATCAATTTAATCCTGATTTTAACTGTATTAATTGTATTTATTAAGTCATTGTTTTTATTTTATTTTTCTGGGAAAGTGTTTTATTTGCTGTTTTCTTTAACTGTTGAACTGCTTTTAAGATATTTTATGTATCGAAATAAAGCCTATCAACCAAAAGAACCTTTGCAGCTCTTAGCGAACAGATCACAAGAAGTCACTCAATTGGACAGTCCAACAGCGTGACTCGAAGAGTAGAACACTTTACCTCGCACATGTTACTCCGCAGTCCCATTACCCCACAGTTTTTACACCGCAAAATCTTTTACAACGCAGGGCTTTACATCGCAAACTATTTTACGGTGTAACAACTGCGGGTAATGGCACTGCGGGGTAACGCATGCGGGGTAAAGGATTTTTCCCGACTGGGAATATCCAGAGCACCTAGCCGGAAGGGGTTAACAAAATTATACCCGGTGAACTTTGAAAATGGTGGGACGAGTATGGGAGTGGTGGCCTTTGGCTCCCACCCATGTGCAGCAGTGATATCAGGGTGGCGCATGCACATCCACGATCAGGAGGAAATCAGTTCTAGTTACACTGATACTAGGGAAAAGTTAACATGTATTTATTACAGTTGACGTGGTTTCATTTTTAGGTCTGTTGTTAGCTAAGGCCTTTTGATGTTGCTAAAGTATGTATAATATGCTTACATATAGAGGCTTTCAGCCACCTTTCTTCATCTATTGGTCTTTTTCTGTTTCATTCGCATTTCGCTTACGCCATCTACAGCATACAGGGCCGGCTTTACAGCTGGTGGCGCCCGGTGCGACAATGTTTGTTGGTGCCCCCCAAGGACAACCTCCAACATGGATTCCCACAGCTCCACCCTTTAACAGTGCCCAAGTCTCTATAAACACTCTCTCTCAGATGCATATATAGCACATTCTCTCAGATACATATATAGCGCCACTCATACCAGTGTAGGGTGTCAGAGCACTTTGCATCACACACACATTACACAAAGACAATCAATCATACTTGTGTTACTCAGCATATAGGAAATGTTACATAAAACAGAGGACTGCAAGGTGTAGGAGCCATATGTCATCCATACTGGTAGGCAGAATCGTTTAATAGTGCTTGGTCTGGAGAAGCACAAACTCAGAATTTAAAAAGGAACACCATAGTTGGGGCTTATCTTTATTAAGGAGAATAGATTTCTGCCTAAAGTTATCCTTTTTGCAACACTAATCTTTGCTCAAATCTATACTTTGCAGGGTGCATGCAGTTCTTTGATAAAAGTTAATAGTTCAGTAAAATTACATAGAATGTAAATAGGTCAATGGGTTACTGCTTTTAAAAGAGACATTATTTTGTTTCTTGCAAGTTATAAATTAATTTCCTATATTAGGATTTTAACCTACAAATTGCAAGTAACAAAATTATGTCTCTTTTAAAACGAGTAACCCACTGACCTATTTACATTCTGTGCACTTTTATAATCTGCTCTGTACTTGTTTTCTGCAACAGGCATATTAACCCTCTGCACTACTTTATAGTGGGTTAAAACCCCAATTAAACAAAACTCTGATCTCTCTTCAGGAAGAACACTAATCACAGGATTTATCCTGACATATTTTTGGAGCCCGGAAATTGCTGGAGGAAACGAGCGCGGCAGCAGCCGGTGCTTTAAAATTACAATAAACTTGAAAACACAACGCCCCCTGGAAGCCAGCACCCGGTGCGGGGGCACCAGTCGCACTGCCCTAGAGCCAGCCCTGACAGCATATTGCATGGGAAAGTGGTCAGCCTACTTCAGCCACTGGTTAACTTCACTTTGAGTGACTGCATTTTGCTCTCTCAGAAGGAGCACATCCGCACACAAGCTTGTTACCTTCAGTGCCAGTTTTTTGCGTTACTTTATAAATACTTTAGAGTGACCTTTGTATTTAGAGCCTAAAGTGATAGCAGGATATTTCGGATGCACTTCCATCTTTATCCCATCTCCTGTCAATACTGTAGTAAATTCCTTTTGGAGCTTTTAGTGTTCCTGGCTGCTGCTATTTTACAGCATACCAGATTAGATTGTGTCCACATGAAACGTAATAGTCACATGAGACAAGACCACAGATCTGGCTAGTTCGAAAACATTTGTAAAACTGACTTCTGGTAGCGCTTTTCTAGTGGACAAGAGAGGAGTGCCATTTTAGTCAAACTTTATTGTGGTAAACTAGAGATAGAGAATGCTCATAGTCAGTCTCCAGAAGGTATAGGGTGAAGCTTAGTTCAAACCCATCCTGCGAGGTTGTACTTGCATTATCACAGCATCCATTCTGTGTGCTGCACCTGTCTTGACTTCTTGCCGCTGCATGTTGGTTAGTGCAGAGGAAGACATCCCATTTGTTGCAACCCGATAAGCGCTGCATAAAGCTGTGGTCTCACATAATGTGGTTAAAATTCTAACCTGTCCATTTCATTTAGGAACTAGACAATCAAAGTGTTGTGTGCTGCAGTATGGTTAACCATGTCAAGGAGATTATAAAAAAGACTTGCAGAATCTTCAATAGTGGAAAACTCAATCTAGAAAAAAACATGTTTTACTATTAGAGAGGCCAATGTGTAAGCTATCTAGTGGTACGTTTTTGACCTAGTCAGAAACCACCGGAAGACGCACAGAAAACTTTGTGGGGATGATACCAGTTACAGGTAATCTTGGCATTAAGCATGACTGAATACTGAGGAATGACACAATTTGCAATGCATCCTATATCATTTATATGAGATTGTTAGAGCAGATCTATTAATTAAATTAATTCACTAAAAATAAGGCTTATTTACATGTTTAAATTAGCATAACCAGGCCTTAAGTTGACATAACTGATCCTCAGACACCCTATGCAGACATGTACTTTTGCCAATAAGAAAAGAAATACTGTTTTATTCTTCACGTCTAAAAGGCCTGCTGGAGTTCTTATACAGCATCTTAAAATATGCGGTGGTGCAGCTTCTCCCTCTCGTACCCTATCTAAGTTGTGCTTTGAAGGAAGCCATGCTGGAGATGTTCTTGTAATGTTGCAATGATCAATGCTGTTGCTGCCTGCTGCCACAACTGTTTGTTTATTCATTGTAAATGGTTTATTGTTCAACAGTACAATGTAATTTTCCTTTGTTTGTAGGGTACAGGGACTCATTACTTATTATTATTCAGGTGGTCTCTAGAGTAGCCTGTTTTATGTAACACAATTTCTGTAACGTTGTTTGGTATATGTCTTGTAACTTTATTAGTTCAGAACTGTGCTGTCACTTCACCCCGTGCTTACAGTGTGGTTTTCTACACCTCTAAAACTATAAAACGTGCCTATTCTGGGATATATGCCAGACATATCCTTGCTTTCATATCAAGCAGTCCCCAAATTGGGTTGTCATGTTTGAATATAAGTCGACCATATGTTGATACCTCTCGCTTACTATGAATTATTGAATTGCTTAACTAACCAATTTTGCTATATTGATCCTTAATTTTTTAATAAACCCTTATGGTTTTGATGCTGAATACGATATGCCAATGGTTTTCTTTATTTACCGTGGACCATTGTCCTTTGGGACTCACATGGCCCCCATTCCTGTGTATCGGCCCTATTAAAAGTTATTAGTGGAATGCACCAATAAAATTAGTACTTGGGAATCTTGGATTCATTTGGAATATACTGATGTGGAGGCACACAAA
Organism: Triturus cristatus; assembly: GCF_964204655.1. Lineage (NCBI taxonomy): Eukaryota > Metazoa > Chordata > Amphibia > Caudata > Salamandridae > Triturus > Triturus cristatus. Next base: position 591,970,020 of record NC_140581.1, on the reverse strand, counting down.
GATCAGTCCATACTGTTTATAAGGCAATGTCCATATCAGTAATCACAAGAAGCTCACCGGCCTACACTCACGTTGGAATTCTTCGACTTTGTTTTCCCAGGCTTATCAAGGGCACGCATCAGTTGTATGCCGTGATACTCCACGAGCTGACTGTTATTGTGATTACCCCTTATCGCTCTTTCCAGGACCATGATGCATTATTTGTTCGCCGAGTGAAACGAGCACGCAGTGCTTACTATCTTTATATATGGAGGGACCCTCTGGCTCCGTTGAGCGCGCACAGGTTGGTTGATGGTCTATTTTTACACCACTAGTGAGGTCCCGGCCTCGAGCAGCCTACTAATAGGCATGCTCTTTCCCTTTTTTATCTTCCCCATGCAGGTGTCCTAGGGCTATTACTTCGACCGCACGTGCAGACTACAATTTCGATCTACCTTTGCGGTCTCACACCAGCTTCGAGCACACTGTGCTGTAGTGCTCTTATATTAGTTCTGTCACATGGACGCACCGGCAGGGTATATGGTGAAAAGTCCTGCTTCCAGTGGGGGTTATACAGATTTATTGTAAGCTTTTCCCATATGGAGACAAGAACCCGTTTAAACCTCCAGCTTATTATATCAAGACCTACTGATTTTTCTTCCACACCCTTTCGGCCTTGAAAAAGGCCATAGGACGAAACACGTGTAGGCTGCCAGTTTTTTTGTACCACATTGAGAAGAAGGAAATTAGAAAATAAAAAGCAAAGAAAACTTGGAATGGACTTCTTGTGATTACTGATATGGACATTGCCTTATAAACAGTATGGACTGATCTTTGTGTGCCTCGGCATTTGTGTACCTGTTCGTATCTCTATAGAAATTGTTTGCTGAAAAGGAATGTGGTGTCATGCCAGGTTATAGGTTAAAGTCGTGTATGTTAAGGTCCTATGAAGCCTAGCTGTGTATGAACTAATCTAGGTAGTGTTTGTTCTTTGCGCTCCAGGAATAGACATGCTTGCTTTAAAGGTGGGTTACTGCTGCTCGAGAGCCTATTTTGGTGAGATTGAAGGCCCTTAGAGAGTTTCTCCATTCTGTGGTGAGTTTATTTTCATCACGTACCCTGGTAGACAGACAAGGTATTTGTTTTGTATTTCAACATTAGCTTTGAGTTCGTATTCTAATTGGTTGTATTGGTATCATTGTATTGTGAGTTAGGTTTAGATTACAATGGGTGCATGTTTGAATAAATAAGCAACTCCTGCTAATGGAGGAGATTCTCCACCTCTGATTAGTACCCCCGCCCATGAGATGCTTATGGACCATAGATTACATATATGTTTATGGCTTAAAGAATGGAATAGAATTACTGCCAACAATAAAAAAAAGTTACAATTTCTCATGTATGTCACATTTTAAGTGAAAAAGATTGAGAATTTGAGACGTGCCATGTTTGAGATAAAGCTGCAGTCTATACGTGCAGTTCAAAGCTTTAAATTAGTGGGACTATGTGGCAAATGAGAGAGCACATAGGAATTTATTAAAAGGGCAAATTGGTAAGGCTGTCAACAATTAGATGGATGTGCAATTGTGTTTATGTAACAAACTATAGGTGATTTCTCTGTGATTGCTGATAAATAAAAAAAAAAGACAGCACTTAAAACGACAAAGAAACAGAAAAGAATGAGAATGACTTTGAGAGAGAGGGTGAGTTTATGAACACATTGTTGACTGAAGGGAGACCACCACCTTATAGTGAGGTTCATGTGAAAGCACAGGATGAGGAAATAGGAGCAGGAAATTCGAGTGTCAGGAGAGATGAGGGAGTGCCTAGTTATTTTTCATGTAGTGGGATGGAAGCGCTGGAGAATGATAGCCTTACACTTAGAGGGGATTCGGAAATAATGGCAAAAACAGGAATTGATAGCAACATAATTTCAAAGTATAATAAAAATGAATTGGCATATTTGGGTGTAACACTAGGAAAACATACCTATCAAGCACTTGGGTAACTCTAGGAATTGTCTAAAGAAATGAAGGTGGATAAAAGGCAAAAGAGAATTTATGGGTCACATAAAATAGGCATGTCTGAAAACAAATGAATGAAACTTTGGAAGATATTCTGTATGCTACAGCAAGCGGGATGAGGGTGTTACTCCACACCACAACAGAAGACAAGACAGGAGTGCATTTTCAGAGTCAGGGGGAACTTTGTTTCAGCAGACTGAAGAGGAGGCATTACCATGAGCAGACTCAGCAGAACAGTTACTGTAGATTTAAAAGCTTAGTGAGACCCTGTGTTGCATAGGGAGACACACACACAGGAGTGTTTCTATACCAACCCACATTCAGGTGCTTTGCTGCCTACACATTTTAGCCTCAGGAAGCTGTCAAGGAGTTGTTGCCACTGCAGGGGTGATTGGAGGTTTCCCAAAGTGCTCTTTCACATTTTTCCACAATTTCGTAGATGCAATGTTGCTAAACATTCGTAGACTAGTTTTTCCCAGCTCGCAACAAGACTTGCAGCAAACAAAATTTCGTTTTTTTTATTTATGTAGCACATTTTCCACAGGGTATAGGCTGGGTTGCTGGGACACGTCTTAATATCCATCTTTATGCTACTGAGTGTGTAGAAAATGAAAGACCCAACACTCCTTTACCATCCAAATAATTTGCAATACTGGTGTTTTATTTATTGTCATTGCAACAATATTTCCAGGTTCCACCCATGACTCCTATATATTTAGGCACTGTGCCGTATACAACTGGCTTGCAAGAGGAGACTTTGAGAATGGTTATCTTCAGGTATTTCTACATTTCACATTTATGTACTAGGTCCATGATATAGAGGTGTGTTGTTAATTATATTTTTTATTTGTGTTAGGTGAAAGTTTATATGCACTGCACACATGGATTTTGACACAAGACCTCAATGCGAGGAGGGAATGCCATTTAAATATTGTCCACAAGGGCAATTATAGAGCGCATTTTTTGGCCTGCTTAAGGAGAGGTGTTGCTGCCTTCATAAGAGTGGGTGAGCCTATCAGTAATCACCTCTAGTGGCGGGCAAGATTGTGGCAGTGGGTGTTTTGCTGCACAGAATAGCAACATGTAAGGGAGATTAAATGCAGCCTGAGCAGGACAGCTTGGATGACAAGGAAGATCAGCCCCCCAACACACAACCCAAAATACCAACTGAACAGCAGATGGGAGGGAGGGATACAGTTGCATCACAAACAATTATTTATAAGTTAAGTGTAGTTCAAATATACCGTGCAAAGTATAATGAAGTAGTCACATTCAAAATGCAGAAGATACATTTTATTTCCATGGTTTGCCAAAGGAAATGTCAAGAGTCTCAACAGGGACTGCACACTTTTTAATTTTTCACAACATTTTTAAATGTATATTACTGTAACAAAATTAATTTCTCTTTTGGATTTGACAAAACATATGTTCAATGCATCTTTCTTTGCTTGGAGTTGGTTTCTCTAGGTCGAATGCCAACATATACACTTTTAATACAGAAAGCCTGACTGGGTTTATGCCTGGATCTTATAGGAGTAGAGTTAGGCATGAAACTGCAGCTAGAAGCCTCCTCACTCTCTATAGCAGTGGTAACCATACCACTAGAATGTGTTTGGGTAGTTTGCAAAAATTCAAAACAATATGGAATCTGCCATAAACGTTTTGTTTTGCTAGTTATTTGCAAAAATAGGACTTTTCTTGCTGCATATATATAGTCCTACAACTGAGTATCCCTGTTGCAGTTGCCAATTTTTCTGCACTTTTTCCAAAATGTTGTATTTTAAATTGAATGTGTCAATGTCTTCTGTTTTGTTGATACGTCTCCCAGACAATATAATCTCATAACAACTTAATTGTTTCATTTAAATTGTCAAAACTACTATTCATAGCTGACATGCCCGCATCTAAATGACATCTAATAGATTTTAAATTTTTCAAAAATTCCGGTCTTGATAGTGTAGTGCCTGCATCAGCAAGTCTGTTTGGGAACTTTGGGTCAGATGTACGACCCACCAATTTGCTACTCGCAAATTGCGTCACATTTGTGACTCGCAATGTACGACTCGCAAAGTGGGATGTATAAAAGTGTCTCAGACACTGTTTGCGATTCCTAATGGGGTCGCAAATTGCATGCCTCATTAATATTAATGAGGCAGGGACAATTTGTGACCCCATTGGGAATGGCTAGCACTCACAGGGAAGGTGGCCTGCTGGGGTCAACAGACCACCGTGTTTGTGACTGCTTTTAAATAAAGCTGATTTTTTTAAATGCAGCCCGTTTTCATGAAAGGAAAACGGGTTGCAGGTAAAAGATAAGAAAAATGAAACTTTTCAGTTTCATTTTTTAAGGAAAGACAGTGGTCTCTGGGACCACTGCCACCCCTTAATAAATATTTTTGGACCCATACACAAAGGGGAAGGGGTCCCCAGGAGACCCATTCCTGTTTGCTAATGGTTTCCCAACTACTTTAAGTAGGTGGTAAATTGCGACTGTTTTGTGACCGCAATTGCGTTTGCAAAACATTCATACATACAAATGCGAGTCGCTATTAGGAAGGGATGCCCTTGGCTCGCCCCTTCCTAATAGCGAGTCGCAAACCTCATTTTACAAATCGGTAACATTTACTGATTGGCAAAATGAGGTTTGTACATGGCCGTTCCGTGAACTGCAGTCGCAAACGGCCCGATTGCCAGTTTGGGACCACAATTTAGGGTCGTACATCTGGCCCTTTGATTGTTCTACATTATGTAGCTATTCGGACATTTCTACTAGATATGGGTGTGTCTCTTCTTGTAGACAAAGTTGTTTCAGAAAATATAGGTGTTTGTGTGATGTTCATTGCTTGAAACCTATAATTGATGTTAGATTGCTGATCGGCTACAACTTCCACACTGTGAGCATCACGTTCCTCTGTAACGTTGTCTTCAATCTCTGTGTACAGAATTTCATTTAGGTTTAATTAATATGTATTCAATTTTTGCTGAAATATATGCTTCTAAAATCTATGATGCACTATTTTTTCTTTCCAGAATCATGACACATGTGGTATATGTTATTGTATATAGTTAATTAATAACAAATCAAATTTGTATTCTTTTGAGCTGCTAAACTCTCTAAGACTTTCCCTGAACTGCAAATCCCATAATGCAATGTACTGAACATTACAAAAGTTAATGGATTGAGCAGTTACATGAGCCCCAATCAAATTTTAGCGGAGCATACATCATTTAATAACAGTGATAAAAATAATAAAGCTCTAACATTTGTATAGTGAATTCATTTAAAATAAAACACTAACCTGTGCTGCTGAGGAGGTTCTGCGGTATCAATATTAGTTAGTCCAGAGATAGCCTACATAGTGAGAGTTCTTTTAATGGCCTCAACCATTGCTGTTGGTGGGTAGAAGGTCCCCCTCCAATGCCAGAAGCTGCCTACCTCCTACCGGCCAGAATTTCCTTCATGCATGAGAGAAGGTTGTACCATCTCTTCCCAATATCAGGAATACTGCAAGTAGTTACACCCACCGCATTCATCCTTTCAAAGATATGGCTCCAAATACTTTTTTCTGTGGCTTCAGGCACAGTTACGGACGCAGTAACAAAAAGTTGGTCAGTGTTTGCTACACACTGCTCCACCAGTATAGCTATCTAATTACCAGAAAACCTGTGCTTTAACTTTCTGGAGGAATACTCTAGCTGCCCTTCCTGAGATGCCCTTTCCCCCAAAAAAGTAGCTGGGATTCCAAACAAGTCTTCACTGCAAGCTGATGTGCTTCCGAATGGCTATGTAACAATTTCCTGGTTGTGATATCATCAGTATGTATCGGGGTGCCATTCACAATTTGCGAATGCATAGGAATCACATTTAACATTTCATAATTTTTTGGAAGTGAATCCTAAGAAATCACTACTAGAAACATGTATGCAATAATACATTTCAATTACAGAACTGCCAAATGCAATTTCCTAGGAATAGCAAATTATGATTCAATAAAACAGACAATAGTACATTTGGCCCTTAGTTTTTATTTTGAAAGCTTTATAGAAAGAGGATGCTACTTGAAACAAATTGTGCTTGGCTCTAAATATTTTTTTTTAATGATCTTATTAGTTTTACGTAGGGCCTTATTACAAGTACAGCAGTTCACAGGACCGCCATTCTCATGGTGGCAGTCTGAGCACCACCACACTGGTGGTCCACCTGCTGTGTTATGAGTGTGGCAGTCAGACCACCATGAGACCGCCTGCTCTGCCGCGATTAAGGATCCCAGTGTGCCAGCGCTCTGGAAAGTGTCAGGAATATGCTGGCGGTGCCGTGCTGGTACCGTCGAGGATATTACGATTTCAATATCCACAGCCGATTTTGTGGCATTGGGCCCCCCCATGAAAAGGGTGGAGGGCATGCAATGAAGGGGACGCTAACAGGGCTGCAAGCTGCTTCTGGGGTGCATGCAGAGGTCACATGTTGTGGCCCCCTGGAATTGCACCCCTGTTCCTGCAGGTTGTGGCATGCATGACATGGAACATGCCACACCATACAGGAATGAGCTGCAGGAGATGTCACAGCGATAGACTGCTGTTAAGGCTCTCCTTTGAGCCTAACAGACCACTTCCGTGAGAATGCCACAGTACCGTCCGCCCACCATGGATTACACTGATAATCCGGCGGGTGCACTACAGGCTTAGCGCTCCTCCTGCTGGCACAGTGGTGGTGGGCCAACTAGTGAACCGCTAAATTCGTAATAAGGCCCATAGTGTTTTAGTGAGTCTGTACAGTACTGTTGAACATGCCTCTGAAGATAAAATTGATTTATTTCATTGTCATGTTACCAAAGATAATAGATTACATCACAGAGATGTTTTGGTTGAGAATGTTAGGGGAATCTGTTTCTTAATATCAGAGAATTCTGACTGTTATAATTGAACATACTGGCCGACTTCTGTTACAGAGGGGGTGACCTACTTTCAACTACCCTTAAGCTTTGCCATATCTTGTAGTGTTTATCTGTCAATTCCACTGGGATGGGATTTATTGGTGGAATATGAAATGGACTATCAATTGCTTTTCGAAGGTCTACCTGAAATTAAGAATTTAGCTTCTACTAACAAATGTTATATATCTATATGTGGGACCTAACAGAACTAAAGTGAAGAGTGTGTGTAAGTTGACTGTTGTGGTGTGTGATTGTATTAGAGAATTTAATGAAAGAAGAGTGAAAATTAGTAGAAATGCTACGGAAGTGAGAAAGATTCCAGAACAGGAAGAAGTTGGGGAAAGATTTAGAAATTCAACGATGCATCCTAGACTGAAAATTGAAATGAAGTTTATATGTTGGGCAATGGCCTATATTTAGAGGCATTTATTATGTCTGTGGTAGAACTGCTTATCTTAACATTCCACTGAATATGGTCCTGTTATTTAGCATTATTTATTCCAAGAGTTTAACATGTAGGTGAGATGAATGGAATGAGTGAAACAAGTCCTAACGGAGAGTACAGTAGGTTTGGCCAAGTGCTTATGGACATATTTGGTGTGTTGATTTCTCCTATTGGTTTGGCTTGGAATGATGTGAACATTAGAAAGTTGTCTACATTAGTAGATCATCTAGCTACTGTTAGAAATGGGGGTCTTTAGTTGGCAGGTTGTTACCCTGTCCATGTAGGGACCCTTCTTCCTAGTCAGGATAAAGGGAATACACTACTAAAATAATCCCTGCTCACCCCCTTAGTAGCTTGGCACGAGCAGACAGGCTTATCTCAGAGGCAGTGTGTGAAGCATTGCACATAACATAAAGTAATATAGTGAAAACACACCAGTTTTAGAAAAATAACCAACATTTATCTGTGCAAATAAGACCAAAACAATAAAAAGTCCAACATACAATATTCAAAATCTGTACTCTGCAAGAATACCGTTAAAAATGCAGTACCTTGAAGGCTTGGTGGTGGCAGCAGTCGTTGGTGAGACTAGGGTCGCGGTGCAAAGTTCGGCAGTGCTTTCTGCGGTGCCTTCCAGTCACGAACCGCCGGCTGTCTTGGTGACAGCGTGGGGTTGCAGTTTCCCTCTGGGTAACTGAGAAATGTGGTCCCAGAGATGGTACCCAGAGGTAAGTGAAATTTTTGCTGTCCCTGAAACTTCGTGAACAGGAGGCAAGCTCTATCCCAAGCCCTTGAAGATACTCAGCAATAAGTGAAGAAAATTTCAGTTCAGTCCTTTCACTGCCCAAGGCAGAAGCAGCAACTACAGGCCAGCCCAGCAAAGCAGCAACACAGCAAAGGGGCAGTACTCCTCCTGGCTCTTCCACCTCTTCTCCTTGGCAGGTTCCTTGATCCCAGCGAGTTCTATAAAGTCTTTTATCTCCTTGAGATTTCCAACAGGAGACAAGCTCTACTTCAAGCCCTTGGAGACAAAACTCTAACAGCAGGATGATGAAAGTATAATCCAGTCCTTTCCCTGCCCAAGACAGAAGCAGCTGGCAAAACAGCAGAGCACATATCAAAGTGGCAGTTCCTCCTGACAGCTTGCCCAGTTCATCTTCCTGGCAGGTTCCTTAGTTCAGCTGCAATCTAAAGTTCTGGGGTCTGGGCCGCAATATTTATACCACGTTTTCTTTGTTCCCTTGTGGCAAAAGTCTCTCAGTTCAGTCCAAACCAGTTCTGTCTTCTCTGGTCCAGCTTCCTGGCAGGGGGTGGAGACAGCATTGTGCAAGGGAGACAGGGCGTATTCAGGTGCACAGGAAATCTCCTCCCACCTCTCTATAACTCAATTTCTTGATCTATTACCGATGGGAAGTTACACTTGTAAGATGTTATAAATCAACTCCCATTCTATCCTATGGGACAGACAGACTTTCAATAGTGAAAAACGAAATTCACTGTAGTTTACCATCAGGACATGTTACCAACATCAGTACATGTCCTACATTTCACATACTCCGCACCCTGCCCACAGGGGTTCCTTGAGCCTACCTTAGGGGTGACTCACAAGTAAGAAAAGGGAAGGTTAGGGTTTGGCAAGTGGGTGCACCTGCCAGGTCAACATGGCAGCCACAAGTGCGCGCAGACACTGCAGTGGCAGGTCTGAGAACCTTTTGAAAGGCTGCTTGTGTGGGTGGCACAATCAGTGCTGCAGGCCCACTAGCAGCATTTGATTTACAGGCCTTAGGCACACACAGTGCACTATGCTAAGGACTTAAAGGTAAATCAGATAAGCCAAACATGGAAACATAAATCCATGAACATAATTTACCTGGAGAGTATGTGCACTTTAGCACTAAATAGCAGTGATAAAGTGCCCAGAGTTCTAAAAACCAACAAGAACAGAGTCAAAAACAGGAGGCAAAAAAGCAAAAAGTCTGGGGGTATACCCGCTGATAAAGCCAAGTCTAACAGGTACTAATGCTGCATGTGCAATAACTAAGATTAATGAAGAGATGGTTGCCACTCATGTGATGCTTATCAAAAACCATATGGCTTTGGATATTTTGCTTACAAAAGAAGGTGGTGTGTGACATATAAAATAAAGGTCCATCAATGGTGCATGTTTGTGCTTGATAATAGCATGCTTATTAATCAATATATCAATAATAACTTTTTATATGAAACTAAGGCTTTGGGAGAGACCGGTGCTTGGGAAATGATTAGTTCATGGTTCAGTAGCATTGGTGAAGGATTTGCACAGTTTGGTGAATGGATTGGTGATGTGGGTGGGTGCTTACTGAAAGGAATACTAACTGATACTATTATATTAGTCTAATTGCTCTATTTCTTCTTCAAAAATATTTAGAAGGTATTTGTCTGAGAGATAATTGAAATGTGATTGTGAAAAGAAGACGACTAAAAAAAAATGAGCAAAGACTTTGGGCTCGATTACATCAAATCCAGAATGTATTTGTATTGTATTTGACAAAATTAAAAGCCTTGGAGGGGATGAGGATGAAGAAACTAAATGTGATGGATGATTTATTGTAGAGTAGTATGGTATGATTTGTGATGATTCAAAAAAATCATGTAGGGCATTGTTAGAGCACATTTATTAATTAAAATGATGCTTATTTTTATGCATTTAAGTTAGCGTACCCAAGCCTTGAGATGACATAACTGTTCCTCAGACTGTCTGTACAGACATGCACTTTTGAAATTAAAAAATAAATGCTGTTGGAATCTTTTCCATAATCGTTGAAAATGGATTCATTTTGAGGTGCAGCTTCTCATACTGGATCTAACTAGAGAATCAAAGGAAACTATGCCGGGGATATTTTTGTATGTCGCAGCCTCAGTCACTACTGTTTTTTATCCATTTTAAATGGCTCATTGTTTAATAGTGCAATGTAATTTCTCCTTGTAAGTACGGTAAAGAGAATTATTGCTACTTTAGATTAACCGGTCTCCATAGTAGCTTTTTTTATGTAACACTACTTCTGAAATCTTTATTTGGTTTATGCCATATGACTTTATCAGTTCAGTCCTATGGTAACACTTTACATCATGTGTCATAAGCTACCTACCTGGATCCCAGAGGATTCCAATGGGGCGGTGACGCAAGTTCCCGAATCCTCCTGAGACTTGCCTTCGGTTTACAGGAGGAGATACTACTCCAGTGGCAAATCCCAGGGGGAGGGAGTTGGGATAGAGAGAGCGTGTAGAGTCAAAGATGCTGTGGCTCATCTACTCAATAGCAACACTACCGCAGGCATTCACACCAGTCTGATAAATGGTACCGGCAGATATCATACCTATAAACAAACAAATAATAAGGCTTTAGTCTAGTATTAACTCTGTCTCTTAAGGTATCACCTCACAACAGCTTTTCAAATCTCAACCAACCTTTAGTTTTGTTGTTCTTGTTTTGTTTCTTTTAGATTGTCTGTAGAGGCTCCTTCATCAACATTTTCAAAACTGTAGTGAGTATGATTTCAGCACCAAACCCACAAGCAAATTTCAATGGGGTTAGCTTCACCCAATTCCTCTCTGGCAGAGCCCTGCCAACAGTATGTACAAGTTGAACAAAATCTCTGGTTACCTTTGTTTGCAGTACGATGTTGCGACTGAGCTCAGCGCATAGTAAAATCAAGTCTGTTAATGCATCTCTTCTTTTCGTCTTGTTCTTTTTTCCATCGAAGTACAAGACTAATGCAGGATGCTCTTTGCTGTGAGGTCGAAACGGGAGGATCAAGGGAGCTGGCAAGACAGAGCCCTTGAAGCCGGGAAACAGGTAAGTGGCAGGCGAAAAGGCAGAGCGAAGGGGAGGAGTGTGGACGGTCTTTAAATAATACTGATTTAGAACGTTCATAAAGGTCACATTCTAATTGTTTGTAACAAGGAACAGGTGCAGATAATTATCTTGATGAGGCTGTCTTCTAGAAGGTGTTGAAGAATGTTCACAAAGGTTGCATTCTAATTGCTTATAGCAATGAACAGGTGCAGGGGATTAATTTGATGAGGTCTGTCTTCTGGAAGGTTCATGTTGAGGTCACCTATGCATGTAACTTAATGCTTATTCTGGTGGATTTTCTGAATGTTTCTGTGACACCTGAGACCTGACCTTGCATATGCTTTGTAAAATATTTGTAAAAGATAGTAACCCTTTTCAAACAAACTGGGGAACACCAGCTCCAGCTTGCTATTACCAACAGCATGTAATATGGTCAAAAGTCAGGGTGCAAGACGTTTGTTTATTCATAATTGTTAGGGTGAATAATATGAGTCATGCCGGTATATTGTGATAGTCAAGAGAGGTGAGATGTGACAGAAATCCTGACACCATGCTGATAGCATAGTTTTTATTCTTCTGAAACTATAAACTGTGTCTATTCCTATAAGTACGCCAGACCCTTCCTGTTTTTTTACATAGCAGTCAACATGTTGGATTTTTTTATTTGATTGTAGTTTTTGGTTTATTCTGGTGGTCGACTGAGATTGAAACCTCTTCCTTACTATGAATTATTACATTTCCCGATTAACTAACAATCCTTTGCTTTCTATTGATTCTGAATTTCAAATAAACTCTTATGGTTTATGGCCCCCAATCCAGTGTAACAGCCCATATCAAATTTACTAGTGCAAATCGCCAACAATAACATGCCCTTGTAGAAGTAATAATACGTTATTCGGTTATCGTAAACTATCAAAGTATGTACACATAGTAAAACTCATGGTGAGAATAAATATTAAACAAAAAAACAACAAATGTACAGTGTCGATTCATGCATACTTCCTCTTGGCCCTGAGAACATATAACATTTTTGGTTCTATCCTAATGTATAGTATAATCTATGCGAAACACAATCTCCAATTTCATAGTGAGGTAGTACATCAATAGCGGCATCCTAAAGGTTTTTAAAACAACAGTTTAGCCAAGACAGTGTCCGGTAGAACATGCCTCTGTAACTTGAGGTACATCAGGATGACATGTCACAAAATTAAGAATCTGCAAACATCATTGGAACATCAAATGGTAACAAAATACGACATGCATGACCAACCACTGTATCACAACAGAACATAGTGAAAAAGATATCGACTACTCAGTCATTACAGAGTGAAATGAGGAATATCCAGAATATATTTAGAGAAAGAACAGCAGTGAGTTTGCAGATTAAAAACCTATAAAACAAGCCTAAGCGATAATATCCCCTAGATATAGCTTGACACCAAGGAGTGAAATTCTAAAACATTGGGAGGGAGATCAATATGGGATAAGGGTACCATTTGTTGATCAATGTACTTTTTTAATTCATACACTGAACACACAAGAACCTTCATTTGTGTGCAAATTTATGAGAACACCAGCTCTTTACCAGAAAGAGCTACCATGCTCTGACCCTGTTTAGTACACTGGGTTAATGATTTTAAATTATGAATAGTTTGTAACTCCCACAGTTGCTTTCATTCAAACGCTGTAGCCCCGGTGGCGCCCAGCGCCATAATATTTGTTAGCGCCCTCCAATGACCACCTCTGCCATGGATTCCTTCACTAACACCCTTTAATAGTGCCCCTCAAGTCTCCATAACCATTCTCTCTCAGATGCATTAAATTAGTTTTATTGAGCAACTCATCCCAATGTATGGTGTCAGAGCACTTTACATCATACACACTACAAAGAGACAATCAATCATGCATGTGTTAATCAGTGTATAGGAAATATTACACAAGACAGAGGAGTTCAAGTTTTAGTAGTCGCATGTCATCCATACTGGTAGGCAGTATAGTTTAATAGTGCTTTGTCTGGAGAAGCACAAACGCAGAATTTAACTAACACCATGGTTGGGGGTTGTCTTTAATAATCAGAATTGATTTCTATCCAAATGAACCCTTTTTCCAACGCTATGACAATGAAGGACTGGGGAAAAATAATGCTCTAATCTGTACCTTGCAGTTTGCATGGAGTCTTTGATGACAGTTAATAGCTAAATATTTGTCAAAAATGTAACTTATAAGCTACAAGTAACAAAAGGAGCTGCAGTAACCCACTGACCTATGTACATTGTATGCACTTTGTGTTCTGCATGGTACAAATTCTTTGCGTATTCTAGGCATATTAACCCACTGCACTACCTTACCATGAGTCAAAACTTCCACTAGACAAACCTACGATCTTTTTCTAGGAAGAACATTAATCACCGGAGTTATCTTAAAATTTTTATTGTTGCCTGAAAATTGCTGAAGGCCAGGAATGCAAAAGCAGGTACATTTAAAATCATAATATACTTGCAAACAGGACACCCCACCCGAAGTCAGCGCCCGGTGCAGTCACACCAGTCCACCGCCATGGAGCTGGCCCTGTTTCTTTGCTTCAGATATCTGCATTAGGGAGTTCACACCACATCCTCTCCTGACTTAATTTTTCCCTGCTAATCAAACCTTCTCTCTGACAACTCTCTTACCCATTTAATCATCTCTCTCGCCCATCTCATATCCATAGTTTTAGATGTAAGTCCTCACATATACTTATTTCAAACTGTCTTGATGCTATCATTAAGTGACGCTTGATCTTGTATTTCCCCCCGGCATGCAACTGGCTGAATCACTAACTCCATTTAGCAGTTCCCTCGACAGATCTTTCCATAAACCTGTTTCAGCTTAGTTTATAAGTTTATTGAGACCATAGTCAATAAAGAATACACTACAACAGATTCATTATACTCATTTAAAATATTCATAATATTATAACACAATAAAACTGCACATCTATTACTTGTCAATAAATATTACCGATTCGAATCACATTTAAAATTTAAAATCTTTAAAAGATTTATTAAAAGTCCCAGTGCAGTGGCCACAACTATGACAAGCATACCAAGAGGAATTTTACATACACACTGGTCAAACTGCCATAGTGCATTAGGGCCCAGAATTACTTCCTCAAATAGTCAATATTTACATAACTGAACTTCCTTCTTGCTAGCTAATTTGGAATGACTGGTGGAGGTATGTCTCACTGCTCAAGATATGTAGTTGTTTAACCTTCATGCATGGCTGCCGTATGTGGTGGTCTAAATATTTCTGTTGAAAAAGATGTGACCTTAAGTGGGGTGATGGATGCCCACATTTCCCCCTGCCAGGTTGGTGCCAGCAGTGAATCTCTGGTGATCACAGGTGTATCTATGATTGCCCCTTTGGAGTCAGCTATAATTTGACAGTACATCACATTAGTGTTGTTGTGCCGGTGTATTATCCGTGTTGGCAACCAGTATAGTTGGGGGATTTGCAAACTTTCGCTTCAGTTAGACAGAAATCTAACATTCCTGTGGGCCAGTTCCTGGTTTTTTAGCTTTTCACCGTATCATCCCAACTGGCACAGAGCTGTGTGACTTTGGAGTCACACACTCATTGAATGTGTTCTCATTGCTGGCCTTGAGTTTGTTCATGGTACCTTGGGTTTGGTTATATCTAGGGTCCGCTTGTTCATCATCTTCCTCATTACTGGAGACCTTTATCCAGAATTTTAGCATGCCAGTTCCTTTAACCAGGGAGATAAGGAATTCTTTGCAGTGATGGTATATTAGAGACATTCTCAAGAAGGGTGTTTCCCTTTTTCTTCAATGACAGTAAGTCTTGTCCACAGATGGCAGCAGTCTGGGATGAGGGCTACTATGGGTTCCTTCAAGGCTCAGGAACATTGGCTTCCGGTCAGTTGAAACACTCTTCCAACTAGAAGACACTCTTCCAACTGGAAGAAGTTGGCAGCAGTTCTAAGATTCAAAGTCATGAAGTTTTACTTCAAAGAGACAGCACCAAAAGATAGGTTGTTGAGTGGAACACAGTCCTATATCTCTGTCAGTCTCACACATTGGGGATAGCCGATGGGATAACAGATCAGCTCAGCAGGGTATTGCCTTCATCTTGGAAATTTCAGTTGAGTCTCAGGACATTTAATCCGATTTGTGTCATTTTCAGGATTCCAAAGCTGGACCGATTTGAGTATTCCAACAACACCCTGCTTCCATTTTTTCTTTCTCAATTTCTAGAGATAGAAGCTTGTGGGGTAGATGATCTGAGCCTTCCTTTGCATCTTCTTCTTCATGCATTTCCTCCTGTTCCTCTTATATCAAGGTTCGTAGCACATCTATGCAAGGAGAAGGCTGTATGGGAGTACAATAGTGGCCTTGCGGAGGGTCGTTTCCCTTTCTGAGACGTCTGACCATTCTTCCAGAAAGGATTCTGCTGATCAGCATGAGTCCAGTGACTGAAAGAGATTAAGGCTTTTCTCCTTTCTAGCTTCCTCAGTTCAAAAGTGCTTTAGGCATTCTACTCAAAAGTCATACAATAATCAATGTACTACATTTCTTAGCATCTGAATTGTTCCATAGGAACCTTACATGTGAGCGTTGCAATGTATTACAGTTTCTTCAGGATGGATTTTGCTGAGGACTGGCAATGTCTACTCTCAAGGTTCCATAGTCTTCAATTAAGACAGTCCATGTTCCCTGATGGGGAGGCGTGGCTGGCAACTTTGGAGTAATGAGGAGCTGGGCTATTGCAAACATTTACTTTAAGAGGTATACCAGCTAGGTCAATAGTTCCTCCTTAGAATATACCTTGGTTCTAAATATTTTCAAGCGCTCTGTATTTGAAACTTTCTGAGAAGTTCACCTAAAATTATGAACTTTTAAAAGTTCCTTTTTGATGGTCATTACATCATAAGGTGTGCTTCATGAATTAGTTTCTCTCAGTTTACGTAATTTACTTTCAACCTTTTCCTGGTCAAAGGATTTTGTGTTTGGGACATAATTTCTGTAATCAAGTGTTATCATCCTTTCATACATAAGTAGAAATATTATGGCCTTCTTTCATTCCTAATCCCTCTTCAGAGGAACAGGAAAACTGCTTCTCTTGGATGTCACCAGGGTAGTTCACGTTTACATTTTTCATTCTGCAGATTTCAGACACAATGACATCCTCTTTGATAATTGTAGATTTTTTGCGGGTTAGAAATCTGCCTCCTCCACCTTGGGTAGTTGAATGAAGACTGCAATTTCTATGACTTATGAGCTGAGGTGTCTGTATGACTGGTTGCAATTCGGGAAAGGTCCTCTCATGGAATGTGAGCCTCTTGGGTAGAAGCTGGATGAGATTCTATTCTGGATATGTGTCGAGCAATTTTCTGGACAGCTCCGTCTATATTCATCCCTTATTATTAGTGTCAGGAATTAGGTTTCTAGTTGGCAGAGGAATGCAACCTGTCCAAGCAGAAACCACAATTCTAGTCAGGATAGGTCAAAACACAACCTAAATTATTCTGTGCTCCCCCCTCTGGCAGCTCGGCACAGAGCAGTCAGGCTGAACTTAAGAGGCAATGTGTAAATTACTTGTGCAACACTTCATACAACAACACAGTGAAAACACCACAAAAAGACCCCACACCAGTTAGAAAAATAGATTACGATTTTATAAATTAAACAAGGCCAAAATGACAAAGATCCAATGTGTAGAAGTCGACATATACATTTTTTAATACAGGAGAGGAGTTGGCCTAACAGCTAGGGCGGTCGACCTCGAATCTGGGGAACCGGGTTCGAGTCTCGGCAATGTTGCTGTACATCCTGTGATTCTGGGCAAATCACTTAATCTCCCCGTGCCTAACATAAAATGAATGTGTCCTCATGTAATGCAACTGGTGCTACGTAAAGCGCTCTGATACCCAATACCGGGTCAAGTTCGCGCTATATAAAACTTCGCTAAAAAATATATATATTTTTTTTTTTATTTCAAAACAGCACTTAGAAACAATAAGCGCTTAAGGGGGTTATCTGGTTGTGCAAGACCGGGGCAAAATCAAAAGTTCAGGCCCACTGCAATAGAGCCCGGGCTGGATACAGTGACCTACTTGGGCCTGATTAACCAAAGTTCCTTGATCAGGGATGCGTTCTCATCGAGAATGATGTGCTGCAGCTGAAGCGAAGCGTTGGTGTCGGGCCTCGCAGTGGTCAAGTGGCATAGTTATTCTCCATGAACTGTGGCAATGTGCCGGTTGTGAGTGCGAGCAATGTTTCCGGATGCAATGCATGGCTGCAGCTCCCACAATAGGCAATGCGATGGGTCCACTGCCAGCAATGACAAGAATGAGCTTGTTCTGAGTAATGTAAAGCCGACAATGTGCCAGTTCCTATGAGGACGCGTGGGTTCTGGATGAAAAAGCACCTTTGGCCTTACTTCCAAGGGTCCAGGACTTATGTGGCACCACTTGGCAGGGTCGAATCACAGATTACAGAGTTCAGGTGCAGATGCAGGTGGTTCAAGTCTTTGAGATCCCTGAGACTTGGGAACAGCAGGCAAGTCAGCAAGCCCTTGGTGTCACTGTGGGTTCAAATGATGCAGGACCAGTCCTTCTCACCCAGGCAGGAAAGCAGCAATCAGCAAGGCACAAGCACAGCCAGACAGAGTGCAGCAAAGCAGCAGCCTAGCAGAGTAGCAGTCCTTTCAGCAGCACAGCAGCTCTTCTTCCTGACAGAATAGTGACAGGTCGAGAGGTGTACTGAAGTCATGGTGTCAGATGTCCAGTACTTAAACTCAGTGGTACCTTTGAAGTGGTGGAGACTTTAAAGAAAGCTTTGAAGTGCATAGTGGTTCTTTCTCCCTTGTTGCCCTGGCTTAAGACACACTACAGTGGGATAATCAATCATTTATGTGGGGACAGGACACAGATCTTTCAGGTGTAAATATCAGCTCCTCCCTCCCATGCTGCTCAGGATGCCCCATTTGCATGGAGATGACCACTCAGGCACACCTACCCTTCATTTGTGTGTGTCTATCTAGAGGGAATGCAGGAAGCCAGCTATCACCCAACCCAGACATGTATTTCAGAGACAGGCATAAGGCATTACATGGTTAAAGTAAGTAAATGCCAACTTTCTACTAGTTGCATCATTACCTTGGGCACCTTTGACGGGATGCTTCATTTTGCCCGTTTGCCATTGTTCATTTACAGCCTACCGCTCTGACTGCAATTGCTCTCCGCGACTTAGCTTTGCACTTTCCCTGAATCTGGCTTTCCTCCGGTAGACCGAAAATGCACACAGCAGTTTACTGGCGCGGTACCTTCGCCCACTTCACTCTACATCGGATTTTCCACACGAGGATCGTTACTTCCTTGACTACCTCATCTGCCACAAATTGGCCGATGGTCTCCAACCCTTCGGGACTTCGCGCTTAACATTGTTTTGCCATGGATGCCTGCAATTTAGTCCTACGTTGTCCCACCAGTTTGATACTCTTGCAGATATCTTTTGGACAGACTTGCCTCCCTCGCCCTCCTACTTGGACCATTCTCCTACTATTCAGCACTATAACAAATTCAAGTAACCTGATCCTGATGACGACCTAAACTAAGACAGGTCGAAATGCCGTCAACCACCCAGCGTTATCTCTGGCATCAATGTGGTCAATTTAAATAATTTAAAGCAGAATATTTACCTCGTATATAGCTTCATTTTTGTTATTTGACCACCAGTTTTGTTGTATTTTTATGCAGTTCATACTGTTTTTTCACCTCATTGTGTCATTGCGCCGTTCACTGTCACAAACACGTCTAGTGCACAACCCACTTATGGTTACTTATACATACAATGTACTGTAGTGCTGTTATAAAACTACTTGCAAATAAGAACCTTTTGTCCTCCTACAAATTAACTCCTCTTGTTTATTTGCCTTGTGAATGATTACCGGTTGAGACTCTGTCTTTTGCATGCATACTCTACCCAGGTCTCGACTGGGTTAACGGGTGTACTCCTCTTCTGTCTATAAAAAAAAACTTTCTATAAGTGGCATTTGCTAAGATGGAATTCAAAATCCAACTTCACCGTAGGTTGTGATTTTAAATAGTAAGTTTAGTGACACCAAACTTGAAAAGTCTATCTCTTCCCAATTGGGAATTACACTTAAAAGATATAATAAGGTAGTTGTTATCCTATGGGAGAGATACACCTTGCAGTAGTGAAAAACGAAATTGGTAGTTTTTCAATACCAAGACATGTAAAACTTAAAAGTACATGTCGTACCTTTAAAATGCATTGCACCTTGCCCAGTGGGATAGACAGGGCCTACTTTAGGGGTGACTTATATGTATACAAAGGGAATGTTTTGGCCTGGCAAGAGGGGTACCCTGCCAGGTCGAAATGCAGTTTAAACAGCACATACAGTCACTGTAATGGCAGGCCCAAGTCATGGTTAGAGAGCTGCTTAAGGCCCACTAGCAGCATTTAATTTAGGCACATGTAGTGATCTTTACAAGTGACTTATTAGTAATTTGAATATACCAATTGGCAATAAGCCAATGTTACCATGTTTCAGGGAGAGAGCACAAGCTCTTTAGAACTGGTCAGCAATTGTAAATTGTGCTCAGTTCTAAACTAGCAAAAATGGGTTCAGAAAAATGAAGGGAGGAAGGCAAATAGTTGGGGGAAGACCACACTAAGGCTGTGTGGTCTAACAATCAGATATAAATATTAGACTTTGGAACCAAAGATTTTGCTCCTTCTGGTGTTTGGTAACGTATTCTGAAAATAAATAGACGTGTATCATTACTATGGAGTCAATGTATTCTGTCTAGATCAGGTTGTGAGTAGCCTGCTGCGGTACATCCTCATCATGTTAGGTCTGGGACAAAGTATGGTGAAGGAAGTAATTTCATGATAACTTACCGGTAATCGTCCACTACTCCTCCTTCTCCCAGTACTTACATCACCACTTTCTCACCCTGGTCACCACCCGGATCCCTAGCGTTTGGGGACAACAGACTGAGTGATGGGCAAGATTAACCCATATGGATCCAATAAGGGGTGGAGCCTAAGGGTCCCCTTGGAGCAGAGGAAGTTGTTTCTTTTTGCTAATTACGTGGTGCTTGTGGAGTGGTGGAACACACGTCCTCTTGTAAGTAGGGTGACAAAGAAGGGAACTGAAGCTCTGAAGAATGTAAGTGAAGAAGCTCTCTTTAGTAGGGTAATCAGCACATTGGATGGACCAGGGAGACCCTCTACTGGTGAAAATCACAGTTCATTCCATCCTTAGGGCTGCATGTCCCAATGCAAGCATGTGTGTGTGAACAAACGTCTAGAGCTGTTCTCTCCATAGCCATCTCAAGAGTCTTGGAGGTGTCTGGCTCGCGGTTGAGGTTGTGCTCTGCCAGAGAGGGCTGTCAGCTGCTCCTTCTGCTGCTGTAACATGCCTCCTGTTGTATCACTCTCCTCACACTCATCATCTCTCTGAATAAACGAAGTAGCATTTCTGCAAACTAAAAACCACTCCCAGCCGGTGCAGATTTCCATGTATACCTAATTCTCTCCGTTCTCTGTTTCCAGCCACAGAGCTCCATTCCTTCTCACTTTTGTATCTGCTTGTTTCAGTTTTTTTGCCATGTTAAAAATAATCCTGCCATTATTCTTTAGTTTCCTGAGATGCTGCAGGAACTACAAAGACAAGAAAGTTTGATTTTTTTCTACACCTAAAAATCACATGCCTCTCTCCAGAATTGACCAATTATTTTCCATATATATAGAGAGAAAGAGCCTGACGCATCCGCTGGTCATTAGCACTGGCCCGAGAGTGGAAGGGCCAAACAGCAGGGCTGGGTGGTCTTCAGATCTGTGGCCTTTCTACAAACAAAGTGGTGCTGAGTACCCGGTAATTGACGCTGGTTGGAATAAAAAGAGGCTTTCAAGAATCACGCTGCACTTCGTTATATAAAGCTTCCCAGCAGGCACAATTCTTTGAACAATTTACCTCAAATAACGTTTGTGCACATGTACGACCCATTCGGGAGTCAGAGGAAGTCAAATATCACATTAAGGATGTTTAAATTCCGTTCGGCACTATTTGTTTTTTACTGTAAAATGTTCATAGTTTGAAGAAATTCTGACTCCAAAATAGTTCTCATTATTATTATTAGACTGCTATAAAAATATTTATTTTTCAAATAAAATATTTTGCATTTTCAAGCTGGGTAACTCTTCTTCCAAATAGGTGCCATATCCTATAATGGTATTCAACGCTGCCAAGGTTTCAGATTCCATATGTGTCAGGGCCGGCGCTGGGCATGGGCAGTGTGGGCAGCTGCCCAGGGCCCCACACCCGCTCGCAGCCGTGGGGCCTCGCACCTTTAAAGACTCTAGAGTGTTGAGGCCCAGGGGTCCTCCTAAGTGTTTTTTTTTTATCAATCTCCCCCGCAGGCCTGTCTCCGTGGGCCTGATGGCTGCATCTGCATGTCGATGACAGCAATTAGACGGTTAATTACAGTGCCCTTGGGTGTGAAGGGTGCCCTGCCGGTGTATCAATGCAGAGCAGAATATCCTGCAGGGTGCAAAGCAAAAGATAGAATGGCGGCGCCTCACAATGGAAACTGCTAACCTAGGACAGTAAGACAAGAGGCGCACGCAGAGGAGCATAATCAGTATATAAAAGTGGATGGAGCAGGGTTTAAAGTGTGCTGGGTCACTCAAGTCTTAGACCCGGTAGTAAATTAAAATTGACATTGAAAAGGGGCCCTATGTTCATGTCCTTAAATTCGCCTGCAAAAACATTAATCCAGTGTCTGCACAACAAATGAAATGCAGGTGATGAGACAGGCCCGCTCTCCATTTTTGCCCTCACCCTCAGAGTGAAAAAACAAATCTTAACTCTGCAGCAGTGCCCCCCTTCACTGCCTGTGAGGTAACTTCAACGAGACTCGTTATAGTTCTTTCACAGTCTCATCATGTCAGAACTGGAGCATTTTCAATAGTATTTACAAGAAGGCTGTAGATGTTGCTTATTCATCCTATGCAACTAATAACCACTAAGAAAGCCAATAGTACTGGCTTGTTGTAGGTGTAATTTTACTTGTTGTAATAATTATCTGGAGGCAATGACAGAAGCAGCAAAATACCAGTCGGGCGGCGCACTATGCTAAGCACAGATTTATATAGCTTACATATTTTTGAGCCGCACCCTTAATTACATCAGCCATGCCCCTTCGAAAGACCCCCACAGTTTTTTCATCCCACTTAAGCCCCTGCAGTCAGGTCAGTATGTAGGCCGTTTGTTTTGGCTAGTTGTTGACCTGCTTTATGGTCAGGTGACCCGGTTTTTACTATTGATTTTTATGCTATTAAAGCAAGCATTGCCTGCAGCAAACTCAAATCAGTGCAATCTTCCATACTTTACAAAAATCTTATACAGCATGTCTTTACTAGTTTAAAACTGCCTTAGTTTGCAAACATGGGACACTTTTCTAGCTAACTAATTTACAAATGGGAGCCCCTTCTATTGTGGTGCTGGGGCCTATTTTCTTTCCCAGTCTGATGCTGCATGTTAGGCAGGGCCACTGGAATTAGGCGATTGTGCGGCAACGGCGATTTCTGCATGATTATGCATTTGACGCATTTGACGCATAATCCATCATCTGCTGCATACTCTACAGATATTAACGACAAAATTGCTTTCTATCTCAAACAGTTCAAAAGTTTCTAAAAATGCAGCGACACGTCTTGCCGCATGTGGGAAGGCCCTTTGAAAAGCAAGAATAGTCAACTTTCTGTTTCCCACTGGAAAATTTGTGTGTTAAATTGGTACTAATATGGTGCAACCAGTGCCCAAACAGTGTTACCAAGTTTAAAAATGGCAAAAAAATGAAGTAAAGCTATTTAAAAATGTGCCAGATTATGCCTCATAATGTGCCTTTTCTTGCCACATAATCTACTCACCCCACCACATGATTTAGCCCTCTCCTGCCGCATAATTCCAGTGGCCTGCTGTTAGGGTAATCCATGGCAGTGATTTTGATCCTGTTTATATTTCCCATGCTTTACTTAATCTTGCATTCCCCAAGAGTGCTAGCTAATTCCAGCATGTGTGTTTCTGTATTTCATTTCACAGCACATTACTCTTGAACGATGCACCCTTTGTGCTGAGTCGCCTACAGGTGTTTATAACAGGCTGCAGTTGAGGACTTTGGGGTTGAGGATGCAGGCAGTACAACTTTCACACTGTGCTTATCTGTGGGTCAAAAAGGTGTTTAGATTACATGATCATTCAAAATATGGCCTCTCTGCAGAGCACAAAGAGCAATGTTCCTGCATTCCATTTGCGATTCTATGCAAATGTGTGTGAAGGAGCTCCGTATTGGTCAAAACATCAAGGTGAAAGAAAAATAATTTATTGTTGTTACTCATTTAGCTTAAACAGCTAACAACCACTGATAAAACCCAGTCACAGCCGGCATGATTTGCGGGTGTGTGGGCAGGGTAGGGGTCGCGGGGGGTGTTGGTTAAATTTTAATTGTAAAAAAAAAAAAAACTTTCCTTTGCCCGGCACGATCCGAACCTGCGTCGTCTCTGATTAGGGGGCTCACATATCCTAGGACCAGCCCTGTGTGACATTTTCCTAATTTCAGTGTAATTATGAGTGACACTTTCAACGACTATGAGTGACACTTTCTGCGAACAAGAAAAAGCAACAAAGACGAGGCAAACATATACATTTCAGAAATTACACCCATTTGAGCAAGGAGAAACTCTAAGATCTTAAAACTGCTGGAAAGCACCAGAAGTGTAAAGGCACTGTGGTTTCCAACTGTACAAACAGGATGTGAGGGGTCCCAGCTCGATGGCAGACAACTTTTCACTCTGCAGGATGAAGAAACATAGTTAAGGACTTTTTGTGCTACCATGATGAAAGAAACGCCTGGAACAACCTCTTTTGTGATGTTCCTCAAGTGCATTAAGTGCATGATCTTAAAATCCTGGGGCTCACGTACAGGGGCTCTGGGAACGCGCCTCATCTAAATATGTATCCAAAATGAAAGTGAACATCATCAAGAGTAGAACAAATAAAACATACCAACATAATGGCCCAAGTTAAGAGACGTCCTGGCCAGGCCTGCATGTGCGCCCACCCCAGAAAACAACAGCTGGCACCGGAATCAAGGGGAAGCTCGGTCTGACGGTCTTGCAGTTTGTTTATTAGAGACACCACTTGTGGCCAGATCCACATGGCCCAGGGAGGCCAGCCCGGGACCAGAGGTAGTAGGATCTTTTGAGATCCTGTCTTCAAGATCCTGCTGGTCCTGCAGCGATGACTGTGCGACCCCCTCTCATCTCCTAATAGTTGTGCAGCGCATGTTGATCTGAGGCAGCAAACTGGTGGCACAACGGTGAGCCTGCAGCAAAGGAACATAACTGCGGCTTGCTGTGTCCCGCCCAATGCCCCCCTCACTCAGTGACTTCAGCAAAATGACACAGTCACACTGTGATGTGTGTGTGATTATTGTTGCAACTTGCAGTCCCCTCGGCCGGCCAGGACAGAGTGAGTCTCACCAGCAGGTAGCTGTGATCAATATTTACTGCTGCAGCTAATGCAGCGAGCCCCATTGAGTAAAACCTTTCAACTGTTAGTACCAGCCAGGCAGCACTGGTCGGACTGCTCCAGTCAGTACAGGGCTGCCCTCTGCCAGACTCGCAGCGTTCGGTTCACGCTGCTTGCTTGAGAGTGCTTCTTAGAGGGTGGCGCTCCCGTGTCGCCAGTCTGCCTCAGCGCCGGGTGGTGTCAGGAGGCACTATAACTGCGTGCCTAAAGATTTTAGTGCGGTGATGAGGACCATAACGCCTGATGCGTGGTACTTGGCATGGCTGGGTATTTAGATATGTAGTTGAATTTAACCAGGTGTTAATTTCCATGGCTGGGGGGGCGTGGCTTGAAACGCCGCAAGATGGCCACGTTTCGGTGAAGGTCCGCACCACCACCGAGACCTTTGTCAATGTCAATGTCAATGTCAGATATTTTTATATAGAGCGCATATCACCAAACGGTCTCAGGGCGCTTTGCAGCCAAAGACAAAAGGGTAAAAGAACATCAAACTAAGACACAGCCTAAATTAGAGAGCAAAAAGCCAGGTCTTGAGCTTTCTGCAAAAAAGTAGATTGTTAGTTATAGAGGTTAGTTCCACAGGAAGTTGATTCCACCAAAAAGGGGCAAGATAGGAAAAGGATCGACCTCCGTTACGTACCGTACGGATACGTGGCTGGTCGAGAGAAAATCTAGAACTAGATCGCAGAGAGCGTCCAGGGACATACCATCGGAGCTTCTTAGCAAGATACAATGGACCAGCTCCATACATTACCTTGTGGGCAAGACTGAGAATTTTAAAATGCCCTCTTAGGCGGACAGGTAACCAATGCAGTGTTTTGAGAGTGGGGGCGAAGGGGGACCGAGGCGGAAGATCAAGAACCAGTCTGGTGGCCGTATTTTGTAGGATCTGAAGTTTGCAAAGCAGATCCTGGTTAAGCCCAGTGAATAGGGCATTACCATAATCCAGGCGGCTAATTATAAGACCCTGAACCAGAGGTTTCCTTGATTCCAGGGGTAGCCACTTGAAAATCTTCCGCAGCATTCGCATAATCCCGAAGCAGGTCCCAAGCACCTGATTTATATGAGTCTTCAAAGACAAAGACTTGTCAATCATGATGCCGAGATTACGCACTGATTGCTTGGGCTGCGGACAGATACCCAACTCTTCCGGCCACCAATCACTGGACCAAAGCTGTTCCGCTTTTCCGAATAGGATGACCTCTGTCTTGCTACCGTTTAGTTGAAGCTTGTTCTCATTCATCCAGTCATTTATACGGATCAGACAGTTTTTAAAACGGGCTTGCACATCCGTTAGATCCGACTTGCAGGTAACAAGCAGCTGAGTATCATCAGCGTAGGAAATTGTTTCAAATCCGTAAGTCCTAATGATGTCGGCAAGAGGGGTTAGATAGACATTAAATAACATTGGGCTAAGAATAGAACCCTGCGGAACCCCGATTGTAACTGGGTGAGTTTTCGAGGCAACACCGTTAACAGATACCTTAGTAAAACGGTCAGCCAGATAGTTCTCAAACCACTTAAGGGCCTTCCCTCTGATACCCACCTCCCACAGCCGCGGTGTAAGGATGCTGTGGGAGATGGTATCGAAAGCTGCAGACAAGTCAAAAAGGACTAGAATTGCAGATTCTTGATGGTCCAGAGCTAACCTGATATTGTCCACTACTTCAACAACAGCAGTCTCAGGACTATGAGACGCACGGAAGCCAGACTGGGAGGGATCAAGAAGCCTGTTTGTCTCGAGAAATGCTGTCAAGCGTTTATTCACTAGCAGTTCTAAGACCTTCCCAAAATAAGGGAGATGGGACGATAATTAACAGGCAAACTTGGGTCCTCTCGAGGCTTTTTAAGTATAGGCTTAACCAGTGCATATTTCCATTTACGAGGGAAGGTAGCTTGATCCAGAGATAGGTTAAAGACTGATGTAAGGACATCCACAAATAAAGGTAAAATTTTGGCACAGGCATGGGGAGGAAAAGGGTCGGCAGGGGAGCCAGATTTAATCCTACCTAGGCTTTCAGAAACTTCACAACTTGTTATCGGATCAAATTCAGTAAGGAAGAGAGGGCTAGTGAGTTCAATGGATAGGGGCAGTTCACTGGTATTGATCGTAGGGTCACTCAGGATGGATTCTGGAGGCAAAAAAGAGGCGTAAATTGTTTTGATCTTGTTTTCAAAAAACAGTGAGATGGACTCAACCCACTCCTGAGTGGGCACGCAGGAGGATTGTTCAACCGTGGGAATGGTGAATTCCTTTAGTATTTTAAATAATTCTTTACTAGAATGGGCCGCGTTGTTAATGCGCTGTGTAAGGTAGGCCTTTTTGGAGGATTTAATATTAATAATATAAGTTAAATGAAGTTGTTGATATTTCCTGCGGTGTTCTTCAGATTTGGATTTCCCCCACTGACATTCGGTTGCCCGAGTTTGTTGTATAAGACCTTTTAAAGAGGCAGAAAACCATGGAGAGTCTTTATTTTTTATTTGTACCTTAATAAGAGGAAGGGTTATATCTAAGGCTTTCACTATAGAAGATTCCAAATTAAGGGCAGCTGATTCTACCGTGTCAGCCTTCTTATCGCGCAATAGAGGTTCAAAGTGGAGCAGAAAGGTGTCCGTGGAGAGATTGCGCCAGGGCCGAATCCAAGTACTGCCTTTAGGGCTCATTATGCTAGAGGTCTTAAAAGGCATGCTAAATTTAAGAGTAAAATGATCGGTCCATAGGACTGGACAAAGAGATTCAATACTAACATTCAGGGAGTTAGTGAATACTAAATCTAAAGTATGGCCAGCTATATGGGTAGGTCCCATCACCTGCTATGTAAGTCCCAAAGTGAACATTGCATCAAGGAGAAGGGCTGAATCTGATAATACTTCTGTGTGATAGTTA
This sequence comes from Triturus cristatus, assembly GCF_964204655.1. Taxonomy (NCBI): domain Eukaryota; kingdom Metazoa; phylum Chordata; class Amphibia; order Caudata; family Salamandridae; genus Triturus; species Triturus cristatus. The sequence goes on along the minus strand of NC_140581.1, from coordinate 591,942,290 downwards.
AAATCACAAAGTAATATAAAGTAATCTGCAGCTAAAACATACGGGGCGATGACTTCTAACAGTGTATTAACAAAATCTGCCTTGGGACCAGGGGGTCTATAAATCAGGGCCCCCTTCCAGGATTCCGGGCAAGGCGATTCAATAGAAAAGATTAAAATTTCTAATTTAATAGAGGAAAGGGAATCTAAAACGCGGATCTTAAAAGGGGCCACCGTTGCAATCACAATACCGCCACCTCGTCCATTTTTCCTATCAAGTCGGGTCAGTTGATATTGAGGAGGGAACGCGGTAGCTTCGCTCACTGACGAGGAGTACTGGAGCCAAGTCTCAGTGATAAAACAAATCTCCGGCTTTTCCTCATCGAAAAGGCTCCAGAATTCAGTCGAATGTTTAGGAAGAGATCTTGTATTCAAATATAGGGAAGACACAGAATTCGTGCAAGGATTGAGACCGTTAAGCAGAGATTTACCAATTTTGTGAGTGCAGGTGCTTAGCTCTCCTCTATTAGTAAGGACAGGCTCAGAGATCTTAAGGCGCACAGATGGATGCAGGTAGTTGTTAAAGGAAGTTTTCTTATCAGAATTTAACATGTGAAGTTCCCTACTAGAGTAACGCAGCATAGTGTCAGCCAGCATATACCACTTACTTCAGGGGTCAGACTGTCAGGCGGCAGTCGGGCGTGGACGGGCGCAGAGGGGCTTGCCTTTGGCGCTGCGCGCGTCCGCGCCCCGTTCGGTGTTAAGAAGGCAGGGGGGGCGTGGCCGACACAGCTGCAACACTACCGGGTTAGGAACCGGAAATTGCTCTATGACCCTGAGCGTCCGGAAAGGCTGATTGTCCCTCCGCAACAATCGGCAAAAGCCGTGACGGAACGGGGACCAGCCGAAGGAAGGGAGATGGAACGATTAAAGCAGCGAGTGCAGGTAAGAATAAAAATAAGATTGCTTCAAAGTCAAGATAAAATACAGTGAGGCAGAGTAACGTCGTTCAATACACCAATACAATATACAATACACAATATTTAAAATGTTGGCAATATAAAAACAGAGTTAAGACTTTGTTTAAAACTTTGCTTAAGACATGAAGTACGAGGAGTGAGCAGGCTATAACAAACCGGAGAGAGTGTCTAGGCTGCGCGCGTTAGTGCCCTATTGGAACGGAAGACCTCATCTCCTGGTGGTATGCAGCGGAGATACTGAATGTGCGGGTGTGGAGGCACAGGTAGCATATTTATTTTTTTGGCTTGTTTCCCCCGTGCCGCGTTCTCCTCAGGATTGCCGGTTTTGGCCACCATTTTGTCCGCTGCGGTATGCGGCAGTGAAAAACCTTTAACATGCTAAAGCGACCTTTTGGATAAGTTATATGGCCGAATCATTCTTTCAAGTTGGCCTGTATTACTTTTTGAAGGAGCCCTGGCTATATCAAATCCTCTTATGCCTTCATGCACGTATCTCATCCTTATAGCTCCACCAAGTGTGATTTTTAAGGGCTCCTCTTGCTTTTCATTCGTTTTTGTCCGCCCACCTTCTTGTAAAACCAATGCTTTTACACAATAACTATTAGAGAGGCCTTCAGCTGCCTTTTTCTTTGGATTTTGGTCCTCTTCTGGTGTTTTGGAACTGGGATACTTACTTATGTATCTGATTGCTATTTGAGGCTGTGTGTGCATCATGTAACCTACCCTTGCTTTCTCTACATGGAGTCTTCCTCTCTCTCCAGCCAAAAGGGTGCCTCTGTGAGCATGTCCACCCTCCACAAAGATTCCACTGCTGCTGCCTCAAAACAACAAAAGGAGCCTTGTTCTCCTACAAAATCTCCATTACCCCTAACGCTAAAAGAACTTGTGGAGGAGATAAAACTTGTGTAATAGACGCCAATGCTACCCTCCAGAGACTAGAGGAGAAATGGTCAAGTCTAGAGTGTCGGTTGTGTAGCAGAGTAGTAGCAACACTCAAGATGTGATCCCTAAAGTTGACACTATATCCAAAGAAATAGCTCTCCTTAAACAAAAACCAGAGGACTTAGAAAATGGCAACAGACGCAAAAAACCTCAGAATATGCGGTATACCTGAAGAGGAGGAGGGATCCGATATGATTGCTTTCCTCAAAATTCACAAACCTAAGCTGGATGGTCTTAAGGAAGGTACTAATCTCAACCTACAACGTGCGCACCGCATTGGACCCAAATTTGGAGGGGCTTCTTTTGCATCATCAACCAGTCGCTCCAGAGGAATAATTGTCCTTTTTTTGGATTACACTGAACTGCTCATGGTTCTCTCAGTGGCTAAGCAGAGAAAGTAGATGTTATGGTCTGGCCAGAGAGTTTTCTTTTCACAAGATGTGGCTCGTGCCACCGCTGCCCACCGTAAGGAGTTCTTTTCCTCCTTTCTTCCCGCTCTTCGCTCCTTGAACCAGATATGGTCTAGTGCATTCTTGTTTTTTTAAAGTTATTTACAAGGGAAGGTCCTACTCCTTTGACTGTCCTGAGGACTTAAGACAGTTTATTTTTTGCCACAAAGGCTTAGACATGGAGGTAGTGGCAGGGCAGGCCATCATAGCGTACGCAAGTTAGAGCGGGTACGCCAGCCCAACATTAAAATCTGGCATATTATGAGTCAGCTGGCTACCCAAAACTCTTGCTGTGGTCCCCCAGATGGGGCTCGAGTGGAGGCTGCATCGGTGTGTCCTCTGTGGCCTGTGGGACAGTATTGGAGGCCAGGGAAGACCGTAAGGAGGAGACCGGCGGCTGAGAGGTGGAGGAGTGGTTCGCGGAGATGTGTGGATACTGAAATCCAGACCGTGGTGTTGCGTGACTGCCCAGGCCACCAGGGCCACGCTGAATCCGGCTTGCACATTGCACTGGCAGATTCCCAGCGCTGATTGTGGCAGCAGCGAGGAAGGCCCACGGAGACACAGAGATGATTGCGGTGCCGCTGGTCCGTGAGACCCCCGTGGTGTCAGGCCGTCATGGGACCCGGGACAGCCGGTAAGTGAATGCGGCTGCCCAGGATGGATCTGCTGTCTGGTGGCCCCACAATTGGTGCAGGGTGGGCAGTAGACATCTTGTTTCCCCCCCCCCCTTGTTCCTGGTGTGGCTTGGGCCTAACATGGGAGGCCTATCAGAATAAAACGTGGGGCACAGACAACCCCAGCGTGTGTTGCCCTGGTGGATGTGTGGCCCGAGACTATGCTGGTGTGATGGTGAGCCCCCAGATGGTGTACCGGTCGCTTAGAGGCATTGTATGGTCGTGGCCTGGATGGGGCATAGCTGAGGAGGTTCCACATCTGAGACGAAGGAGGCTCCAAACAGGCATGATGCAGTCTACTTCAAAATGCCCAGCTGTTGTAATATGCTTATGCTAGTATGTGTGATGTCACTCCTGACATATTGGTGAGGTCTTAAGGTTCTAGAGTGAACTCATCATGAGCTGGTGAGAAAGAATGGTGTGAGAGAATCTGGTGATGAACCTGCTGGCAGTTGGATGGCTGAGCTGTTTAACCTGCATCTTCAATTAAATCTTTACTCATATCTACAAATGGATTCTGAATCTTCATTCAATTATCTATGGTGTACTTTTTAACACTGGCGACGACTGGGAAAACGGATAACAGCTCAACTCCAGACAACAGCGACCTTAAAGATTAGAAAAACGAATTTACTCATTACGCATTTCAACTTTCAAGTAAGACTGTAACTTTTATTTCAAAGCGCGTGTTTACTGGGACTAGTCCATTTCATCTGGCAACCTTCACAGTGCTACAGTGATATTCATCACCTGGATAACGTTTTTGTTTATACTATGACTGTTTTAACGTTAAGGGTTTTTATTTTCATGTAAAATCCACGTAAGCGCTCACACGTGTAACTAAACATCTTTCAAGGATACTATTGTCGTGTGGCACAAGCTGACTATTTCCTTATATTACTGCGGATTGAAGATTTTAAAAACTTGCCAGTTACAAGATTATTATTTAAATTGGACTTGCCTGTCATTTGCTCGCGCTCTCTCTTTTTATCTCGAGCACAACGTTCCTCGAGGTGTTCGTCAAGCTGCTGAATTCCTCCATTGTTAGCAGATAGAACTGGATTGGACATACGCTTTGATGTACGTCGAATCTCCGTCTGGAACGCAACGTCTTCTGCTGTCCAGGCAACCCTGAAGCGCACGATGTGTTGACACGCTACTGAGCCATTATTTGACGTCCCTCGGTTGAAGCGCATGACGTGCTGACACGCTTCAGCCATTGTTTGACGTCCCTCGGTTGGCGTTGCAGCGACGTGCACAAGAAGAGTGAGGAACGCTGTGGATTTACAATTGCGAGTGTGTCCTGGGTTTTGATCAGGCAGCGCTGACACGCACAGAAGTTCAACTGTAAATACTTTATTCGGTGTGTCTTCTGCCACATGCAACGGAGCTTTAGTTGATGTCCCTCGTTCAGTAACGAAGCTACGCTCACAAGAAGAGTGTGTAGCGCTGTGAGGTTACATTGCGAGAGGGGCTTTGACATTGATCAAGCAGCGCTGACACGCACAGCTGTTTTACTGGAAGTACAATATTCTGCGTGTCTTTTGTCAAACTACGCTGGCACGCACAGCTTGTAACAAGACCAATAAATAAATAATCCTGATTCAACTTGGGAACGCGTAGAGCGCTGCGAGTATACATTACAAGTGTGCCTTTAACATTAACTAAGCAGCTCTGACACGCGCTGTTATGTAACTATAAATGCATGCGTGTTGTTTACTAAGTTACGCTGACACGCACAGCTTTTAAGTTTTGCGAGTTCCTTATAGTGGTGGTCAAGCCTCGAATAAAAGTAATCATACAATGTTGGTCATGCAGTGCTGACATGTACAAATAAACATCTTTAGGAACAATTCTACGTTACACTGACAGATCACCTTTCCTGCGAGTCCTGGAGTAGACAGTGCTGATACGCTCAGCTTCTTTAACATTTAGGCTACATTTCTCCACTTAAAGTCAAATTACAATTTGCTTGTTGTACGTATTAGGTATAGCATAGCACGGGTGGTTGTAGTATGTTGTGGAATGTTTTTGGTTTAATAAGAGGAGATTTGTAGTGGTTAAAAAAAAAAAGAGGGAAAAGTTTTATTTAAAAAAAAAATTCTGAGTCATGCAGAATGTTACGGCTGCACCGTTTTTTCTACAATCGCCTGGTGATCCACCTATTAAATGGTCCAAGTGGAAGAAAGTTTTTGAGCGATATGCTCGTGTGTGCGGCACTTCTCTCAGTGTTGAGAGGAAAACGGCTCTACTAATGCACTGTCTTGGATCTGAGGGTCAAGATGTGTTTGATCATCTTCCTGACGTTCCAGCCAGTGCTGCTACAGGTCTGAATGAATTTGAACAATGTAGGTACAAGCTTGATGCACATTATTTGCCAAAAGTTAGTACTATGTAGAACGCTATCACTTTGGTAGACGCATGCAGAAGGAGGATGAAAGCATAGAAAATTATGTGACAGATCTCAGACGTCTAGCTTCCACTTGTAAATTTGATGTCCTGATTGAGGAAAGGATAAGAGATCAATTTATGCTTGGTTGTATCTCTGAGAAAGTAAGAGATGAGCTTTGGCTTAAAGACGAACCGTCTCTTGATGAGGTCTTGGTAATAGCTAAAAGAATTGAACACTCACTAGCGTGTGTGAAAGAGATAAAAAAGGATCTTAACAAAGTTGGTTCGGATGTTACAGTTGTTAATACTAATGTGTCTCAGAAGCCTTCTGATTCTTTAATGAAATCTCAGACTAAAGACAAGTTGAATACCAAATCTCGAGCTCAGTTTAAAAAGAATGGTAAGTGTTACAGATGTAACAGCACAACACACTGGGCAAATGATAAATCGTGTCCTGCCCTGAATATCACATGTTCTTTTTGCAAAAAGAAAGGACACAGTGTGAATGCATGCAGAATCAAAGCTTCTAGAACTGTTGTAAATGAAGTTTCTCAAGAAAATGATACAGAATTGCATGATTTTGAATGTGGACAGATTGTAGTCCAGGTTGGAAGTGATGGGCCTCTGGATTTTATTTTAGTAGAAGGTCAGAGAACTAAAGTATTATTTGACTCGGGAGCTAAGATTACCATTGTTTCTAATAAATTCTTTAGTGACAAATTGAGCACCAAAGTAAAACTGTCTAAACCTGACATTCGTCCTACCTCCTATGGTGGTGATCCCATAGAATTGAGAGGGTACTTTGTGGGATTAATTGAGTTTGAGGATCGTTTCACCTCTGGGAAGATCTATGTTTCCAAAAAGGGTGATAGTGTTATTAGTTGGTGGCATCAAAAAGATCTGGGTGTCATGTTAGATCCTAATAATACTCCTCCGGTCATAATCAAAGAGAAGAATATCATTGGGTCCATTGATAATACTTCTTTGGATTCTCAGCTCATGGAAGAGTTTCCCCAAGTGTTTGGTGAAAGGTTGGGTTGTCTTAAAGGCTACTGCCATAAAATAAAGTTGGTCCCGGGATCTATTCCTGTGTCTAGTAAGGTGAGGAATGTTCCTTTTACAGTTAAAGAGGACATGTTTAAAGAGATTGACAAACTCAAATCTCAGGGCATCATTGAAGAGGTTGAGGGAACATCTTGGTTAGCTCCGGTAGTGGCAGCCAGAAAACCTGATGGGGGTCTGAGATTATGTGTGGACTTGAGACAGCTTAACAAGTGTGTACTGGTTGATAAGTATCCTCTTCCAAATATATCTGAGCTGTTAAGTATGGTGGCAGGGGCGAAATTTTTCAGTACTATTGACCTGAAGTCAGCGTATCATCAAATACTGCTTGATGAGTCTTCTAAAGATTTGACTGCGTTTGTTACGCCTTTTGGGACATTCAGGTTTATAAGACTTCCGTTTGGGCTGGTTTCTGCCGCTTCTGTGTTTCAACGTGTCATGGAGAAGGTATTGGTCAATATACCTGATATTTGTGTATACCAGGACGATATTCTGGTGTATGGATCTGATGTGTCTGAGCATGGGAAGAGAATTAGACAAGTGCTAGGTAGACTTGCTGCCCACAATCTGACCATTAAGCAGGAGAAATGTAAATTTGGCTGTGGAAAGATTGACTATTTGGGACATACCATAAGTGCGGATGGTGTGGTTCCAAAAGCTGATCTGGTAAACACTATCAAAGATCTGATGGCTCCAACTTCTAAGGAAGAATTAATGCGCTTTCTTGGCATGGCCGAATATTACAACAAATTCATAAAGAATTTTGCTGAAGTCACATACAATATAAGGAATCTACTTAAAAAGAGTGTGAGATTTTGTTGGGATGAATCTTGTGAGAAAGAGTTTTGTGAATTAAAACAAAGGTTACAAAATGCACCGAATCTTAGAAATTTTGATCCCACCAAAACATCAATTATTTCTACTGATGCAAGTCTAAAAGGGCTTGGTGCGGTCTTGTATCAAGGGGGTACGGCTCCTGAGAACACCGTTATGTTTATTTCGAGAAGTCTGAAAGGGGCTGAAACCAGATATTCAGTTATCGAGGGGGAAGCTTTGACAGTTTATTGGGCTGTTAAAAAATTCAAGAAGTTTTTGTGGGGTACATCATTTGTGGTGAAAACTGACCATAAACCGCTGTGTGAAGTGTTAACTAGCAAAGGCATTGATTCAATATCACCACGTATTTCAAAATGGGTTGTTGGTTTGCAAGGATTTGACTTTGTTGTCAAGTATGTTCCTGGTAGTGAGAATCTTGTGGCGGATACACTTTCAAGATTGGTACCGTCGGTTGAACCAGGGTTATTAGATTCTCAGACGGATATTGACTTTAGTAATTCTCAGGATTTTGTTTGTGGCGTAGATTATGAGGTGATTTCTCATGAACGCTGGTTGGATGCTTGTAAAGCTGATGCTTCCATCCAACAAGTATTTTTTTTTTTTTTTTTTTAAACCGTTTATTACAGAATCCAAAAGATATACAAAGATGGGCCTACAACCTTCAGGCCGGCCGCTAGCAAACAGAAGGAGCATATAATACAAACAGTAGAACACACGCTGCGGCAGAAGAGAGATCACAGAAGTTGAAAGAAGCGTTGGCAGCCACACCATCCGGACCCCACACAACGGTTTCATTTTTAGATAAATAACGACAAAAAACAAGTCCACAAGGCAACCCACAATCGGAAACAACAGCATGTGCTCCCCTAGGGGGGGACCCTACCGATCCATAGGAATATCGAGGGGGGGGATAGGTCGGGACGAGGACAAAGTGGACTCAGTGCCCAGAACCAGGAAGACAAGCAGGCTAAGGAGACGGGGCCGGTGACGGATCAGGCATCCGCGGCGGGGTACAGATTCCCCCACGGTAGGCGTTCCAGGGGCCCCATACTTTCACCCATTTCCCAGGCTTACCTCTCGCAACATACACCATCTTTTCCCGAAACATACACCAATCCATGTTGTCCTTCCACGCCAAGACAGTCGGTGACCTCTGGGAACCCCACAGTTGTGCAATGTCACGTTTGGCCACCATATATCCCAGAGTCACCCACCACGTCTGCGGCACTGAGTAGTCGGTTGGCTCCCACACATTCAGAAGACATCTCCTCGCCTCGGGCAGCAGCGGCACATGCGTAACTGCCTGCAAAACCTCATGCACACCACGCCAGAATCGCGCCACCTCCGGGCATTCCCACAAAATATGGAGAAAGGTCCTCAAAGAACCACACCCACGCTTACACAACCCATCCACAGCATAGCCCATACGCATCAGACTCGGCCCCGTAACATAGACCCTATGGAGTATCTTGAGCTGGACGAAGCGAAGGCGAGCCGGTATGGCCACCTCTTTCGGGGAGGCCACCGCAGACACCCAGTCCTCGTCATCCAGCTCCAATCCATCAGCCCCCCACGCCTCACGAAGGCTAGTCAGCAGTCCCGAGCGATCAATGATGAGTTTTTTGTAAATTAATGAAATCGTGCCGTCCGGTACATGCCCATCTAGCACTCTATCCTCCAGAGGGGAGTACTCCGGGATGGAGGCAACGTCCGGAAATACGGAGCGCAACGCATGACGGATCTGCATATATCGAAAGTACTCCCTGTCCTGCAACTGGAATTCCGTCTGCAGCACATCGAACGTTTTGAATCCCCCCCTCGTCCAGAGATCGCCCACCCTGCTGATGCCTATCATGTCCCACTTCTCAAAGCCCTTCGAGGTCCACAGGGAGCCCAGCCGCTCAGATGCGTATAGTGGCGTCGCCCGGGTCAAACGATCCTTCCACCCCATCGCCACGTTAGCCGCGTGCCACACTCGTACCATGACCCGCGTGGGGCCCGTCAGACGTGCGTCATGCGAGCTAGAATAAAGCGCCCGATTATAGTCACCACCCGGCAGTAACATTTTATCCATCTCAAAGGCCGGGTTTAGAGCGGGCCCGTAAAGGCCGTGATTTATCGCAGCCAGCTGGGAGGCCCAGTAATATCGCTTGATATCTGGGAGGGCAACCCCCCCGTCGTACCACGGGAGCGTCAGCTTCGCCAGGGCGATACGCGATCTACCCTCCCAGAACAGGCGACGCTGCAGACTCTCCACCTCGCGAAAGTAGCGCGCCGGGACAACGTCCATTGTATTCTGTAAAGCGTACAGGAAACGTGGCAGCGACATCATCTTAAACAATGCCGCCCGGCCGAGCGGCGAGAGCGGCAAGCGCCTCCAACGCGCAACGTCCTCCTTCAGGCGCTGGAGGGGGGGAAGCAAGTTCTGTTTATATCGGGCCTCTGCGTCCAGGGTAATGAAGACACCCAGGTACCTAAATCCCCGCGGGGCGATCTGGATAGGACAACCCCGCGGAAGGATTGGAACCTCCCCAGAGAGGACATACACACACGATTTAGCTCAATTGATGACAAGGCCGGAGTTGAGGCTAAATGAGTGCAATACATCAACCAGTACTATCAGTGATTTACGTGGGGAAGCCAGGTACAGAAGAATATAATCAGCGTAAAGAGATACGCGGTCCTCATACTCGGGGGTCCATCGGAGACCGCGGATAGAAGGATGCCACCGCAGCCACTCCGCCAGGGGCTCCAAGGCAAGCGCGAAGAGGAGCGGTGATAACGGGCAGCCCTGCCACGTGCCCCTGCCCAGCTCAAACGGAGCCGACACTCTACCGTTCACAACCACCTGCGCCAGCGGTCCAGAGTACAACAATTTCACCCAACCGATGAATCCCGGGCCAAACCCAAACTTCGCCAGTGTCGCCCAAATATATGGCCACTCAAGTGTGTCAAACGCCATAGTGGCGTCCAGGGACGCCAAAATGGCCGGCTCCCGTATGAACGGGACACGCGCGAGCACCCCATGCAAGCGCCGCAGGTTAAGCGCAGTGTTGCGATGAGGGATAAAGCCGGACTGTTCCTGGTGAATCAAATCGCACACCACGCCAACCAGCCGATTGGCCAACACCTTGGCTAGAATTTTGGGTTCTGCATTCAGCAGCGAAATAGGCCGGTAGGACGTGACCCGGTCCCGCGGCCTCCCCTCCTTATGAATAACCACGATAGTAGCCAGACGCTGGTCTAGCGGGAGGGAACCCGCCGAACGGGCCGCGAGGAACATAGCACGGAGATGCGGCGCCAGCGTATCCGGTCGCAGCTTGTACAATTCGATGGGAAGACCATTAGGACCCATGGCCTTGCCGGAAGCGACCGAACGTATGGCGAGGGCAATTTCCTCAGAGGTTGGGGCGGCGTCCAACGACACTCTGTCCTCCTCCGAAAGGGAAGGCAGCGCGATATCCCTAAGCAGGGCATGGGAATCCTCTTCCGAGCGGGAGGACACCGGGGAATACACCCCACGGAAATATTCTGCGAAGCAATCAACAATTTCTTCCGGTTCAGTGACACACACACCATCCAGTTTCTCAATCGACGGGACAACTCGACTCGCTCTCTCCTTTTTATCCAGCATACGCAATCAATTTCCCAGCCTTATCACCCACATCATACAGTCTCCCCTGTTGCTCTCTACTGAGGCCCCTGGCCGCCTCCGTGACGAGGGCCTTATAGGCCGCCTGCTTGAGTCGGAGAACATGTAATTTGTCATCCGTCACCCCACATTCTAGGTCACCCTCCAACTCGGTTATCTCAGTTTCAACACGGGTCACCTCCTCCCGCTCGCGCCTCCGGGAATGGGAAATAAGGGACAGGGCCTCCCCCCGAAGTACCGTCTTGAACGCCTCCCACAGAGAGACCGCCGATGACACAGACCCCACATTGTCGTCAAAATATCGCCTAAGGGACTTAACCAACTCTGCGCGAATGGTGGGGTCACGCAGGTACCAGGGATTAATCGGGACCACCCTACCCTCTCCCCTCGGGAGAATGTCGAAGTGCAACAAGAGCGGGGAGTGGTCTGAAATACCCCGCGCCAAATGGCGCACCTCCCCGATCCTCCCCGCATGCGCCGCCGGCACCAGGACATAATCTAGCCTTGAAAGACTGCCATGGGCCCCGGAATGAAAGGTGTACTGTATCTGCGTAGGATGTTTCAAACGCCAACAATCCACCAGCCCCAAGGTATCCAAGAGGCCAGACAACCACGCTTGGGCACGGGGGAGATCCCTAGGGGGGTGACGGTCCTCAGTCCCGGAAACCACAGCGTTAAAATCCCCCCCAACCACTAGAATCCCCTCCGGAAGGCCAAGGAGGAGGCGCCCCAGATCCGCAAAGGTGGTCGTCTGCAACCCTGGCGGGACATAGACAGAAACAAAAACAATCACTCTGACCTCCATTCTACCCACCAGAACCGTGTAATCATGGAGCACCTCATCAACTTCCAACGGGAGCGAGGTCTTGGCCATGATGCCCACACCCCTTGAACCAGACGTGAAGCCCGAATGGGCCAGAAGGCGGCAGCCCCGTCGATTCATAGCACGAAAGGAGTTGCCAATGAGGTGTGTCTCCTGCAGAAAAACTATGTCAGGTGAAATTCGTTTCAGGAACTGCAGGACCACACCCCGTTTTATCCTGTCCCCCAGTCCATTAACATTCCAGGACAAAAGACTCAGTCCCCTACCCCCCATCATAGCTGAAAGCGATCAATCGTCCCCCCGAGAGCACTTTAGGAATAGCACAACAATACTTTTGCCTTGTGGTACAAATGAACAATACCCCACCCCAACCCAACCGCCCCAACAAAACTCCCCCCTCCCTGCACCCCTGCATGAGCCCAGACAGCCCCCCCAACTTGCAGTGTGCCTGTCGCCCCTATATAATTGGAACTAGTTAGACCCCCTAGAGGAGGAAAGAGTACCCCCTCAAGACCCCGCACCGCCTCCAAAGGAGGGAAGACGAGTACAACAAACGAAAGACCCTAAGCTTGGCCGAAAGTGGCAGCATCGTCGTCCGGAGTGAGTCCCAGCATCAGCACCTCAGACCCAGTCCAGTGGGCCGTCTCTTCCCGCAGCCCCCCCCGCCATCCCGATCATGACCCCCAGACAAAGTGTCCAGCCAGTCCCCGGCCGTTTCAGGACGGTCAAAAAAGTGAGTGCGACCATCCACCTCCACCCGCAGCCTGGCCGGGAAGAGCATGGCGTATTTTAAGTTCATGCCCCGAAGCCGCCGCTTGACGCCCAGGAAGCTCAGTCTCTGCTTCTGGACCGCTTGGGTGAAGTCAGGATAAAAGTTCACCTCCATGTTCTCCAGCTTAATCGGCCCTTGCAGTCTGGATGCTTGCAAAATCGCATCCCTGTCCCGAAAGTTAAAAATACGGGCAATAAGAGGCCACGGAGGGGCTCCGACCTTCGGTCTTCCCCCGGGAACTCTATGGGCCCTCTCCACGGCAAAGAATTTACTCAGTCCCCGAGGCTGGAGATGGGTAGTGATCAGGTCCTCCACAAAGAGATCCGCCGCCGACTCCTCCCGTCCCTCGGGCACTCCGATGATGCAGATATTATTCCTCCGGGCCCGGCTCTCGGAGTCCTCCAGGCGCCGATCCATGAGTGCACTCGCCTGACGGAGCCGGTGCACCTCCGTTTGAAGGGCCGCCACCTCAGTCGTGAGGCCCGACGCGGTGTGGGCCAAAGAATCGACCCGGTCGTTAGTCTTAGAGAGATCAGCTCTCACAAGGTTGACATCAACGAGGACCGCGTCGATTTTGTGCGCTAAAGTGTCGAACTGCTGGCCCACCGAGGCCTTCATCTCAGCAATGGCGCCCATGACGTCTTGCAGAGTCAGATCCGTGGGCAAATCCGGGGCATCCGGGGGGCACTCAGAGGACTTGTGCGGTCCGCCGGGAGACCCCTTCGGGAGGGTGTAGCGGTCCATGATGTTGGCCTGATGTGCGGCGCCACGCCGGGTCGACTTGGCCTTCAACCGATCCCCATCCTGTTTCGTGGCCATCGTCGCGGGTCTCACACCCGCACCAGCCACGCAGTGGAGGGCAAGCAATCAAGGCCACGAGCTCCGGGGGGCCACCCCAGGACGGCAGAGCGGGCCACAGCAGGCAGGCAGGCAGGGTCTCCCAGCGAGGCCACCCCAACACAAAGAGCGCCGCGATCCCACTTGCGAAAACGGCAAGGGGGCGCGAAAGTGAAAGTGAAAGTGTGGGGTACGCGACTCGCCAGGCCCGGCCCGCCGTTGTTGTTCACTTTGCCACTGGGTCGCCCCCAAACGCGAATCCGGGGTCAGGAGAGAAGTAGGCCGCAAACTTTAATCGGTGCTCACTCCGGCACCCGAGGTCCGATTCGAAAACGGGAAACGGGTACCACCTCGGCTCAGGCTCACCGACACAGTCCCCTCAACCGATGCAGGATGAAGACAGGATAAACGTAGGAGGTTGCGGAGGTCCTCGGGAGCCTCGCACCTACGCGGCCATCTTGGTTGCGCGCTAGGCTCCTCCTCCCATCCAACAAGTATTGAGTCTCATTTGTAATGGTTGGCATCACAAGGAACAGGGTGGTTCTTTGGTGAAAGATTTTTGGTCAGTGAAAGACCAACTTTCTCATTGTGATGGTTTATTGTTGAGGGGTCATAGACTAGTTCCACCCATATCTCTAAGAAAAGAATTACTAAATTTAGCTCATGAGGCACATCTGGGTATCTCCAAGACAAAAGAGAGGATATGTTCAAGTTATTGGTGGCCAGGTGTAGATATTCAAGTTGAACATTTAGTTAGAGAGTATGTTCAATGTACTCTCAGTGAGAAAGGTCTTAAAACTAGAACTCAACCCATAGAGAAAAGATCTCGTCCTAGTGGTCCGTGGAAAGATATAGCTTTGGACATTTTAGGACCTGTGCACGGGGATGGTTCGGACACTTTTGTTATTGTGATCATGGATTTGTTTTCTAGGTGGCCGGAAATATTTTGTGTTAAAAATGTGAACACAGTAACTGTTATTGATTGCTTAAAGAAGCTCATTGCTAATGAGGGTATTCCTGAAACCATTCTGACCGATAATGGGGTTCAACTGGTTTCTGGTGACATGGAAAATGTTCTTAGTGGTTGTGGAATTGTACATAAAAAGTGTGCTTTGTATCATCCAGAGTCGAATGGCACTGTGGAAAGATTTAACAGAGTTCTAAAGGATACTATCTCTTTAGCAAAGCAAAATGGGCTTGATTGGAAGGAGGAAATATCAAAAAGGGTTTGCATTTATCGTTTTGCTCCCCATACGACAACAGGGAAATCTCCTTTCTTTTTGTTTCGGGGAAGGAATCCTGATACCTTCTTAGAGCCTCCTTGGGTAAACAAATTTCTTTCGGCGAATGGGGGGATTGAGGATGACACTACTTGGAAGAACAAGGAAGATTTGAAGTGTCTTAAAAGTAAAGAAAACTATGATGTACGACATGCTGTCAAAGTAACAAAAGTTTTAGTTGGTGACATGGTCAGGATTAAAAAACCTGGGTTTTGTGTTGCTGGTTCTAAATATTCCAAACCCATCAAAGTGATAAAAGTTTTTCATAATGCAATAAGAACCGCTGATCACAGGGTGTGGAATTTGAGTCGTGTTGCTTTATGTAACAGAAATGATGATGTTTATTTGTCTCAAGATTTGTCAAGAAAGGAAACTGTTCCTCCAGTCATAATGAGACCTAGCAGAGTTTCACGCACTCCCTCTTATCTGAAAGATTACGTTGCTTGACGTTCTGTTGTTTATTGTATATTAGGAGGGAGATATGTTGTAATATGCTTATGCTAGTATGTGTGATGTCACTCCTGACATATTGGTGAGGTCTTAAGGTTCTAGAGTGAACTCATCATGAGCTGGTGAGAAAGAATGGTGTGAGAGAATCTGGTGATGAACCTGCTGGCAGTTGGATGGCTGAGCTGTTTAACCTGCATCTTCAATTAAATCTTTACTCATATCTACAAATGGATTCTGGATCTTCATTCAATTATCTATGGTGTACTTTTTAACACCAGCCCTGGCGGACATGAAACAGGAGGTCTCATTGGAGAAGCTGGGATACCCTTAAGCACTGCATTGAGCCACCATGGGATGCTGCTCGGCCTTAGACCCCAACGACACGTAGAGAGGCCCTGCTGAGCCACCTTAGACTGCCACCCAGGAGAAGCCAACAGATAGTTGCAGGGGTGGGTGGCTGCACGCAGCCCAGAGACTGTGTTCAAAGTGCTGTATGCCTGCTGGATGTGCGTTGTGGCTGGCCAACACCCCTTAATCCCTTCCAGGTGGGGGGACCTCCATGCTCATTGTGAACTGGACTGGCGGGACTGAATAGCCGTTGGCGCCCCATCCCCCTGGTCATTGATAGATATATCTACGGGCGGGGTAAACACATGACGCTACACCCCCCTCACCAGGACTAAAGATAAAGCAACCAACGGGAACCCTAACCAAAGCACCATGGATAAATTCACAGCGGCTGGTTCCAAATCCACAGGATTGGAGGGTAACCCAGTTGTCCCTCCAGATAACTAAGTACTTCTGGCTGCCATTATTCAGACGAGAAAGGCCCTGGAGGTCAAGATAGGCTCCGTCGGATCGGAAGTATCGCTGCTGCGTCAGGACCTCAGGGGTGCCGTGAAGCGAAATACTGAAGCGGAAACGAGGGTCTCAGGGGTGAAGGATGCTGTTTCTGAGCTGCAGGTAAAGGTCTCATACCTGGAGAAAATCACCAAGGGCATCACCACTCGAGTGGAGGATGCGGAAGGAAGGGCCCGCAAAAATAACCTTGGTTTCGTGGTGTTCACGGAGAGCAGTGAAGGTAAGGACTCCGAAAAATTCCTCTCAGAATGGCTGGCTTTGTGGATGCTGGAAGAGGCACTATCACCCTGTTTCATCATAGAACGTGCACATAGGGTGCTGTTGCAGCGTCCACCTCCTGGGACTCAACCACGACCCGTGATCGCTTGAGTCCTTTCCTTTGGAACACCGGAGGCAGTCTTCAGTTGGATGGATGAGCGCACTAGGCCAAGGCCCCATTCTCCTCCTAGACAAGATTCGGACTCCTCCTCTGGCGGACCTAGCCGCCCACAGCGACAGCAGTCAGATAGACAGCTGCTGCTGGGACTGCCTCTATACAGTCGAAATGAACATATTTGCAAACCTTATGACCATGCATCAAGATATTTGTGTTATGATAATTTAGCCACCTGTTATTTATTCACGGGCTGGACTGCTTAGGCGCACCACCCTTGTTTTAAAGTTGCCATTATGGCATATGGGTGTTTGGGGATCCATTGAAGGTGTGTGGTGTCGGCCCCTCATTGGGGCCGTATGGGCGTCCCATCCACGACAGATACTTCAAGTTCTATGAGGTATTTGGGTGGGGTTGGGTTTGGGGGGAGGGACGTTGGTTTTCTGTTTTTTATATCCGATGCTTGGACAGTGCAATACTAGATAGATGTCCTACTGTGCAATTCTGTACAACGCGTCATCTAAACACACATCAATTTCGCTACCGATAGATGAGACCCCCTAGGCTGGAATGTTAGAGGGGTACTTGATAAAGTCAAGCGTGGCGCAATCCTTTGTCTTGCAAAGGTTCTAGGGCAGACGTGGTGATGCTGCAGGAGACACATCTTCTGGGCACCAAGACACCGTGTCTGGCCCGCTATGGCTATGATCAAGTGAATCACGCAGGCTTCACTCGGGGCTCTAGAGATGTCGTCATTGTCATACATTGTCGTGTCCCATTCATACATACCTCCCAATGGAGTGACACGCATTAGAGATATGTCATTGTTCTATCAACAGTAAACACATAGCTTCGGGTAGCATCTACGCTTCTCCCCCACTATCTCAAACATTCATGGATTGTTTCATAAAGGTGTGGGCTCTTATACCAGAGTGACTTGCAATCATGGGTGGGGACTGGAACGATACAATGCATGCCCATGTCGATAGGGGACGCCCCCCGGGGCCAAAGAGAACCCCAAAGTGTCCAAACTACTAATTTTGGTGAACATGTTGGGTTCGGTGGATGCATGGAGAGTGCAGCATCCCCATGACAAGGGCTACACATATCACTCTGCTGTACACAATACATCCTACCAATTAGATTATTTATTCATACCTGGGTCTCATATTCAGAGAACAACTGACGCCACAATCCTCCCCCACGTCTTATCTGATCACGCCTCCATCACACTAATACTTGCAACTGGATCACATCGACCCCCATTCCAGTGGCGGCTATCCCCATGGCATGTACACAACCGAAAATACGGGGATCATATAAATGTAGCCACCGTGGAATACTTTATTCATAATGAGAAAATCGTCTCATCACCAGAGATACTGTGGGAAGCCATGAAGCCCACTATACGCGGGTGGACATAAGCTACACTGCGGCGGAGTGTAAGTGCCGGCGGTAGGAGCTTCAGCAACTAGAAACACAAATCACGACACTAGAAAGTCGTTGCCACGAGCGGGAATCTTCTGTAGCGTGTAGGAATCTACAATTGGCCGAACAACAATATCAAAGCACACTAATGGAAGAAGCCAAGCAAGCTTGGCTGGCATCCCAAAGCCGGATATATCAGTGGGGAGATAAGTCTATCAAATTATTACACAGATTAGGTAAACAGACTATGGCATCTGCCCCTCTTTTCCCTATCCAGGATCTACAGGGAATGACCATCCCAATAGAAATTGCCAGTAGTTTTGAACAATTCTACGGTGAGCTATATCGACCAAGAGAGGTGATACAGGTATCGCTGATCGAAAGGTTCCTTGATGATATCCCATCGCGTAGTGTCCCGGGGGATGCACGAGACTCCCTAGATACACCGATTACGCTAGAAGAGGTCACAGCTGTTGTGTCCGTGCTACGGATGGGTAAAGCTCATGGCCCTAATGGATACCCTAGCAAATTTTTACAAAGCATTTATATCTCAACTGGTCCCCACCTCCTTAACACCATCCAAGAACTGGAAGAGAGGATGAGTCTCCCATCTGAATGGCGACATGCAGAGATTGTGATTTTCCCCAAACCAGGTAGGCCACCCGACCAACACTCCTCATACTGCCCAATATCCCTTCTAAACATTGAGGCCAAAATCTTAGCTAAAATTCTAGCGAATAGACTCATATGTTGGATGTTGTGCACCTCGATCAAGCCGGTTTTATGGCCCTTTGATCTACCAGTCATAACATCCGGCATCCACATAATGAGATTGCATCCGTAGATTGACTAACTAGACCAGCAGCATTATTACTAGCTGATATGGATAAAGCCTTTGATTCCATTAGTTGGACATATCTATTTACACTCCTGCCCACTATAATTTTGGCCCACAGTTCATTAAATACATCAAACTCTTGTAAACTGATTTGACTGCTACAATACGAGTCGCCAACTGCACCTCACCCCCTTTACCAGTGGGACGGGGAACACGGCAGGGATGTCCCCTTTCTCCTTTCCTTATTGCACTGGCCATTGAGCCACTGGCCATATGGATTAGGAAAGATGCACTAATCCGGGGATTCAAATGAAAAATGGACATATCTGATCGCATAGCATTATATGCAGATTATGTCCTCTTCTTCCTCACAGACCCAAACAAATCCGGGCCCAGAATATTACAGATCATGTGGATCTTCGGTGAGCCATCAGGCTTGTATCTGAATCCCCAAGTCCACAATATAGCCACTGAGAGGCACCCTGGGACAGGGCAGGTGGGCTGAGAACTTCCAACTTGCTAAGGACAGACTAATATATTTAGGTGTATTCCTGGCCCCGTCTCCTCATGGGATAGAAACCTAGGCACCGGTGAAGGGAAAGTGCGTTCCAGCATTAAGCTTTGGATGGGGCTGCCCTTATCTTTATATGGAAGATCCGCTATTTTCAAAATGGTCTCTCTGCCACAGCCGCTCTATCATTTACAGAACCACCTGTTCCCGATTTAGCCCTCATGCTTTAGGCATATCAATGCCATGCTGGGACAATTCCAATGGGGGGGGCGGCGCATCCCGAGTAGCGCTCTGTATATGCTTCCAATCCATGTACTGTGGGGGCATTGCAGCCGCAGATATGCAGGCCTATTACACTGCATCACATCTGCAGGTGATTATTCGATTGGCTCTATGGACCAAGCGATGACCCAGCATACGTAATAGAACGATGGATTCTAAACAACCCGACTCTTACCCCACATCTATATAAAAATTCAAAACATCACATGTTGTTACTCGCCACCAAGGTAGTTATTTTCTTTTGGCGACAATCCCTCCGACAAATGGGGTGGTGGGGCCGCATCACTCCTGAAACACCTCTCTGGCATAACCAGCTCTTGTCCCACTTGACGGGGCTTCAGGGGTTTCGCGCATGCGTTTCCCCGGTGGGCTGCCAGGGTGGGGGCCGGTTTTGGGAACCTTGGGGGCCGGTTTTATTACCAGGGCACAGCAATATCGGCCCCCTGTAACAAAATCGGCCGAAACCGCCACTAACTAACAGCTCGGCCTCACCTCCCTCTCACCCCTCCTGGGGGCGGCCGAGCAGTTTGCTAGGGCTAGTTTCGCTTCTCAGTCCGGCCCTGCGTGCATGGGACGATATTCCGGATATCGCCCATTGGCGAAGTCTTCCAAGGTACTGTCCTCAAATCGTTTCAGGCCCTTAAGGACGAATTTCTCCTACACAAATCTCGGTTTTACAAATATCTGCAGTTTCATCGCGCTTTCACCCCGCACACTGATAAAATCGTATCAATCTCAGACTTTCACCTAGTAGAGTCCAAACTACTCATGGGAGATTACTCATGGGAGATCTTGGGGAGCACAAGATCTCCCAAATATATCAATCTCTCATTACCATAGCGCCACTACTCTCGAGAAACTTAAAGATGCCTGGCAAGCAGACATCGGCCCTTTTAACTCAGACGATTGAACTGAAGCCCTTTAGTCCCCCAGAGGGGTGGCCATATCCTCTCGACTGAGACTCATTCAATTCAAGTACCTGCATAGGGCCTACTACACACGCCACAGATTATGGAGAGCAGGCCTAATATCATCTCCTACACGCCTATGCTGTCAGAGCAACAAGGGGTCCTTCATACATACAGTGTGGGAATGTACAGCATTAGGTTCTGTACAGGGGTACCGGCATGCCTAACCAAGGTACTTGGATGGGAATATCCTAGGTCCCCCAAACTGATTCTATTACACATAACGGACACAATTGGCAGCAATAAATACAAGCAACATCTCCTCTGGTTAGGCCTTACCATTGCCAAACGGGATATCGCCAGAGCATGGAAATTAGTACACCCCCGTCTATAAGGGCTTGGCGAAATAGCATGGATTACTGCATAGGTCTAGAGATCCCAGTCTTCCAAGCTCATGGATGTCCGCAGAAACATCCAAAACTATGGAAGAGATGGGCGGATTACCAGGGGCTGGTCCTGCCGAGGCTGGAGACAGCGACAGATACAATTGACTCTGAAATTAGATTGGTGCAGAGGAAAGACACATGCCTTGAAAGAAGGATGAATATAATTATGACATATATCTATCTTCTACATATACAAAATACTCATATGATGGCATTGAATTTGTTTTATTTGAAAGTTTTGTTTGTAATAGACATTAGCATTAATAACATTTGTGTACGTTCTCAAAATGATGATGTAAACATGACCAAGATCTCAGTAATCAAATGTATGCTAATAAAATCTGTTCTTAAAAAAATGGTGAAAAACATAGACTTCGGGAAATCCTGAACATGGACTCGTCTTAACAAGGTACAGTTCTCTTTTATATAACCTCTTTTCCTTTACAGGATTGAATAGTTATTGCTCCTGTTATGCAGTTTAATATGGAATTGTTGCTAGTCCGTTTTTTCAGGCAGCTTATATGTAACAATTTTTGTATTTTCTTTTTTACAGATGTCTTTTGTCTAGCACAGTTACCCTTCCTTGATGTCCCTTCCTCCCTGTGCCTCCCTTCCTAGTCCTAATGTTTACCGTTATTCTTCATATGTTGGTAAGTGTTACTCCCTTCATCATTTATGCTCGTTCCCTGTGTTTATCTTTCGTACCATTTTCTTAATTCGGTTAACTCTGCTCGTTATTTCTTCCTATCTGCCACTCCCTATTCTATTCTTATTCATTGACCCTCTTTGTCAGTTGTCTTTGTTGCTTATCCTCGTCTTCGCTTTATCTGTTGTCTGTCTTCCTCTTTGCATTTCCCAGACTCTTCATGTTGTTCTATCTACACTGGAAGTAGACTTTGTCTACTTTGACTGAAGTCTCCTGGCTTCCTGTCAACTTATTTCTTTTTATCATTTAAACCTTTTTCTCTTTCCTCTTTCCTCTTCTTCTGGATCTCTGGTTTCTTCTTTTTATTCATCATTCTCTGAGCTGTAATCCTTCTCTCTCCCCCCTTTTCACCAATTGTTTATCTCAATTCATTTTCATTTACTTTTTTATTTTAGCTTGTACCCTTTTAATATTCGTTTTTGGCACTTATTATTATAATACTTTTTTTTCTCTGTTGATTCATTATTTTGGCATGCTGATCTCATACAGTTATCAATTTTAGAATGCTTATGGATGCTTGTATTGTTTTTCCTTCCCCATTATGATTGACAATGTTCGTATTGTGTCATAGAATGTGAAGGGTCTCCATAATTCCATTAAGAAATAAAGAGTACTCACTCATTTATCTAGATTGCATTGTAAGGTTGTGATGCTACAGGAAACCCATCTTAGTGAAAATTATATTAGTTATTTTTAAAAGCACTGGGTGGGACACATGTTTTGTTCCCCGGCCAAGGAAAGGAAGAATGGAGTGGTGACATTATTTCACAAATCCCTTTCTCTATCTATAGAAAAGGATGAGAGGGATGCTGAATGAAGATGGCTTCTTCTTCACCTAGTCATTAATGGTTTCTCCTTTTTCTCTTCTCAATATATATGGTCCTACAGCTTTAGATTCACAGTTTTGGCAATCTATGTCACCTGTATTGCATTCCTGTTCCAATTCCCATCTCCTTGTGTGTGGGGACTGTAATCAGGTTATGGATCCCTTCATTGACAGGAAATCCGCCTATAGATATATCTCTAATAAAATGCAAAAAACCTTTACAAACACTATCAATTCGAGTGGTTTGGCTGATGCATGGGGGACATTCAATCCAGATAGCTTAGAATACACCTTTTATTCTCCCACACAATAGAATTGATTACATTTTTTTGACTCCGCATGGTCTTCCTAACTTAACACATGCCAAAATTGGTTCCATTCTTATCTCGGATCATGCACCTGTTTTCATTAATTTAGATCTCCCTTCTGAACCCTTCAAACCTCGTAGATAGTGCTTCAACAACTATTTACTTAAATATCCTCTTTTTATAGAGGGTTTCAAAGGTTTTTTTATCAGAAATTGTTTTCTACTAATACCAGCCCAGACATATGATTTCATAATGTTTGGGATGCTTTTAAAGCAAAAGCCAGAGGTTTTGTCATTGATTATGTGGCTGTCAAGAAAAAACTTTCATTTCATTGATGGAAAAGGTCTAAATCACTCTAAAGATGAAGAGATACTGCAGAGGTTCACAGATTTTTATAAAGAGTTATATACCCCTGAGTCTTCTCCCTCAGACACAGACTTGGAATCCTTTTTCGAATCCTTACTCCTCTGCTCCTCTCCCTCTCCCAATTGTTCCCTTTTGGATCAAGACCTGACCCTATCTGAGGTTAAACTGGCTCTAGCTCAGTTACCTAAGGACAAGGCCCCTTGCCCGGATGGCTCTACAGACAAATTTTACTCTTGCTTTTCCCAAGTTCTTCTTCCTCATCTCCTATCTCTTTTTCAGCACTTAATTTCCCATAATGAGGCCAGTGGTTCTTTTCTAGAAGCTATGAGCTGTTTAATCCCGAAGAAGGATAGGGACCCTTCATCCTGTGCTAACTACCGTCCTATTTCTTTAATAGATTTGGACTGTAAAATCTTTGCTAAAGTGTTGGCATGTCGCATTAACCAAATTATTCCAGATCTGATCGGCCCCAAAAAGAGTGGTTTTATTAGGGGTAGAAATTTTGCAGATAATTCCAAAACCTTTTTGAATATTATTCATCTTGCTTCCAAGAGTTCCTCGCTTTTGGCTGCCATCACCCTGGACGCTGAAAAACCCTTTGATCGCATTCACTGGCATTTTATAATGCGGGCACTTAAAGGGCATGGTTTTGGCCCTGGTATTCTTTCTTATATAAGATTGCTGTTTCCCTCCCCAACTACCTCAGTTTTTGTTAATGGTTTTCAATCTCCATATTTTTCTCTTCAAGGGGGCACCCGTCAAGGTTGCCCTCTTTCTCCATTGCTTTTTATATTATCCTTAGAAACTTTTCTCCATTCTTTACGACATTCTCCCTTAATTCCGCGGTTTTATTTATAAATCCAATGAAAACAAATCCACTGCCTATGCTGACGACATCCTGTTATATGTCTCTGATCCCCTTGTCTTTCTACCCGTTTTAGTGATAGCCTATCTCGCTATTCCGCTTTGTCGGGCAAAAAGTTACATTTCTCAAAATCGGAAGTTCTCCCATTAAACAAATACTGTTTTAAAAACATGTTCATAGATACAGGTTCAAAATGGAACACAGATTACATTAATTGCTTAGGAGTCAAGTATTCCTCTTCAATTTCTAAAATGGTTCAACCTAACTTGGAAGATGTTTTACAGAAAGTGCTTCATATGTCAGAGAAATGGTCACACTTATATCTATCGTGGCGGGGAAGATTGGACACAATCAAAATGATGATGCTCCCTGTCATTAATTTCTATCTGTCCATGTTACCAGTGAGGCTTCCATTAAGGTTCTTTAAATCCCTTAATATTACTATAAGTAATTTTCCATGGAATAATCGGAAAGCTCGCATCTCTCTGTCTTCTTTATCTGCTCCCAAGGTTCGGGAGGTGTCAACTTTCCTAACTTTCGACAGTACTACTCTTCTTTTCTAATACGTCAAGTATTACCATATCTTTCTCCCTCGAAAGCACCTTTTATTCCGGTTTGGCATAAATTGGAGGATTCCCTGATTCATCCCCTTCCTTTTTCCTCTTTCATTTAAGTCCCCTACCATTTCACAACTCACATCGATCATTTATCCGGTCTTTACCAAATCGCTTTCAACTTTGAAAATGTTCCTTGATTCTTCTTTATGGCATAATAAGTCCATTAAACTCTCTAACCGTACTATTTTTTGGAAGGAATGGGTTGCTAAAGGGATTGTCCAAGTTAAGCATATGTTTCAAGGCTCACTTTTTCTTTCCCTTCAGGAACTCCAACCCAAATTTGGTCTACCCGCTGCCTCCTATCTTAAGTACGCTACTTTAAAGACGCTCTTAACTCAGCAGTACTCTCTTATATCTCAATCTTCTTCTAGTTCACCTGTTCCCCCATTGGAACCGTTATCCACCTCCTTGTCCATTTAGGACTCCCACATTTATAAATATCTCACTATTTCTCCTACTAATCTTCCCAAGAGTAAGGTTGAATTTATATGGGAATAGGACTTACAGCGCACCCTTTCTGTTCATATTTGGAACTGTCTCATGTAATGCTAGCACTACTCAAACGTTATATTACTTCTATCAGAGGTTGTTTTTAACCCCATTATCTATCTCCAGATATAGTCCTGATATATCTCCTAACTGTTGGACCTGCAAGAAAACTCCAGGTACATATTTGCATTCCTTTTTCCTTTGTCGGAACATTACCTCTTTCTGGACACAGGCTTGTAAATCAATCTCCTCCATTTGCTCTAACAATTTTCCTTTTGAGATTTACTCCTTATTTTTGGGTAGTAATTCTGCAAATTGGATTGGTGCACACAAGTTGGGTACTTTTGTGGATTTGTTAATTCCCATTGGCTCACAAGTTATTACCTGCAATTGGAAGGATGCTACTAATGATTTTATCATCATAGGCTGGATAGAGCTTCTGCCACTACTTCACATCAGCTTCATCGAAAGGAAACCTTTTGGTCTCCACTCACTAATTATTTATCCACACCTGTAATGTGTAACAAAGACAGTACTTTTGTTTTTCAACCTCCAAGAGTATTGAGAATGATTCTTTTTCATATTAAGATATTATATAGTATTACCATTTAGCTTTTTGAAATTGTATTTTGCCTCTTATTGCATTTTCCTACTAAATATATTTGGTACGGATGTTGCCTCTTCTCTCTTTCTTTTTTCCCTCTCTTTTTCTTTTTTCTTTTCTCTCTTTACTTGTAAAATGTAAAATGCTAAGTCACTAAAGTACCTATTCATGTATTATTGCTTCTAGTTTTTATTTATTTTTGTTAGAAGAGTAATTTTTCAGGTTTGTCTTCTACCATGGTTTTATATATTGTATACTATTTTTGAAGTTTTCCTAAAACTGTTATTGTAAGGCAGTACCCTCTGTTCTTACTTATTTCAATAAAGTTCTTTTAAAGTAAAAAAAGAAATCCATGGATGTTCAGCTATGCATCAAAATATTAATCTCCACTCTGAAAAGATACCTTAACATTTACATTGTTTTGAATAAATGGAAGGGACTTGCAGGCAAGAGTGAATAACACGTGTGTTTTCAAAGTGCATACTTTAACTCCTATCGCTAGTAAGACAGAAGTATATTGGGAAACCAAGCCCAACTCTTAAACAACGCATCTTGGAAACATTCTGTCAGCATTCTTGATGTCATTTCCAAGACTGACACTCACTGACTTGGTCTCATTGAAATTTTGATTGATGGTGGATCATGCACACATTTTAACAATATCACCCCAACAGGATTCCAAATCAGCATTAAAATAGAAATAAAAAAAGAGATCTACGGCCACTATCATCTATTCTGCCAATCTCACCTTAATGAAAAAACATACCTATACATTGTTTGAATATTTGACAAGGTACATACATAAATCAAACAGTTCCTTTGGTGTTGCTACAATTTACCAACCCCATGCACACAGACACAAACTCTCGGGCATGCATCCTGCTTCAATATCCTGGACACCATATCGGGTGGGGCAGGTGAGCTGTCCCCCTCCCACTGTGAATGCACATGGTAGAGCATATGGATTATCACGTGCAACCTGACGAATGGGAGGAGAAATGCAGAGATTTCCATGCCGGTGCAGGTGCTGAGGAGCAGCAGAGGCCCCCATCTGGTGGCAGTACTCCAGGTCGACACTTGGGCCTGGACAGGCTCCACAGGAGACACAGAGGTTGCCGTGAAGTAAGGACATAGAGGTGAGGAAAAGGGGGGATTAGATCGCCTGCTGTAGCCCCAGAACATGACCCATAGAGCTTCCTGTGGCTGCTCTTGTGGAGTAGCCCTGCTTTGGAGGTGTTTTGCTGGCATGAGAAGCTTGTGTGCTATGTGACGAGCCCATTGGATTCCCAGTCCTTGGATCTGGGAACACTCAGAAGGCCTGATGGGCCCTGTATTGTGAGACTGCTTGCGTCACCTGGCCCCGACAATCTGTGGGCGGGGCGAGGCGGGACTCTAAACCCATGGATCATGTGCTGCCCTTGGAATCCCTGTTTGGTTGAAAGAGCTGGGAGTCTGCAGTTGACTGGGGACTTTTGGGGGGGATCCCTTTTAGCTGACCATTGAGATGGGCAAGCAGGACCAACACCAGTCGAAAATCAATTTCGATACCAAGAATACCAGTGAGGTCGCATATGATGACCAGGGCTCAACGCAGGCTGAGGCCCCCAAAGACCCGTCAGCTGAAGACATTATAACCCTCCTCACTGAAAAGATGCATAGACTCAGTACAATTGACTCTAAAATTGATTCCCTCACTGCCAGGCTTGACCACATGAAGGAAAGAATTACCATACATTATGGCCGATGTGAACAGCCACAGAGCTGCGACTCCGAGACCGAAGACTATGCAACCTCACTCAATGAACAATTGCTATGGATGGTAAAGATACTGGCTGTCATAAAGGACAAGAATTAGGGTTTGGAGCTCCCACCACATCAATATTAGGATCATTGACCTCCCCGAGTCCACTGAGACAATGCCTCCCTCTTTGTTTGAAGGGACTCTAACACCTCTGTTCTCCTCAAGAGCTAAATATCCCCTATATAACTCCTATCCTTCTATGGCACTCAGTATGGTCCAGAGATACTGTGCCCCTCTCCCAACAACTAATAAATGAATGCCTAGTCATGGAACATGTTGAGAATATTCCATGGTTAAAATATGTGGAAAATACCCTATATACCCTGGACTCTGGGAGTTTGTTTGAATCACCGGGAAATTGTGTATCGGTGCAAAAATGTTTTTAAAAACTCGCTTTTTAGCCGTTTCCAATGATGCGAGAATGAAAGCACTTTATAATAAACCTACTATAAGGGAATATTTGGAGGGCCCATTCCAGGTCAAAGGGATACCATCCTATCTGGAGTTTGTTATAATCCCTCGGCACAGATTTATTCTGTTACGATTCTGCCTAAATTATATCCCGTGTATGCTGGGCTATCCGGGTGGTATTTACTCCAGTAATGATCTTCCATGCTGCCCTTGCGATGATCTCTCGTTACAAACTGATTTGCACATCTTCTTTTTTTGTAAATTTTATTGTAATCGCCGTAAAAGGTTTTTAATTCCTCTTTTACGTAAATTAGATTTTAGACAATGTCGTCATGCGTTACATTTTTTACGAATGTTGTCTGATCCTTTAATCTGTTTTAGCGTCGCCTCATTTCTATGTGCGTCTTTGAGAACAAGGAAACTGACCAATTGTTGAAATGAATTGTCTGGATTCTTGGAAATTTGTATTTGTGATGTATTTCTGTAACTTTTATGATTAATATGTTATTAATCGAATGAATAAATTTTGATTTGATTTGATTGCCAGTGGCTTAGACTATTTGCAGGCATTCTTCGCATCATATTTTATGTTCCTGATGATCTTACCATCAAGCATGCTACATCCTACATCCTGAAACTACATATTAAATTGAGCAAAATGACACAAACACACAATCTCAAAAACCTCAGCAATACACAAATACACCAATACTATAATGTGGTAGGACCCATACCAGCATGCATCACTGATCCAGAATCACAACAAGAGGGGGAACATCTTTTCTGCCCTGAACAAGTTTGCACCTCAAAAATTGAGGAAACCCAAACAGGGCCTCAAAGGATTATCTAAATGGTTTGAACTACTACTTGGTGCAAACCCCAGACTGAAAGCTATTAAATATCATACAAGAAGTATGAGGAGAGAAGTTGGCCTAACAGCTAGGGCGGTCAACCTCGAATCTGTGGAACCGGGTTCGAGTCTTGGCAATGATCCTGAACATCCTGTGATTCCGGTGCAAATCAGTTCATCTCCCCTTGCCTAACAAAAATGAATGAGTCCTCATGTAACACAACTGCTGCTATGTTAGCGCTCTGATACCCGATACTGGGTCAAGTTCGCACTATATAAATCTCCGTAAAAAAAAATAAAAGATGTGCAGTAACAGTTATCAAGAAGCCACTTGGAGATTACAATTCCTACACTGCCAAACACATTAACAATTCCATAAACAAATATTCAGTATCTCTCAAGGATTAATCAATCCAGAAACTTTAGAAAACACAAGACTGAACACCATAACACCGAAGACCTTTTGGAGTTTTTCTTTTTTTAAAAAAAATATGTTTATTGGATTTTCATTTTTTCAAACACAGCAGCATACCAAAATGATTATACAAAAAACAAACAATCATCTGAGATATATACATAATAACTGACGGGAAACACAGGGATTATATCAACCATCCCAAAGAAAGGAAGAATAAAACAAAGGGAAAGAGACATAAGTAGATAGTTATTGCTTCTCCTTCCAGGTAGAAATGGGTTCCCATATACACTTTCCCAGTCTTTTCCCCCTTTTGCCCTTCCTTGCATAGATCCCTTTCTCAAGGTTATACACAGAGAGCAACCTAGCAAGCCATTGTTGAAAAGATGGTGGTACTTTGTCTAGCCATGCTGTTGCAATGCAGATACGCAGGACCGACATGGCCATAAATATAAAATATCGTGAAGGACATTGCCTATCTTCGCCATTTACCCCTAGTATTATTATGGATGGTGTAAGAGAGATCTTAATTCCTAGGGATCTGTCAAGAAAGGATTCTATAGCACTACGCAGTAGCTGTAGGTGGGGACAAGATGCGAAGATGTGAACTATATCTGTAACTGAGCTATCACATCGAGGACATCTAGTGCCCGTGGTTCCTCCCCACTGAGCTATCCTTGCGGGCGTATAATACAATGAATAGATTGTTTTATAATGTTGGGCCTGAAACCCTGCAGAACATAGGATAGTTCGTCCTAGCTCTAATGAAGCTTGAAAACAGTCTTGATCTATCCCAAGTTTATCAGCCCACTTATTCTCGTATTTTCCGAGGTCATCCTCTTTCATCGCAGTCAGCTCAGCGTAGAACCTTTGTATGGTGCAATCTGCCCCACCCTCAATAACATCCATTATTTTGTTTTTTCCAAAGCCAGCTGGCCCACCCTTTTTATTTGCTAAGAAGCTCCGGATTTGTAAACACTTAAAAAAATTCCTTCTGTCAATACCATAGACTGCCTGTATGGCGGAAAACTGGCAGATTCCATTCGGCCCCATCAGATCCCCCAATTCCCGAACTCCCCGTCGCCCCCATTCTGCCATTACTGAGTCTGCGAATATTTCCACCGGAGTGTATGATTCCTACATAGCCGAATATAAGCATTAAACCTACCAAGTTTTTTCTGGTACACCGCCCATACCTTGTAAGTCGCCATCAAAGTTTTAAACCTAGTCCTTTATGAAATAGCTAGGATCGGTGTATTTTAGGAAACAATTCTCTGCCTCCCCGCCAATCAATATTGAGTATATATCTATAGACCCTGATTTGACCTGCGGATCGGATGGCGCTCCCCCTAACAGACCACTCATGTACTGAAGGGCTGATGCCCATTAATACATCTTAAAATCAGGGACGGCCCAACCCCGTCTAGCCTTAGGTAGTGACATGAAACGTAATGCCCTCCTGGTTTTCCCATGTGCCCATATAAAGTACTCCAGTGTGGTAAACCATTTAGCCTCAAATGTAAGTGGAATTGCCCTAAAGAGATAAAGAAACTTGGGCAAAAGAATCATTTTTACTATGTTACAACACCCTACTATGGAGAGACGGAGATTGTGCATTCTATCCATATCTTTTTTGGCATTAACTATTATAGGTTCGATGTTTCTATCCACAATTTTATCCAGATCCGCCGAAATGTTGATCCCTAGATATACAGCAGAGTCAACAACTCGTGCATCGTTACACACAGCCCGCTCGTTCTTAATTATCTGAGTCTTGGGCCCGTTTAAAGCATATCCTGACACCCGTCCAAAAGCTAGAGCTTCTGACTCCACCACAGCTATGGTGTCTGCAGGTAATGGGGTTACTATGGCAACGTCATTGCCGTACGCCAATGTTTTAAATTCTAGACCTTGAACTTTTATAGGAGGCATCCTGTTATTTGCTTCCAGCTTACGGATTAGTGGATCGATATATAGAGCGAATAACAACAGTGAGCATGGGCTTTCCTGCTGCGTGCCTCGCTTAATTTGCAGGGACACCGTGTATCCTCCATTAACTCTGATTCGGGCTGTAGGAGCTTTATACAGAGCCTGGATAGCCTTAATGAATCCCCCCCCCCCAATGCCACACCACGTTAAAATCGACCAAAGGTTGTCCCAGAAGACCCGTTCAAATGCCTTTTCGGCGTCCAGCAGCATAACCGCCATGGGATCTCCTGGGACTTCAGTGGCATCGAAGAGAGTGATAACACTCCGTACGTGCTGCGTAGTACCTCTCCCGGGGATACATCCATGCTGAGTAGGACAGACCAATTTACCTATAACCTTGCAGAACATAAGAGCCATAGCCTTAGAGAAGATTTTTACATCAGAATTCATCAAGGTTATTGGTCTATAAGACCCTGATTCTGTAGACGGCTTACCTTTTTTTTAAAAATAACTACTATGTCAGCACCTGCCCAAGAGCTTGGAACAGAAATTCCTAGCTGAGCCTGCTGTACTGTGTGCATCAGATCAGGAGTAATTACCTCCTGGAAAGCTTTATAAAATTCAATTGGGATCTGATCGGGACCCGCAGCTTTACCCGATGGGAGGCTGTTCATAGCCGTGAAGATCTCTTTAGGAGCCAAAGGTGCGTCCAGTACCTCCCTATCTTCCTCAGAGAGCAGTGGAGCAGAGATGTCACTGAGGTACTCTTGGATTTCCGAGAGGTCTTTTGGCCGTTCTTCATTATATAACATATCATAAAATTGTCTACAAACCTCTCGGATCCCATCCGGATCAATGACTATCGCCCCCTTGCCATCCGATATCCCCTTAACTTCCCCTAAAGCCGCTTTCTGTCTTGTACGTACCGCTAAGGTATGCCCAACACGCTCACTTAATTCGTGGCATTGCTCCTTTCTTGACAAAAAGGTAGCAGCCGCCTTACTAGCTATACTCTCCTCTGCTTCCGCTTTTGCACATGTAACTTTGAGCAATGCCTGATCCAGAGGTGCCCCCAGGATGATTGCTAGGTTCAATTTCTCCTCTGCATCAGTAACTGCTTTAGACAATTTTTTTGATCTTAATTCCTCCTGCTTTTGTCTGTATAAGCTAAAACTCAGCGTCTCCCCACTAATACCCACCTTAAATGCATCCCAGGATACCCCAGAAGAGGTGCTACCTCTATTAATATCCCAATACGCTACTATCCATTCCTTCATATGTTGGACATATCTTTCATCTTTTAGTAGTCCTTTCTCAAAAGTCCATGCTCGCTCGCGCCTAGCTGTCCTTGTGGTTTCTATTGTTAAAACTATCGGGTTATGGTCAGAAATAATCCAGGGCAATTTCTCGATCTGACTTCTTGACAATAAACAATTTGATATAAAAAATAATCAAGCCTAACACAGACCTTATGTGGAGCGGAATAATAAGTGCTACCAGGATCATTGGGCTTCAGACCTGCCCAAACATCTAATAAAGAATTATTCCGAGCCAAGTTAACTATTGCTCGATACGTTCTTTTTTTTATGACCCAGATAACGATCTCCTGATTCCATGCCCAACCCCCC
The DNA here is from genome assembly GCF_964204655.1 of Triturus cristatus. Taxonomy (NCBI): domain Eukaryota; kingdom Metazoa; phylum Chordata; class Amphibia; order Caudata; family Salamandridae; genus Triturus; species Triturus cristatus. The sequence continues at coordinate 591,909,698 of NC_140581.1, read as the reverse complement.
CATCCCATTTATATTGAAATCCCCGCAGAGGATAACAGGTACAGGCCATGAGGCTAACTCTAGGTCTAAAAATTCGAATATGTCCGGGTCGTCCTCAGTTGATCCATAAATTGAACCCAAAGTAATAATTTCACCACCAATCATACATTCCACTAAAACCCATCTGCCCCATTGATCTTCCAATTTTCTCTTAACTGTAACATTATTTCTCCTAGAGAGTATAGCAGCCCCTCTAGTTTTGGCCCCCTGTTTTGTGTATGCTATGAGGTGAAACCCCAGTTGTTCCAATAAATGCCCCTTTGTCCCCTCTATGTGTGTCTCTTGCAAGCATACAAAGTTGACCCGCATTGCTTTTAAAGTTACTGAAACACGTTGTCTTTTAAGATGATCAATCAGCCCACAGACGTTAAGCGAAACAAACCGTATGCTCATAAAAACACATCAAATAGCTTGCTTTCCCAACCAGTTATCTACTAAATCAATGCTTAGATTCCTCTTCTTACATTCTATGTTCCCAATTTCTTTATTTTTAATCAGTTTGATCAGTTTTCTACAGCTCCTGTGTTTACCCACAAATCCCAGATGCCATGCTGTGCTATACCCTGTGCCCCCAAGGGCTTCCTCCGAACCCCACCCCCCCTCAAACCCCTCACATCCAGAGCCCCCCCTCCCCCTTACAGGCAAATAGGTTAGTAATGACCTATGTGTGACAGCTTGAGCCCGCAGCTAAGTCGCACCCCCCTCCCCTTGTGTCCACCTTTGTGCCCTCCTTAATCTAATATACAAAATTCCAAATTAAGACCGATACACTACGGGTCTCTGCCCTTATTTCCCCTTCTGCTCCTTCAGCTCTGTCAAGTACAGTTGGGCCTTAATTTCGGAGAAAAACATTCTAACTTGCCCCTTAGCTATCACTTTGAGTTGTGCTGGGTACAGTAAATAGGCCTCACAGCTAAGTCCCTGAAATGGAGCTATCAGCTGCCTTAGCCTCCTCTCTTTTCCACGGTGGTATGGCAAAAGTCTGGACTGGCAAAGAATGCAGTACCATCAAACGCCCATCTAGCATCAGGCCTTGCCTTGTCCATAATTACCTGCCTGAGAAGATAGTTGCCAACATACATGAGGATTGCTCTAGGTCTGTCAGTTTGAGACGCCACATATCCTTTCCTTTGGGTCAGGGGGAACCGATGTGCTCGCTGCACCTCCTTCTCCCAGTTCCAGGAAGCCATCTCAGGAAAGGCCCCCTTCAGGAGGGTGACAACAAAAGCCCTAACATCCTGCCCTTCAACCCCTTCAGCCACCCCCAGCAATCTAATGTTGTTACGCCTCTGGCGGTTCTCAAAATCCTCGAGCTTCCACTGGACATCCTCCGCCGCTTTCTCTTGTGCCTCTTTGAATGTCTGCCATTTGTTGACATCGTCCTCTAATCTTCCTGTCCTTTCCTCCACATGAGTAACTCTGTCCGTCATATCTTCGTATAATTTGTTCATCTTTCTGAGAGAGCCCTGTATTTTCTCAGTTGCCTGCTTTGCTCTCCAGTTCTCTGACCTGGCTTCTCGCTGCATTTGTTTCAGGGTGGTGTACAGTAGGTCCATTGAGGGGGTCTGTGGCGAGGTACTCGGGTTATTCTGTCCCTCTTGCGGATTTATTACACTATCTTCCTGATATAACTGAGATGTAGCTGAATAATCCCAGAGAGGTTTTTTAGCAACATCAATGCGGGATGGACTCACTATCGATTTAGATTTTGATTTGGGCCTGCTTTTCTGGTGTGTAGTCCTATGAGCAGCAGATGCCCTTTGCACCAATGAATTTTCCGCTGAATCTGAGTCACTTAATAGGCTACCTTCACTTGAAGGAGACGAGTCCGTATCATCGTTGAGAGAAAAAAAACAGTCCCCATCGGGTGAGTCAGTGATTACGTTTCACTGGGCAGGTCTCTGTATCTGCCTTGGAATTGCCGCCCCTGGGGTTACTTGTAGGATTACTGGAAACAGTTCTGGAGGGACTACTGCCTGAGTGCAAGAATTCATTTTAGTAGTATCATTCTCATCTCCCTTTGCCTCCCCTGCAATGTCCAGCTCAGACCCCCCGTAGTTATTACTCGCGTTATCCAAACTCAAAGAATTGAGAGCAGTGCATCCTACCTCCACCTCCGTCTCCAGCTCAAGGCTCAGTGTATCCTGTGCGCGAGGCCTGCCTGTCTCATCCGTGAACTCTCCACTCGGCTCGCTTTGAGTTTCCGAAGGCCCAATTTAGGAATGCAACATTGTGTCATCGCGTAGGGGAGCTTCAATGTTTCCAGCGTTCTCTACTGAAGAAGCTCCCGGGGGCTCTGCCGGCATCGCTGAGAAAGACTCAAATAAGGTAGGCTGACGCAGCGTGTTTTCTTTAGATTTGTTGACGCCATCCTGCCCAGTCTTGGTAGTTTTCCGAATCGCACCGCCAGCTGCATCCTTGTTGCCACCATTGAGAGTGCTGCTGCCACTGATAGTGTCCTCGGAGCCATCTGGTTTCTTAGAGGCCGCCCTTTGATATTGCCCGGTGCCTCGCAGAGACGTAACCGGTGCCGCTGCATCCTTCTGCCCATCCTTAGGATCGTTAGCATCCTTCTGTTGTTTTGCCGCTCTCGGAGCCATTCTGCAATCAGCACTCCTCCGGCAGTAGCGCAGGCTCAATGTACGGCCAAATCTGCGGGGAACAGATATCGCGGATAGAGCGATCTCTTGAGTCCAGCACCGTAGCAGTTCGTGCCCCAGGGCCCAGACAGGCAATCGTTTAAAAAAAATAGCAATAACCAGCATCCTACATCCCCGCATAGATCAAAGGAGGGGGAGAGCATTGCGACTTCTTGCTACGGCCGGTCAGCGGCCATCTTGCCTCCCAAAAATGGGGCAAATTCATTTCTATTTGACCTTTTGGAGTTTTTCTCCACCAAAAATAACAAAGACCCATGATTAGTGAATACTAGGGGTCTAAGCAACCGCCAGTATTCACTCCTTGTATACCACACCAATATTTTACACTAATTTTCACCATATTTAAATGAGTCACCATGTACGGTATACCAAATTTAGCCTTTAAGATCATAGCAGCTACTCTCTTTGTGGGACCCGGTCTAGCATCCTGTATAAATTTAGTTTGTCACATCTTAGTTTCTAACACGATAACAGACAATTTGTTTGCAGAGGGCATACTGCATAACTAACTGAAACATGCATTAATCTTTCCATGCATAAAGAAACATACTGCAGCCCAACTTACAAGTATCAACCACTTATCAGTCATTCTCCAACTTATTATACCCCTAAAAAATTCTGGAAAGGGTTAGTAGCATATCAACTATAAAAATACATCAAGCTGCTTCATGACCTCCAATCAGGTTTCTGAACTGCAAGAGTAATACCATCTGGTCTAAGGAGCATAAGAGATGAATTTGTCTTTGATTATTTTCATTGATATGTCTACAGTCTATGATACAGTTGACCATTGCATACTGCTGTACAGACTAATAGAAGGTCTGGGATATCTGGGTTCACACTAAATTGGATTTCACTAGTTGGTGTACATATGCAGCAAGAATGTAGGGGTTTTTCAGACTCCTCTTCCTATGGTTCATTGTGTTATGTTCAATGCTCCATCATCTCCACACTCCTCCTTAAATGTTATATGCTCCGAGTCTCAATTACTACATCAGCACAAATTTCACTTCATAATTTGCACCGATGACACGCAATTCCATATTTAGCTAGAAAATTAATTTGAGAGACAATTTAATATTCCCTATTACCTAGGTTGTATCAAATACTGGACAAACTTCCTCTGCCTAGACAGAGAAAAATAGAAATCCCAACTGTAGGAAGGCACGTCACCACTTCCTTGTCATTTTAAAGGCCCATCCGTCTAGGGCCTAATCCTCCCAAACCTCAGAGAAATAAGAAACTAGGGACCATTTACTCAAATCTCACATTCACCCTCCAAATCAATACTGTGGTTAAAGGTGTCACATTCTGCTTTCCTTAGTTCACAAAATGTTTCTCTTCCATAAACCTCTCACCAGATTTAACTAACAAGTTGTCTTGTCCTGAGTGTATTGATCATTGTAATATGATTTACATAAAGACTTCCTAACAATTTGATTGTTATGCTCATCAGACTCTGAAATCGAGCCACCAAGAGACCACGGAGGCCAATGTCTGTGAATACTTTGTTGTCTGCATTGCTAACTCAGAGACAAAGCAACCTACTTACCCTCCAGAAAAGTCTTTACAACCAAACATTTCAAAACAGTCCCTGCCTATTGGCCTTTCCCAGAGTATGTAATCTTATAATGCTGTATAGTAATGCCCCTCTCATCTGACCGGATTTAGCAGCTTGCTTTCTGTTCCTGTTCCCCTTCTTTATTTCTCCAGATGTTAGTGCACCAAAGTTATTGCAAGATTGAAAACATTATAAAACACTTGCATGAATTAATGAATAGAAAGGCCATGTGCAATAACAAAGATTCCCGAAGAGGGCGGACGTGTGAGCGATGAGCTCCGCACTGGCCTGCCGCCTATCCGCCCAATATCTGCGCAATTCCAGCCTCGATGCTATAGGGTAGTTGCGCTGACCTCGGAGGAACATTGCTGAGGTGATTCCCAAGGCTCGGGAACCCATAACTGCAGCTGACCCACGTGTGTGACTGTGAGAGCCAGACCGACTCGGTACCTGTATCCTGAGAGCCTGGCATGACGAGCGCGCCTTGGAGAGGCATCCCAGGAGCCACCCTGCACCACCGGCACCTAGAGGTGAGATGGCTGGCCCGCCCTATGAGCCTGGCGCTACTCCTGCTGTGAACTGGGCATGTGCGAGTACCGCCGGAGGAGATCATGGACCAATGCGTCCCAAAGCAGACACCGCGGGGCCTGGGAGAGGCCTGCGGCGCGGCTGAGTCTGGTGTGTGATGACTTGCCTGGGCCCTGCTGGAGGAGACATCTTGAGGTGGCCACAAGCTGGTGAGTGTGAGCGGCACGATCTCAGGGCCCAGATCGGGGTCCGGTGACCATCTAGAGGGGCAGGGCAGGGTGACTGGTCTCCTGCACCTGGCAGACCCTGAGGCCTAGTGACCAGGGAGGGCAGCAGAGATACCGATGTGGCGGGAGGAGCTGTCACTGTGGGGCCTGTGCATGGCCTGTGAAGTAGCTGGACCCGAGGTGCTGGAATTGATTGGACCCTGGCTGGTGAGATACACACTCGAAGGTGGACCCCATCCAACAGCAATTATCCAAGATATTGGAGGCTATTTTGGATACTAAGGCGAAGATGCACCAAGACATCAGTATTGTGACAGAGGGTCTGGGGCTCCTCCGTGCAGATCATCAAAATTTGAATGAAAGGGTGAAGGTAGTGGAACCGGGCCTCGAAGAGCTGACCCCAGCGCAACAAGCCCTCACGCAGCAGGTGGCACAACTCACAGATAAGATCCGGACCTTGGAGAGTAAGGCGGAAGATGGAGAAGGCCGTAGCCGGCGAAACAATACACAAATCCTTGGCTTGCCAAAGGGGATCGAGAATTGCGATATGGTGGCGTACTTGGAGCCGTGGCTCAGCACGGTGGTGTTTTACACCCTTGAGGGAGTGCATCGGGTACCGGCCCGTCCGCCGGCGCCGGGCCGCCCCAACGATCAGTCTTTGCCAGGCTGCTACACTACAGGGACAGAGATATCCTATTGCAATAAGCTCGAACTGATGGTCCATTTCTAGTAAATAACAGTAAAGTCTCCATGTTTCCGGATTACACTCTTGAGGTCCAACGGAGACGCGCTTCATTCCTGGAGGTTAGTAGAACATTAAGGGAAGTAGGTCTCAAGTACTCCCTCATATTCCCTGCCCAGCTCCTCATAGTCTTGGATGGTAAGACCCACTTCTGTGATGATCCCAAAGAAGGGTGGGACTGGATTGAGGCATATAGAACTGAGACCCCCCCAGACAGCGCAGAGGCAACACCATGCAACCAAATGCTGTAAATCCAGAAAACGACCTAAACGGAGACCTGAATGTACTACATCAAAGAAACCAAGTCCCTCCCAAACTGAGCGAGAGAGAGAAGCAGCACTGCAGGTGGTAGCTGAGATTGTCCGAGAGGGTGGCTCTCCATTGGAGGCAGGATCGCGGTCCATGAAGGGGACCAAAGGTTCAGACTCTGACTCCTCCGACAAGGCTAGCCTTGATTTGCCAGTAGTGACCCCGAAGACTGCAGACAAAATAATATAGCTGGTACCCTTACCATGAACAGTCGCACACCTGGACCCTCTGGGGGGGCCAACATCGCCTTGAATCAACAAATAAACTAACTAGGCTGGATGAATACTGAGGACAGTGCACGAGGTACCGCTCCGCAACAAGCTACACCTCATAGCATCTCTTCGCACAAATCTGTGCATTAATCCATGTGGCTACAATCCCCCGAAGGGCCTTGCTGTGGCTTGTTTGGGCCTTTCTTAGTCTTCACAATACTTTTAAAGTTTGGGTAGATGGCTATTGCCAGTATGCTCTGGGGTTGGGGAGTTGTTGTTTGTTGGGATTTTTTGTGTTTGATTTGCTTTGTTCGTAGAGCAGGAGGGGGCAGGCAATTTCATCTTTCCGATGACCGAGGCAGAGTGGGGGACACGGAGGGGTGAAGATTGGAATTCCTTAGGATGCTGACACACACCCAGGAACTGAAATTCCTCACATGGAATATTAGAGGGATGGGGTCGATGTCTAAACGCCACAACATACACAATTATCTGAAAAGGCGTGGTGTACAGATAGCCCTCTTACAAGAGACACACCTCACCCAGGGGGAAGTAGAAAAGCTGCGTAGATGATGGAGAGGGCAGATATTTGCCACCACATTCTCAGCATACGCCTTAAGGTCGCTGATATGGATTAGACCAGGGGTCCCTTTCGAAGCAAAATGCACGTTAATAGACAAAGAAAGCAGGTATGTTCAACTTGTGGGACGACTACTGGACCATGAGATCACCCTGGGCTGCCTATACACACCCAACCAAGACCAACTGGCCTATATGGCCTGTCTCTCCGCCCATATAGCTTACATAAAGGTGGGGCATTTTATTTTAGGAGGAGACTTCAATTGCGTAGCTGATCTGGTGCTGGATCGCTCCCACCCTCCTCTATCATGGGCGCAGGCCCATCGTACAGCAGCAGGACTGCGAGAGTGGATGACTCACTGGGAGCTGCAGGCCATTTGGAGGCTCCAACACACGGGGGACAGGGAGTACTCCTTCTACTCCCCCATACACCTACTCAACACAAGATTAGATGCCTTCTGGTGCTCCAAGGGTAACAGCGGCACGATTAAGCACATGGAATATCTAGGTTGGGAATTCTCAGACCATAGCCCTTTGTTGCTGTCGTGTCAACCCTTTCGGCATAGACCCCCGACCCCCACGTGGAGACTTAATCCCTGTCATTGGAGGATGTTTGCTGAATCCCTGTAATCTTTAGTGGATACGTTCTTTGTTGATAACGCACACTTGGCATCCTGGGCACTAGTGGAATGGGAGGCATTCAAGGTGGTAGTGGGAGGACAATGTATGGGACAAGCAACTGAACTACAGAGAGAACTACACCGAGAGCTCCTGGTCACAGAGGGAGACCTGTGAATGCTGGACAACATGCAGGGAATGGGGGTACAGGCACACACACGTCTACTTTTGATACGAAAACAGTACGATGAGGCCCCAGAGAGTTTTTGATCCCATGACTTAAGCTCAACTCGGAGAAGACAGAGGTCCTCGTCCTTGGACCCTCCTCCACCTCCTGGTACAACACCTGGTGGTCTGCTGCCCTTGGAAACCCACCCACTCCATCAGACCACGCCCGAAACCTCGGCATCATTCTAGACTACTACCTCACCATGACTCACCAGATCAACACCGTCACCTCCACCTGCTTCAACACCCTCCACATCCTCCGCAAGACCTTCAAGTGGATCACCCTTGAATGCAGAAAGACCGTCACTCATGCACTCATAACCAGCAGAGTGGAATCAACAAAACCCTGCTACACAAGCTCCAAACCATATAGAACACCGCAGCCAAACTCGTCCTCCAAACCCCACGACACAAGCACATGACCCAGCACCTACGAGATCTCCACTGGCTCACCATCGAGAAGAGAGTAACATTCAAGCTACTACTCACCCACACCTACAAAACCTTCCACAACATCGGACTCAAATACCTCAACGAAAGAGTTTCCTTCCACGTACCCAAAAGGAAACTCCGCTCCACCGACCTCGCCCTGGCAGAGACCCCGCGCATCTGCAGAACCAGAGCAGGCGGAAGAGCCTTCTCCTACATCGCAGCAAAGACCTGGAACAAGCTCCCAGTCCACATCATACGCTCCCCCACTCTGCACACTTTCAGGAAGAGCCTCAAGACTTGGCTCTTCGACTGATCTGGAGCTGCACCCCTGCCCGCGCCTTGAGACCCTCTCAGCTGAGTAGCGCTCTTCATAAACCCCTGATTCACTTATTGATTGATTGATGACTACAGGGCATATATGGACATAGTGCAGGGACAGGAGGGGAAAGCTGGTCGCCTACTGGCGTGGCTAATCAAGCCAGAGGCCCAAGGAACCCCAATTACTCACATTCAGACCTACACAGGCACAGCCAAATTTGAACCGTGTAGGATAAAACAGACTTTTTTCAGAGGTATTATGAAATGCTGTATACCGCCCCCCAGGAGTCCCCCAAGCAGAGCTTAGTGCTTTCCTGACCCCGCTGTGCCTCCACACTGTAGACGAACATATTGCGGAAGAGCTGGGTGGCCCTGTAACTATACAAGAAGTTTGAGGGGCCATTGCTTCGATGGCTGGCAGTAAAACACCGGGTCCAGATGGCCTCCCTGCGGAGTTTTATACAAAGTACGTAGCCAGGCTGGCCCTCCATCTGGTGACTATGTACGCTGAGTCTCTAAGGTTAGGGCACTTGCCGGATTCGACACAAAATGCAATAGTGAAAGACTTCACACACCTGTCCATGCTCAACACCAATTTTAAGATACTATATAAAAAACTAGCGCTTAGACTGCTCCCGCATATGCAACAGTTGATTTACCCCGATCAGAACGGATTCATCCCCTCCCGCAATACCTCATATAATTTGCGCAGACTATATTTAGTACTTTATCATTCAGAAACAAGATTTCTCTCACAGGCTGCCTTTCTATCAGTTGACCTGGAAAAGGCATTTGATACTGGGGTATGGGGGTGGGATGGGTGAAATTAATAAGACTGTTGTATACCCTCCCCACGAGTTAAGAAGGGCAAGAATATCTCCCCGCAGTATGCAATAACACACAGCACCCACCAAGGATGTCCCCTATCTCCGCTTCTGTTCGCACTGTCGATAGAACCCTTGGCCGCTTTTTCGCCAGGGAGGAAATGGCCTGGGACTGATGATGAGCAGTAGAACAGATATCATTTCTCCATAAGCAGACGATCTACTGATCTATTTGGGCAATGCCGAGAGAGGAGCGGAAACAGCTTTCGGGCTACTGGATGCTTTTGGGATGCTGTCTGGCCTGCGGGTCAACAGGAGTAAAACATACCTGTTTCCAGTGGCCGGACCCTTGCCCAGGCCACAGGAGCTCTCTGTAGCCCTCAACTGGGCCTCTGACACTTTTAAATACTGGGTATTGAATTTAGATAGGGCTCTCCGATCGCTCCGATCCAATGTTATTTTCTGGAGCTCTCTGTGGCTTCCTATAATGGCCAGAGTCTCCCTGCCTAAGATGGTCATGCTACCCGCTTCTTAAAATTTCTTTGCTGACCTACCAGTGCTAATGCCCGCAGGTTGTTTTCACCTATTAGATACCCTAGTGCGAGATCTTATCTGGGGGGATGGAAGACAGAGAGTGTCCATACAAATCCCATGACACCCTAAGGGGGAGGTGGGACTGGGGGTACCAACCTTTGAATTTTACCAACTGGCTGCACAGCTGCAGTGGGTGGCTCAATGGTTGGAGGAAGTAAACCAAGAGGGGACTTTCCTGATGGAGCCAAATCAGCACCCACGCCTCCTGCTGGCAAAACTCCTAAATCAGACAACTAAGGTCCAATATACCTCAATGCTGCAAATCACAGCCCTGCAGTGTTGGAAACGCTGCATGACAAAATTACCAGACATCCCAAGATACTTCCCGGAACTACCATTGAGAGGGCTGCACTACGGGGAGCCGCAGTTGATACTTGGGGCCGAGCAATTGACATCCTGGACGGAAGCAAGGGTTGAGATGGTGGGGGACTGCTACCAGGACAAATTCTTACTCCCTTTTGCAGAGCTGGTTGATGGGTGTGGGCTCTTGCCGAGGCAGTTCCTCACATATGAGGTGCTGGTGCGGACGTTTGGGTGACTGTGGGGTAAGGGCAGGGAAGAGATGGAAACCCATGCGGTGCTGCACTCCCTGGTCACACTAGGAACAGCGGGCCACCAAATTAAATGCATTTACTCATCACTAATCGAGAATTCCTTGGCCCCACTGTCGAAGCTGAGGGGTAACTGGGAGAGACTTCTAGACAGAAAATTCACTGACGCTGAATGGAGTAGTGTTAGAATCACCTAAGAAAATCTCTCGTAATACTCAACTAAAATATATCCAATTTATTTTCATTCATATGTCCTACATGATCCCTCACTGACTTTTTGTTGCCTTTGGAGGAGAACTGAGGCTGCGCGATGCACCCAGTTAGACGCAGACTTCTTCCACATGATTAGGGGTTGTGAGAAGCTACACAACTTTTGGCAAGCAGTGCTGTCCAAGATTAATGCCACGCTAGGACGTGCCCTCAACTTAACAGTAGAGGTTTTCTTGCTTGGACTATTCCCCGACCACCTAAACGTAAGATTGGGAATAGGCTTACAGACTTGGCCTTGGTGCTGGCCAGGAGATGACTTGCGGTGACATGGCAGTTGACTACAGGGCCAGACATTATCAGTTGGACCTAAGAGGTGACTAAATGGGCGGGATCCGAGGGTAGAGCACTATATAGTAAAGAGTTAAAGGGTCTACGCCAGCAACCAATTGCGGACCTCTGGAAAGATGCTTCATTTGCTTGGGAACACCCGAGTCACTCCATAGTGCAGACGAAGATAGTGGGACCTCCACAGACTGAGGCATTGAGATTAATGGGGGCAGAATTGGGCAGACCACGGTAGCATTGAAGGGCGACTGTGATTCCCTCCTCCCTTCCCCCACCCTCATGTGACATGACATGGAGCACACAATTTCATTAGGCGTGGCCACAGGTCGGGCCCGCCTTGACTTAAAACTGCTCCACAATGCTCACCACCTATAAAACACCCCTCAAATACCTCTTTGCACCTCTATCCTGCGTTAGTTGAGTTCTTTAGTTTATGTAAATCAGTTTTATATCTGTTATGCTCGTGCATACAAGATTATTGGATGGCAATACAGCACTTCTCACCCGACCGTAACAACCCAAGGGAAGAGGAGATACACAACTTATTACAGAAACATATCATTGAGGACACACAAGATGAAGTAACTAGCAGTTCTACTGAGTGAAGTGGGTAGGATTTATTAGCCACTAAGCAGACCTCTTGTATCCCAACATTGGCAGCTACATGCAAGCAGTAATACTGTTTGGTGTTGTTGCGATAAGCTGTACTCTAGATGTTAAAAAGATGTAATAATAAATGTAACTTGCTCTGCAATGCAATGTATGTTAACAAAATGGCAATGAAGATTTTTTTTAAAAAAAAGGATTCTCCAAATATTCTCTTGGTAAACAAATTCCAAATTGTGTGAGTTACATAATATTACGCCAGGATCATTGTTAGTAGATATCATTTAATTGTGAATTTAAATAGGATTTAGGGGTAATCATCCACTGAATTCTAGGGAAACTAAGGGCAAAATGTTGTATTTTTTGGCACCTTTGAGAAAAGTGCGCACTGAAAGCTGGATGCATTTTTAGCTTGCACACGCAAAGAGACATAGGTGCATAAGCAGTCTGGTCCACAAAAACACAGCCATTCCTTTTTAGGTCTTGCATGGCGTTAGCAGCGCGCTTGCGCTACTCTCGCCATGCGAAGGCCTCTTGGAATCAATACGGATTTCGACCGTGTGTCTCTGCTCCGCCTGTAATTTTAATTGCCGAGCGTCGTTTGTCGTCAGTGTTTATGTTAAACCCAGGTTGTTAATTGCACCATAGTGTCTTTAGCCCCTCCTGGTTGCCATCCTGTCCACTTTAGGCCATGCCCACCTGGACTGGATGTTTTACTGACAGCGTGAGATGGTGGGTTTTATATTAAGTTTCGGCACTTTTTTCTTTTACTCTTGCATGCGTCTTTGTATTGTTTGTGTTAACTCTTTTACTCTTGCATGCATCTTGTATTGTTTGCGTTAACTCTTTTACTATTGCATGCGTTTTTCTATTGTTTACCTTAACTTTTGTTTAGATTTATTTGTTCTTATTTCAAGGCGCGTAGGTTATGGGGCAAATTTGTTCATTTTAAATGCATGTGTAGGCTTAAGGCGTATGGGGCGTGTAGCTTTTTTTTTATACTGCATGTGTTTTGCTTTAACTCTTTTACTATTGCGTTTTCTATTGTTCACCTTAACTTCCGTTTACATTCATTTGTTCTCATTGGGGCTTGTGCCAATTATCATGCATTATAGGCTCGTGTGGCATTTTTTTTTTTTATTTGATAGTGCATGCGTTTTGCTTGTGGGGCGCACTAGGCTTCAGGTGCGTGGGGCTTGTGCCGATTTTCGTGCGTTATAGGCTTAGGCTCGAGGGACGTGGGGCATGTCGTGTTTTTTTGGGGGAAAGATTGCATGTGTAGGCTTGAGGCACGTGGGACTTGTGGCGATTTCTTTTTCTTATATTGCATGTGTTTTGCTTGTGTGATTGTATGCTTCAGGCGTGTGAGGTTTGTGCTGTTTTTTATTTGGTAAATATTGTTTCAGAGAGCTACAGCTTGCAGGAAAGCGATTATGGCAGAGTCCTGGCAATCCTATCCGAGCTGCCCAGTAATTTGAGCACTGTATTCCTCATACGAGGGAATACAATGCAGCTCAACATAAATGCGCGTTTGGGATTCTTAACATTACAAATAGCTTTTACTGCTCAGGCATAAAAAAACATATCTAGGTGTGTTTGCTACAAGCGGGGCTTTATGTGGGGGGTGGGGGGGGGGTGGGGGGGGTCCGACCATAGCTGCCAATGTTTCAAATACCTATGTGTGACATTTTCATAATTTTTAGTGCAATTATGAGTGACATTTCAATGACCATAGGTGACACTTTCTCTCAAGCAAAATTAATCACTGAAGAAGAGGGAAACATAAACATCAGAATTTAACACACTTGAACAACGAGAAAAAGATGATTTAAAAGCTGCTGTAAAGCACCAGATATTGAAGGGCACTAATCTAGTGTCATTGCAATCTGCTTGTACTGTTAAACTGGGCTGAATGGCCCCCGTGCTGAAGAGAACGTTGCTTTATTCGGCGCACGGGCACGGCGACGCCCATGGTGCTATAGTCAGGCAAATTGCATGCAGAGCTAGCATGGCATCCTCTCCCACAGCCCCGACTTTGCTACATTTTAGTAATGTACACTAACGCATCACTGCTCAAGCAGAGACACACTGCTGCTTTACCGCACACATCCTAGACTACAGGGGTACGGAAGCCGCTCAGAATGGAGCCAACTTTGTAGCCAATGTAATAGCAGTCAAGTGGAACTAGATACCAAGCAGGCACAAGATGTGAGCGAGAAAGCCGCCCAGGATGAAATAAGTAAAAATAAATAGTGTGCAGTGGGTAAACAGCATGTCATTTAAAATGCTTTTGCTGTAATGTTTGCTTGTTCCGGCAGCACTCACTGGGGAAGTTTAACCAGTGGCATGATGGTAATTAACTAAATTCATCAAAAAATGAGAGGGACTGGGAGCTAGGTTAGAAAGAGGTCCTGTACACAGGCTCCAGAGTGGGACTGTGGTTCAGCAAGGTGTACAGTTCCTAACTGGACGTGTGGGGAAGGGGAAAGGGAGGTCTTTCTTTTTGATGCCCTCACACACCCCTGAGGATGTCATGCTTCATCATTGGGTCTTGCTCCTCGTCGGGCCGGCGCTGCAATGCCTGACAGGCTACCGTAAACGGTGCTCTTTGTAAGAGAAGAAGCCGTAGGGTGCATGTGGGTGTGAGGGCAGGGTAGTGCACAGGTAGGTGAGATAAAAAAGGTCAAGAGCAGTCCTACTCTGGTCAACTTTATTGGTTTGGGTAGCTCAAGTCTTATTAAAAGACGGTGTGTGGGCCCTTACGTGGATCTGATGTTCCTCAAGGGCTGCTAAGGTGCAAATAGGTCAACATGTTTCGTGCCTCTTAAGCCCTTAAAGGGACTAATGGCACTTCGTCAGGACCAAAAAACTAAAATGTGAGTGGTGAACTACCGTCTGGTTCTGCTAAATTTGTGGCTAGTAACCAGATTTGGCAGGGAATACCCTAGTAGACTTGTACTGGGGTGATAAGTAGACCTGGATGGAAAGGGGAGAAAAGGTAAATGGGACAACCAAGTGATGATTAAAAACATGCTTATAAACTAGGAGAGCAACAAAGATTACAAGCATATGGTTAAAATTACAGTCGGACATGAAAAGGGCACTATGGTGGGTTATAGTGCGTTAGTTACGAAGCACAGTGCCTGATAGGAGGAGTGTGGGCCCTCATAGAATATGGTGTGTCCTAAGAAAGCTGGCAACTAAACAATAATGGGCATGTGGCCCTGGTCAGCGAGTACAAGAGGTAAACCGCGTTGCCCTCGTAGGGGTGAAAAAACTGTAGGGCCCATGGCGGTACACACAGAGTGACGTGCGGGGTCATGCTAGTAGTTGCCCATCGGTGATGGCATAAGTGAGCATATGGGAGTCAAGATCACCCATCAGAACTAATGGTGGACATGACATGTGTCCATGCTTGGGTCTCAGAGATACGAAGACCGTCGTGCTACAGGGCCATGGTGCGCTTCTTGGCCAGATTGTGAATATTGAGTCACTGGTTAACGCCAATAGGTGCGCGTTTGATTCGCAGTAGTGAAGTGATCTGGTAGCACCATGGCGTGGACTAATATAGTGCAGCAACGTTACCAGGTGGTGTAAGCCATTGACGCCGTGGTTAGTGCTACCAAAGCATACATTAAATGAGTGCACGTGGCCGGCTTTAGAGTAGAAGCCGGAGCATTCACCGGTTTGGTTATCTAAGATAGTTGTGGCCAAGTGCTCAAGTGATTTCCAGAAAAAGCACGTGGAGGTTGACAGACCTAAGCACCCTGCCTAGGACTTGTTATGAAAACATTGCAGCGGCGAACTGGCTAGCATGCACGTGGTATCGCTATGTCGGCTAAAAGGAACAACTCGCACCAAAGTAGCCGTGAGAAAGGTCAAGGCAAAAAACCAAGGCACCAATACTGGTATGCAAACAAAATTACTGTAGGAACTCACCCCTAGATTCCAAGCCTAGGGCCGACAGGGGAGGCAGAGCACGTCGTTGCTCTGTAGCTGCAGGAAATAATGGGTGTCAGTCCCCTATTGTGTCAGAGGTCTTGCGCTTACCAGAAAGGCTGGACCCTCCATATTTCCAAATACTTACAGTGGGATGCTGGCGGCTTGCTGTTCTCCTACCCTGTTCTCCGGGCCCCGTAGCGCTCGCTTCCGGGTGTTAGCTTTTAATAGGGATGTGGGGAGCGTGAACATGCTAGTATGTAAACCGCGGTGGCCATCTTGGGTGAGGATCGCAGTAACTTTATTGAGACGATCCTGACTGGCCACGGGGACAAAAGTGAGGCTCAGTTCTAGGTGAGCCAACAAATTGTGGGCAAGTTTTAGTAAGTCTGGTAAGGCAGGAGTGCTGGAGTATTGGACAGCATGATCCTTGGCAGTGTACGAAAGTGTCAACATCACCTGTATAATGGGTTAGTTGGAACTTGTGATGATGATGTAGTCACTGCCGATGGGGCTCCTAGTGGATGGGTACTCTGCGTAATGTGCCTGTCTGGGTATAGGGCGGGGATCAAGGAGGTGTGGGGGTAAAGGTGAAACCCCAGAGTGCTATAAGGTTTTTTTTTGTCCATCCTAATGGTTCAATACAGCTCAAGGAATGTCATCGTTGAGGCCCCTGGTGTGTCTCCCCAGTTAAAAAACCCAGTATTGTTCCTTCCTAAACAGTGCTTCTGTAGTGATGTTTGAGAAAGCTTCAAGTATGGTCCATTGCAGATCATTGGGTGTGTGGTTTGGTTCTACGTAGTGAGCGCACATTTTGGTGATGGTCTTTTTGCATCGGAAATAACTCATGTGTTCGGTGATTCTAGTTTTTACGGGGCGGGTGGTCATACCTATATACTGCATGTTACATGGGCACATGATCAAGTGTACACAGTTGCATGTGTTGCAGTTAGTGTGTTTGTTCTGCGTCCATTCCAATTACTGGTCAGTTGAATGGACTTGGTAGCTTGTGTGAGGGGGCAGATAATACATTGTCCACACGGGAAGTGTCCTGTTAATGGTGAAAGACTCCAATGTATGTTAGCGACTGGTTGAGTAGTCCGTTTGGGTCTAGTATTAATGAGTAGTTCTTTGATATTGGAGATACGTTTGAATGCGAACCTTGGTTTCTGCAGGGAGAGTTCTCCTATCTGAAGTATTCTCCAGTGCTTGCTAATCACCCTTTTCAGCATGTTGGATTCAGAGGTGTAGGTGGTAACACATGTGATGAGATCATTGTCAGGTTTAGCATGTGTTTCCAAGAGGGTCAGCCTATGTGTATTACGGGCTCGTTTCTGGGCATTGTTTATAGTGCGAAGAGAGTATTGTCTTTTGGCTAGGTGGGTACTTAATTCTGACGCTTGTCTTTTGTAGTCATCTACATTGCTGCAGTTTCTGCGATTATGCAAAACCTGGCCATATGGCAGATTTTCTCTCAGAGCCTTTGGGTGGAAGCTGTGGTAGAGGAGCGAACAATGGCTGTCAGATGGTTTTTTATATGTGACGGTCTCGAGTTTGTCTGGTTTTCTGATGATCATTAAGTCAAGAAAAGTCAGTTCCTGCTCAGAGCTGTTGGCAGTGAACTAGATAGGGGTTGAGGCTATTGATCCATGTAAGGAAGGTGGGAATCTCATTGATCTGGCCGTTCCAGAAGACTAAAATGTCGTCGATGTAACGACGCCACAGTTGGACATTGTCTGAAAAGGGGTTGGAGTCCGTGAGCACGTGCCTAGCCTCAAAATCCGACATATAGAGGAATGCCAGACTAGGGGCAAAAG
Organism: Triturus cristatus; assembly: GCF_964204655.1. Taxonomy (NCBI): domain Eukaryota; kingdom Metazoa; phylum Chordata; class Amphibia; order Caudata; family Salamandridae; genus Triturus; species Triturus cristatus. The sequence goes on along the minus strand of NC_140581.1, from coordinate 591,892,359 downwards.
TACTACCCATGGACATGCCCTGGATCTGGTGGAAGAGGAGGTCCTCGAACTGAAAGAAATTTTCAGTTAATGCGATGTGCGCGCATTCCATGATGAAGCTGATGGGGGTAGGGGAGGACCAGGTGTTGCTGTTCAGTATATCTTCCACAACCTCAAGAGTGTTCTGTTGAGGTATGTTGGTGTAGCGGGCCTCTACATCTAGTGTCAGAAGGACATCGGGTTGGGTGCCCTCTTGGTTAGTCGCCTCAATTAATTTGAGAACGTCTCTGGTGTCTGGTAAAAAGGTGGGTGTAGTGAGGACCAACGGTTGAAAGAAGTGGTCACAGAATTTTGACAGGGTTTCCAAGACTGACCCTATGCTGGAAACGATTGGTCTCTCAGGGGGAGGTGAGACCCCTTTGTGAATTTTGGGCATCATGTAGAAATAGGGCAGTCTTGGATTCGGGTTGATCAGGAAATCGGCCTCATTTTTGGTTATCCAACCTTGGTTGAGTGCCGCTGTAACCATGGAGTTGATGCATGTGAGTAGACGCGGGGTAGGATCTTGTCTGAGTGGGGTGTGGTACCTATGGTTATTGAGCTGGCGTAGGCATTCAGTGCGATAGTCAGTTGTGGCCATAATAACAATCGCTTCACCTTTGTCAGCCTCCTTGATGGTGATGGTAGGTCATTGGCTAAGGTTTTAATAGCCTCAGCTTCTATTTTGGAGGTGTTGGAAAATGTGGGGTGTGACCGTTTGTCTGATATTTCTTTCAGGACAGCTCTCTCAAAGGTGAGCACCTCTGGTGGAACCATGCTAGAATTGGGCGTCAAGGTAGAGGGTTTGCGTAAGCCGGAATCAGTAGGTGTAGATTCGAGTTGGTTCCCAAAGTAAGCTTTTTCTGAATAGGTTTTGTATTCAATTCAATTTTATTTAAATATGATTTTGGAACTCCTTGGAGATCCACATATTATAAAATAACAGCCAAGATATAATAAAATGAGTCCACATATAATCGACTTTTTCAAGCAAAAAATGTACAGATTATCATACCGTTCATCTAATACAATTCTAAAAAACATTTGAAAAAGTTAAAAATTCTGTTACAGAAAATTTCGTTTGTGGGACTTAAGATAGCATCTATCAGAGATCTTGCGGATAAAATACCAAACTGAATACATACAGGCTTTACCCACAGACGACGGTGGGCCATTAATGCTGGACAGACTAGCAGGACATGTATAGAGTCTTGGACTGAGATATTGCAAAGGTTACATATATTAGATATACCATGCCATTTGGCCAACAACTTATTCAGTGGAAGGAGATCCTGCCTAAGAAGCAGCCAAAAACGGCGCAAACCGTGGGGTATATTCCAGGAGGCGTAAGGTTGTATTTGTTTAAACAAATAGAAATCAACAGCTTGAGTAGCCCCCTTCTTTTGTACAATCAAGTTACGATCCCTTTCGTAGCTTAGCTTCCATGTGGCTTGTTTTAATGTAAATTTTAATTGTTGCATGGAAAGGTCTAAAAGAGTGGCTTCCTCTAAGTCCAAGAGTGTAATGGCCTTCCTATAATTCTTTATAAGAATCGAATGCTCTTTTAGTGGGCCCATCAACTCTTTTGTGATTAGGGATCTTAGTGTGGCTGGCTTTCCTTTGACCAAACAGATAACCCAGCGAATGACTCCAGCCAGACCCTGTGCCCAGCTACTTCTTAGACCAAATTCTAAACGAAGGGCTGCTGCACTGCAACTATTATTAACTGAAGTTAAGCTTCTCAAGAGGGAACCCTCTATAATGTCCAAAAAACCCCATTCGACTAGGTCGATGAGTTCTATGCCGTAAAGCAAAGTTGGGGGGACTTTTGCCCGGAGAGCCTCCAGCAAATAACCAAAGTGTCTTTTACCGGTTGATTTGTATAATGCTCTTAACCCATTTCCCTGCGACTTTGCCTTGCGGGAACTATTTTCTATATGGGATTTGTTGCTCAAGTTGCTATTTACAACCTTACCCAAAAATACGTATGATTTTACTCTTTCTAGTTTTTGGCCTCCCAGCTCCCAGTTAATGTGTTCCAACTTCAGTTTTTTTCGCCCCTCCATACACATTACCTTGCTTTTAGAAATGTTTATTTTCAGGAAATGGTTTTCGGAGAATGCGTATAATGAATGCAGACGGTTGTTAAGGCCTTTTGGAGTAAGGTCTAGGATTAATATATCGTCCGCATACATTAAACAAGAGATATATCTGTCTCCCAGACGTGGGGCAATTCCTTCGCATGCAGATATGATAAGGGGGAGATCACTAACATAAAGGGAAAACAAAAGAGGAGCTAAAAGACAGCCCTGTTTAAGGCCATTTGCCGATGGAATAAGCTGGGATAAGCCCCTTTCACCCCCCAATAGCACTCTGCACCACGTGTTATCGTGCAAATCTTGTACCAAGCATAAGAGTCTATGAGGCATTCCCAGGACATGTAGCTTTCTCCACAGTACTTGTCGGTCGACCTTATCAAAGGCCGTGGAGAAATCTATGAATGCCGCATAGACTCTCCCCTTTCTGGCTCCAATATATTTATCGGTTATTACCTGGAGGGCTGTTAAGTTGTCCATGGTACTGTGGTTTTTCCTGAAACCTGTCTGCTCGAGAGGAAGAATATTTAAATGCTCCACCCAATCATTTATTCGTTTGAGCAGACATCTTGTAAATACTTTGCCGATTGCATCCAACAGTGCAATCTGACGGTAATTCTGAGGGGATAAACGATCTCCCTTTTTAAACAATGGTACCAGGATACTTCCCTTCCAAGAGGGTAAAACCTTACCTCTAGATAAACAAATATTGAAAATTGGACAGAGTAGCATACTCCATTTAGCCCTGTTCTGTTTTAATACATTAATGGGCAATTCATCCGGGCCCATAGCCCCGGAGTGCCGCATTTCTCCAATAGCTAAATCTATGTCCTTTTCTGTAAATGGCTCTAAAGACAAGCTCATTTCGTTTGGCCGTACTTGCGAGGTCACCCTATTATTGCTTGCATAAAGATTAGAGACAAAATCCCTCCATATTTGTTCCTCAATAGGGATGGGTAAAGGGCTTGTTCTCAGTCCGCACCCCTCACCTATAAGGGACCAAAATTGCCTCATTTCCCCGTTAATAGCAGCTTCTCTTATTTTTACCCAGATAGCATCCTCTTTTTCTTTGCGTAATGTGGTTAATAGCCTTCTCCGTTTCCTTTTTAACATTGTTATTTTTTGTGCTATAACAACAGATCTATTTAAATATTGGGCCCTTACTAATTTATTAATTTCTATGTTAAGCAGTCTCAGAGGGCTAGTAAATATTCCAAAGGACTTTTTCTTATTGAGCTTTTTTGCCCCTGTTATCACTGACTTCAAGAACAGAGAGAAATTTTCAATTTCAGAGCCATACCAGGAAGGAAGCTCAGATATTGCTACATCGAGCATTTCTTCCAAATTTCGACACGCCCTTGCGTTCCAGTAGCACCTTCCTGATTTGGAACCGAAATTTGTTTGATCACTATTCAGAGACCACTGATCACATTTAGATGGCTTTACATTCATCGAGATGGAGAGGATTCTGTGATCACTTAACGGTGTATCAATAATATCGAGATCCTTCAATAACTCAAATGATTGGGACCCCATTATTACGTAATCAAGAATCGATTCCCCTTGGTAGGATTTATGCGTGAACTTAGCCGGGGAATCCGAGGGGAGTCTCCCATTTGCAATAATCCCATCCATTTCTGCCAACTCATTTAGTAAAAGTTTGCCACGTTTATTTGTTTTTATATTTTCAGGAAACGCTGCCCGAGGAATATGGAGAGTTTCTTCTCTAAGTTTATCACAGAATAAGTTTATACTTGAGTTGGAAATCTTGCAATTCAGGTTCCCGACTAAAATTATAGCCGCCGTTGGATCTTTCTCCTTGATACTTTGGCTATGCAAGAAAACCTTTTTTAAGATTGCATTAAAGCCAGCTTCCGGTGGTATATAGACATTTATCAAAACCAGGCGATTGCCAGTTTTAGGATTGCCAGACTCAAATAAGGTTACTACTTGGAAGAGTTTACTCGGATCCATATAGTGCACATAGTTCCAATTTATTCGGTTCGATAAGAGGCAAGCTATCCCCCCACTGGCATGTCCTTTTTTATTCGGGGTGGCGCTACCTTCCAATACATAATAATCTTTCCCTATTTGAATTTTATCGGTACACCATGTCTCCTGGAGGCATATTATATTTGCCTCCAGGGACAAAAGGAATGCCGTTTTCTCCGGACTGTTTTTTAAACCGGCTGCATTCCAGGATATTATAAATAATTCTTTGCTAAAGATGCGAGTTAGATAGTTGTTTATTAAGGGATCTTTCTGCAAGAACTCTGGGAAGCCAATTCCATTGAACATTTTCCTCTCCGATATCAGATTGATAAGTTAGCAAGGTAGGGTTAGCATAGGATACTAAACGAGAATCCTTAGACTTGCATATTTTTAACTCTGTAAGCTCACCCACCTTATTTATACTACCTGTTGCTGTTTGTAACAGAGAAAAGGGGGGCTTCTGGCGAGTTTGGGATTTAAGGATATTGTTTTGTCTAGTATGCCCCAACACCGGGATTACATCTATTCCTCTGCTCTGCAGATCTTCTGAGCGTTGCAGAATTAGATTGGCTACAAACTTGGAGTGGAACTTCACCCTAGTTATCATCCCCACTTCTGATTTTAATAATTGTACCCTATCTAGATCGGCTGATTGTATTAGTTTCAAGTTAGCAGATTCTTGAAAATATTTAAGCAAGAGGGATCTGTTCAGAATGCATTCAGCATCAAAAAGGGGAGAGAATTCTATTAACGGAACACCTTTTGCAACTACTCCCAAGAAAGGTGTTGCTAGGGGGTTAAGTATTGGAGCTACTTGGCCGGAGGGGTTTTGCTCCTGTCCTGAAAATGTTGGATTTTTTGACCCAATTATATCCTTATTGATGGTAACTTGTTGGAAGAGGATATTTGTGTCAATTGTTGATGATGGGGGGGGGGGGGGGAGTAGATAATAATAATGCTGGAGTAGCCAGAGGCGGAGGCACAATATTTTCTTTAATGATCTTATTTTCAGGGTTATTATCCTTTTCAGCTGCCACCTGAGTTTGATATACCTCATTGTGTAAGGGGGAATTAAGATGTTTTCTAAAGAGGATTTTCCTCCGCCTATTTTTTTCTATCCGTCTCAATAGTTTCCTCTTATTATTTCCGTTCTTTTTTATTATCACTGACTTCCCTTTATTACCATTCCCTACCGGAGAGGCGTCCACCTCTCTATCTCCTTCTCCCTGTTGCTTCTTAAAAATAGGGAAAAGGTCATTCCCAGTTTTTGGAGGGAGTTCCCCACAAGGTTTAATTTCTGAATCATTAACTAAAGAACAATTTAGGGTGGGGGATGGCTGGGTAGCACTTGTTTTTACATCCTCATATACTCTATTTGGAACATTATTAACTACAGATAATTGATCTTTTATTCCTACCTCATCTAATACTACAGAGGAGGAGGACTGCTTCTTTTGGACTGCATCCTTCTCTTTTTGAGTGCCCAATAAAACTTTCAAAATTTGGGTCACTGTATCAAGTACACAGTCGGATCCCCCCACAAATTTTTCCAATAATTGTAAAATGGACGACAATAAGTGTTCTAATATATGGAGGGTATCAGAAATTGGTTTGTCTGTCCCCTGACATTGTAGTGCATTTATCCCAATCAGATTGAAATTGGGGCTTATGGAAAAATTTGAGTGTGAGGACTTGGAAGGGGTACTACTGTAAAGATGCAAGCCAGCATGGGTCGATGTTACCGGGGTTTTTAAGTCCATCTCGGCTTTGACCAGGTCAGTCTCTATGTACCTTTGACAAAGGTCTTTATCAAGGACCATTGGAGACAGACCATTGTTGAAAAAATCTTTTGTTGGCGATATATTTACTGTATGATGGGCCTCTTCGTGTGAAGTTTTCTCTATATGCAAGTTATCTTGTTCTATGTCTTTCTTTGTTTTTATGACTACTTCTGGTAACAGTTCAATAATATTTTTCATTGTAGAGAATAGGGGAGGAGAAAAACCACACTCAGAGGACAAAGGTGCTACTTTTGTTACTACTGAACTATTATCCACAATTACCTTTTTATTTTCAGGCATCTCTCTCGAAGTATTGGGTAATATGTCTGAATGGATAGCTCCAGAGTCCTTAATATCCTCCGACATATTGTCCGCCACTATAGCTTTATTCTTACCCCTTTCCCAGAGATTAAAAAGCTGGCAAGTGCTTTTCAAATTAGTGGCTTGGCTGAGCTTATTTCGGAGGGGATTCGATCTGGTTTTTGAGCCTGATCTTCCTACCAGTATTCTCCCAGACCTTAATTTCTTTGTCATCATCACAAACAAACAATGAGAAACGATAAAAAGTGTAGGGGAAATTACTATTTAGTGCATCTAGGCTGAAATACTTGGCAGTTTTCTCTAAAGTATAAATTTAATGAACTAATCCTAGGCCAGATAATCTATGTCTACAGAACCTCTCAGATTGTTGTAAACATTCTAAAACATTTCTCAGATGGGGCGAGGAGGTCACAAGACAGGTGGGGATACTCTGGCCGAACAGTATGCAGATAGACAGATGTTAGGGGACTGGCCTAGCCTAGCCTTCTCGTGCCTCTGAGGGCCTCAGAGGGCCCGCCCTTGTACCAAACTGAATACATACAGGCTTTACCCACAGACGACGGTGGGCCATTAATGCTGGACAGACTAGCAGGACATGTATAGAGTCTTGGACTGAGATATTGCAAAGGTTACATATATTAGATATACCATGCCATTTGGCCAACAACTTATTCAGTGGAAGGAGATCCTGCCTAAGAAGCAGCCAAAAACGGCGCAAACCGTGGGGTATATTCCAGGAGGCGTAAGGTTGTATTTGTTTAAACAAATAGAAATCAACAGCTTGAGTAGCCCCCTTCTTTTGTACAATCAAGTTACTATCCCTTTCGTAGCTTAGCTTCCACGTGGCTTGTTTTAATGTAAATTTTAATTGTTGCATGGAAAGGTCTAAAAGAGTGGCTTCCTCTAAGTCCAAGAGTGTAATGGCCTTCCTATAATTCTTTATAAGAATCGAATGCTCTTTTAGTGGGCCCATCAACTCTTTTGTGATTAGGGATCTTAGTGTGGCTGGCTTTCCTTTGACCAAACAGATAACCCAGCGAATGACTCCTGCCAGACCCTGTGCCCAGCTACTTCTTAGACCAAATTCTAAACGAAGGGCTGCTGCACTGCAACTATTATTAACTGAAGTTAAGCTTCTCAAGAGGGAACCCTCTATAATGTCCAAAAAACCCCATTCGACTAGGTCGATGAGTTCTATGCCGTAAAGCAAAGTTGGGGGGACTTTTGCCCGGAGAGCCTCCAGCAAATAACCAAAGTGTCTTTTACCGGTTGATTTGTATAATGCTCTTAACCCATTTCCCTGCGACTTTGCCTTGCGGGAACTATTTTCTATATGGGATTTGTTGCTCAAGTTGCTATTTACAACCTTACCCAAAAATACGTATGATTTTACTCTTTCTAGTTTTTGGCCTCCCAGCTCCCAGTTAATGTGTTCCAACTTCAGTTTTTTTCGCCCCTCCATACACATTACCTTGCTTTTAGAAATGTTTATTTTCAGGAAATGGTTTTCGGAGAATGCGTATAATGAATGCAGACGGTTGTTAAGGCCTTTTGGAGTAAGGTCTAGGATTAATATATCGTCCGCATACATTAAACAAGAGATATATCTGTCTCCCAGACGTGGGGCAATTCCTTCGCATGTAGATATGATAAGGGGGAGATCACTAACATAAAGGGAAAACAAAAGAGGAGCTAAAAGACAGCCCTGTTTAAGGCCATTTGCCGATGGAATAAGCTGGGATAAGCCCCTTTCACCCCCCAATAGCACTCTGCACCACGTGTTATCGTGCAAATCTTGTACCAAGCATAAGAGTCTATGAGGCATTCCCAGGGCATGTAGCTTTCTCCACAGTACTTGTCGGTCGACCTTATCAAAGGCCGTGGAGAAATCTATGAATGCCGCATAGACTCTCCCCTTTCTGGCTCCAATATATTTATCGGTTATTACCTGGAGGGCTGTTAAGTTGTCCATGGTACTGTGGTTTTTCCTGAAACCTGTCTGCTCGAGAGGAAGAATATTTAAATGCTCCACCCAATCATTTATTCGTTTGAGCAGACATCTTGTAAATACTTTGCCGATTGCATCCAACAGTGCAATCTGACGGTAATTCTGAGGGGATAAACGATCTCCCTTTTTAAACAATGGTACCAGGATACTTCCCTTCCAAGAGGGTAAAACCTTACCTCTAGATAAACAAATATTGAAAATTGGACAGAGTAGCATACTCCATTTAGCCCTGTTCTGTTTTAATACATTAATGGGCAATTCATCCGGGCCCATAGCCCCGGAGTGCCGCATTTCTCCAATAGCTAAATCTATGTCCTTTTCTGTAAATGGCTCTAAAGACAAGCTCATTTCGTTTGGCCGTACTTGCGAGGTCACCGTATTATTGCTTGCATAAAGATTAGAGACAAAATCCCTCCATATTTGTTCCTCAATAGGGATGGGTAAAGGGCTTGTTCTCAGTCCGCACCCCTCACCTATAAGGGACCAAAATTGCCTCATTTCCCCGTTAATAGCAGCTTCTCTTATTTTTACCCAGATAGCATCCTCTTTTTCTTTGCGTAATGTGGTTAATAGCCTTCTCCGTTTCCTTTTTAACATTGTTATTTTTTGTGCTATAACAACAGATCTATTTAAATATTGGGCCCTTACTAATTTATTAATTTCTATGTTAAGCAGTCTCAGAGGGCTAGTAAATATTCCAAAGGACTTTTTCTTATTGAGCTTTTTTGCCCCTGTTATCACTGACTTCAAGAACAGAGAGAAATTTTCAATTTCAGAGCCATACCAGGAAGGAAGCTCAGATATTGCTACATCGAGCATTTCTTCCAAATTTCGACACGCCCTTGCATTCCAGTAGCACCTTCCTGATTTGGAACCGAAATTTGTTTGATCACTATTCAGAGACCACTGATCACATTTAGATGGCTTTACATTCATCGAGATGGAGAGGATTCTGTGATCACTTAACGGTGTATCAATAATATCGAGATCCTTCAATAACTCAAATGATTGGGACCCCATTATTACGTAATCAAGAATCGATTCCCCTTGGTAGGATTTATGCGTGAACTTAGCCGGGGAATCCGAGGGGAGTCTCCCATTTGCAATAATCCCATCCATTTCTGCCAACTCATTTAGTAAAAGTTTGCCACGTTTATTTGTTTTTATATTTTCAGGAAACGCTGCCCGAGGAATATGGAGAGTTTCTTCTCTAAGTTTATCACAGAATAAGTTTATACTTGAGTTGGAAATCTTGCAATTCAGGTTCCCGACTAAAATTATAGCCGCCGTTGGATCTTTCTCCTTGATACTTTGGCTATGCAAGAAAACCTTTTTTAAGATTGCATTAAAGCCAGCTTCCGGTGGTATATAGACATTTATCAAAACCAGGCGATTGCCAGTTTTAGGATTGCCAGACTCAAATAAGGTTACTACTTGGAAGAGTTTACTCGGATCCATATAGTGCACATAGTTCCAATTTATTCGGTTCGATAAGAGGCAAGCTATCCCCCCACTGGCATGTCCTTTTTTATTCGGGGTGGCGCTACCTTCCAATACATAATAATCTTTCCCTATTTGAATTTTATCGGTACACCATGTCTCCTGGAGGCATATTATATTTGCCTCCAGGGACAAAAGGAATGCCGTTTTCTCCGGACTGTTTTTTAAACCGGCTGCATTCCAGGATATTATAAATAATTCTTTGCTAAAGATGCGAGTTAGATAGTTGTTTATTAAGGGATCTTTCTGCAAGAACTCTGGGAAGCCAATTCCATTGAACATTTTCCTCTCCGATATCAGATTGATAAGTTAGCAAGGTAGGGTTAGCATAGGATACTAAACGAGAATCCTCAGACTTGCATATTTTTAACTCTGTAAGCTCACCCACCTTATTTATACTACCTGTTGCTGTTTGTAACAGAGAAAAGGGGGGCTTCTGGCGAGTTTGGGATTTAAGGATATTGTTTTGTCTAGTATGCCCCAACACCGGGATTACATCTATTCCTCTGCTCTGCAGATCTTCTGAGCGTTGCAGAATTAGATTGGCTACTAACTTGGAGTGGAACTTCACCCTAGTTATCATCCCCACTTCTGATTTTAATAATTGTACCCTATCTAGATCGGCTGATTGTATTAGTTTCAAGTTAGCAGATTCTTGAAAATATTTAAGCAAGAGGGATCTGTTCAGAATGCATTCAGCATCAAAAAGGGGAGAGAATTCTATTAACGGGACACCTCTTGCAACTACTCCCAAGAAAGGTGTTGCTAGGGGGTTAAGTATTGGAGCTACTTGGCCGGAGGGGTTTTGCTCCTGTCCTGAAAATGTTGGATTTTTTGACCCAATTATATCCCTATTGATGGTAACTTGTTGGAAGAGGATATTTGTGTCAATTGTTGATGATGGGGGGGGGGGGGGAGTAGATAATAATAATGCTGGAGTAGCCAGAGGCGGAGGCACAATATTTTCTTTAATGATCTTATTTTCAGGGTTATTATCCTTTTCAGCTGCCACCTGAGTTTGATATACCTCATTGTGTAAGGGGGAATTAAGATGTTTTCTAAAGAGGATTTTCCTCCGCCTATTTTTTTCTATCCGTCTCAATAGTTTCCTCTTATTATTTCCGTTCTTTTTTATTATCACTGACTTCCCTTTATTACCATTCCCTACCGGAGAGGCGTCCACCTCTCTATCTCCTTCTCCCTGTTGCTTCTTAAAAATAGGGAAAAGGTCATTCCCAGTTTTTGGAGGGAGTTCCCCACAAGGTTTAATTTCTGAATCATTAACTAAAGAACAATTTAGGGTGGGGGATGGCTGGGTAGCACTTGTTTTTACATCCTCATATACTCTATTTGGAACATTATTAACTACAGATAATTGATCTTTTATTCCTACCTCATCTAATACTACAGAGGAGGAGGACTGCTTCTTTTGGACTGCATCCTTCTCTTTTTGAGTGCCCAATAAAACTTTCAAAATTTGGGTCACTGTATCAAGTACACAGTCGGATCCCCCCACAAATTTTTCCAATAATTGTAAAATGGACGACAATAAGTGTTCTAATATATGGAGGGTATCAGAAATTGGTTTGTCTGTCCCCTGACATTGTAGTGCATTTATCCCAATCAGATTGAAATTGGGGCTTATGGAAAAATTTGAGTGTGAGGACTTGGAAGGGGTACTACTGTAAAGATGCAAGCCAGCATGGGTCGATGTTACCGGGGTTTTTAAGTCCATCTCGGCTTTGACCAGGTCAGTCTCTATGTACCTTTGACAAAGGTCTTTATCAAGGACCATTGGAGACAGACCATTGTTGAAAAAATCTTTTGTTGGCGATATATTTACTGTATGATGGGCCTCTTCGTGTGAAGTTTTCTCTATATGCAAGTTATCTTGTTCTATGTCTTTCTTTGTTTTTATGACTACTTCTGGTAACAGTTCAATAATATTTTTCATTGTAGAGAATAGGGGAGGAGAAAAACCACACTCAGAGGACAAAGGTGCTACTTTTGTTACTACTGAACTATTATCCACAATTACCTTTTTATTTTCAGGCATCTCTCTCGAAGTATTGGGTAATATGTCTGAATGGATAGCTCCAGAGTCCTTAATATCCTCCGACATATTGTCCGCCACTATAGCTTTATTCTTACCCCTTTCCCAGAGATTAAAAAGCTGGCAAGTGCTTTTCAAATTAGTGGCTTGGCTGAGCTTATTTCGGAGGGGATTCGATCTGGTTTTTGAGCCTGATCTTCCTACCAGTATTCTCCCAGACCTTAATTTCTTTGTCATCATCACAAACAAACAATGAGAAACGATAAAAAGTGTAGGGGAAATTACTATTTAGTGCATCTAGGCTGAAATACTTGGCAGTTTTCTCTAAAGTATAAATTTAATGAACTAATCCTAGGCCAGATAATCTATGTCTACAGAACCTCTCAGATTGTTGTAAACATTCTAAAACATTTCTCAGATGGGGCGAGGAGGTCACAAGACAGGTGGGGATACTCTGGCCGAACAGTATGCGGATAGACAGATGTTAGGGGACTGGCCTAGCCTAGCCTTCTCGTGCCTCTGAGGGCCTCAGAGGGCCCGCCCTTGTCCCGGGCTTCTCCCGGGCGCTTCCGGCGCGCTCCCGCAGCGGTGCAGTGACCCGTTTGATATAGATTGGGTGTAGAGGGGGGCGTGGCCTACAGGGAGAGCGTCACCAGGTGGATTGGGTGAAGGAAACAGCAGGGACTCTTGGGAGTTGGAGTCCTGCAGTGTTCTCGCTCGCAGCCCTGTCTACCAAAAGCCCTCAGTGCGATGTGTCCAGGATTCAGCAAACCACAGCACCGTGAAGCGGGACCCGGGAAGCCGGTCCGGCGAAAGGTAGCGCCTTACAAAGCGCTAGCTGTGAGCCTCAAGACGCTTCCTCAATCCTCCAGCGTCAGGATCAAACTCCAGCACAGCAAGTAGCAGTGGAAAGGTAACCGCCGAGGTTCAAAGACCAGAATCTTTTCACTGATTGCAAGGGGGCGTGGCCTACAGGGAGAGCGTCACCAGGTGGATTGGGTGAAGGAAACAGCAGGGACTCTTGGGAGTTGGAGTCCTGCAGTGTTCTCGCTCGCAGCCCTGTCTACCAAAAGCCCTCAGTGCGATGTGTCCAGGATTCAGCAAACCACAGCACCGTGAAGCGGGTCCGGCGAAAGGTAGCGCCTTACAAAGCGCTAGCTGTGAGCCTCAAGACGCTTCCTCAATCCTCCAGCGTCAGGATCAAACTCCAGCACAGCAAGTAGCAGTGGAAAGGTAACCGCCGAGGTTCAAAGACCAGAATCTTTTCACTGATTGCAAGGGGGCGTGGCCTACAGGGAGAGCGTCACCAGGTGGATTGGGTGAAGGAAACTGCAGGGACTCTTGGGAGTTGGAGTCCTGCAGTGTTCTCGCTCGCAGCCCTGTCTACCAAAAGCCCTCAGTGCGATGTGTCCAGGATTCAGCAAACCACAGCACCGTGAAGCAGGGACCCGGGAAGCGGGTCCGGCGAAAGGTAGCGCCTTACAAAGCGCTAGCTGTGAGCCTCAAGACGCTTCCTCAATCCTCCAGCGTCAGGATCAAACTCCAGCACAGCAGGTAGCAGTGGAAAGGTAACCGCCGAGGTTCAAAGACCAGAATCTTTTCACTGATTGCAAGGGGGCGTGGCCTACAGGGAGAGCGTCACCAGGTGGATTGGGTGAAGGAAACAGCAGGGACTCTTGGGAGTTGGAGTCCTGCAGTGTTCTCGCTCGCAGCCCTGTCTACCAAAAGCCCTCAGTGCGATGTGTCCAGGATTCAGCAAACCACAGCACCGTGAAGCGGGACCCGGGAAGCGGGTCCGGCGAAAGGTAGCGCCTTACAAAGCGCTAGCTGTGAGCCTCAAGACGCTTCCTCAATCCTCCAGCGTCAGGATCAAACTCCAGCACAGCAAGTAGCAGTGGAAAGGACAGGTTTTGTACTTCGCAATTGGTGCAGAACTGGTCAATCTTAGGAGTAGGGATGAAGCCCAAGCCTCGTTTGAGAACGATGGTTTCTGCGGTGGAAAGAGGGCAGTCCGAGAGATTCATGATCAGTTTCTCTTCTCCTGATGGCTCCTCGGTTCCATGTGCATTTGCTGTTCCTGGTCAGTCTCTGTCTAAAAAAGGTTGTGGTTGGAAGGAGGCAAATAGTGGAGGAGGCCCTTGTGGATAGTTGGGGTATTGCCACATCTGGGGTCCTTGAAAAGGTATAGGACCTTGGTAGGGTGGCGGGCCATAACCGTACATTGTGTCAAAACTTATTCAGGAAAGTCCGCCTCAAAGCTTACTTTGGGAACCAACCCGAATCTACACCTACTGATTCCGGCTTACACAAACCCTCTACCTTCACACCCAATTCTAGCATGGTTCCACCAGAGTTGCTCACCTTTGAGAGAGCTGTCCTGAAGGAAATATCAGACAAACGGTCACACCCCACATTTTCCAACCCCTTCAAAATAGAAGCTGAGGCTATTAAAACCTTAGCCAATGACCTACCATCACCATCAAGGAGGCTGACAAAGGTGGAGCGATTGTTATTATGGCCACAACTGACTAACGCACTGAATGCCTTCGCAAGCTCAATAACCATAGGTACTACACCTCACTCAGAAAAGATCCTACCCCACGTCTAATCACACGCATCAACTCCATGGTTACAGCGGCACTCAACCAAGGTTGGATAACCAAAAATGAAGCTGATTTCCTGATCAACCAGAATCCAAGACTGCCCTATTTCTACACGCTGCCCATAATTCACAAAAGGGTCTCACCTCCCCCTGGAAGACTAATTGTCTCGGGCATAGGGTCAGTCCTGGAACCCTGTCAAAATTCTGTGACCACTTCTTTCAACCGTGTCAAGAATTCCTGTCATGCGAGGGGAGGAAAACGGTAACCAGCGAAAACGGACTACATCTCCCAGGATGCTTAGCGGTTGAGAGGTTATGTAAACAGGAGAGCTGTTACATAACTCAAGGAAAACACGCCCTTATGTAAACAGGAGAGCAATTACATAACTCAAGGAAAACACGCCCTTATGTAAACAGGAGAGCTGTTACATAACTCAAGGAAAACACGCCCTTATGTAAACAGGAGAGCTGTTACATAACTCAAGGAAAACACGCCCTTATGTAAACAGGAGAGCTGTTACATAACTCAAGGAAAACACGCCCTATAAAGGGAGGAACCGGGAGGTACAACGCTGTTGGATATTGTGTTTACACCGACGTACCTGCTTAGTGAAGAACAGTGTTCCGGAGTGGTGCTCCAGTAAGGCAAGAACGGAGGTAGGTCGAGTCGTTACTCCCTGGGCCGTGTCTTGCCCCATCGTCACCTGTGAAGGACCCGGAAGCTCTACCGGATAACCATTGAGCTTCGCTTTTTGACTCGGCTGAGTCAAAGCGCAGTGGCGCTTTTGCTGGTTGGAGTCGTAACTCCCAGCCCGACCAGAGATACAGGGACTGCCAGCTGTAACGCACACCAGGAGGTGTTTGCCGCGTTACAGACTCGGAAGTCCACAGGATCGATCGAGCGGCTGCTCTCGGTTCAGTCTTCTTTGCTTGTGATTGGGGTATCGGTGACGCATCACCAGGAGGTGACTCCGCGTCCCGGTGCAGTCTGAGGAAGAGGTTGAGCGGCTGCTCCCTTCAGGTAGAGACCCCGACTGGGTGTTTCCCTGACTCCTCGATTCTCCCCAACACTCTTCGTGCCCCTCACAGCCTACCGATTGGCATTGTCGGCCATTTCATTTCTGCCCTCTGTTGGCATACGCCGGGATCGGCGTATATGCAGAGGACGGTTAGGACCATCCGTGCTGTGGGCTGGTAACGTACTTAGCCTGGAGGATTCCAGTGACTATAACTTGTTTATTCTTTGTATTATATTTGCCTTCATTAAAATAACTAAACCTTCACAAGTGGTTGCGTTCTCATTATCGTGTCTGTTAAACGATCCTGAGACGTTCAGGGCGTTACAAACCGTTGGTCCTCACTACACCCACCTTTTTACCAGACACAAGAGACGTTCTCAAATTAATTGAGGCGACCAACCAAGAGAGCACCCAACCCGATGTCCTACTGACACTAAATGTAGAGACCCTCTACACCAACATACCTCAACAGAACACTCTTGAGGTTGTGGAAGAGATACTGCATAGCAACACCTGGTCCTCCCCTACCCCCATCAGCTTCATCATGGAATTTGCGCACATCGCATTAACCGAAAATGTATTTCAGTTCGAGGACCTCCTCTTCCACCAGATCCAGGGCACGTCCATGGGTAGTACTTTTGCCCCTAGTCTGGCATGTCTCTATATGTCGGACTTTGAGGCTAGGCACGTGCTCACGGACTCCAACCCCTTTTACGACAATGTCCAACTGTTGCGTCGTTACATCGACGATATTTTAGTCTTCTGGAAGGGCCAGATCAATGAGATTCCCGCCTTCCTTACATGGAGTCAATAGCCTCAATCCAGAATTAAGTACCCACTTAGCCAAAAGACAATACCCTCTTCGCACTATAAACAATGCCCAGAAACGAACCCGTAATACACATAGGCTGACCCTCTTGGAAACACATGCTAAACCTGACAATGACCTCATCACATGTGTTTCAACCTACACCTCTGAATCCAACATGCTGAAAAGGGTGATTAACAAACACTGGAGAATACTTCAGATGGGAGAACTCACCCTGCAGAAACCAAGGTTCGCATTCAAACGTACCTCCAATATCATAGACCTACTCAATTAATACTAGACCCAAACGGACTACTGAACCAGTCACTAACACACTTTGGAGTCTTCCACCAGTAACAGGACACTTCCCGTGTGGACAATGTATTGTCTGCCCCCTCACACGAGCTACCAAGTCCATTCAACTGACCAGTAATTGGACATGGACGCAGAACAAATACACTAACTGCAACACACGCAACTGTGTATACTTGATCACGTGCCCATGTAACATGCAGTATATAGGTATGACCACCCGCCCCGCAAAAACTAGAATCACCGAACACAGGAGTCATTTCCGATGCAAAAAGACCAACACCAAAATGTGTGCTCACTACGTAGAACAGAACCACATACCCAACGATCTGCAATGGACCATACTTGAAGCTTTCCCAAACATCACTACAGAAGCACTGTTTAGGAAAGAACAATGCTGGGTTTTAAAACTCGGCGGACACACCAGGAGCCTCAACAATGACATTCCTTGGGCTGAATTGAACCATTAGGGTGGACCAAAAAAGCCCCCTTATAGCACTCTGAGGTTTCACCTTTACCCCCGCTTCTCCTTGATGCCCGCCCTACTACCCAGACAGGCACATTACCCACAGTACCCAGCCACTAGGAGCCCCATCGGCAGTGACTACATCATCGTCACTAGTTCTAACTATCCCATTATCCAGGTGATATTGACACTTTCGTACACTGCAAAGGATCGTGCTTTCCAATACTCCAGCACTCCTGCCTTACCAGACTTACTACAACTGGCCCACAATTTTTTGGCTCACCTAGAACCGAGCCTCACTTTGTCCCCGTGGGCAGTCAGGATCGTCTCAATAAAGTTACCGCGATCCTCACTCAAGATGGCCGCCACGGTTTACATACTAGCATGTTCACGCTTCCCATGTCCCTATAAAAAGCTAGCTCCCGGAAGCGAGCGCTACGGGGCCAGGAGCACAGGGTAGAAGAACAGCAAGTTGCCAGCATCCCACTGTAAGTATTTGGATATACGGAGGGTCCAGCCTTTCTGGTAAGCACAAGACCTCTGACACAATAGGGCACTGACACCCATTATTTCCTGCAGCTACAGAGCAACGATGTGCTCTGCCTCCCAAGGCGCTACCAGATTACTTCACTACGGCAAACCAAACACACACCTCTTGGCGTTAACCAGTGATTCAATATGCACAATCTGGCCAAGAAGCGTACCATGGCCCTGTAGCACGACGGTCTTGGCATCTCCGAGACCCAAGCACGGACGCATGTCATGTCCACCATTAGTTCTGACGGGTGCCCTTGACTCCCATATGCTCACTTATGCCATCACGGGTGGGGAACCGCTAGCATGACCCCGCACGTCACTCTGGGCCCGATTCACAGAACTAACTTAAGACAAAATCCTAAACTTACTACCATTTTGGTATTCACAGAAGGCACTTACTCATTTTGGTATTCACAGAAGGCACTTACTCATTTCGGTATTCACAGAAGTTAGGAGTCCTAACTTTAGGACTCCTAAATGCCTTCTGTGAATACCGAAAGTCTTAAAATTAGGATTTTTCGCAGTTTAGTAGTAGTATAGTTAGGACTCCTAACTTTAGGACTCCTAAATGCCTTCTGTGAATACCGAAAGTCTTAAAATTAGGATTTTTCTCAATTTAGTAGTCCTAAATTTAGATTTAGGACTACTAAATTGAGAAAAATCCTAATTTTAAGACTTTCGGTATTCACAGAAGGCATTTAGGAGTCCTAAAGTTAGGAGTCCTAACTATACTACTACTAAACTGAAAACAATCCTAATTTTAAGGCTTTCGGTAGTCACAGAAGGCATTTAGGAGTCCTAAAGTTAGGAGTCCTAAATTTAGGACTACTAAATTGAGAAAAATCCTAATTTTAAGAATTTCGGTATTCACAGAAGGCATTTAGGAGTCCTAAAGTTAGGAGTCCTAACTATACTACTACTAAACTGAGAAAAATCCTAATTTTAAGGCTTTCGGTAGTCACAGAAGGTATTTAGGAGTCCTAAAGTTAGGAGTCCTAAACTTAGGACTACTAAATTGAGAAAAATCCTAATTTTAAGAATTTCGGTATTCACAGAAGGCATTTAGGAGTCCTAAAGTTAGGAGTCCTAACTATACTACTACTAAACTGAGAAAAATCCTAATTTTAAGGCTTTCGGTAGTCACAGAAGGCATTTAGGAGTCCTAAAGTTAGGAGTCCTAAACTTAGGACTACTAAATTGAGAAAAATCCTAATTGTAAGAATTTCGGTATTCACAAAAGGCATTTAGAGTCCTAAAGTTAGGAGTCCTAACTATACTACTACTAAACTGAGAAAAATCCTAATTTTAAGACTTTCGGTATTCACAGAAGGCATTTAGGAGTCCTAAAGTTAGGACTCCTAACTTCTGTGAATACCGAAATGAGTAAGTGCCTTCTGTGAATACCAAAATGAGTAAGTGCCTTCTGTGAATACCAAAATGGTAGTAAGTTTAGGATTTTGTCTTAAGTTAGTTCTGTGAATCGGGCCCTCTGTGTGTACCACCATGGGCCTCTACAGTTTTTTCACCCCTACGAGGGCAACGCAGTTTACCTCTCGTACTCGCTGACCAGGGCACCATGCCCACTATTGTTTAGTTGCCAGCGTTCTTAGGACACACGATATTCTATGAGCGCCCACACTTCACCTATCAGGCACTGTGCTTCGTAACTAACGCACTATAACCCACCATAGTGCCCTTTTCATGTCCGACTGTAATTTTAACCATATGCTTGTAATCTTTGTTGCTTTCCTAGCTTATAAGCTTGTTTTTAATTATCACTTGGTTGTCCTATTTTCCCTTTCTCCCCTTTCCGTCCAGGTCTACTTATCACCCCAGTACAAGTCTACTAGGGTATTCCCTTCCAGATCGGTTACTAGCCACCAATTTAGCAGAACCAGACGGTAGTGCACCACTCACATTTTAGTTTTTTGGTCCTGAAGAAGTGCCATTAGACCCGTTAGGGGTTTAAGAGGCATTAAACATGTTGACCTATTTGCACCTTAGCAGCCCTTGAGGAACATCAGATCCACGTAAGGGCCCACACACCGTCTTTTAATAAGGCTCGGGCTACCTAAACCAATAAACTTGACCAGAGTAGGACTGCTCCTGACCTTTTTTATCTCACCTACCTGTGCACTCCCCAGCCCTCACACCCGCACGCACCCTACGGCTTCTTCAAAAGATCTCCGACAAAGAGCCCCGTTTACTGGAGCCCGTCAGGCATTGCAGCGCCGGCGCGATGAGGAGCAAGGCCCAATGATGAAGCATGACATCCTCTGGGGTGTGTGAGGGCATCACGAAGAAAGACCTTCCTTTCCCCTTCCCCACACGTCCAGTTAGGAACTGTACACCTTGCTGATCCACAATTAACTAAATTCCGCAGTGGCAATGTGTATTTCGAAATTCGGTGTTCCAGGCACCAGGACGTAGGGAGATTGTTCGTGCTGAAGTGCGCAAAAGGCAGAGGGCGAGTCACTGAAATAAGTAGGGAAACGTTATTAACTGGCCAGCCACGGCAAGGATTGTTGCGTGAAGGTAATGTGGAGGGTAATTTTTTACTACGTTTTGCAGGGATTGAGACTTCAAGAAACTATTTCTCCCTTGTCCCACGGTGTGAACACCGCCCCCCTCCCCCCCCCTCCCCCCAATAATAGTCACTAAATAAAGGATGTCAGCAGCTGCATAGTCCGTGAGAGGTGTGTGCTTGCCTGCTGCGGTCCCTGCCATGACTTCAGGGTGGTCCAGTCGTCACAGCATCACAATATGTTGATTTATTTAAAATTTCTGCACGGCGGTGCAAGCAGGACTGCCATTTGCCGCACAGTAACTCTGCTGCCAGACCCCCACAGCCCTGCCTACAAGGATGACACTTTCGAAGCCCCTAAAAACGCCCTACATTATAAGTGACCATATTGCCATTTTAGTCATCAGCACACAAATTATATTTTTAAAATGACAACTCATAGTTGCCTGTTTACAACAGCTGTTGAAGTTCTGTGCAAAGCTTCTCTGTTTTCCCTAAGGGGTTGTTTGTGTTACTAAACAGTTGTAAAAAGGAACTTACTACACCAACAACACCAGCACTTCTAAGAAACATTGTTATCCATATTATACACACTATCCCATTTTTGGGGGATTTTAATCATTATATATCTGTTTTTTCATTAAAACATGTATCCCTATTTGAAAACGGGAGCTACATTATAATAACAACTCATCTGCCACTGAAAACACACAACCAAAAAAATAAATCTTAATTTCACTGTCGACTTAGTAGAACAATAATCACAAAACTAGAAAAAAAATGATGTTAATTCTTTTTTAATAGGGTAGGTTAGTTGTACATAATATCTTCTTGTTTATAAATAAGTTAACAAGTATGCTTATAACACTTTTTTATACTAACTTTTCGACATGCTGCACAGCTGCCACAATACTCTACGACAGAGCTTGAACACAATGGCAAAGCCAAAAGCTCTGGCTAAACACTTATAAGGTCCCAAAGGCGAGACCTATTGGCTATGCCAATGCTTGTTAGCCTTACATTCAGGTAGCACTACATGAGCTGTACCTAGATCCTGCATGGAATGGTTGCTTAGGCAACAGGAGCAGGATATTGATACAGAGTGACATAGATAGCTGAAAGGGCTAAGAAAGGGCTTAGGGGAAGCATAAGTCTCGGTGGGCATGCTCTGGCCTCATGTCCACTAAAGCAAAGAAGCAGGAGCTGGTCAGCATGGAGCCCCGCCCATTGATTAGAGCCCGCCCTAAGCTGTAGCAGTGCCGCAATTTGGGCTCAGACTCTTTCTCTTTGCTGAGTCCCCTCTGTCTCTACGGTTTCCTGCATGTCCTTTCTCATTCAGCTGGGCTAGTACCATGGAGTGCACTTCAAAGAATCCCAATCACCCAGAAAAATAACAACCTCATCCCTTCTATACACAGCAGGCCCTTTGCAAGGCCTCCCTCTAACTTCCCTTAGACAGACATAAACATGTTGGGCCCATTGGAGCTCACTTTAACTGCACTGTGACTGAATAAAGTATGATGCTTTAGTGACAACCGAATAGATTTACTCTCTGAACCCCCCCATAGAGCCATAGGTGAATGGTGGTTTCCTGGTGACGGGATCAGATTTTAGCGTTAGGCAGATTAAATATGGTACCTATCATGTCACTAAAATAATAGTACCACCGCTTCTGTTGTTTGCAACCACAATGTAAACACGTGTCAGCATAGCAGACATAGCTTTCTTGTGACAGCAATTTTAGATAATAACTAAACTCTAAGCAAACACACAAAAATCCCGAACCTCTAATGTACGCTGCAAGTTCAATTACATCAGAGAGTATGAAACGTAAAAATTAGCACAGCAAATCTTCATGACGTGTGATACATTATCAAGCTGTTCTAATCATTTGCAGTCTGATATGGTATCCTATCAAACGTTAGCGTCCCAGTAGGGCAGCGACAGATGTCAGATAATACTCCTCTAACAAATAGCAATTTGTTTAATGAAGAGTATCATCTCTATCAAGCAGGGCTAATAAAACAAGTAATGGTCATTTGCATCATACTTTAATTGAAAACTACCAACACTTCTGAGAGCAGCTAAAT
This sequence comes from Triturus cristatus, assembly GCF_964204655.1. Lineage (NCBI taxonomy): Eukaryota > Metazoa > Chordata > Amphibia > Caudata > Salamandridae > Triturus > Triturus cristatus. Next base: position 591,870,232 of record NC_140581.1, on the reverse strand, counting down.
GTGTATTAATCTTCACAAACACTTCCACACGTGGATGTCGTATTTTACTGGACAGAATCAACACTTCACAGCAGGGCTGCCATATTTGCATGTGATAGTTTGCATGCCACCTGCCACAAAGAAAAGCTTGTGGAATCCTTGTAGCTTATTTGTGTTTGCTAAGATAAATAAGGTCTGTGTGAGATCCACAGGTTTAAATCACAGAACGCCCAAGTCAGTTTGTTGTAAGGAAACAACGTGCCAGTAGCTACTTTCATGTTCAGATAGGTATCCCAGAAGCTACACCCCTAATATTAGCAACCATATGTTTGTGAACAGTAGTCACCACAAATGGGTGTTCAAGCAAGTACTAACAGAAGTTATCGAGACTACAGCATGGACACAGTTATCCATGGCTTCTGAGAATTCCTCCTGTTTGCTGGTGTCGGTTCTGTGACAGAATATCATGGAAACAGTATTGACTCACCAGAATATCATCAAAATAATATTGATTACAAAAATATCACCGTTCTACACTTAGGCCGAAATAACACAAATACTGGTGACAAAAATATTGCCGTCAAAAATATAAAAATCTAACAATATCGAGCATACATGTATCGAAATCCGAAATACCATCTACTATTTAAATATATACACTCTTGCTTTGCCGTGAGGGGAACGGCCGAACAACGCCTCCTGCCCGCAGACTCCCGTGAGAGGGCACGACGTGGGGAAACTACATTTCCCAGCACCACACTCCCGGCGCCAGCCACTGCTGTCATCAGGCTGCGCCGGGGGCTTTAAAATTGACTCAGGAGCTCCGCAGCGCGGGCCGCGCGCGGGCGAAGCCCGGGCCAAGGGCGGGCCGGTCCTTGCCCGTCACTGACTGGACCTGACTGGACTGGGCCACCCCCCTAACATCACTACTTGCATCCTAGCAGTTAAGGTAGATCTGTGTTTTCGTTTTGTGTAGGCTATATGGCAAGTGTGTATTGCCTATGCCATTGAGGTTAGTGGCCTTCCTGTTTGTATTATTCTAAGGGTGTACCGTGATTTAATTTCTGTATTTTTGTCTCCCTATACTGGTGATATTGCTTTGTGATATTGCTTTGTGACTACACTGTTACCGGCTTGTTCCCAGTATATGATTTGCGGGCAAGGAGAAGCGCACTGGTGGGGGTGGATCTGTGTCTGGTACTCTTGACCATTTTATTACCAGAGCAGTCTCAGTCTTAGAGCACGAATTGGCTATTACTGAGCGCCGTTTATCTTCAGAGCTAATTCAAGCTAGACGTTCATCTTTGGGAACACTTGCTTTAACGAAATCCCCCAAGAGCTCAGTAATGCAGGTTTTAGAAGACCTTGCGCAACAGCGGAATACCGGGGTTAGTACCACTACATCACCTGTCCGAGATGATTTGATTAATGTTCCGGGTGAAGTTGCCTCCCCAATAAGTAGTGCTCCCACTATTTCGAAACCTGTCTCCACCTATCCTCAGACAAGAGCTTGTAAGAAAATCACTAAAAGTGCTATCCTTAAGAGGAAAAGAGATGGGTTGACTCAGGGAGGGAGACAGGCAAAGCACTCCAATATTTCGACACATTTACCATTGGAGATTGGTGAGGCTCAGGTTGCTGACAATTCACGTTTTTGCGAGACTTCTAATAGGCCTTCGGATCAACCCCAATTTAGCGATCTGACGTCTCAGATCGAGCAAATAGTCCGTTCCTTATTATTGCCACTCTTGGAAAGGGTAAAAGTGGTTACTGATAAAGTCGAACGCCTTGAGCAAACTATTTTGGATAACTTTTGTTCATTGAAAAATGTTATCAAATTAGTCACCAAGGACAGTGATAATCCTATCAGGGCCAATCCCATTCCTCCTGTCCTGCCACCCTCTCCCTCTATCCCTGTTGCATCTTCTAAAGCCAACCCCAGGGTAGCTCCCCCTAGAATTCTGGACAAAGACAATGCCACTACTAATGGTGGCAGTCAGGATAGGACTAGCACAAGGGTTTTATCTGGCACCAAATCCGTAAGCAAGGGTACACATGAAGGAGTAATTATAGATTCCGGGGATAGAACAAATAAATCTTCCAATATTCATATTCACCTCCCTCCAGATTCCACTCCTTATGTTCTTGTTCTGACCGGTGTCCCTGAACTCAAAACTGCTACTGAGGAATCCTACCAACAACTCAAAAATAAAGTTATTTTCTGGTTAAACAAAAATAGACCGATCCCGAACTTTCTGGACGGGAAGATTCTTTTTGCCAGAAGAGTTGGTTGGGTGGGTCCTAGACCAAAAGACGTCCCTGGGGACTGTATTATTATTAATTTTGAGGACAGTCGTGTGGTACGTTTCATCTGTGATCACCCACCTATATGTGATCGGACGGAAATAAGGGTTCATGATCTGTGGCATTTCTATAATCACCATCCTAATATATTTGGAAATTCTGGTCAAGACCAGGCAAGATGGGGAATTAATTCAAAGTCTGCCACATACTTCCCCGACCTTAACGACAACACAAGTTATCCGGTAGCCTTAGCTTGACCGGCGTTGGAGGGGTTCACTCCCACTACACCTCCTTTACTAAACAATCTGATAGGTGGGCCTGAGGGTAAAGGTGAGGAAGATATAGAGTCACATGAGCCCTGCAAAAAAACTATCTGCAAAATCTTAAGCTGGAATATCGCAGGAATTAGATCTAAAAGCCAGGATGAGTTATGGGCTGGTTATGTTATGTCCCATGATATTATCGCATTGCAAGAAACCTGGGACACAGCGAACAGTCTTTTTTTGGATGGTTATGTTCATTTTTATATCCCAGCCACACCTAGTCTGGCGGGCAGGGCAAAGGGGGGCCTTGCACTTCTGGTTTCACTGAACCTGAAAGGATCCGCAAAACAGTTAGAATCTGGTTCCCAACACTGTTTAGTCGTAGAACTAGCGGTTGCAAACTCCCCATCTTTGCTTCTTATCAACTTTTATAATTCTTCAGACAGCGTCAGTCTAAATCAGCATCTAGAATCTCTGGGGGAGGTTCTGGACAAATTCAGAGCATCACACAATAGTCCTGAGGTCATCCTGATGGGCGACTTTAATATCCATCCCTGCAGTCTGGGCTGCATTATGGATGATGAGGAGGGATTTTCCTACTCATCACCCACACATTTCGAACACAATAAACAAGGTGAGGCTTTGGAGAGCCTATTGGCTTCCTCAAACCTCTCCGAGCCCGGTCGCTGCATGGAAGGACAGAGATCTTGTACATTTAAAGGAACTGATTCAGGATCAGTCATCGATTACATTTTTGTTTCTTCCTTGATTTTGTCTTTGGTTTTAAATTACAGGGTAGAGGACTCCGTCTTTAGTGACCATAATCCGTGATAGCAGAGGCTGTTTCGGGAGGGTCTCTGGCTTTCAATGATTTAAGAAATTTGGGAACCAAAGTCTTCGTAGTAAAAGATCAAGGTAGGAGACTGAAATGAGCCCAAGTGACTCCGATCACTTTTTTACAGGAGGTTTGGTCTAAGGTTGAATTGGAGGTGGGCATATGTTTAGACCATGCTAACCCCAACTCAAGGATAGTTGAGGCCTTTAACTCCATTTGCATACAAATAAACGTTGCCCTCCTGGTTAATATCAACTCAGGTCGCCAAATAGGCAAAAAATGGTTCGATACTAATTGTACTAAGGCTCACTCTGCTCTTTTAAAGGCGCTAAAGGAAAAACCGAGAAATAGACCATTGATCGCATCTTTGAGGAAACAATATAAACTAGCCATTAAAGCTCGTAAAAACGAGATCCAGGAAGATGCTTGGAATAATTTACTGTCACCGGAAACTTTACGGGATAGCACCAAATTTTGGGGAGTCATTAATCATTCTTTTTTTTCCGGTAGTGAGAACCAGGCTATGGAATGTAGTATTCCTGACGAGCAGTGGTTAGCTCATTTTGAAAAAATCTATAGTTTACACTCACCTGGGTACCTAGATGGGTTGCTACCTCTTAATCAGGTCGGTCTAGTTTCAGCTTTCAGGGAGGAGGATGTGGAAAAAGCTATCCTGGAGACATCCAAAAATAAGGCTCCGGGTCCAGACGGTGTCCCCGCAGACTTATATAAGTCCGCCCCTAAACTGTGGGCTAAAATATTAACAAATGTTTTTAATGCCGCTAGAGATAAGAATATCCCTGAGTCTTGGGCAAAGTCCATCATTATCCCTATTTTTAAAAAAGGTCAGAGGGATGATCCGGCCTGCTATAGGCCTATTTCCCTAATTGACTCTGCGGTTAAAATCTTAGGCAGAGTCATCTTGGGCAGGCTGACCACCTGGCTTGAGGGTAATGGCATACTATCAAATGCTCAATATGGCTTTAGGGCTAATAGGAGCACGCTGGACCAATGTTTAAACCTTCATTTACTTATTTGTAAATATACCATCGCAAAGGAGGGGTCCCTGTATTTGGCCTTTATGGACCTGTCCTCAGCTTTTGACCTGGTTAACAGGTCAAAACTGTGGAGAATCCTTCTGGATATGGGGGCTGACCCCCCCCTGGTTGGCTTCTTGGCGGACCTTCATTGCGGCTTGCTAGCCTCGGTGAGAGTAACCCAAGGGGGAAGGTGCACCAGCTGCTTTAAGTCAGAGAGGGGTGTTAGGCAGGGGTGCATATTGGCACCCCTCCTTTTTACACTATATATAAATGCCCTGGACTCAGCCCTGGCCAACGCAGTGGAGGATGTACCGTGTGTAGGAGATACTAAGATCCCAGTTCTCCTATACGCCGACGACGCCGTGCTTTTGGCACGTTCAGGGGTGGCTCTTGATAGACTTTTGGTTTCTTTTGGTGATTTTATGACATCATTAGACCTGAAAATTAATATCCAAAAGTCTCAGGTCATGATCATTGGTCAGGCCAGTAGGAAAAAGAAATCCAAATCTTTTTTTTGCCTAGGCCATGAGGTTAAAAGGGTCTCTAGTTTCACTTACCTAGGGGTTATATTTGATGAGAGAGGTACATGGGGTCCGCAACATAAACAAAAAGGCAATTCTGTGGCAAGATCGGCAGCAGCCATACTTGGATTTGCCAAAAGGTTGGGAGCTCGCCCCTTGGAGGCTATCTTGAAAGTTTACAAAGCCAAATCTTTGGCCATAGCCACCTATGGTTCTGCTATCTGGGGTTATTTTAATACCGATACCATTCAGAGGGTGGAGAATGGGTTTTTAAGATCCTTGTTGTCTGTCCCTCAGTCCACACCCACCTTTACGATACACTCAGAGTTGGGTGTGGGGTTTGTTGCAGACCAAATCAAGGTGGCTCCTGTTATCTGCTGGTTAAAAACCTGGCTTAACCAGGAAATCTCTTTAACCCATTTGATCCTCAAGGATTGCTTAACCTTGGATAGAGCCCACAGAATCCCCTGGCTGGCATATGTTAAAAAGACGTTGGCAATAATGGGCAGACCAGAGCTATTTAATTCCCCTGATTGTATTAACAAGAAGGATGTCATGGGGATTAAGACCGCACTAGTGACACGATTTATGGCTGAGAGGGAGGACCTGGAACTAAAAAGCCATTAGTTAGAAGGAACTATGCGCTAATAACTGTTCCTGGCCTGGAACCCTACCTGGCCTTTGTAACCAGTCCATTTCATAGGTCTCTCCTAATCAAATTTCGTTTTAACCTGATACATTTTGTGCTTGGCTTTTATCCCACATGGGTTACTCCTGAAAATGCAACCCCATGTGATTGTGATAATTTTTCCACTCAGGACACACTACATTTCATTATGTCTTGTGACCACTATGCACAGATTAGGAAAAAATATTTGTTACCTTTTCTTAAAGGGGCTAATTTCTTACAAGTTCGGCCAGCGCTTCTGTTTTTGCTACTCTTACCTAACACTACTATTGCTTTTTACGTATCGAATTTCTTAGTTGCGGCCGTTCGCATTAACAAGAAGCGTGTAAGCGCACGGCCTAGTCTTAATACGATTGACCTGGTATGAAGGATGGTGGTCTCTTTCTTTGGAGTTTCTTATCCCTGTTAGACTTTTTATATTGAAATCATACTATTGTATCTTATTTATTTTTTAACTCAGAACTGAACTCATGTAATACGTTCACTTCAATCCTTTTAAATTTTGACAATGTTATTTATAATTATTTTTGTAATTGATGAACTTTTGTCCTGTATTTTATGTGATTATCTGTTTGTTATGCCTTTTTTTGATTTTTAATAATCGAATAAAAGTAAATTGACTGACTGACTGACTAAATATATACACAAAATGAAAAATAATTTAATTATACACTTCGACTTGGGTGAAGGTCAACTTATCTCAAACAGAGACAACAGGGAAAATTCCGGAAGACAGTGGATTAAACCCAACTATGCTGTTTCTTTTTCGACTCTGAGTTTGTGCTTCTCCACAGCACTCATAAACTATACTGCCTACCAGTATGGATGACATGTGACTCCTACACTTTTAGTCTTTTGGCTTATGTAACATGTCCTATACACTGATTTACACACGTATGATTGATTGTCTCTGTGATGTGTGTGTGATGCAAAGTGCTCTGACAGCCTTTACTGGTATGAGTGACTCTATACAACTAGTTCGATGCATCTGACAGAGAGTGGTTATGGAGACTTGGTCACTGTTAAAGGGTGCTAGAGAGAGAATCCGTGGTGGAGGTGGTCATTAGGGGTGCCAACTAACATTGTTGCACTGGTCGCCACTAGCGCTAACGATGATATAAGATATGAAGATTATATACTTTTATTAGACTGCTCAATAATAGGGATTCAATTCAAAAAGCCCTAAACGCTCTTCCCAAATATAATAAAGTAAATAAAATGCTCGTCAACGAGGCAAAGACAAAAGTTGTAGTTTTTAAAAGATTCGGAACATTGGCCTGCTAACTGCAGACCCATGCACTACTCATTTCTAAGGTATGAGGTCAGTTACGGATTATTGGTAGCAAACTCCTATATAATGCGTCATTGGTTGCATTGGCTGTTTGCTTACTCTTAGTATGTTCTTTGCTCCCTCACTTTTGTTGCTTTCCTCCTATTCAGTTCCCTCAGTGTTCCCTGTTCCTTGCCTCTTGTTAGTCCGTTGTTTAGTTGTGTTGTACCTTGTTTCTCCTAATGTTATCCTCACATTTGGACTGGTATTTTGTCAGCAGTGTCCTGGGGCAGTAAAGTACTTTCCAGGTCAGTAAGATTTAAATCCTGCAAGAATGACAGAATTTAACAACAATAGTTTCTAAGCCACACTCTTAAAAGGCTGCAGCCATTTACCACTATGCAGTTGTACGAAGTTTTAAATGCTCACTTAGAGATAAATTGCAAGGTAGTGAATCTGTTTTTTTGTGTGGGTGTTTTTTAAGTGAACAAATTAATGTTTGCACTTTTGAAACCACGATAGGCCTAGGTTGCTGCTTGACTGTTTCCAAGTCCACAATCCAGGTTTTTCTCCAAGCACGAGTGAAGAAAGCTTAGTCTGTAGATAAACATTTGCAGTGTGAGTTTTATGCAGGAGACACAATCTCTGCATGTTTTACAGATAACATAAAAAAGATCAAATGGGCCAATGCAATTGTAAATATGTTTTTCATGTTTAAGAAAGGGCGCATGCAGTTCGGAGCTTCTAATCAGGCTCTAGCTACCCAGAGGTCAAACCACCAGCTATCCAGACCAAAATAAAGTTGGATAAACCATGCTTATAGATGGATGTCCTGCAGCTACCATGCAATATTGATGTTGAGGATCTGATTGCTGGGATGTGTTTGCTTTTCATCACAGTTTTTCTATCACCACAAAACATAAACGATAGAGAGCTTTACCATCCAGTACTCAATTACAACTCCAGTCTCAGGGGCCGCTGGTATCGTTTGAAAGTGGTGGGGCGAGCAAACTGCCCTACTACTTCCTAAACACCAAAATTAAACAACTCCTCCTTCCACAAACCCAAACTAAAAGAACCACTCCCTCCAAAGCCCAAATAAAAACAACCCCTCCCTCTAAAAGCATAACATAAAGCATAAACCTTAACTAAACTACATGTATTACACATTTAATATAAATAAAATAAAACTAAATGCTACTTTCCTACGAGCTGCGCGTCCTCCTCGATGTTCTTCTGAAGTCTGTCTGTGGCATGAAGATCTCCCCTAACCAATCAAGACGCTGCTCTCATGCTGTTAACCAGCATGAGAGAAGTGCCAGGATTGGATGGAGCGTGTTGGCTGAATGCTCCTTCAGGCCCTGGAGGCCTGTGCTTGCTCTCCACCCAGCTGTCTAAGACAGCTCGATAGCAAGCCTCAAAGTGCGCATGTCGCTTCGGCCAGCTCAAGACTGCCGGCCAAAGTGACATGCGCTCTTTGGAGCATCTAGTTAAGCCACTGCCTTGGTCCACAGGACACGTCTCCATTTTTCCCAGCTAGGGGAAAGGCTGACGGCTGCAGTGCGGCTTGGTGAAAAATAAAAAGGCAAAGAAATAATTTCTTTGCTATTTTATTTTTAACATTTAGGGCGGCTCACAGCGGGCGGGGGTGATGCTACCCCGCTCTCATGAAGAAACCACTGTTATCCAGTCCTTAGTTGTTTCCCAAAGTGATTTTCTTTAGCACCTATGTATTGCTGGTTAAGCTCTCCCCCTACTTCCCTACTTCTAATGGCCTGTTTTATTATCCACAAGGGGCCACATAGTGTACATTTCATATTTTTTAGACAATTCTTTCTGTGCATTTTCCTAAAATGTCTTTTTGGACAGTTCAGGGATATTGTACTTTGGTGGGTCTTGGTGCCACTATGGCGAAAACTGGTTTCGCAAAAGTGCACCATGCACCAGATGTGGTAGCTAAAGGCTTGCCAAGTGGTCAGGTCTAAAGGAAAATTCAGTGTCCACAGAGTGTCCAGCTTCTGGAGTGGCTACTCTTGCAGTCGGGCCTCTAGGCTTGAAACTTTTGAGGGCAAAGCCCTGATGGACTCCTGAGACGGCACACAGGAGGGAGGGAGCCAGACCTTTGGCGAAATTTGGAGAAGCGCCCGTAACTTCATACTTGCAGTAAACATAGAATAGTCATGTCCATTTGACCCACGAATATATTTTTGTTACATATAACCAAAAATTCTGTTTTAAACAAAGAAACGTAGTGTCAAAAATGCAGACATTCACCGATAATAAAACAAAACAACAGCACTAGACCTTAACTTGTCTGTATACTAACAAAACTAAATATGAAAGGCAAAGTCGGTTTAATCTTTAGGGACATAATTACACTATTAAATATAAACTGTAAATTAAGAATATACATGGAACCTGACTGAAAGTAATTTTACAATTGAAAACAGCAGGACATATCATGGTAAATCGATTTACTTCTGTGCAACATTACACACATGTATATCCCATGCAAGTGGGGGAGAGTGAGTGGTTCAACACACATTATGCCTTGGAAGTGTATGAATGCGCACAAACACATCGTTTTACAAACATTCATAAGCTTTCCTTCAAACCCCTTTCACCCCTCTCCCTCCCCCCTGGAAATGTTTGGACATTTGCTTTTGCTAAGGACTGGAGTAAAACCCCTACCAGCCTGGAAAGGAGAGCAGAGCACCCCTAAACTTGGTCAAGATGTAGAGGAAAGGGTGGGAAAGGGAGTCTCACACAAGTCAGCCTGGACAGCTACAGCTGGTGAGGCTTTGCAGACATACTACTGATACGTCTGGTGAACTGCCTAAAGTCGTAAATCTACATCTGCGTTTCGGCGTTTGTATATAGATGTAAGCATAAGTGAATCAGACCCATTATATCCGACCTACCAGTGCAATATATGGATACCCATTCTCACTGCATTACAAAGCAATTCCATAATACGCTCACATGTATGTACTTAAGAAGAGTAAAATGCATATTGTAATTGAACTTGATGATTGTAGTAACTTTCTGGACATGAAATGGGTTGCAGTAGTAGGTTTATTCGGAGAGAAGACAGCTTAGACATCCACCTCACAGGAAAACATCAACGCATCTCCCAACCGCCACTACAGAATCCCCCAACACAGAATACACCCATAATTCTGATGCCATGTTCCAATACTGGAACACCACACACCTTCCCCTTTTTGAAAGAAAAAAAAAAAGAAACAATATGCAAATACTAGTGAACAAAGAAGATGAAATCACAATGAGAATTAAAACTGACCAAAATCTTTCATTTTCATGGGTAAATGCTTAGTATGTGAACTTTTCCTCAGTTCAACCACATGTTCTTCAGTCTCAGGTCGATTAATACATTGTTCTGTAAAATTATCAGAACCAGAGACAGGATCAGAACTATGCTCAACATGTGTACTACTACCACAGGCATTCGATACATTCAAACCAGGAACATTTAAACCATCATGCATATCTAAAAAACTAGCATAACAGTCTTCATCCTCCTTGGATTTAGAAACTACAGGCGATTTATTACTGAGTATGAAGTTTTTCTTCTTTCAGAGATCGCACACAGATATACGTCTAAAATTCCATATTTTACCACCGTCTACTCTCACAGCCTTACTAAAAACCTCAACCACTCTTACAGGATCAGACCACTTGGACCACGTCTTGTTGACTAATCCACCAAACTTGACAAGGACCATATCCCCTACTTTCAATTTCGACTCCTTAAGCCGATGCTTAGAAAAATCACCCTTCATCTTCTCCTGATATCTCTTGACACGCTCCCTGACTTCAGACAAATCCATAGCAGAATCATATGAGTTTTTCCCTTTCAACAACCAAGGCATACGTTTAGATTCTAGTTTCCTACCTCGCAACATCTCGAACAGAGATAACCCAGTATCAGAATTGGGAGAAGTGCAATATGTTAACAAAGTTGTCAGTAGAGCTTTCCTCCACAAGATACCATTCTTAACGGCTAGCTGAATAGATTCCTTAACAACCCTGTTAAAGCATTCTACTTGACCATTGGCTTGAGGGTGGTATTAGACACTATCTTAAGCAAAACGCCACATCTTTCAAGAAACACTTCAAGCTCCTTACTTACAAACTGTGGCCTGTTGTCAGAAATAAGTTCCTCAGTAGCCCTTTACGACAAAAAATATCATCCAAAAAATCAATTACTTGGGCAGAAGTGATCTTCTCCACTATTTTCAACTCAGGCCATTTAGAAAAGTAATCCACAAGGACTAAAGCATACACATCTTTGCTAGGAGGAGTACCCAACGGTATAATGATGTCAATACCTAATTTCCTCCAAGGTCCTTGACCATACTCAACAGGAGTTACATTCACCAAAAACGGTTTGACAGATTTGTCACTCTTGGTACAAGGAAGACATTCCCTGACCCATCTATCAACCATGCCATCAATCCCAGGCCATCAGTAAAATTCCCTTATCCTTCTTACAGTAGTGGACATGCCCATATGACCCTCATGAGCCACTGTACAAATTAGTTCTCTAAGTTTCCGTGGTGGGACAATTGTGTCCCCTCTCATTACGATGCCATGGTATAAACATAAGTTCCTCTTTAATTTTGAAAAATTAACTTAATTCACCACCCAACTTCCTTTATTCTGGTCACCCTTTCTGCAAAAACTTTATAACTTCACTCAAAATACAAACTTCTTCAATAGCATCTTTCCATTCATCTTCAGAAATGATTTTAGTAGATTGTTCTTCCATTCACATCCTCAATGGTGTAAGCCACATCACATTCTTCCATATTTTTGGTCTCAGATACATCCAATAAAGGTAAACGTGACATGCAGTTTGCGTGAACATTAAAACGACCTGGGACATATTCAGCTATTCATTGATACTCCTGCAACTTAGCAGCTAGTCTTGCCAAACAAGCTGTTATTGTTCTGCCCCCACCAGCTGCTAACATGTTAATCAATGGTTTGTGATCGGTTCTTAAACAAAATTTAGTTCCCCACAAAAATTGACGAAAGTGTTGAGCTGCCCAAGTACAAGCTAGTAATTCCTTCTCAATAGTGGAATAATTACACTCAGAACCACACAGCATCCTTGAGGCATAAGACACCACATATTCTTCAGAATCATTCTTCTGCATAAGCACAGCACCCAAACCTACACTACTGACATCTACAGATACAATACATTATTTGCCAACAACATATGATTTAAAAAGTGGTGCACAGATTATTTCCTTTTTTAAAACATCAAAAGCTAGCTGTTGATCTTTGCCCCAAACAAATGTTGCATTTTTTTTTCAGTAATTGTTGTAATGGGTGCACCTTAGTAAAATAATCGTGCACAAATTTACCATAGAATTCAGTCAACCCTAGAAAAGACATCAATTGTTCTTTAGTTACAGGTGCAGGTGTGTTTGAAATACTTTGCACAGGATTGAGTTAGGGCCTGATGCCTTCGCTAGAAATTTCATGACCCAAATACTCAACTTTGCTCTGTCTGAATTTACATTTAGAAAATTTCAAAGTCAATCCCTTATTTTGTACTCTGAGCCACATTTACCAAATTCTTGTCACGTTCATCAAAATTTACCAAATTCTTGTCATGTTCATCAAAATATTTACCCAAAATTAAGATATCATCCTGGAAGGCAATTGCTCCCCTACAACCTTCTAAAACTTCATTCATTAGTCGCTGAAACCAAATGGCATACATGAAAATTGAAACATTCCTTCTGGTGTTACAAAAGCTGTTAAACATTTGGACTCTTCATGTAGTTTCACTTGATGATATGCACTAGCTAAATCTACAGTGGAGAAAACAGAAGCACCAGATAATGTGGAAATTAATTCATGTATATTGGGCAGAGGATGCCCGTTGATCCAATTCTCCTTATTTAGGCTACGTAGATCCACACACAAACAGAGATCCCCAGCCCTTAAGGGACAAAACAATGGGAGAAACCCAAAGAGAAGGTTCTATGGGCTCAACTATACTTTTTTCAACTAAGTCCCCCAACATAACTTTAAGTTTGTCACGATACACCAAAGGTACATTCCTTACCCCATGTCTGACAGGAATTGCTTCATCCTTAAGTATAATTTTATGTTTGAAATTCACATATTTCTCAAGGGTTCCATCAAAGAGTTGTGGGAACATTTCTTTAACTCCACACACAAACTCTTCACTATTAGCAGCAACAACATAAACAGATGGGATGGTGTTAGGATCTAATCTTATTCCCATTTCTTGTTGATGAGGCCACCCTAAGATGGACACACCCTTAGCTCCCACGTACACTTTACCTCTGGTTCTCCTACCTTTAAAATCCAAATCTGCCCACATAAATCCTTCTAAATCAAGTTTATGACCAGAGTATCCACTAGGTCGGATATCAGGTGGTGATAGTTCCTTCTCACCCCACAGCTCGTTGAACAGACTCTTTCCAATGATACTGTACCATGCACAAGAGTCAACCATCATGGAGCACTGTACATCTAGGAAAACCTTTACTGTTAACATCTCCAACACACAATAAAGAATTGAAATCGGCAGGGGAGACCGACTCTGAGCCCTGCTGCTTGCTGATTTGCACACGGCCCCTGGCCCCCAAGACGCACTGCACTTTAGAGATAGTCCCTGGAGGGATAAGAAAACTGGGGAAGCGTTCCCGCAGCGCAGGAGACCGACTCTGAACCTTGCTGCTTGCTGATTTGCACACGGCCCCTGGCCCCAAGACGCACTGCACTTTAGAGATAGTCCCTGGAGGGACGAGAAAACCGGGGAAGCGGTCCCGCAGCGCGGGAGACCGACTCTGAACCTTGCTGCTTGCTGATTTGCACACGGCCCCTGACTCCCATGACGCACTGCACTTTAGAGATAGTCCCTGGAGGGACGAGAAAACCGGGGAAGCGGTCCCGCAGCGCGGGACCCGCGCGGGGCGTGCCCGGGCTCGCCCGGGCGAAGACCGGGCCAAGACGGGCCCGTCTTAACCCGTCATAGGCCGATGTAGGCTGAGCTGGGCCATAGCCCTTGGTTGTATTGCGGAGGAATATCGTGATCTATAAAGGCTGTGCAATACATAAAGGGAGCGGGGACGGCTTTGGGTGTCCAGTGTCCGTCGGCCAGAGCCCTTTCGTGCTGGGGCTCAGCACCGAGAGCTCAGAGCTCATCCTCCATGAGTGTGTGCAGCTGACACAGGACCTGAAGACCAAGGAGAGGCACCTCTTCCTGTTCAGTGACATGCTCATCGTCGCCAAGCTCAAGTAAGCTTGAACACAACAAAGCACTGTGTAATAAAGTACAGCCGTAGTGCACTGGTAAAGGTTGAAGAAAGGTCTTTCATTCATGAACAGCAGGTGTCTACTGGTAAGACATCCTATCCACACAGCGCGGCTCCCACTTTGCGGGATGCGTGCAGGCCCGTCTGGGGACGTCAGGGGCAGACAGAGGCACGCCTGTCCCTTGGCGGTCTTCTACGAGCTGATTTAACAAGAGGCCTGGTAAGAACTATTGTTACATGGACATAACGTCGGTTGTTTACCTCTATACCGTCGCAGTTAGAGCTCCTGGACCTATCTAGTAAATTTGCTGTTTAAGTTAATAGTTGCAGTTGACTTGCAAGTCCAGTTATATAACGCTTATTAACCGTTGATATCCTTGTAAAGAAATAATATCAATGGAGAAACGTAAGAGTACCATGGGTACCCTGGACGCTTTCCTGATAAGAGCAGAATCTCTCCTTATTAATGAGATCCAATTAACAGAGCGTAGACTTTCACTTGATCCCTCACAACTTCCGCTGACCAGGGAGGAGGAACATAATAGTTCTCTACCAGTGAATAAAATCATTTCCCTAATACCTTCTTCCCCTTCTGTGAATCTACTACCACAATCTCCTAACGCACGAGATAAGAAGATTGATATCCCTACTCCAAGAGGGAAAGGTCCCCAAACTCGGGAACAAACCAAACAAAAGAAGGGACGAGCAATGGGAATAAAACAGAAGGGAGGCAAGCAGGGCAAAGAGGGAAAGGAAATAGCCGGCCCTGGCCCAAGTTTACTGGGAATAGCTTCGCTACAAACTCAAACAGATGAAAGCTTAAGTTATCCTGAAGTTCAGTCAGGTCCCCCCACTAACAATTCTAAAGTACTTAAACAAGATCTGGGGAATCAAATGGAGGGCCTTATAAAAAACATTCTTGAAGTAAAACTTTGTGAAATGACTTCACACTTGACTTCTCTCTTTGATGAAAGATTTGCTCGTATTGAGAATAAGCTGATTTAGAGTTCGACTGGAAACTTTCAAGTCGACTCCTACTATTACGAACATTCCCTCATTTCAAAGGGATAACTGTAATCAACCTAGTCAAGTGTTCCAGTCTGGTTTATCGAAGGTACTGCAATTAGAGAATCAAAGCCTCGTAACTGAGGGTACTAAGTTAAAGGTCACTGCTAGGATGGAGAATATCAGTAACCAGGGGCAGAAAAATATGAATCTTAATCCCACAAACGGTACGGCTCAATCCAATACAGATAACTTGAATTTGCCACCTGCATCTTGTCCCTATGTCTTGGTCCTAACGGGGGTTCCACCTCTAAAACAGGGACTGACAGAATCCTGGTTCTCCCTCCGTAATAAAGTGGTGGATTGGCTGGTAAAACAAAAGCATTTTAACCCTCAGAACATAAACAAAATTCTGATGGTCCGAAGAGTAGGATGGGTGGGCCCCTCCCAAAAATCCATTCAGGGTGACTGTATTGTCATAAACTTCAAGACGCCCAGAATGGTTCGTTTTCTTCTAGCTGTTAAGGAGGAATCACCCATAATACCTACAGTAATCTTGTCTCTCCCTCTTGGTTTTTTCTATAAGCTGGTTCCTAAGTCCACCCTGAAAACAAACGGCTCTATCCAAACGCTGAATAGGTTCGAGCTTCTGTCATTTTTAGAGGAGGTGGATTGACAACCAACTAGCTTTCTGGGACATGCTCCTCTTATACTTGAGAGAGAAAGTATTGACGTACAATTGATTTTAGTCTCTAATCCATCTCAGGAAGTAGCACAATTGGAAAATCCTCTGATTCCCCCCCCCCCGAACCCTATCCTGGTCCCTTCTGCACAGGCTCAAGAATTCCCTGTAGATAAGCACAGTCACAAGTTATATCAATTATGCCCCCAAGTAACAAATGACTCAGATCCAGCCTTGATGTCTTTAACGAATAGTAGACCTCTAAAAGAAAGAAGCTGTTTAAACATAGCCCCCCAGTCTGATACTAATGCTTTAAGAGGGGCCTCTACTAGTGTTGCATTTTGGAATATTGCCAGTCTTCGATCTAAGTTTAACCAAGAAGGGTGGTTAACTTTTGTGCGGTCTCACGACATCTTGTGTTTTCAGGAGACTCGGGCAGTACAACCAATCCATTTAAATGGCTATAAAACATTTTTCTCCCCGGCACTTACTTCAGCATCAGGGCGTGCGAAAGGTGGTTTAGTGGTGTATATATGAAACTTAATTCAAGTCAGAGAAACAAACTCCCTAAAATACAAGGAGAATTATCAGATAATTTCAATAGCCACAAATAATTCACCCCACATCGTGGTAGTTAATTTTTATAATAATCTACAGCAAATAAAACTGGTGGAGATATTGAAGGAAATACGTCATTTCCTTATAGACTTCATTAACAACCATCACGGGAAAAATTCCATCATTATATGGGGTGGTGATTTTAATTTATCTCTCTGTGAAAGAAACAATAACATTACATGCGGCCTTTTGGACGTGCAAGATAGTAACATTACCCATTTTCCCCATTCCCTAGAAGGGGCGTACATGAATGAGAAGATCTCGCTCCTCCAACTGGCCTTTGCTAATGAATTGTTAACACCCGCAGTTTCCTTAAGTCCAACCTTCAATGGTAGAGGAGCCTCCAGCTGCATAGATTTTATTTTCATGGCAACTAGGGCTTCACACCTCATAACTAATTTTACAACGCATGATTGCGAATTTAGCGATCACTTTCCAATCTCTGTTACCATGCAGCTGGCACGAGGCAGAGCAAAGCCAACAACCTTGTACCAGGAGGAAAGTCTTACTATGAATCGACTAAATGGTTATGCTATAAAGTGGGCCCGTTCGGATCCTGTATTAATAACAGAAAAGGTTGTCAGAACTTCCATGCCTGCAATAAGTTTATGTTTGGCGGAGAGTTCAACCCCTCAGGAGATAGTAGATAATTTTAAAGTAGTAATTAAATCTGTAAATGATGCCTTAACTATTATATCTAAAAGGAAAAGAAAAATAAAGACTAGCTGGTTTAATCCATCCTGTACAAAAGCGTACTCTGCCCTTAAAGCAGCTCTTAATAAATCCGATAGAGATAGGACAGAGGTTATCCAACTAAGGAAAGCATATAATAAAACTCTACGTCAGAGAAAGAAGGAATTAAAAGAGGAACTATGGGTCACCTTACACAACAGCTTTAAAATTAATGACAGCACAGTGTTTTGGGAAGTCATAAACACCCCATTCCTCTCCGGCCGAAGGGAGAACAGCAACATAGAAGTTACAATCACTGAATCTCATTGGATAGCTAATTTCTCGCAGATATTTGGCCTAACGGAGGAGTTCACCCAAACCTACAGCACTCCTGGGGAAAGGATCAGTAGTCTAAGCCCTTCTCCGAGCTCATTGGCCTTAGATTTTTCGCTGGCCTAAGTTGAGCAAGCTTTGAACGCCAGCAGAGGAGGATTTATATAAATTTAAAATGGACCTATGGGCCCCATTACTACTCAGCGTACTAGAAGCCACGGGAAAAGCTGGTCTTTTGGCCTCTTGGTCAGAGTCCATCCTGGTCCCGGTTTTTAAAAAGGGCGATCGCAATAGTCCAACGTGCTACCGCCCTATTTCCTTATTGGACTCGTTGGGAAAGGTGGTAGGCCGTATTCTGTTAGAACGCCTACAGCACTGGACGGAAGATAATAACATCATATCTGACCTCCATTATGGATTTAGGGAAGGGCTCGGTACCATCAAGCAGGTCTTAAACCTGTCGTTACTGAGGAGCAAATATGTAGATGTGAAGGGTGGAAGACTGCATATGGCTTACGTAGACCTCACTGCAGTGTTTGACTGTGTGGGTCACGCAAAACTTTGGGACATCTTGACAGCAATGGGGGTCGATACTCTGTTGGTTAACTATCTGCGAGAAATTTATTCAAATGCAACTGTGAGAGTGAGATATGGCTTGGGGGGCCAGTTATCTGCTCCTTTTAAGGTGGAGCGGGGAGTGAGACAGGGTTGTGTCCTGGCCCCCTACCTTTTTACTCTTTATACAAACGGACTGGAATTGGCCATGCTGGATGGGAGTCAGGACCTTCCCTTTGTCCAGAATCATCCAATCCCCGCTCTCCTGTATGCGGATGACGCGGTTATTATTGCTCGCACTCCCCTCGAATTGCAGCGCTCTGTAAATCGATATAATTTATTTATGTCGAATTTAGATCTAAAAATCAATATAAAAAAGACCTTCATTATGACTTCTGGTCGTACATTAAGAAAAGGAAAAGACATCTATATAAGCAACTCCAAGGTAGACCACACTCCTCCTTATCCTTACCTAGGAGTTGTAATAGATGAAAAGGGCACTTGGAAAAGAGCAATTGAGGTTAGAAAACTGCAGTTTCTAAAAGCTACAATGGCCTTAGTAGCATTTACTCAGAGGCTTGGAAAACGACCCCCGGAAGAGATGCTACGTATTTACAAGGCGAAATGCGTTAGCACAGCCATCTATGGGGCAGGGGTTTGGGGGTGTGTGCAGGCTGAATCGATACAAAAAGTAGAAAACAGTTTTCTAAGATTCCTACTTGCAGTACCACAAAGTACTTCCACATTCAGCTGCCATTTAGAACTGGGCGTGTCCTATATTTCTGACATCATAGGGATGCAAAGAGTTCTATTATGGCACCGTCTTTGGATGTCTAACAAGTTCACGTTTACTCAAGCAGTCGTGACAGATTGTGTTAAGCTAGAACACGCTCAGAAAATACAGTGGCTACAATATGTTAGGAATTTTTTATCCGACTTGGTCATGGAAAATTATTATCACAACCCACATGAAATGGCTCGGATATCAAGAAAGACGTTAAAGAATCAATGTCTAATGTACTTAGCTGGTCTCCGCTTGACTGCTGAAGCAAATAAAATCTCTGTTCAGCATTCATTGTCAATCCAATCAACTGTGAGGATCCATCCCTACTTAACTTGGAAGATATCCAGTTTCGATAGATTTTTACTGACCCGATTCAGATTAAACATCTTTCATCACTTTGTTACTTTTCCAGAGACAAATGATTGGTTTAAGCAGTTAATCCATTGTCCATGTGACGGTATCTCCCCACAATCGCTCTTACACGTAACCCTTTTTTGCTAATTTTATACCGAACCTAGAAAGCGATGGCTCATTCCGATTTTAAAAAGCATGGGCCTTCGCCAATGTCGCCCTGCTTTTATGGTTCTCCAATTTCTGGAATCAGATTTTTTAGCCATAAATATAGCAAGGTTTTTGAAATTTTGTATTCGACATAGAATTAATTTATAACTTGAGCTCTGATGCATTTTAAAAGCATTGTTATACGTTTTTAAACCCGCAAAACTCTGAATGTACAATTATCAACATGTTAATAACTTACTGTGATGACTTTTTAACAATAATTTAATGTAATTTCTGATCACTGGAAAATGTAATGTTTTTTAAGATGTTTGATACTTTTATGGTTTTTCTCTTGATGAAACCGAATAAAGTAAATAATGAATGAAATCAGCAGGTGTTTCATCCTCATCATAAGTTCTGTGATTCACTTTCTGAATTGACTTACAAACTTTGCCAAAATGCCCTCTTTTCTTGCATTTAACACAAATTTTGTCCCATGCAGGACACCCCTTGTAACTTCCTACGTGGTTGAAACTGCCACACCTATAACAAATTATAGGAGTTCTTTTCCCCATAAATTTAACTACTGAAACTTCAGGTGCAATGTCTTGAACTTTGACTCCTTGACCTCTGATTTCACTTACGAATTTCCCAGATTGTTCAATTCCCTTAGCAATGTTGACAACAGCACTTAGGTAAGATTCCGTACCCAACCATAGTTTTCCTGAATTTTCTTGCTTTTAGTTTTCATCATTATTTGGTCTCTTAGTACCTGCTCAGAACATATAGTTTCAAAGGCAGAAGATCCTGCTAAAGTACGTTGTGCAGAAATATAATCCTCAATAGATTCCTCTTCCTTTTGAGCACGTGAATAAAACTTAAACCTTTCCATGACAATATTAATTTTCCTGCCAAACCTGGTATTCATTTGTTTGATTGCTACCTCAAAAACATTCATATCCACAGCACCATCAACAGGTGGAAGATTAGTGAATTCTTTCAATCCTTCACCACCTAAGCAATGCCTTAATAAAGCAAGTTTCCTATTTGCAGGACAGTCATCCTCTTCAAGTACTTCTACGTAAGCTAAAAACATAGGATACCATAGTTCCCATTCCATTTTGGGTTCTCCAGGCACTGGTAAAAAATGTGGTGGTGCTGAAATGTTTACCATTGCAATAATAATACACAACTAATACAAATGTGGACAGAAAAAAATAGTTAATTTAAAACTATGCCGGTTAGCGTGTATGTCAGGCAAATTATGCAATGAAAGCTTGAAAAATAGAAACTGTGCTTGTCAGTGTGTATAAAAACAAGCGGACACAACTTGTAAACGTTGAAAATCCTTAAAACTGTGCATATCAGCGTGTAAACTGACAGGCAAAATAACAATGTTTCGGTACGCACAGCTGTGCGCAAGTGGCAAAGATACAAGAACACTTGTGAAAAAGCTGTGCGCATCAACGAATAAAAGAAATCAGCTGTGCACACTTGAAGGCAGGAAACAGCCTTTAACTATACTAATGGCCGCTCGCAGCTTAATCCCTTATCCGAAAGTGTGCGTGAAAGAACCAATTTAAGATGTCCGCCAGTAAAAGCAGTTCAACGCTCTGACTTCACAGCGCAATCTTCTCAACTCGCTGAACCAATTTAAGATGGCCGCCGGCAAACTCAGTTCAAGGCGCTGACGTCACAGCGCAATCCTCTCCGCTCGCGCAGAATAGCAATTAACTGCTAACAGCGAGCAAATGGCAGCAGATAACTTCAAAACGTGGTAAACATGGAAAATTACTACCAGAGAGTCTCCACGAAGGAATGTCAGCAAAAACGAAGATTCAGGTGAGCGCTGTCTTTTCACCCAACCGCCACTACAGAATCCGCCATCACAGAATACACCCAACATTCTGATGCCATGTTCCAATACTGAAACACCACAATGATGAGAGAAGTAATACATTTAGGTGAAGAAGCCAATTAGGCTGGTCCAAGTCAAGCACCAGTCGCCATTTTGGAAAGCACTCTATATTTATTAGTTATGGTGAGAGTATACATTGATTCCCTGATAATTCAGCTTAACATGAGTCCATAAGACACATCGTTAACAGTTATCAGCTAATTACAGATAGGTTGGGTGGGTTAGGTTTTCTGTAACTGCTTGAAAAAAGTAAAAACATGTGGGACTATTGGTAAGAAAACACCCATCATGCATAAACATGAAAACCTGGAAGAGATGTGTGAGAAATGATTATCATTAAATTACATGCTAAGGTGAAAGCAACGACAAAGGGGGGTTGCTATCCAACCTGAAGAGGCTTCACCCATGTCTAAATATACTAAATAATCTGCAGAAACCATGTTCGCACTTATCGATCCCTTCTAACTTCAATATGTGAAGACCATGAATTACCTCCTCGCCAGACCTCCCTGTCACAGTCCTTACATAAATGAGTGATAGCTCCTCCCCGCAGACATTCCCAAGCTGAAAACTCCCCTGCTCCCATCCCTACCCTCCAGGCCACACCCACATCCTGTGGCACATAACCCCTGCCCTTACCTTCCAACATCCTGTTGTTTTTTTCCGCATCTGAAGAACATGCTGTGGAACTCTCGAGTGTGTTGCGGTAAGTGTGTGTTTGGATTGCTTTAGCAGTCGTTTCTTGTAGCATTAAGTCCCTGCTGTAGCAGTGTATGGTGTGGTGGTATGAGCTAGCACGCCCGGTGTGCCTGGGCCGTGGTGGTGCAGATTGCAGGTGAAGGCTAGCTTCCTCTACTGGTAAGAGAAGGGGTGCTGCACTTGTATGTGAGACGTGGATTGTGTCCCTGCTACAGCAGAACCGCCGAGTGCTCCGATCTGTTAGTCTTGGAAGGCCAAACTGATGCCCGGCGCACCTGGGTTGTGGTGGTGTGAGTTCGCCTCTTCTGCTGTGAAGGAGAGCTAAGAAAGGTGCTTTTCTTAGATCGGACCATTATAAACTAATGGGGTTTTCCTGGAAAGCATCAAAGGACCTCGGAACAAATGAAGTCTAAACAACAATTGGTCCTGATGTACCTATTTTGGGCCTGAAAAATGGCGTAGAAGGACTAAACCATTCAGTCCAAACAGACATTCATTAAGTTAATCTATACATAGAGAGCTATATACCAGAGAGAAAAACAAAAGACAACTGTATGCATAAGACAAAATCTCTTTTTTGATATAATCCTTATAAACAGATACTAATCAATCGATCATCATTACAGTCGGCGGTTGTTAAAAAAAAAGGGGGAGAGTGCAAAGAAAAGTGCTAATGTGCAATGTGAAAGTGGAGAAAAGAAAAAATGAAGACATTAAGAAACATAATATCCTAATTATTATATATACAACACTGGTTGGAGTAGATTGTAGATAAACTGAACCAATGTTAGGACTGTATACATTGTATACACGGTCAGTGTTTTTCCCTTTTTCCAGTTGCAATCCTATGAATATACCAGGGAAGTAGGCTCTAATTGGACTCTTTACTATGCCTAGGTTGTCTCTATGTCCTGATGAAGACCCCCATGCGGAAGTAGAAATTTCCCTCATCACTCAAGACGGGTCGAAACTTCGACAACTTTCTCTCTTGGCCTGCAATATACTTGATTAACTTTTAGGATAATGCATGCCTGACTATAAGGCATTATTCTAAAAAGAAATCTAAGAAAAAAGCAAAATGACAATGTATACAGGCCTAACATTGTTTCGGTTTACCTTTAATCTAGACCAACCAGTGTTGCATATATAATAATTAGGATATTATGTTTCTTAATGTCTTGATTTTTTCTTCTATCCTTCCACTTTCACATTGCACTAGAGCACTTTTCGTTGCACTCTCCCCTTTTTTTTTGACAACCGCTGACTGTAATGATGATTGATTGATTAGTATCTAGATTTTGTCTTATGACTACAGTTGTCTTTTGTTTTTCTCTCTGGTATATATCTTTCTATGTATAGAATAACTTAATGAATGATCGTTTGGACATATACGCCATTTTTCTGGCCCAAAATAGGTACGTCAGGACCAATTGTTGTTTAGACTTCTCTTAGATCGGAGGCGTGGCTTGGGTCCCTGCTACGGCGGGACAGCCACGGGCTCTGTTTAGTTTTTCTTCGTGTAACGAGTGAGCGCCCGGCATGCTAGGGGCATGGTGGTGTGCATTGATGTACACTGAGAGAGAGGAGGTGTGCTTCACTTGAATCGGAGGAGTGGTTGGCGTCCGGGATACTGAGGTACAGCCACAGGCTCTGATCCATTTTTTTTGGGGTACCATGTGTGAGCCCGGAGAGCCGGGGGGCATGGTGGGGGCTTGGCTTGGCCTCTTCTGCTGCGGAAGTGTAGTTTGCCTTCTCAGGGTGTTCAGGGCTTCATGACAACCACGCAAGTCGCAGGTGGGCCTGATTAAGATTTTTTAAGGCACTCAGCAATTTTTTCACATTATGTCAGCCAAGTGAGGCGTGCACTGTGATTGGCAGGCAGAGTTTTGTGGTAGTTCCTGCTGTGTGGCTATTGGTTAGTGGGCGTCTTGGAAAAAGGTGTTTTGGTTCAGATTGGACGGATATACAGGCCAATTAGCTGGTGTATATATGAAGAGTGCTTCATCTAGATTTTGACTCCTAATGGATGGGGTAAAGAGGTCAGAGAAGTGTAAGCACTTGGAGGAGGAGGTAGTTGCTGGGCCTTCTGGTGCTCCTTCTTTAGCGGATGTCCAAAAGATGATTGAGGCTGCTGTTTTTGCTGGCTTTCAGGCTAGGGAGTCCCGGGGGCTAAAAAGCAGACGTTAGATGCCTCTGTTCCTCCTGATCCTGACTGTGATTCAGAGGAGGAGGTGAAAGGGTGATTTGTTCATGGGGCTGACCTTCACTGTATTTTGCAACATGTGCAGGACAATTTAGGGTTTTCTA
This sequence comes from Triturus cristatus, assembly GCF_964204655.1. Taxonomy (NCBI): domain Eukaryota; kingdom Metazoa; phylum Chordata; class Amphibia; order Caudata; family Salamandridae; genus Triturus; species Triturus cristatus. The sequence goes on along the minus strand of NC_140581.1, from coordinate 591,845,933 downwards.
GTCCCTTGGTGGTGGAGAAGTCTGAAGATTTATTTGCCAATTATTAGAGACAGGAGCCTGAATGTCTATCCATAAATTTGTCCAGAATGTGCTGGAGGAGGAATGGAGGGATGTGGATAAGCATGCCTTTCCCCGATTCCTAGCAAACCGTTATCCGTTACAGTGTTTTTTGGATGAGTTCGCTTCTGTCATGAAGGTTCATTCCCTGTTGTCAGGCCTTTCTTCACATTGTCTCGTGGTATCAGAGGATGCGGTACCCTCAGATCCTGGGGATAAGAGGGTTGAAGGGGCTCTGAATAGATCTCTTACGGCTTCCAAAATGGCTGTTAGATCTGCTGCGTATACCAGTTATCTGGTCCAGTCGCTGCTGAAGGACTGTCAAAGTATCTCGGAGCAGCTGCTTCAGGAGGAGGATCCCTCTGAGTCCCTGACAATGTTGGGCAACAGTTGGGATTCCTGTCCGACATGTCTTTAGACTCCCTTGGGGGTATGTCAGCAAGCAGGCGTTAACATTTTTTAGCCGCTTTTGCATCCGTTTTCGGACGAAAAGCGGCGATAATTTTATCGCCTTATCTGCAAGGTCACGCTATCGTGTGAAACCTTGCCTTATCTCCATTTCCGTTAACGCCCATCTTTGCATCTCTAACGAGATGCAAAGTGGGCGTTCCTCCCCAGGATAACGGGAGAAATGTCGCTAAGCAACATTTTTCCTATTATCAAGCCTCACGCAAAGCAGCATAGCGACAGGAAAAGTAGCGATAACCTGTTATCGCTACTTTCCTTACGCCTGCTTTGAAACTGACTTAGCCGCGATATCCTATGGAAGGTGGATATCATGGCTAAGTATGTGAGGCCCTATCAGCAAGCTATCGACCAAACTTTGTGTGATTTTCGCTGGGTTTCCAGCGATAATCACACGTTTGACAGTTAGCGCTAGGATTTTTATCGCTTTTGAGATAAGCGTTGCTAATAGCACGCTATCTCAGCGATAAAAATCCACGCTAGCCGGCGATAATTATCCTAGCGCTAAGTGCGCTTAGCGATAATTATCGCCGGTTGTTGCCGATATGCCCCTTAGTGCTTCAGTTGCCACTCCTGGTGCCTCGGAGGTGGCTACGTGGCAGTTGTGGCTTAAGCCTTGGAAAGCGGACGCAGCTCAAAAGAATGCAAACTCTTTGGGGACCCTTGGAGGCTATAATCAAAAAGATGGCGGAGGACAAGAAGTTGTTGGCTCCAGTCCGGCCTCCGCAGAAGGGGAAGCTTTCTTGCTATAAGCGGTGGTTTGTTCAGGCGTTTCAGTCTAAGATGGCCGCTCAGCCCTTTTGTGATACGGGACGTGGCCAGGGTGTCCCTTCCTTCCATAAATCCTCGGGCCAGCAGGAAAGTTCGGGTGCAGCCAGTCAATCTAAATCATGCCTATCCTGTGTTTCTGGGGGAGGGCCCAGTTGGGGGTCGCCTCAGGAACTTTTTGCCGGTCTGGGGATAATTTGTCAGAGATCAGTGGGTCCTACAGATTGTCAGACTGGGGTATCGTGTAGAGTTTGTAGAGCCCCCTTGGAAGTTTTCTATGCTACCCCTGTTCCCAGTTTGCCGGTGAAGAATCCGGCCTTGTTGGACGGGGTTCAGGACTTGTTGAACAAGGGGGCATTGTGAGGGTCCCTGTGGTGCAACAGGGAAAGGGGGCTTCCTGTATCCTTTTTCCGACCAGAAAGCCAAATAGAGATTACTGACCTGTGTTGGATTTGAAAGCCGTGATTTTGTTTGATTTTTTAAATCTTTTTATTCAAAATAAAACATAAAACCATACATATCAAATCAATATCAAAATCAAATCTGGACTGTCTCGTCAGGTTGCAGCTGGCGGGCTGGCAATTGAAAGGATGAACATGGGTTCTTCCCCTGAGGGGGCTCTCTTTATTCAGCAGTCTCATAAAACCTTCTACCCTTACATTTTGTGCCAGCCTTTGGGTTTCCTTTCAGAGCTGGTGTTCTGACAGGGGCTGGTCTGCCTTGACTGTGGATCCTGTGCAGATTTTGGAATTCCTGAAGGATTTTTTGATTTGGGTTTGGCTGTTTCCTCTTTGAGGGCTCAGTGGGCGGCTGTCCATGCATTTCGGGTTCCTGCCTGTGATGCAGTTGTGCCTTTAGTGTCCAGGCTGTTGAGGAGTTGTTTTCTCAAGAAGCCTGTGGTTAAATTCTTGGCTCCAGCTTGTGATCTGCCATTGGTGTAACAGGCGTTGCAGTCTGCCCCATTTGAGCCCTGGGGGGAGGTTTACCTGAGGTCTCTGACTATCAAAGTGGTTTTCCTGGTGGCAATTACCTCAGCCTGGCGTGTGGGGGAGTTGGGCTTGTTGCTTTGTTCGGAGCCTTTTTTGTGGTGCTATCCAGATTGGGTGGTTCTCAGGCCTGATCCTTTATTTGTTCCTGAGGTTCCCTCATCTTTCCATTGTTCGGGGGAGCTGGTGTCACCTGTGTTGTGTGCTGATACTTGGTGTGATTGAGGAGGTCCGGCATCACAGTTTGAATGTCAAATGGGCTCTTGGGGAGTATTTGGTTCGTACCCACCCATTTCGTAAAGTGAATTCCCTGTTTGTGACTTCTAGTCTGGTGGGTCAAGGTCTGAAGCCTTCTGTTGCTACTCTCAGTAGGTGGCTGCGGTGGGCTATTCTGGTGGCTTATGAGTCCTGTGGGGTGCTGGTGCCTGGGTCTGTGCAGGAAAGGTCTACTTCGAGGATGGCCGCTTCCTGGGCTTGTTTGAAGGGAACTTCTATGGCTGAGGTTTGCAGGCCGCCACTAGGAGTGGTCCTCACACCTTTATGTTCCATTATCACTTGGTGGTGGGTGGTTATGTGTCTGAGTAATGCTGTGTTGTGTTCTGTGCCAAGGGTGCAACTTTGCTGCTTCTTGATTGTAATCAATTCTGTCTGGAGCTCTGTTGTTGAAGCCGATTCATGCTTGGGTATCTGCTCATTTATGTGAGGACTGTGACAGGGATATCTGGCAAGGAGTTAATGACCGATTACTTATCAGTAATATTCATTATGTGAGTCCTAGACGTCCCCCTCACAGTCCTGGTTCCCATCCTTCCCTCCCTATTTCGGCTTCCTGTTCTTTGTGGTGCAGGATTTTGGAGGGTCAGGAGTAATGTGCCACAGGATGTGGGCATGGCCTGGAGGTTAGGGATGGGAGCAGGGACATTTTTAGCTTGGGAATGTCTGCAGGGAGGAGCTATCGCTCATTTATGTAGGGACTATGATACGGAGGTCTAAGACTCGGAGTAATGAATTTTACTAGTAAGTAACCAGTCATTCTCAGCAGTCGATAGGCATAGAAACTGTCTCAGCTGTGCAATGTATGTGGTCATGAAAATTCGGCATGTAAACACCTTTGGTTAAGAGGTTATTTTATTGCTTGTTGAGTTCTGTTAAAAATGTTGATTGTTGTCCAGCCCCCACTCTCCCCTCGTACGGGTACGCAGGAATTTAGGATTAATTAATATTTGTATCACATTTATTCACATTTGTGCTCATATTTGTGTTTGTGTTGTTATGTGTTTTCTGTACAAGGATGTCATACCAACCAATATGCCCGCTGATGTGCTCTGTAAAGGTTGCTTCATTTACTGGTAATGTTAGAACTAACGCGTGCGCGCCTAATTCCTTCATTTCTCACAGGTGGGGAGTCTAAAACACATTTTCAATCAGTCATCAGTACTCCCAATATGTGGTGCCCTATCGCCTTTCCGTCTCCTAATATTGGAATTGACAGGGTTACCACCCAGACGAAACTTTAACAGCATCAAGGGTAAATTAACTGCTTGGGCCGATGCCAGTAATTATGAAATATAGCTGTAGGAAGGGCACCTATGTTGCATGTGTCTGTGGGACCCCTTCTTCTCCTTCTTTTCCTGGTTGTTAACTAGGCCGCTGCCGAGACGGTCGAACAGTAATCATTGGCCCAGCTCTCCCATCTTGTGAAAGACTCTGCTTGTCTGGTTGACAACAGACGTGCACAGCTTGAAGACAGCAGCAGTCAGAGAGAAAGCAACTTTTGTAGGCTGTCTCAAAAAGTTAAAATTTAGCCTCCACAGTATCTGATTTGTGAGAATGGGGGCTCCTGGGGGTGCCACTCGCAGAGTGTCCACCCCCGGGTAGCTTCGGGCACATAGTATGGCCCGTGGACAGCTAGGCAATCTGATTGGTGGGTGTTTTGCTAGCACGAGCTCCGTTTTGCGAACGTTCCATGTGGCGCACTTCGCATGAGCCTGGTGATGTAGGGTAACGAATTTTGCCGCTTTGATTGTCAGGCGCGATAAATAATTAAATTTTAGCACTTTTCGATGATGGAATCTGCCGCTTCTGTCAGGGAAGTGTTGCGGATATTATATGAGGCGGGGAGGGACGATTTGTTGCTTCCTGGTGTGCCTAATGAAGCGTGGGTTGGTTTGGAGCAGCGAGGGCGGCAGGTTTCTAAAGGCGTTTCCGCCGCTGTTGCCACCTGCATATCCAGTGAAGGTTCGCCTGAGCCCACTGTTAGCGGTACTAGCGCGTTAAAGGAGAGCTCACCTCCATTACGCCGGCCGCCTTCAAGGTCCTTGTCTGTTCCTGCCAGTGCCGTTGTGAGGAAAAAGGGGAGGGGCCGAATGCGCACATGCGTGGTGCCCTCCGTTTCTATATTAAAGATTGAAAATGCATTAGGTCTCGCCTTTTATTAAATTAAAGCCATTTGCTTTGCTAATGGTATTGTACAGCAAAGCAAATGGCTTTAACGTAATTAAAGGCAAGACCTTTTGCATTTTTAATGCTTGTTTCATTTGCACTAACAAAGCGGGCGCTGTGTGTTCTCCTGATTTTAAGCCCACCCTGTTCACACACAAATACATGTATCGAATGTTCAGCCGAAGATAGGCGAGAATTACACCAGCCGAAGACCGGGTGCCAAGGGTGTGTGCAAACAGGGACGCACTCTATGGGACATTGCGAGCCTACTCTCTCCATCGGGGGAGGGCAAAGATGGAGAGGCCTGAAGAGGTGGCCTAGAGCACCACATAATAACCTGTCAACAGGGTCAGAGCCAGAGGCAAGAATGACGAGGTAACGGGTGTAAAGTCTTCTAGCTTTGTCCCAAGGCCTTTGAGGGGGCCAGTCAGGGCCCGACACTTGCCAAGTTCTGAAGGCCACTCAGCCAACAAAGCAGCTTCTGAGGCGGGGAGCGTTGGAGTGGCAGACACCAATTGCAGTTCAGCCATGCTTACCTGGAGCGCAGCAGCAGCTGAAGACAAACAGCAATAGAAAGCCAAGGACAGAGGTCGGAGAAGCTCCACTGGACCCGTAGTTGAAGCAGAAAACATCTTTGTTGCCAATGTGAGCATGAGCAAGGCTACGTTCTCGTGCTCAAGCGAAGGGGAAGTCACCAAAAGCGATTTCCCAGCACCCACAAGGAAGAAAGCACAAGCAGGGTGACACCGGAGCCCCCGGCTGCACCACAAGGAGGTCAGATGGAGGCGCTCGACTCCATGCAAAGCAGCCCCTCCATCGAGGACCGGAGGAAGGGTCTGCACAACAGACGCAAAATGTAACCCCTTACAAAAATATATGGTATATTCAGCGGCTCGTCGTATTTGTTGAAACCTATTCGACAGATTAGAAAATGCCCTTATTTCGTTTTCTGTGGTATGCGAGGTGGTCTCGAAACACAAAACTCCGTTCCAATATGGCCGCTACAAAACACAAGTTAACCCCCCGAGGTCGGATAAACGAAATGAAGTGACTTTAAAAAAGCAGCATGCGCTACCCACCCCTCGCGCACACCGGCCGGCTTTTTCTTTGTCTTGCGCATGCGCCGCTGACATGTTTAGGTCAGGCAGCGATGCGCAAGACAAACAAAAAGTCAGAACAATGCGGACTAAAACTGTAGTTGGTGGCCGCTGCTTCCGGACTACACGGAAGTCAGTTGGGCCACTGAAAAACAAGGTAAGAAACAGTACGCCAACACTAAGCCTATGGCAAGCAGCAGGAAAAACTACCGGCTGCTTGCCAACATATAGAGATTACTTTAGGTCTCGCTGAGACAGCGCATGCGAGACTTAAACACGAGTCACGGTGCAAACAAAGGACTCGGTAGCTGTGGTATGTGATACCAAGGCACCACCAAGTGGACAAAATGTGAATAGGCCCGTTTTGGTTAAACAAGTTGCTAGTGGAAATAAAGATATTTTTATTTTTAATAAAGGCATTTTACAAAATGATGAAATATCGAATTTAAGCTTGCAGGACAGAGACTTATTACCTATTGTGACCAGTGAGCAGGGTGACACCATTTTGGGAGAACATAATTCTTCTAAAGAGCAGGATTTTTCGCCTTCCTTGTCTCAGATGGCATGTAATGATGTGTATAAGGCTGATGTAACTTCAACCAAAGAGAAAATTGCCCCCTTTTTGTCAGAGGTTCACAGTACAAATGCTCCCAGACATTTTGTTAGCTCTCCAGAAGCTGACCAAGTTGGGAAATGGGTTTGGATTCCGCAATACATAAATGACGAAAATAGATTATTGAAGCTCAAAGAGAAGAGGTCTTTATCAGCTGCAAGTTCAAGTGGCTTGCAGCCCAACGTGGGCGAATTTCTGCCAAGCACAAGAAGGGGCAGTGTAGATTTTCCAATCAGGCTTCCAACGTCCTGCAGCATCAGAACTAACGAGGAGGGGGATTTTTCAGAGAAATTTCCCACGCAATTGGATGATACAAGAGCTTCATATTTTTTAAAAAGCTCTTAATTGGAGGGAGTTTGATGGGGGTATAGGTGATGGGGTATAGGTGATGGGGTACAGCCAAGCAGTAGTGGCAGGGGTGTTACTTTAGGTAGGAAAGGGGTTGTGAACAGCTGTTGGATGACAATGATTATTTGGAAGAAGGGGAAATACTGGAGGTTGACAATTTATGGGAAGGTCGTCAAAAACTTGCGGGGAGAAAGGGGGGTTGTACTAAAGATCTTTCGAGATTTTATTTTTTGCAGAATAAAGTAAGCGAGGGCACTCAATGCGGATTCGGTTCAAGGCATCACAACAAGGGAACAAAGAACAGAACGGTGGCCTAAGATCATTCTCATCATCAATCAGGTGAGGTGCACGCGCATTTACTGCAAAAGCGTTTACGGGTTGATAAGAGTGTGGGTACCGATATTGAACACAATAATTCACTTGTACTAGATAAGCATATTCAAGGTAGTGACGAGTGGTTTACACGAATGACAAACCTAGTAAGTTCAGATGCCACACAAAAAGCAGAGTCCGAAGACAAATCCACATCAACTTTTAGACGCTTACCTTATATGGGTTTTTCTATGCCTTTGGGTGCACATTTAAATAAAACTACAAAGGATAAGATATGGAAAGGGGATTTTATTGATGTTTTCAAGCTTCTCCATAGGGAAATCCAGGCAAAAGAGGGCTCAAAGGAAGAGGCATGGAAACTGTCAAGGAGGCCAAGGGTACCTACAAACATAGACACATGGACTTCTGCTTTTCTCATTATCGCCTGTGTATGCTGCATAACATTTCCGGATAGGTCGGTGTCATTTTTCAAATATTTAGACAGGATTCGCAAGGCAGCTACAGAATTCGGGGGATATGCTTGGCTGCACTACGATGAAGAGTTTAGGGCCAGACTAGTTTTGATGCCGGAAAAAACGTGGGGGGAGGTTGACAATGAGCTTTGGGTACAATGGATGTATCCTCAGCGGCCTCCTCCATCCATGCACACTGCTAGTGGTTTAGCTGTTCCTTATCGGCCCTTTCAGAATAGACCCACCCTGGAGGGGTGGGTAGTTGGAACAGACAGCAAACAATCATATCCGGTGCATGCTGGAATTTTAATAAAGGGTACTGTGCAAAAAATCCCTGCAAATATAAGCATGAGTGCTCAAAGTGTGGGGGAAAGCATGCAGTCATGCAGTGTTTCGGGGAACAAGCAAATTGGGGAAACAAGGGCTTCAACTCCAATCAAGGTGGGCAATTTATGTAAATGGCTACGATTTTACCCCAGTTCACATGAGGCGGCCTTATTAGAATGGGGCTTTAAGGAAGGATTCAAATTGGGCTATCAGGGGCCGCGTTGTCGCAGATTTGCTCTAAATCTAAAATCTGCAAATGCATTTCTGCAGGTAGTAAGGGATAAACTACTGATTGAAGTTCAGGAGGGAAGGATGGCAGGGCCTTTTGATTCTTGGCCATTGGATAATCTCATTGCTTCACCTCTAGGCATAGTCCCTAAGAAGGCTGAAGGAGAATTTAGGATGATTCAGCATCTTTCATGGCCTTTGGGTCGGTCAATCAATGATTTTATATCTCGGGAAGATGCCATGGTGCAATTTACATCAATAGATTCAGCTTTAATGATGATAAGGAATTCAGGGGAGAATTCTAAGTTGGCAAAATACGATATCAAGTCCGCTATCAGATTATTGCCAGTACATCCCTCTGATTTTTCTTTGCTGGGAATCTTTTTTGATGGAAAGTTTTTTGTAGATAAAGCTCTTCCCATGGGCTGTGCCATATCGGTGAGCAGTCTATATATCGACTTTTTAATATCGAGGGACATAAATATCGAGTCAAAAATATCGAATGTACAAAATATCGAAATAGATAATATCGATGTGAAAAATATCGGTTTTTTTTTTTTACTTATATGTCGATGTAAGTAATATCGTTAGTAATAATATTGATATGTGAAAATATCGTCATTGTGTGTTTAGTAAATATTTTGAAGTTGTTTGTATAAATAGTTAAAATGTATATAATATGAGAAATATTTATATTGTTTTAGGGGCGGGATGTTGGGTTATAGGGGATAAGGGTGGGGAGTGTTTTAAAAAAGTTAATTAATTTTATTAATATATTGTAAAATTTAATTAGTACATTTTATTTAAAATGTGAAATGTATATTTAATTTTAGGAGCGGGATGTTGGTTTATAGAGGATAAGGGTGGGAAGTGTTTTAAAAATGTTTATATATTGTTTAATTTAAAAAACAAAAAATTTAGAAATTGTAAATTAAATTTAGAATTTTACAAATAATTTTAGGAGCGGGATGTTGGTTTATAGGGGATAAGGGTGTGAAGTGTTTTAAAAATGTTTATATATTTGTTAATTTAAAAAAAAAATTATTTAGAAATTGTAAATTAAATTTAGAATTTTACAAATATTTTTAGGAGTGGGATGTTGGTTTATAGGGGATAAGGGTGGGAAGTGTTTTAAAAATGTTTATATATTGTTTAAATTTTTTTTAAATTTATTTAGAAATTGTAAATTAAATTTAGAATTTTACAAATAATTTTAGGAGCGGGATGTTGGTTTATAGGGGATAAGGGTGGGAAGTGTTTAAAAAATGTTTATATATTTGTTAAGTTTTTATTAAATTTATTTAGAAATTGTAAATTAAATTTCGAATTTTACAAATATTTTTAGGAGCGGGATGTTGGTTTATAGGGGATAAGGGTGGGAAGTGTTTTAAAAATGTTTATATATTGTTTAATTTTTGTAAAAATTTATTTAGAAATTGTAAAATAAATTTCGAATTTTACAAATAATTTTAGCAGCGGAATGTTGGGTTATAGGGGATAAGGGTGGGAAGTTAATTAAAAATGTTTATATATTTTTTAATTAAAAAAAAAAATTATATAGAAAATTTAAATATAATTTAGAATTTTACAAATCCCATAATTTAATATAGATTTGAGTCAGAATAGTAAATTAATTAAGTTCAGTGTCCAGCACTTATCTTAATTAAATATAGACTGGAGTGGGAATAGTACATTTATTCAGTTCATTGTCCAGCACCTACTGTAATTTAATATAGTTTGGAGTGAGAATAGTAAATTAATTAAGTTCAGTGTCCAGCACTTATCTTAATTAAATATAGACTGGAGTGGGAATAGTAAATTAATTCAGTTCAGTGTCCAGCACATACTATAATTAAATATAGGTTGGAGTGAGAATAGGACATTAATTAAGTTCAGTGTCCAGCACTTATTTTAATTTAATATAGACTGGAGTGGGAATAGTAAATTAATTTAGTTCAGTGTCCAGCACCTACCCTAATTTAATATAGGTTGGAGTGAGAATAGTAAATTAATTAAGTTCAGTGTCCAGCAGTTATCTTAATTAAATATAGAGTGGAGTGGGAATAGTAAATTAATTAAGTTCAGTGTCCAGCACCTACTCTAATTTAATATAGGTTGGAGTGAGAATAGTAAATTAATTATGTTCAGTGTCCAGCACTTATCTTAATTAAATATAGACTAGAGTGGGAATAGTAAATTAATTAAGTTCAGTGTCCAGCATCTACCCTAATTAAATATAGATTGGAGTGGGAATAGTAAATTAATTAAGTTCGGTGTCCAGCACTTATCTTAATTAAATATAGATTGGAGTGGGAATAGTAAATTAATTAAGTTCTGTGTCCAGCACATACTCTAATAAAATATAGGTTGGAGTGAGAATAGTAAATTAATTAAGTTCAGTGTCCAGCACTTATCTTAATTAAATATAGACTGGAGTGGGAATAGTTAATTAATTAAGTTCAGTGTCCAGCACCTACTCTAATGTAATATAGGTTGGAGTGAGAATAGTAAATTAATTAAGTTCAGTGTCCAGCACTTATCTTAATTAAATATAGAGTGGAGTGGGAATAGTAAATTAATTCAGTTCAGTGTCCAGCACATACTCTAATTAAATATAGGTTGGAGTGAGAATAGTACATTTATTAAGTTCAGTGTCCAGCACTTATCTTAATTTAATATAGACTGGAGTGGGAATAGTAAATTATTTTAGTTCAGTGTCCAGCACCTACCCTAATTTAATATAGGTTGGAGTGAGAATAGTAAATTAATTAAGTTCAGTGTCCAGCAGTTATCTTAATTAAATATAGACTGGAGTGGGAACAGTAAATTAATTAAGTGCAGTGTCCAGCACCTACTCTAATTTAATATAGGTTGGAGTGAGAATAGTAAATTAATTATGTTAATTGTCCAGCACTTATCTTAATTAAATATAGACTAGAGTGGGAATAGTAAATTAATTAAGTTCAGTGTCCAGCATCTACCCTAATTAAATATAGATTGGAGTGAGAATAGTAAATTAATTAAGTTCAGTGTCCAGCACTTATCTTAATTAAATATAGATTGGAGTGGGAATAGTAAATTAATTAAGTTCTGTGTCCAGCACATACTCTAATTAAATATAGGTTGGAGTGAGAATAGTAAATTAATTAAGTTCAGTGTCCAGCACTTATCTTATTTAAATATAGACTGGAGTGGGAATAGTTAATTAATTAAGTTCAGTGTCCAGCACCTACTCTAATGTAATATAGGTTGGAGTGGGAATAGTAAATTAATTCAGTTCAGTGTCCAGCACATACTCTAATTAAATATAGGTTGGAGTGAGAATAGTAAATGTATTAAGTTCAGTGTCCAGCACTTATCTTAATTTAATATAGACTGGAGTGGGAATAGTAAATTATTTACGTTCAGTGTCCAGCAGCTACTCTAATTTAATATAGGTTGGAGTGAGAATAGTAAATTAATTTAGTTCAGTGTCCAGCAGTTATCTTAATTAAATATAGAATGGAGTGGGAATAGTAAATTAATTAAGTTCAGTGTCCAGCACATACTCTAATTAAATATAGGTTGGAGTGAGAATAGTAAATTAATTAAGTTCAGTGTCCAGCACTTCTCTTAATTAAATATAGACTGGAGTGGGAATAGTTAATTAATTAAGTTCAGTGTCCAGCACCTACTCTAATGTAATATAGGTTGGAGTGAGAATAGTAAATTAATTAAGTTTAGTGTCCAGCACTTATCTTAATTAAATATAGACTGAAGTGGTAATTATTAATTAATTCAGTTCAGTGTCCAGCATATACTCTAATTAAATATAGGTTGGAGTGAGAATAGTAAATTTATTAAGTTCAGTGTCCAGCAGTTACTTTAATTTAATATAGACTGGAGTGGGAATAGTAAATTAATTAAGTTCAGTGCCCAGCAACTATTCTAATTTAATATAGGTTGGAGTGAGAATTGTAAATTAATTAAGTTCAGTGTCCAGCACTTATCTTAATTAAATATAGACTGGAGTGGGAATAGTAAATACATTTAGTTCAGTGTCCAGCAGCTACCCTAATTTTATATAGGTTGGATTGAGAATAGTAAATTAATTAAGTTCAGTGTCCAGCAACTACCCTAATTAAATATAAATTGGAGTGAGAATAGTAAATTAATTAAGTTCAGTGTCCAGCACTTATCTTAATTAAATATATATTGGAGTGGGAATAGTAAATTAATTAAGTTCAGTGTCCAGCACATACTCTAATTAAATATAGGTTGGAGTGAGAATAGTAAATTTATTAAGTTTAGTGTCCAGCACTTTTCTTAATTAAATATAGACTGGAGTGGGAATAGTAAATAAATTTAGTTCAGTGTCCAGCAGCTACCCTAATTTTATATAGGTTGGAGTGAGAATAGTAAATTAATTAAGTTCAGTGTTCAGCAGTTATCTTAATTAAATATAGACTGGAGTGGGAATAGGAAATTAATTAAGTTCAGTGTCTAGCAGCTATTCTAATTTTATATAGGTTGGAGTGAGAATAGTAAATTTATTAAGTTAAGTGTCCAGCACCTACTCTAATTTAATATAGGTTGGAGTGAGAATAGTTAATTAATTATGTTCAGTGTCCTGCACTTATTTTAATTAAATATAGACTGGAGTGGGAATAGTAAATTAATTAAGTTCAGTGTCCAGCAACTACCCTAATTAAATATAAATTGGAGTGAGAATTGTAAATTAATTAAGTTCAGTGTCCAGCACTTATCTTAATTAAATATAGATTGGAGTGGGAATAGTAAATTAATTAAGTTCAGTGTCCAGCACATACTCTAATTAAATATAGGTTGGAGTGAGAATAGTAAATTAATTAAGTTCAGTGTCCAGCACTTATCTTAATTAAATATAGACTGGAGTGGGAATAGTTAATTAATTAAGTTCAGTGTCCAGCACCTACTCTAATGTAATATAGGTTGGAGTGAGAATAGTAAATTAATTAAGTTCAGTGTCCAGCACTTATCTTAATTAAATATAGACTGGAGTGGGAATAGTAAATTAATTTAGTTCAGTGTCCAGCACCTACTATAATTTAATATAGGTTGGAGTGAGAATAGTAAATTAATTAAGTTCAGTCTGTAGTGGGAGTAGTATGTTAATTAAGTTTGGTAAATAGCAAATATTAGAATTAAATATAGAGTTGAATAGGAACAGTTAAATTAATTTGTTTTAATTTACTAAAAATCTGTAGATTTTAGTTTTGGTTGGATAAAAGATAGAAGTTATATCAGAATGCAAATTCCAATTTTTTTTATAAAATAGTAGAAAGGAAAATAAGATTTGTTTTATAGTTGTTGGAATGTATATTCATTAGAGAGAAAATATTGTTTATTATTACACATATTCTAATAATTAAATCATTGAAATAAACATGTAATAAAATAATTAATATTTAACATTTGTATTATAGTCATAATTTTTTTATAATGGATATATATTTGTTTAATGTATATTTTGGACATGAATATATGAACACACAAAATAATTAAAAATAAAAAAATATGATTTTTATAGCTGTTTAATATTTTTAAATTTATATTGTGTACTCTCAAAATTTTTAGACTTTATTATTTGAATTTATATGAAATTGTATGTTTTGAAATATATGATTAATATATTTTAATTATTAATATTTATATTACATAATTAATATTGAAATTGTTTACATTTTAGAATATGTATTTTTTTATTTTTTTTAGGTATGTTGTAGATACAATATATTAATTATATCATGTTTATCAATTTATTTTGGTAATATATACAGTTTTATTATTATATTCATAAAAATATTTTATTTATTATATTTATTTTTATACGTTAAATAATTTTCACATAGATAAAAAAAATAGGTATTCTTTTTGAGTATTTTATTCTAATGTTTTACTAATTTTTAAAGTAATGTGTAATGTTAAATAAATAGTTAGGGCATTTATTGGTATTTTTTTAGTTGTTATGTTTGTTTGGGTCTTTTATTTTGTAACCGCTCGCTGTTGTTTTGGGTTATTTTGGTCGAATCCAGGTCGCGGTCGGGAGCTGTTTCGCGTTTGAGAAGGTAAGAGTTATTTTCTTTATTATTAAATAGTTTTAAGTGTTTTGTGGAAGTAGTAATGTTGTAATAAGTGTGTATGGATTGATGTTTTAGAAGTTAGGGTGTTAGTAATAGTTTGTATACGGGTTTATAATTTACGTTGTGTTCCGTGTTTGTGGCTTTGTTAGTGTTTTGTTATTTCGGTGTGTTAAAGTTTTATAGTGTTTGAATAACGTTTGTAGTGATGTTTTTAGGTGCCTTATGTGTGTTTGTGTGTGGGTGGGAATGTTTGTTTCTCTTTTGTAGGTTTTACGGAGAAGATATTTTCGTCGGTTTCAAACACCTTATTTTTTTTAAAGGAAGTGTGTATTAGTTGTGTTTACTAATATTTATTTTACACTTCCTTTATTGTTCGGGTTTCCAGGAGCGGTTATTTACCTTTTTAATATTTTTCGGGATTTTTATGGTTAATGGATAGTCGTTTTTTTGCGTACACGTTGTTTTCGATAAACAGTTGTATTTTTACATTTTATTTGGATTTTTTTTTGATACCTATGGATTTTGAACTATCTGGATTTATTTGGAAGGAATGTTATTATCTCATTGGAGCAACTACACAGGTAAGTTAATTTAAATATTTTAATTGTTGGTGGCCAAACCTTATATATCTAATATTGTTGTTGTGTACTTGGTTTGTTTAATTATGTTGTCTAAATATATGTCGATGTAATTGATTTATATATTTTAGACCACATAATTAAATATGTGATATAATAAAGTGGTTTATTTATGTTGTGATAGTTGTTTTAGTAGAATTGTGGGTTAATATTTAGGAAAGGGTTTAGAAGAGAGTTTGAGCTATTATATTTAAGTACTCAAGTCCTCTTGTGGATGGGTATAGCTGTACCTGTTGTTGTAGGTAATTATACATTTGAGTAGTTTGTCTAGATTGTTTTGGTTTTAATTGTAGGACAGATTGTTGCATTCTTAATTCTTGGAAACTTTGTTCCTTTTGTATGGCAATTAGTAGTTTTTGTAGTGTTGGAGTTGTTCTCCCAGTAGAAGTTAGGAATGCATTATGCCAGCCCTCGACGGCGTTGTTAGTTTTGGCTTGTTGGTTAAGTGTACTTACATATACATTCCACCAAGGTATTTGGAACTTGGGCTGACGTCTATGGCCTGATCTGTGTAGTCTCCCCACCCAGGTATCCTCAAAATAATCTAAGAGGGGAGATAACTTTACTTCATTTTGTTTGTAGAATGGACTTTCTAATAAAAGATTGTAATGTTCTGCAACATCTGTGGTTGGTACATAAGCTAGGGCTGTTAGAAGTTTTATTTGATGTGCAAAACTTATGTTAGTGGCATATTCTACACTTAGTGAAGATTTTTGTAAATGTCTCCATATACATTGGTTTAGATGGAAGTAACATCCTTGGATAGCTGTATGGGGGTACAGTTTTAGAATGCAATTTATCATGGCTTGCTCAAAGTCTATGATAATTCTTTGAGGGTAAAAATCATTTGATTCTTGTTTTAGTTTTCCTAGCATTTCATTATATGTTGTGTTTTGTTTGTTAGGTAATAGTGCATAAATTAAAGGTATGGAAGTGTTTGTGTATTGTGTAAAGCTGGTAGAATGGTTTTGGGCATATTGTAAAGGTGCCATCCATCATCCATGTTTGGCATTGTTGCAGTTTAGTTATATTGTTTGCAGTAGCAAACATTATGATTCTTTTTTCTGTGCTTTTGTTATCAAAAAAAATAAAAGGTTCATTATTGTGGGTGATAGTTAATTCTGGTGGAATGATGATCTCTTGAAAAGTTTTAGGGGATGGTATAGTTGTCGTGGTTGCTTTTTTGGTCCTAGCAATAGTTCTTTTTATAGTAGCAATTGATGCTAATTGGCCTCTTGCTTCTTTGGGCACTCTAGGTAATAGTTCTTTTAGGATTACACTTGTAGCAGTTTGTGAACCAGTGCTTAATTCTTTGATATTTTCAAGGGTTGATCTGACTTCTATTTCAGAGAGATTGGGTGGATGGTTATGCTCTCTTGTATATAGTACAGTTGTTTCTCTTGTTGTTGCTCGTCCGTAGCATTTGTTAGAATAATATTTAGAACACTTCCAGTTCACTTTTCGGTCCGTCTGCTTTTCTTGGGTGTATGTGTAACCCATGTAACACAATAGGAATTTTCCTTTCTGCGAAGTTATAAATTGGGCTTCTTCTGTCATCGTGATGTGTTAGAAATCTGGAAAAAATGTATATGAAAATATATGCAATAGTACTTTATATATTAAAATGAAAATAGCAAAAAAGCTTTTTTTTTATATATACTTACCAAGTGTTTTTGGTTGTATTTGAATGAAGATGTTTGTAGACAAAATGCTGTTTAGTTGATGTAGTCTCTGAAAGTTAAAGAACATATATTGTTTTGGTTGGTTTAGTTTTTTAAGTGGGGTGGTATTGCTGTTTGGTATAGACTATATTTTTTTTGATGAAACGTATTTGATTGTTTTACAAATCAACAACTCAAAAAACATTCCCCCGCCTTCACCTGTCCCGGAAGTACCACACATTTATCATCAAGACAAATTATTCAGGAGAAGGAACAACCTTCCCACCCAGTTCTCTACCCCCCCCTCCCCCACCACATGTCAATGTACCCCCGTCCCCTACCCCTCTTACTATGTGCCCCTCCTCCCTAATAAATAAGATGCAGTAGCCCAACCTCTCCCTAAGCAAACAGAGCCTTCCCTCATGCCCAGTGGTATAGACTATAGGTGTTAATTTATACAGGTTTTTTAAAACTTAAAAAAGAGAACATGGATTTGTTTAGGGGTTTAGGATGTTTTGGGGTTTGAGTAGGATTTAATTAATATTTTATAAAGTATTTTGATAGTATACTTACTTTTTAGTGAGTCTTTTCTGGCAATCTTCAATATTTTCTTTAGCTGTTTGGAGTAATATCTGTAGTGGAAACATAAAGAGATGGAATATATAAGTTAGTTATTTATTTGAGTAAAGATAAATTAGTATTTTAGTTTAATTTGGCAGTTTAGTTAGAAAAGAATATTTACTTACGTTTTTAGAATAGTAGTAGGATGTAGGTTTCTGCTGTTTAGCAGAGTTTCTTCTTCGTTCAATGCTTTGGTTTAAGGCACAGTAGAAGACTTGTTTTAATTGGTTTATATAGTGGTTTTAAATTGTTTCTTGAATGTTATTGGTTGTTTTCTGTATGTGGCCTTTCTATTGGATGGTTTGAATTTTTTTTAGTTAATTGGTTTCCTTTTATGGAAAATGCTAAGTAACAGTATATTTAGTTTTAAAGGAGGAGAGTTTTAAATCATTATATATAAAAAGATTGTTTATAATGTGTAGTATTTTTTTTTAAATGTGTTCGAAATGCAAATGTGATAATTATTTCAGTTTTTTTTATTATGTTGTTAAATATTGAGATCGCTATGAATGTTATGTTTATGTTTAAGTAGAATCTCATTTGAAAATGTATGTTTTCGGAAAATATTGTCTTTATGTTGTTTAAAGTATTGGTTTTATTAGTATTAGAATTGTCGATATATTTAAAAAAAACGATATTATTGATGTCTATATTTTGGTTATCGATATTTGTGACATGTGTCATATTTATTTACTCATGTCGATATTTAGTATTGCGATATTTATGTGTGCGATTTTTGTGTGATCGATATAATTGTATTACGATATTGTAGTGTCGATATTAGTGTAGTTTTTTAAATAAGTATACAATGTCGATATTTTTGATGTCGATATATTTGATGCGATATTTGTGTAGTTCGATAATGTGTCTGTCGATAATATGTCAGAGATCCGCCATATCATGCAGATTATTTGAATCTTTCAGCTCTTTTCTTCAGTGGTGTTTTTCCTTTCATACAGGACATACTGGGGTAACACATTACCTAGCCGACTTTTTGTTTATGGGTAAAGCCAACTCTCAGCAATGTAGTAAGGCTCTACAGGATTTCAAAAGTTTGGTTAAGATTTAGGTGTGCCTTTAGCAGAGGATAAGACAGAAGGTCCCTGTTGTTGCCTCACATATCTAGGCATTGAAATTGATACTCATGAAATGCAGGCCAGCTTACCTCAGAAAAAGATAATTGAAATAACTAAACTTTTGGAACATGCTCGCACGGTTGAGAAGCTAACTTTGTTGGAAGCCCAATGCTTATTAGGCCATCTTAATTTTGCCTGTAAAGTCATTCGCGCAGGCAGGACTTTTTGCAGGCGTTTGGGTTTTTCTATGTCAGGTCTGAAGCTTCCTCACCATAGAATTAGGATAACGGCCCAAATGCAAGCAGATTTTGAGGTTTGGTCCACATTTTTGTCTGAATTTAATGGCGTAACACTCTGGTCTCTGGGCGAAGATTTCATTTAATCATTTCTGATGCTTCTGGTGCTACTGGTATTGGCCTTTTCAGGGAGGGGAAGTGGTGCGCGGAAAGATGGCCGGCTAGTTTGGCTACAGAAAAGAAAAGTATAGCTTTCTAAGAATTTTTCCCTTTAATAGTGGCTCTAGTTGTTTGGGGAACTAAATTAGCTGACAGAACGGTGTTATTCAATGTAGACAACAAGACAGTAGTTGATTTAATCAACGGTCAGAAACCTAAAGACAACTAATTGTTGAAGTTACTGCAAATTTTCATGTTAGGCTGTTTAAAGTTTAACATTATTTTCAAAGTAAGGCACATATCTGGAATAGCAAATAACATCGCGGATGTCCCATCTCGTTTTCAGTGGGAGAGATTCCGTGGTTTGGCGCCAGGAGCAGACATACGGAAGACTCAGATACCCAGCGAGATATGGAATCTGGTGATATGAATATTTACCGTCTCATCGAGCATTCATTAGCAATAAGTACAAAACTGGCTAACAGAAGAGGTTGGCTGGAGTTTTTAGACTCAGGTGCTGCATATAGAAATATTGATAGAATTGGTTTAGAACAGCGGAGAGGGGATGTAGTTAAGTTCATTATGCTTAATGTCAATAAGAACATTTCTTCCACTACGATAGCCGGTAAGCTAGCCGGTATATCATTTTATGGGAAGTTTTTCTGGGGCTACGAGCCATCGGCAGGTGAGATGGGCAGGAGAATTCTACAGGGCTGGGCTAAGACTAAAAAGAGAGGCTTATAGAAAAGAGAGCCTATATCGCTAAAACAATTACATAAGATAATTAGCAACCTTCAGGAGGTTTGTTTTTCTGATTTTTAATTTCATTTATTTAAATTGTGCATGATTTGGCTCTTTTTTGGTGCCTATAGGGTATCTGAATTGTTGGGAACTTCAATTAACGACAACATAAAAAAAGAAAACATATCTTTGATGCTTTCAAACAGAAATTTTTCTTGAGCACTCAAAAACGGACCAAATGGGCAAAGGTTCAAAAGTGGTATTGCACGCTATTGGCGGTTTTTTATGCTCTGTCCAAGCATGATTAAAATTTCTAACGGTTGGAGGTGCAACTTCAATTTTTATTTTTAGGTATCAGAATGGTTCTCAGCTAACTGCCTCTCAATTGTTGCCCGGTTTACGGAAGTCATTATTGATAATGGGTAAGGATCCAACTAAGTTTGGCACACATTCCTTTCGTATTGGGGCAGCATCAGAGGCAGCACGATGGGGATTTTCTATTAGTGATGTTAAAAAATTGGGACGTTGGTACTCAGATTGTTGCTTACGCTATATTAGAAAGTTGGACCAGGACAGTTAATGTGGGGAATATTAATTGTTTTTCTCTTTTTAGGATTGGTAACAAATTTGGCAATGCATCAACACATAGGTGCCAATTCCGATCCGGTAAAAACCGGGTACGAACCGTCGGACGGAGCCTTTTCTCCGTCCGACTCGTACCCGGTGCGAAATCCATCCGAAAATGCAAGTACGATTCATACGGAAACACCATTTCCGTACGAATCGAACAAAACACCGACCGAACAGAAACTAAACACAATTCCGATCCTGAAAGGCGCCGACGTGACGTCGGTACGCATCCAGCCTACGTTTCACGAACCAGGAAGTACGATTCGAACCGACGTCATCCCGCACGGTAAATATTTACCGGCTGCCAAAAACTGCCGGGAAATCAGGACGACACACACAAGGAGCAGCTGGACGCGACGAACAGACATGGACCCGAACCTACGTGCCATCCCTGCCCTCCTAGCAGTCCACCTGGCGTACAGGAACCGACGCAGACGCCGCAGAAGGTCAGCACAACAACCAGGGGCAAAGGGGGGGGCAGGGGCAGGACACACAACACCAACACATGGTACCAAATCACACATGGCCTGGACATACCTGACCATCAGGGCCTGGACACTGCCAGGGTGTGGGGGCGAGGCCAGCAACGCAAGCGTCCGCCACAACGGAAGTGGATGGTCACGCGAACCGGTACGTACCCTACCCAGGCCGCAAGAGCGTGGGTACGGAACGTACCACGCGTCCCCCTACGTCACTCCAACAATGGCGGTACGGCCCGTACCCACGTCAGAAAGGCCTTGGTACAGCTCGTACCAGCATTGCTGGGGTCATGTAGGGGTACGCGTGGTACGACCCGTAGCCACGCCCCCAAGGCCTGTGTACGGTGCGGACCCCACGGCACCGCAACAATGGGGGACGCACCGTACCCACCCACCAAAGGCATGGGTACGGCCCGTACCCAGGCACGCAGAGCGTGGGCAGGGGTATGTACGGACCGTACCCCCACCCGTGGAAGTACGGCCCGTACCCCCACCCATGCATGTACGCCCCGAACCCCCACCCGTGTATGTACGCACCCAAGCACCACCCGTGTATATACGCCCCGAACCCCCACCCGTGTATGTACGCCCCGAACCCCCACCCGTGTATGTACGCACCGAACCCCCACCCGTGTATGTACTCCCCGAACCCCCACCCGTGTATGTACGCCCCGAACCCCCACCCGTGTATGTACGCACCAAACCCCCACCCGTGTATGTACGCCCCGAACCCCCAGCCGTGTATGTACGCACCCAAGCACCACCCGTGTATATACGCCCCGAACCCCCACCCGTGTATGTACGCCCCGAACCCCCACCCGTGTATGTACGCACCGAACCCCCACCCGTATATGTACGCCCCGAACCCCCACCCGTGTATGTACGCCCAGAACCCCCACCCGTGTATGTACGCACCAAACCCCCACCCGTGTATGTACGCCCCGAACCCCCAGCCGTGTATGTACGCACCCAAGCACCACCCGTGTATATACGCCCCGAACCCCCACCCGTGTATGTACGCCCCGAACCCCCACCCGTGTATGTACGCACCGAACCCCCACCCGTGTATGTACGCACCAAACCCCCAGCCGTGTATGTACGCACCGAACCCCCACCCCACCCTGGTATGTACGCCCCGAACCCCCACCCGTGTATGTACGCCCCGAACCCCCACCCGTGTATGTACGCCCCGAACCCCCACCCGTGTATGTACGCACCCAAGCGCCACCCGTGTATGTACGCACCAAACCCCCAGCCGTGTATGTACGCACCAAACCCCCACCCGTGTATGTACGCACCCAAGCGCCACCCGTGTATGTACGCACCGAACCCCCACCCGTGTATGTACGCACCAAACTCCCAGCCGTGTATGTACGCACCGAACCCCCACCCCACCCTGGTATGTACGCCCCGAACCCCCACCCGTGTATGTACGCACCCAAGCGCCACCCGTGTATGTACGCACCAAACCCCCAGCCGTGTATGTACGCACCGAACCCCCACCCCACCCTGGTATGTACGCCCGAACCCCCACCCGTGTATGTACGCCCCGAACCCCCACCCGTGTATGTACGCACCCAAGCGCCACCCGTGTATGTACGCACCGAAACCTCACCCGTGTATGTACGCACCCAAGCGCCACCCGTGTATGTACGCACCGAAACCTCACCCGTGTATGTACGCACCCAAGCGCCACCCGTGTATGTACGCACCGAAACCTCACCCGTGTATGTACGCACCGAACCCCCACCCGTGTATGTACGCACCAAACCCCCACCCGTGTATGTACGCACCCAAGCGCCACCCGGCCACCCGTGTATGTACGCACCGAAACCTCACCCGTGTATGTACGCACCGAACCCCCACCCGTGTATGTACGCACCAAACCCCCACCCGTGTATGTACGCACCGAACCTGCTATAAGAATGGGGTGTGCCAAACACCCCCAGCAGTGCCCAGACACAGGAGGGGTGGGTGCAGGGTCCTCCCAGCAGTGCCCAGACACAGGAGGGGTGGGTGCAGAGTCCTCCCAGCAGTGCCCAGACACAGGAGGGGTGGGTGCAGAGTCCTCCCAGCAGTGCCCAGACACAGGAGGGGTGGGTGCAGAGTCCTCCCAGCAGTGCCCAGACACAGGAGGGGTGGGTGCCTATCACTCCCAGCAGTGCCCTGAGACAGGAGGGGTGTGTGCCTATCACTCCCAGCAGTGCCCAGACACAGGAGGGGTGGGTGCAGAGTCCTCCCAGCAGTGCCCAGACACAGGAGGGGTGGGTGCCTATCACTCCCAGCAGTGCCCTGAGACAGGAGGGGTGTGTGCCTATCACTCCCAGCAGTGCCCAGACACAGGAGGGGTGGGTGCAGAGTCCTCCCAGCAGTGCCCAGACACAGGAGGGGTGGGTGCCTATCACTCCCAGCAGTGCCCTGAGACAGGAGGGGTGTGTGCCTATCACTCCCAGCAGTGCCCAGACACAGGAGGGGTGTGTACCTATCACTCCCAGCAGTGCCCAGACATAGGACAATATACCCCATCAACAAGTTCAGTGACCTACAAGGGTGATACCCCAGATGCAGGCGGAGCCATCGCTGAGCCAGCATGGCTATATTGAACGGCAACCCTCACACATCCAGGAAATGTAGACACAGCACAGCACAGCATTTGGGAGACACCCTGCAGGGAAAATGGCCTGCTCCACAGAGGATGGAACACACCTTGGGACAATGTCACCATACAGTGAGAGCAAACATGACCAAATACCATTGGCAGAGACCTTTGTGATGGCACGCAGATGGCAGGGTACACCCCATGAGCAGCACACTCCAACATTTCACAGACCCCTAACACATTATCACCACCCCAACGCAGGGAGCACCAGCACCAACAGCAAGTCCAGGAAAGCATCAGTGTGCAAAACCAAAAGAAAAGGCTTTATTCAGCAGGAAAATATATCTGAGAAAATGTCCACTATGTACAAGGGCCATGGGCCAGCCCAGCAGCAAAGTCCGGGGGGGGGGTACACATCGGGACGTGTGTCCCCTAGCTTGCCTGCACAGTTCACAAGTCCATTTCATCCACAGAAGAGGGGGCATCAGGGGGGAGGGTGGAAACAGGCACCGCAGGGACAGGAGGGGAAAGGGTAGGTGTTGTGGGTGCAGGGAGGGATGATTCTGCCACAGGGGGGGTGCCAGCGCCAAAGGTGGAGGACAGAATGGCGCTGCACACGTCGGCAAGTTCCCCCAGTGACTCCCCCGCACCCAATCCAACCACAGGCCCCAAGGAGGGGGGGGGGGCAAAGGGATGGGTCGCAGCGCCACTGGGGGAGGGTGTGGACAGGGTGGGGGACTCAACTCCCCTGGCCGGGTCCCGCCTCCACCGCTTGCGGGGTGGTGTCATCCTGGGGCTGGGGGGCACACTCGCAGTGGATGATGCTGTCACTGACTGTTGGCCAGGAGAGCTAAGGGGAGTGGATTTGGAGGGAGTGGGTTGTGTGGAATGCGGACTCCCACTGTGGCTGCGTGTTCTACGTTTCCCCCCCGACCCAGTGGGTGTGCCTTCCTCACCCTGTGTGTGCGTGACAGGAGGTGTGCGCTTCGACTTCCCTGGTGGTGTGGTGCCTGTGTCTGTTGGGGTGCGTGCACGCTGACGTCTGGATGTGAGTGGGACAGGCACGGGAGTGGGAATTGTGGATGGGGCAGGGGTAGGGGGTGTTACGCAGCGCTGCAGGAGATCCAGTGCTGCAGTCAGTGTGGAGTCTATGGACCTCAGCAACTGCCGTTGGTCAGACTGCGCAGCCGACATGCCCTCCATGTATGCCTCCATCTGGGTCAGCACCTGGGTGTGGGCATGGAGGACATTTAGCATCGCAGTCTGACCAACCTGCAACTGCCTCAGGATGTCCACAGACTCCGCACTCACCGCAGCAGTGGTGACAGGGGCAGGGGGTGCGGTGCCTGGCAGGAAGGAGACATGTGGGGACCGAGCACGGAGGGAAGGGCCACGAGCATGTGGGAGGCCGGTGATGGAACCTGAGGTGGCGGGGGGATGTGGAGGGCTGCCATCAGCTGGGGGGGCAGACTCCGCCACCTCTGGGAGCTCAGCCTCGGACCCGTCTGCGTCATAGTCTGTGTTGGCAGTCAACAGGTCCTCTGCCTCACTCCCTTCGGCCTCCGTGCCACTCCATGTGCCAGACAGGACAGCACTGCTGGCACTGGTGCTCAATCTCTCCTCCCGGTCCGTGCTAGTGTCTCCTTCCGTGTCCCCCGGCGATGCTGTGGGCAAGGTGAAGAGACAGGAGAAAATCAGACACCTGTACACTTATGTCACATGAGTCAAATATACATAGGTCACATTGCATAGCCTGAAAAGCAACAGGAGTAACACCTACAAAACAATGTACACATGTAGGCCATGGAACACACAGTTTTTCGACCCACCATGCCACTGAGACACAATGGAGATCATGACACAACAGCAAATCACTGCACCTGAAATTTTAGAGAGGAGCCAGCCTCTGGGGACAAATGTGCACAGCACCTGCACCACACTGCGTCGTCAAAAAGGGATGAGCATGAATCATATCCATTTACTCTTGCCGCATCCTGCAAAGGCAATACATGAAACCAGGCC
Source organism: Triturus cristatus (assembly GCF_964204655.1). Classification (NCBI taxonomy): domain Eukaryota; kingdom Metazoa; phylum Chordata; class Amphibia; order Caudata; family Salamandridae; genus Triturus; species Triturus cristatus. The sequence continues at coordinate 591,820,854 of NC_140581.1, read as the reverse complement.
ACACATGACAGGGTCACTGCACCTTGAGCGTATGTCCAGTCAAACATCACACACAGGCTAAACCCAGCAAGGAGGATGAAGCTTCTGACATGTAGGCCTTGTACGCACAAACCACCCACACCTGAGACAATCTCATTGAGACGGAGAAAGTATGTACACCTCTTACTCTGGGATGGAAACACATGGCCTCCACTAATTCATGACTGTACACACACAGCCCCTGGTGGCCATGTCCACACATCATTGACAGGCAAACATCATCAGATTGTCTCAACAACACACACAGGTAATGCCCACTGTGAGTATGCACAAGCAAAATGGGTCCCCCTGTACAGTGGACACATGTAGCAACCTGTAGGTCCTAACAGTTGAGCCCAGGGTACAATGCCACCCTACCCAACCCATGGTGAAGACACAGTGAATGGCCATATTGTTGGATGACGCACATGATACCTAGGAAGAGGTGCCCCAGGGCACAGTAGTGCCCACACTCCTCCATGGTCCAGGATGGACATGACTGCAAATTAAGCAACCGTCCCTGCACTTAGCAGGCCTCCCACTCAGGCACATCATGTCAGAGGGCACACAATTGGACATGCATGCTGGAAGGCTGTACATTTTGGAGACACACCCCTATGTCGTGATTCACAATCAGTGCCAAGTGACATGGACACCACAATGACTGAAATTGGCCATGGCACACGCAAGGTCCCCATACCTGTGGCACATCACCCCCACACATGATGCTGATAGCATAGGGCACCTGCATGAACTGCCTGCCTAAATAACCTTGTGCAAGAGTGGCTACAGACAGACCAGGGAACACATTGCAAGGAGGGGAAGGGAGGGAGTGAGAACAGCACTGTGCTACTTTGTGGAGAAGTTGACGCACTGCACAATCAAACCCTGGCAGTGTATCCATGCAACTGCACACTTACATTGGCTGGGGACACACAACTGACACACATGTACCTACCCCCTTCCTGCTGCTGCCTCTCCTGTAGGCGCCTGTCCATATCGGGGAAGACCACCGCCAGCACACGCTTCTGGATGTGGGTCAGACGACGGCACCCACGGTTCTTACGGCTCTCAGGTGAGTCCCCCAGCAGGAGCCGTGCAATCCTCCTCGTCCAGCACCGGATGTCCTGCCAGCGTTTCCTCACCTGAGACAGGCTCCGCCTCCGACCCTCTGTACCCCTCACGGCACTGACGGCTTCCCTCCAGATCTCCCCCTTGGCAATGGCGCCTACCTGTGAGGATGCAAAAGAGAGAATACATTATTCCACATGAGCAAAGACACAGAGACACACATATAGAACAATCCTCATTATGAACAGGCCATGGTATGCATGCAACTAATTGCACCTTTGTCATAGGGACATTATCCACTGTGGAAGGCCAAATGCACTACGTGCCAGTGAAAGCACACGGGTGGCATGAGGGGTACCACACACTCACTGACCAGGGATCACACTGTGCCTCACAGGCTACACCAGGATTATGTACAGCACCTCACAGCAGTCACCTGCCCCAGCACACTGATGCTACCTCAGCAGAGTACACAGACACACACAGGTACAGGACAATCACATGGCATTGCCAACTGCGGGTACACACCTCACTCTGCCCATGTGCCAGTAGACGGGGGTGTCACAGGTGTGGGGCTGGCTCAGCACGGCATGCACACAGAACTGCTCCCTGCTCACATCGGATGGCCAGGCCATATCCATCCCTCATGCTGCTTGTGTGCAACACTCCCCATATGCACTCACCCACATGACAGGGGACTAACACACACACCAATGTGCAGGGGACGAACACGGCCTTTGGACACTCACAGCACAGGTACACTGAACAAACACACATCCATGGGTACTGACACCTGTCACACTGGGGGGAACACAGGATCACATCAGGACTGTGGAAACAACATCCCCAGGAGGAGTATGCAGGCAGAATGTGGCATGCACCTTGCATTCATTGTCACAGTAGGCACTATGCAAGTGAGGAGTGCACACAGGAAACATAGCATGCTCTGCATGGGTGACATGAGGCCTTCCACACCCTGGGAGCCACTCCAAACAACAGTGCATGTCTGTCACACATGGACACAATGCCAGAAGTCACTGTCACACAAAAGGGGCACAGTCTAAGCTAGTGGAGTCTGCACTCACCTGAACCCCTGGTCGACCATACAGGCTCTGGAACTGTGGGAGGATCACATCTATCAGGGCAAGGTTCTCCTCCTGGGTGAATGGCTGTGACCTCTCCACAGTCCTGGACATGGTGCCAGAGGAATCACTATCAGCAGCAGTGGTCATGGATGAATGGATGTGCAGGCAAGTGCTCTCTCATGGGACCTGGCTGCCTTATATATGCCTGGCTGGCCTGTTCATGTATAGGAGTACAGATTGATTGGTCAGTCACATTAGCATCCTACGTTTCATCCAATCCCTTCAAACCTACCCCAGTGTGTGGCTTTGCATGGTTTCAGTTTTGATAATGATGTCAAGTCAACATCCACATTGCAACAATGTAGATTCTTTCAAACTGACTTCTGCTGTGCACCTGGTGCTCAAATTCAAAAATTTAACTCAGTCTCCATGGCAACCATCAGGCATTTAGGCCCTTATACTTGTCCCTCATGTGTCCCCTATGTGTTTTCATACATTTACACACAGGTACGGTGCGTTCCACGCCCTAGGGCACCCCACAAGCAGTGATACCGACCGTACAAGCGCGTGTACGGTCCGGATCACAATATGGGCGCTGGCGTATGCGTACGCCACAGTAGTACGGACTGTACAAGCGCTTGTGCGGTCCGGATCACAATATGGGCGCTGGCGTATGCGTACGCCACAGTAGTACGGACTGTACAAGCGCTTGTGCGGTCCGGATCACAATATGGGCGCTGGCGTATGCGTACGCCACAGTAGTACGGACCGTACAAGCGCGTGTACAGTCCGTACTACTGTGGCGTACGCATACGCCAGCGCCCATATTGTGATCCGGACCGTACAAGCGCTTGTACGGTCCGTACTACTGTGGCGTACGCATACGCCAGCGCCCATATTGTGATCCCGACCGTACAAGCGCTTGTACGGTCCGTACTACTGTGGCGTACGCATACGCCAGCGCCCATATTGTGATCCGGACCGTACAAGCGCTTGTACGGTCCGTACTACTGTGGCGTACGCATACGCCAGCGCCCATATTGTGATCCGGACCGTACAAGCGCTTGTACGGTCCGTACTACTGTGGCGTACGCATACGCCAGCGCCCATATTGTGATCCGGACCGTACAAGCGCTTGTACGGTCCGTACTACTGTGGCGTACGCATACGCCAGCGCCCATATTGTGATCCGGACCGTACAAGCGCTTGTACAGTCCGTACTACTGTGGCGTACGCATACGCCAGCGGCAATATTGGCCCAGGGACCCTATACACGCACTCCGAGCGTATGTACGGTGCGTTTCACAACTGTCAGTGGTGACAGGCGGCACACAGACAGGAATGGAGCGGACAGGTATTGCCAAGGGTGGACACCAATGCATTGTCTGTGCAATACCACATGTGTGTGACACAGGTGTGTCAGGATGTGATGTGGCACTTTACCCCTGAGGTGTGGGCAAAGCACATGTACGATGAGCTGTGTACACATGTCGTGTGTGATGGTGCGCATTGTACCACACATCCCCTGCACTCCTTTGACATGTGTGCATGTCGTACACACTAGTGGAGCCATGAGTCACTTGCATGTCCCAGTCACGGACACCCGCACCTGTCCCCTGATGCCAGGTACACGGAATATTACACATGACATGTGTATGGCTGCGTTGCACGCTGCAACCATGTCATGTGTGTGGCATGTCTTTCCATGATTTTGCTGTAGGTGTGTGGTTCAATGCATCAGCAGTTGCTGCTGCCAACATGTGTCTGTGTGTCGATGGGCATGGCACACTGTTCCGCACACCAGCCCACATATGTGATTTGCCATGAGGTGTGTATGTATGCAACTACACGGAGTATCAACACAAGTACATATCCACATGCTCCCTATGTATGTTCTGTCTCGACATGTACTCCTCAAAGGCAATGTGTGTGGCCTGTCCTATTCCTATGACATGTGACCAGTGCATATCGCATCCAACTACCTGTCTGTACCATACGCATACTACTTCTGCACATGTGTGGATGTCTGTGAATCCTGTGATGCGTGTGCATGTTCACTTACACTGGCCCACAGCTAGTCTCATGCCATGTCATTGTGATCTTGCCCCCCTCCGTTAGTGGCTGTCCCTTGGTAGGAGTGTCACCTGGCTGGCGTACGTGTCCAGGAAATGTGGCACAGACCTGACTCACAACGTGGCATATGTGTATTGGCTGTGTAACATGTGCTCAGTGCATTGACGATGTTGTTGTACACTGCTCACTCTTAGGTGTTCCTTCCATTTCACTGCAGGGCTCCGCCTCTCCCTCGACGTATGCCAGACATTGCTGCCCTGCATGAACGGGACTGTATACGCCGCTACAGATTCAGCCAACGGTTGATTGATGAGTTGACTGGCCGGCTGGAAGCACAACTCCTCCCGCGCCACAGGTATCCCAGTGCACTGACACCCAAGTTGAAGGTGATGGCATCCCTACATTTCCTTGCCACGGGTACGTTCCAACATACCATTGCTGATGTCGGGGGCATGTCCCAGACGATGTTCAGCCGTGTTCTGCATGATTTCTTAGAGGCCATGTTGGTTCACCTGGAGGAGTACATTAAATTCCCAATTCGTGAGCAGTTGACAGATGTCAAGCGTGAGTTCTATGCCCTGGGAGGGATGCCCCATGTCATTGGGTCCATAGATGGGACACATGTTGCGTTGGTACCACCACAGGCACAGGAGGTGGTGTATAGGAATCGCAAACATTATCACTCCATTAATGCCCTTGTGGTGTGTCTGTCCAACATGGTGATTTCACATGTCTGTGTTCGCTTTCCAGGATCAGCACACGATGCCTTCATCATGAGGCGTAGCAGGCTGCCTGAAATGATGCTGCAGCTGCGGAACGAGCGAGCATGTATTGTTGGTGGGTAGACTCTGGCAGTTCAGTGTTTGGCGTCATCTTCCAATCTCACTGCCTGTGCTGACACACTTCTGTCCATGATGTTTCCTTGTAGGGGACGCTGGCTATCCCAACATGCCATGGCTGATGACGCCTGTCCGCAACCCCAGCACGGCTGCCGAGCACCGCTACAACAACGCACATGGGCGGACCAGGAGAGTCATTGAGAGGACGTTTGGACTTCTGAAGAGCCGATTCCGGTGCCTCCACAAGACCGGCGGAGCACTCCCATATGCCCCGGTGAAGGTGTGCAAGATCATCATCGTCTGCTGCATGCTGCACAACATGGCAGTGGAGGAAGCTGTTCCACTCATACTGGATCAAGATGACCAGGACCATCCACCCGTGGAGGATGAAGGCCTTGGTGACGGGGCAAGTGATGTGGAGGAGGAGGAGGCTGTGGAGGACATGCGGAGTCGGCTCATACGCAACTTCTTTGCTTAGTGGTGAGTTCCAGTGTCTGAGTGTGCACGCATTGGGCCGTGTGTGGCATGTGTTGCAATGTGTGTGTCCATCTGCATGTCTGCCAAGTGAGTCAGTGGTGTGTATTGAAGTGTCACTCAAGTGATGGCGCAATGGAAGGATGTTGTCTGAGGGTCATCATTGTCACCTGTCATGTTAACAACATGATACGTGTTGAGTACATGCTTGCGGATGTGCTCCTTTGTGCTGAATCCTTGTGTGTCTCTCTTCCACAGGTCCATGTGCATGCTGTCTGCTGGTGGCATTGTTGTGCTCCTGCTACTCCTCATGAACACAGCAACATGTGCTGATTCAGCGTCACATGCACGGGCAAGTGTTGAAATCTCCTTAGGGTAAGGGATGCCTCACGTCGTTTTGGGTGTGTGAATTGTTTGTAGTCTGTGTGCACTTCTCCGGTTCATGTGTGTTCCATTTGCATACATGGTGATCCTACATGGGGAACATGACATGGGGCAGGCTTCACCTGGAGCCATGGTCAGACTTGGTGACTGTCATGTGGCAGGGGATTGGGGATTGTGATGAGGCCATCATTGTGTGTAACACTGGCCTCGGAAACATACAGGTTGCACCGGGTTGACATGGTGTGTGATTGCCCCATCAGGGCCTCAATGGTGTATAGCGGCCTCTCCGTGGCAGCAGGGGGTGTTTAGCTGTTATCCGTCACTTGTGTGCCAGGTCAATGGGATTCCAGCATCTGTGTTGCAATGGGGGGTGCCAGTGTTGCTCCCACATGTTCATCCACATGACCTGTGTATGTGTTGACAGAGTATCATTGTCATTCCAACACACATGACTAATAAATTTGTCCCTCTGTCTCCAAGGTGCCTCTTCCCTGTCAATGGTGGCCTGTTGCCACTGTGCGTGCAGCATGTCTGGCATAGTTTTCATAGGTGGTGCATATGTGTCTATGTGTAGAGTGACAAGATGCTAGGGGTTTGTCAGGGAGTGGGAACTGTATTATGCACAAGATGCACAGTTCCATCCACCTCAAGGCAAGAGAGACCATCCCCCAGGGCAACTACAACATCCGTGTCGAATCCTACCCTGCAGTCTACGGACATGTGCCTTACGACTCCCATGGTACTTGTCCATATCCGGAGTGCATCTGCACAGCTCTGCTACTGCGTCGGGCAACCAGGCCACATCAACGTCCAAACGGGATGGGGGGAATGTTTCACAGCCAGCTGCAGGATGACCTTCTCGATCCACGCCCACACTCATGATGCAGCCCACAACCCCAACACAACCATGTGGCACTGTGATCCTAAACTGCATTCTGGCATCTCCATGCATCCAACCTTGGCCTAGCCACCACTCTCAACATCCGCCTGACGCAAGCATGCTGCACATTGTAGGGACACATGTCTAGACATACCTGGGAGCGGCAAGCCAGGTCACTCCACATGATCCCTGACCTCTGCGCATGACTGTTGCTCCCCTGAATGTGTCTGTAGCCACAGTTGTGCGGGAACCACTCAGCTGGTTGGGCCCAGCACAGGTGAGTATGGTACTCCATGTCTGTATCAGATGAGACATTGGGACCCATGTGTGTCCTGGGCAAGACTGCGACCCCACGGTATGGATGGTTGGAGTTAATTCTGAGATCAGGCATGCTTTGACTGTACGACACACACATGTATTGTAATAATGTAGAATCACGGCATCATCTTGTAAGTGTGATTAATTTATTTGTGGTGGGGTACGGGTTTGTGGGGATGACAAGAGGTGCACAGCGGGAGTGTAGAATCCAAAGTTCACTGGGGGAGTTGGTATCCTTGCCGTAGCAAAATGTCAGAGTCCATGCCACAGTCTTCGTCAACATAGGTCAGACAGTGACCAGCAAGTCCATGTGGCAGAGAATGTCATGTGCTGCTATTGGGCCAGAGGGCCAGGTGCCAGGCCAGGTGACCTGGGAGATGGTGATGTTCTGCTGACTCTCACAGTCTTTTTCGTGGACGACCCACCTTCCTTCGGGGACCCTCGGAAGCAGTCCGTGACGATGTCTGTGACGCTCCGTCGGATGAATCCTCCTCCTCCTGATCCCTCCCTGTGTCTGGTAATGGCCTTCGCCTGGTGCCACAGGGAGGGTTGCCCATGTTGTCGGCAATCCGACGGAGTACACCGGTCATTTGGGTTTGCACCGCCACGAGCTCAGCCTGTCTATCCTCCATCCTTCCTTGGTGTTGCAGTTGACAGGCATGTTGCTGGGACTGCAGGGTCTTCATCTCCTGGAGGGTCCCCTTGATGTCATTGAGGGTGGACGCAATCTGGTCCATGCCCCTGGTGTCACGCCGGTATGTATCCAGGATGTTGCTGACCTGGGACACTACCGGGTCCTGAGCTGCCTGGTCAGGTTCGCGCCTCCGCCGTCCTCCACTCCCGCCACCCCTGCCCACGTGCACCTGGCCTGCCGTTGTGGGTGCATCGGGTCTCCGGGACCCCTGAGGGATGGCATCTGCGTTGCCGCCTGCCTCCTCCTGGGTGCCCGGAGGACCGTGTCCCTCCTGGGCAGACTGGCTGGGTGGTCGTGTGCGGGCAGGGCTCCTGGACGTCTCCTGGGATGTGGCAGGAATGGGGGTGGTGGTTGGCACAGTTGTACCTGACGCAGGTGCTGCAGGTGGTTGGACACCAGAGGGGCCAGGTTGGTCTGGGTCATCCACGGAGTGGTGAGAGTCATCGCTGGCGGTGGGGTCCTCATCCCGCGGAGCCTGGTCCTGTGAGACTTCCCCCCCAGTGTTGGGGGGTGTTCGTCGACGTTGACCTGTGTGTGAGAGAGACAATGTTAACAGTGTCACATGTGGCATCCATGTTGCATGCATTTCTGATTTGGCACTCTTCCTCTGGGTAGTTGGATCTGTCCTGCATTCCTCTCACAGTGCACTTGTGCATGGCTATGTCCCTTGGCCACAGCTGTCAGGGCTTTACGCATGTGTGAGACACAATCTTAGTTGATGCATCTATTTGGGTACACAGTCAGCAGTGTGGTGTGCGGGCGTAGCGAGCCATGCAGAGGCGCCTTACGTGTTGCACTGTACGTGGCCAAATGGTGTTTTGCCAAGGCAATTTGATGTTGCAGGTAGGGGACTGAAGCATTTGTGACAGGGTTCTTACCGACACAGTGGGTGGGTATACTGGGTGTGTGGTTAGGTCTGTGCCTGCAGCACGGATGGACTCGTGCACAGATTGACACATGGACCGGTCTTCATCTACGGAAGGGGGGGTTGAGGCACTGCCAGACCTGGTCTGCATGCACACAGTCCACCGGCTGACGAGTGGACATGGCCACACCACCCAAGGGTGATTTAGTCTCCCTGTGTCTCCCTTCCTCCCTCCCTCTGTCACCCTCCTCCCTCCCTCTGTCGGTCTCCCTCTGTCACCCTACTCCCTCCCTCTGTCTGTCTCCCTGTGTCCCCCTCTGTCTCCTTCCCTCTCATTCCCCCTCTCCCTCCCTCTCTTTGTCACTCTCTGTCACCTCAGGCCAGCTTCCTGGGCACACACAGTTAGCCGGTCTTTGAATGGCCATTGGCTTGTTCATGTGAGTTAGTCCCTGTTCTCCGGGCACCCATTGGGCAGTGTGTCTGAGTGTAGGCTGCTGCTGTGGCGGTGTGTGCTGAGACTCTATCAGAGCGATGCATCTTCATTGTCTGCTGTTATGTGCAAATTGTGCCTTCAGACCCATGTCATCCTGCATGGCAGCCACCATTTGCAGGCAAGACAGTACTGTGTGGGTACACACAGTTTGTATGGCTGTGCCCTGGGCCATATGGGCTGAGGGCATTGTTGTGTGCTTGTGAGTTGCTCAATGTTAGTTTTGATGCCCCCACTCCCAGCATCGACCACATCCTGTGTTGTGTTGGTGTTTTGTGTGGCCTGTGACTTGGCATGGCCCTGATTGATGCATGGGGCATGGAGGCGCTAGTGGCATGTGTGTGTTTGTGGAGTGTTGTTGTGTCCGGTGGTGGCTTGGGGGGGGTGGCATGCATGATTGATTGTGTATGGCATCCCCCCCATGTGAGGTGAGTTGTTTGTGTACTCACCAGGGTCTGGGAGTCCTGGCAGTCCGTGTAGTCCCTCCACCGCCAGCGTGGACATCACCTTCTCCTCCCAGGGATGGTATTGTACCGGTCTGGGGGGCGGCCCTCCTCCAGTGATGTTCCCCTGGTTGTGATTGTCAGTCATCTTCCTCTTGACCGTCCTCCGCAGATCGTACCACCTGGATTGGCACTCGTGCCTGGTCCTTCTGGTGGTCCCAACAGCATTCACAGAATCGACGATCCTCTGCCACATGGCCGTTTTTTCGGATATGCTGGTCTGTCTGACCAATGTCCCAAAGAGCTGTGGCTCGACTCTGAGGATTTCGTCGACAAGGATCTCCAGCTCCTCCTTTGTGAACTTTGGATTCTTGGTGGTGGACATGGCGTGGGGTGTGGGTGTGGATGGTTGTGGGGGTGTGGGTGTGGATGGTTGTGGGGGTGTGGGTGTGGATGGTTGTGGGTGTGTGGGTGTGGTAGTGGAGGTGTGTGTGTGAATGTGATGAGGGGGTGTTTGTGTAGGTGGTTGTGTGAAGGTATGCAAGTGTGAGGTTCAAGTATGGTGGTGTGGGTCGTCTGTGGGCTCTGGCAGCAGTGGGTCTGTTGCAAAGGCTCATGGTTTGTGTGTGTGGTCCATTTTTATTGGTCCATTTGTGGGTGTGGCTGTGTTTGAAATTTGTGTGGGTGTGTTATGAGGAGTGATTGAGTTTTGGGCCTCTGTTTGGCAGTTTGGCAGTTGCAGGTGAGTGTATGTGATGTTTGTGGGGTTGTTGGGCATGTTTGGTGGTGTGGGGAAACTCTACTTGACTCTCCTTGTGTAAATATGGTTTGTCCTGGTTCAGTACGTTTTTTTTTGGCGTCAGTACGGTCCGTACATGCACTGGTGGGGGTGCGGTCCGTACATTCCCTGGTGGGGTGGGGGTTTGGGGCGTACATACACGGGTGGTGGTTCGGTGCGTACATACACGGCTGGGGGGGGTTCGGGGGCGTACATACACGGGTGGGGGTTTGGTGCGTACATACACGGGTGGTGGTTCGGTGCGTACATACACGGCTGGGGGGGGGTTTGGTGCGTACATACACGGCTGGGGGGGGTTTGGTGCGTACATACATGGGTGGGGGTTCGGGGGCGTACATACACGGGTGGTGGTTCGGTGCGTACATACACGGCTGGGGTGGGTGTTTGGTGCGTACATACACGGGTGGTGGTTTGGTGCGTACATACACGGCTGGGGGGGGTTTGGTGTGTACATACACGGGTGGGGGTTCGGGGCGTACATACCAGGGTGGGGTGGGGGTTCGGTGCGTACATACACGGCTGGGGGTTTGGTGCGTACATACACGGGTGGGGGTTCGGTGCGTACATACACGGGTGAGGTTTCGGTGCGTACATACCAGGGTGGGGTGGGGGTTCGGTGCGTACATACACGGGTGGGGGTTCGGGGCGTACATACCAGGGTGGGGTGGTGGTTCGGTGCGTACATACACGGCTGGGGGGGGGGTTTGGTGCGTACATACACGGGTGGGGGTTCGGGGCGTACATACACGGGTGGGGGTTCGGGGCGTACATACCAGGGTGGGGTGGGGGTTCGGTGCGTACATACACGGCTGGGGGTTTGGTGCGTACATACACGGGTGGGGGTTCGGTGCGTACATACACGGGTGAGGTTTCGGTGCGTACATACCAGGGTGGGGTGGGGGTTCGGTGCGTACATACACGGGTGGGGGTTCGGGGCGTACATACACGGGTGGGGGTTCGGGGCGTACATACCAGGGTGGGGTGGTGGTTCGGTGCGTACATACACGGCTGGGGGGGGGGTTCGGGGGCGTACATACACGGGTGGGGGTTCGGTGCGTACATACACGGGTGGTGGTTCGGTGCGTACATACTCGGGTGGGGGTTCGGGGCGTACATACACTGCTGGGGTGGGGGTTTGGTGCGTACATACACGGGTGGTGGTTTGGTGCGTACATACTCGGGTGGGGGTTCGGGGCGTACATACACTGCTGGGGTGGGGGTTTGGTGCGTACATACACGGGTGGTGGTTCGGTGCGTACATACTCGGGTGGGGGTTCGGGGCGTACATACACTGCTGGGGTGGGGGTTTGGTGCGTACATACACGGGTGGTGGTTCGGTGCGTACATACTCGGGTGGGGGTTCGGGGCGTACATACACTGCTGGGGTGGGGGTTGGGTGCGTACATACACGGGTGGGGGTTCGGTCCGTACATACACGGGTGGGGGTTCGGGGCGTACATACACGGCTGGGGGGGGGTTGGTGCGTACATACACGGGTGGGGGTTCGGTGCGTACATACACGGCTGGGGTGGGGGTTTGGTGCGTACATACACGGGTGGTGGTTCGGTGCGTACATACACGGCTGGGGGGGGGGGTTTGGTGCGTACATACACGGCTGGGGGGGGTTTGGTGCGTACATACACGGGTGGGGGTTCGGGGGCGTACATACACGGGTGGTGGTTCGGTGCGTACATACACGGCTGGGGTGGGTGTTTGGTGCGTACATACACGGGTGGTGGTTTGGTGCGTACATACACGGCTGGGGGGGGTTTGGTGCGTACATACACGGGTGGGGGTTCGGGGGCGTACATACACGGGTGGTGGTTCGGTGCGTACATACACGGCTGGGGGGGGTTCGGGGGCGTACATACACGGGTGGGGGTTCGGTGCGTACATACACGGGTGGGGGTTCGGGGGCGTACATACACGGGTGGGGGTTCGGTGCGTACATACACGGGTGGGGGTTCGGGGGCGTACATGCACGGGTGGGGGTTTGGTGCGTACATACACGGGTGGTGGTTCGGTGCGTACATACTCGGGTGGGGGTTCGGGGCGTACATACACTGCTGGGGTGAGGGTTTGGTGCGTACATACACGGGTGGTGGTTCGGTGCGTACATGCTCGGGTGGGGGTTCGGGGCGTACATACACTGCTGGGGTGGGGGTTGGGTGCGTACATACACGGGTGGGGGTTCGGTCCGTTCATACACGGGTGGGGGTTTGGTGCGTACATACACGGGTGGGGGTTCGGGGGCGTACATGCACGGGTGGGGGTTTGGTGCGTACATACACGGGTGGTGGTTCGGTGCGTACATACTCGGGTGGGGGTTCGGGGCGTACATACACTGCTGGGGTGGGGGTTGGGTGCGTACATACACGGGTGGGGGTTCGGTCCGTACATACACGGGTGGGGGTTCGGGGCGTACATACTCTGCTGGGGTGGGGGTTCGGTGCGTACATACACGGGTGGTGGTTCGGGGCGTACATACACGGGTGGGGGTTCGGGGCGTACATGCACTGCTGGGGTGGGGGTTCGGTGCGTACATACGCGGGCGGGGGGGGTGGTGGGGTGTTCGGCGCGTATGCGGGCACATGTCTCCATGGTTGCTATGGGAGTTCGGTTCGGACGGTGATTTTTGCGTACGGTTGTGAAATGGGGAGGACGGGAGGGATCGTACTTGCGCAGTCGGACTTTCTTTTTCCGCACGGTGGGTTTTTCGCCCGGGGACGTGTCGGTGACTTTTCCCGACCCGAGGACGTGTGGGGAAATCTTCCCAATGCGATTCGTATGGACTTTTTTCTGTTCGAATCGTACTTGGCAGTTTGTACGCTACTTTGACGATTCGGACGGGAAAAAATCCGGATACGAGTCGGACGGGGAATTTTTTTACCGGATCGGAATTGGCACCATAGTCTGGATTGTTGGTCACTCGTTCATCAAATGGGCAGCCAAGCAAGCGGAAAAACGGCATTTCGGGAAGAATTTGGGTTTTTCTTCTGAAGAAGTGGTTTTATCTTGGTGGGGAAAGAGTGGTATGAAATGGGGGCAGTTCATGCCTTTAATAAGCAGGTTATCTGCTGACAATAAGCCAGAAGTGGTCATGATACATCTGGGGGAAAACGATTTAGTACAGTTGTCAGGGTTGGTGCTTTTAATTGAAATGAAAACGGATTTTGAACTATTTTCAAAGACTTGGCCCAACGCACAACTTGTTTTGACTGCTTTGATGCCTCGTAGAATATGGAGAGGAGCGGACAGATTTACTGCCATTGAATGAGCAAGAAGGAAAGTCAACCGCGAAATGCAGCGTTTCTGTCTCATTAATGGTATACATTATTGGTTCATAATGAGATAACCAAAGAAAACTATCAGTTTTTCAGGCATGATGGTGTGCATCTGTCTTTTATTGGAAATGAAATCTATATTTTAAATATAAGAGAAATGATTTTGAAGATTTTGAATTTACAAACATGGTGTTGACATTATGCTGTTGAAGCGACAGCGTCAGTTTGCAGACTTATCAGTGCATAGCTTTTTTTTCAATGTTTTTTATTAAGACACAGATTTTCTTCTTGTACCCCCCCCTTTTTTTACACCGCCCCCCTCCCATCGTCCCTTTCTCCTCTTACATTACCCCCCACCCCATCTTTTTCCTATTTTTCTCATTATACCTTTCTCTTCATTCATGGTGCACTGCGTTAGTTGATGGTGGTAGTTTTTCTGGATAAATCTTTATTGCTTGTCATTAACTGTTTGGCGACAGTATAATTTTTGTGCTTTCAGGTAGCACTGTTTTTTCATCTTTAAATTAAATCTTTTTCACCAGTTTGGTGAATGTGGTGCTCAAGAATCTTTTTGAATGGTGTATCAACTTTGTTGCTCATTTTTTCAACTTTTGGGGCGGGGGGGGACAGTAAAAACAGTGTGGGGTTTTCCTGGTGGCAGAGTTGGAGGAGATCAAGACAGGCAGGAAGGGTTGGGGGCATTAGGAATAGCTTCGGACAGAGGGAAGCAAGGGAGAGAAGTTGGAGGCAAGAGTTAGGCAGGAGATGGAGTTAGGGGTTTGGGGAGGAGGATTAGGCCGAACAAGGTGGGATAATAGTTGTACAGAGCTATTGCTTAGGGGCGGGGGGTGTTAGTTTGGAATATGTTTGTATTATGATATGTATGCAAATAGATATTGTATTGCCTACCTGTCAATAAAGCGGCCTTTTACCTCAAATTGGGGTCTTGGACATGCTTATTGCCCGAAAAAGGTGCCAGGAACCAACGTTTTCTAAGCAGCCTGCCAGCCCAGCTGCTGAATGTCGGGGTTACCCAATACCAGGGCTATCTATCCTTTCTTTCAAGTCATGCCTCTTTCATCCGCCGATAGACTGCACCTACCCCTAGACACACACTCTCAGGTTTCCATCCCTACTTTAGTCCTTTGCTACTGTCTTCCCCTTCTTTCTCTTGCTCATTCTCCCTTTTTTGCTCTCTCTTTCACGTACTGATGATTAAAAATAAGTCCCAGACCCCAAAAAAGAGTGCCAGTGGACCGCAGCTGCTCAAATTCATTGGTGAGCCTGCATTGTCCTCTCAGAGCATGAGTGATGAGTGTCAATTGCTGAATAGCTGAAGACTTGAGCGCCAGTATTTCACCTGCCATGCCCAGTGACTCCAGCAGTGAGGTTGTAGACACTGCCCAGCATATTATCCACGCAAAATCACACTTGTGGATGGCTGGGCATGGATAAATTATGCTGACTTTCAGCCACCCATTTGTTCTGGATTCAACTACGTGGCACTTTAAAACTTACGGAGTGTTTTCAGTCAGGAACATACAGAAAGAAAATCAAATTTGTTTACCAGCGGTACCTACCTCTATTACGTGAGATTTTTATGAAACTGTGAATCGAAAACTTTATTTAAACGAGGAAGTGGGTTGGATCGAACTATTTTCAATCGCCTCTTACAAATACGGAATATCCACGCTGTTGTAGATGACACAAATGGGCAGAACAGGACCCAATCTACTTTTCAGGTCTGCTGGTGAAGGGACAGGGTAAACTTGTCCATTTATGATCAGAGTTTCTATTCTGAAGGATCCTTTATTTGAAGGCTCGGAATGACGACGTGACCCTGCCCTATGGAGATAAGTGAGCTGCTTAACCATTAATATCATCAGGAGCAGGATTCAAAGGGCCCACGTGATCCTCAGAGATGGAGAGCAGCAAAACTTATTGCCCAGTAACGTCTGAGGTAACTGCCCAATACTCATGACATATTATTCCACTATCATTAGCAGTCTTTTGATCGCTCCACCTGGAGGGTGCATATCTTTGTTCACGCATTTTCTAGAGGCTTTCTCTTTTTCTACAGATCCTTCACACTAATTAGTCTCTGTTACATAGAGGCTCAGATAGGCACGAGTCTTCCCTGCATACTCCTGCTTTGCAAGAACACTTAGGGCCCTATTACGAGTCTGGTCGCCCGAGGACCGCCAGACCCATGGTGGTGTGGCGGTGGCAGATCCAGGCACTGCCGTATCAGCAGTCCAACCACCTGATTACGACCTGGGCAGTCCGAACGCCCTGGGACCACCGGCTCCAACAGGGAACTGCCGCTCCCTGGAGTTGGAGCGACAGTCAGAGGCCGCAATATGCTTGACGGGACCGCCATGGTCCTGCCAAGCATATTACGAGTTTCCTCTCTGTCAGGGTTTTCATGGCAGAGAGGAAACAAAGGCTGCCCTACAGGGCCCCTTGTGCCTCCACCACATGCAGATGCACACAGGGGGGCATAACATGTGCCACATTGTGTGCATGCACATAGGTTCCTGCACGGCATGGACTTTCGTGTCCATGCCGTGCAGGAACCTTGTAGTGTAGTACCATTGCAGTGCCCTTTTCAAAGGGACAGCCGCCTTTTAAAGAAGCACAGCCATGGGACAGCCATGCCACCCGCCTTCCAGACTACTTGTCAGTCATAATCTGATGGGTGGGTGGGGTCATTATCGGCCCCTTAAGGTTCTGGTTCAACGGCTCTTTGTTAATTGACATCCAGGGTCTGGCAAAAATCACAGAACTCCCACTCTCTTGGGTTCTTTTCTGTACATGTCTCACTTATGGACCTTACAGGGCCATATGTGCTAAGCATTTAGGACCTTTTTTATGAAGGGCTTACACCGCCATTGCGTTACTATTTTGTGACTCTGCGGCAGTGTAAACAATTCCCCACACTGCCCCTTATTTACCAAGTGACGTATCTAGGCAGATGCTTCACTTTGAAAAGGCCTGAGCTACATTATACCTGCATCATGCATAATGTATGCAGGGTGGTCATTGACCCGTTAAAAAGCCTTGTAGAAGAGACGCATTGAAATTAATGAGATTTCACTACGCCACTTCTATGACTTGACTGCGTGAAACCCTTACACCTGCTTCAAACAGGCCTAAGAAGTTACGCAGGGCTTTTCACATGGGACTCGCCCATGAGTTATGACCCATTGCTGGAGATGCATAAGTTATCTGACACACTCAAGCAATGCGTCAGTTTTGCACCACCAGATACGTCAGGGTTCCTGACATATCTGTAAATAGTTGCGCCATGGAGTGCTGCATTGTAAATACGGCGTATCCTCGGTGTCATAAGGATGATGCTATAAAAAGTGATGCATTGCTGTTTTTGCCCTGTGATGCGCCATTTTTCAGAAATGAGGCCCTTAGTATGTACTTAATCCATTTTGCGATTCAGTAAATATTCATGAAATAGTAAAATGATTTTAGAAATGCATACCAAATCACAATTTGGAATGGATGTGTTTAGGGTGTTCCTTCCAAATTGCAGTTCGGAATGCTACTTATCAGTGATTTGCAACTGCAATTCCAGTCACAAACCAATGATAGGTTACAGCCACCTCAAAGACGTTTGTCACCCATTTGCAAATGGGAAGTGGTTCTTTGTAAAGAAAAAGAAATTTCAGGGGACAACTGGCAACTCTGAAAGTGCCTTTTTAATTACAAAAAAGTATTTTTTTTAAACGCAGCACCATTTCCTTTAAGGAAAATAGGCCATATTAAAAAAAATATGTATTCAAAAAACAATCTTAGGCATGGCCGTCTGCTGACCTCAGCAAGTCGCCATCCCTGTGATGACCACCAATCAGAGAGTGTCACAATTTGGAACCTCCCTCATGAATAGTAATGAGGTAGGTTGGACTGCTACCCAAACAGAATGAGATTTTTGTAACTGACCTTTTAGTATGTAGTTTGATTCCCAAATTTATATTACATTCACAAAATGTTAGTGCATAATTTGTGACTACTTTTTGTAAATGGAATTCTCATATATTTGCCCCCTAATCATTAACATCAGGAAAGTGCTAGGAGACAAAGATGGAACTCAAAATTCCTCGCTCTTTCAGCTCACTGCCAGTCATGGGGTACTCAAATCTATCCTTCATCATGTAAAGAGTGAGAGGGCAACTATTTTAGTAATCATGGATGTGTTAATGACACAGCAGAAAGCAATGTTGAATATTAGTGGATTTCAGTGTTATTCAGGACTGTGCTACTTTACATTGCACTGTACTATTTGCTGAACAGGGTTGAATCTCCCACTGATTTTTCTGAATTTTTTTCTGTACCTTCTGTGCCGCAGAGCACTTTCTGAATGCAGCTGTGCTCAGTGGCGGCTGGTTTGCACCGAGGGTGGAGGGTTGGGGGGGGCATAAAAAATAAAAAAATACAATGAATTCACTTACCTCCTCAGCACAATGTCCTCCTTCCGATGCAGGAAACTGCACTACCTAATCATGGTGCTGCTTTCACTGTATGGATAGAACAGGCTCTCCCAGCGCTCCTAAGAGCACTGGAGGCCTGGGCTTTCTCTAACCCAGCTGTCTAAAACAGCTAGGGAAGACAAGTTTAAAATGCACATGTTTGGCTGGCTGTCCCAAGATGGCTGGCCAAGCAGACATGCACATTTTGAAGTGCACAGCTCCCTGCTGCTGCTACTCGGTAGCGCTGGCCCCACCCCGTCCTGACACTTAGTTTACGACGGGTTGCTGGAAAATAAAAAGGTAATAAATATACTTTATTACCGTATTCATTTTTAGCTCTGGGTTTGTGAGGTGATGCTCCTCCGCTTAAATGGATGAGCCGCCCTGGCTGTGCTTGAGGATCCTTGGATACTGTGATGCATGTCTTCAATGGAATAGTGGTGCTTAAGTGAAAAGGAGGAGTTATTTGGATATCCAAGGATTGTAGGAAGAGCACCTGAAAAGATAGGGGTGCAGGTTTGACCCAGAAGAGGCTTGCAGGCATGAGTTACAGTATATTCTCAGGTGATCTGGCTTGAAACCTTCATGCACTGAACCCCTGGTTCTGAGTTCGGAACTTATTCCTATCTCTTGTCAAGTCATTTAGTGTTGTCCTTCCTTTTGTAAAGTAACATTGCTTTACCCACCTTTCCTTTCAGCCTTTTTCTTAATTACTCACTCTGGTTTTTTATTTCAATTTGTACAATAAACGTAATAATTGTATGTTTGTAGTTTTATAAAGCAATGCAACGTCCTCTTTGGTGACTGTGATATTTTAAAATAAGTTCAATATCTATTTTCTATGGAGATGTTTCAGGTCATTTTGTGGCCACAGGACAGATCTGATGACATCCAGCAAAGTAGAACTCATCATAGGTAATTTGCGGCCACTAGATAGAGCTAATGGCTTCTCACAGTGTGGTGTTCTTATTTTTGTGCTCAAAAGTCAAGGCACTCTGCTCTTAACCCCTGGAACTAAGACTGAATGATTAAGGTTGATTATGGGACCTTGATCAGGGTGAACCTCTCACCTAAAAGCTACAGGGAGAGGAGGAACATTGAGAAATAGATATTATTATGGACCCGATTGCGACCCAGGTGTTCTTTGGTCTGCTGTTGAATTCTGGCAGTACGACCACCTGCTACGCTGGTGGTCTGACTGCCGGAAAATGAGCAGGAGAGAAGACCACTGCAAGACCACCGCCACCACTAACATGTCAGATACAGCAGGGAGTAGTGTCAGTGGCGGTCCTTAGAGGTGGTTCCAGCATTTCCACTGCCGGGTTGATCACAACAATTCTTTCCACCGACCTTTTCATGGTAGGGACACCACCATGAAGAGGTCGGTAAAGGGGCAGGTTTTGGGGTGCAAACATGTCTCCAGAGTGAGTGTGCCCTTGAGACATGTTACGGGTTGCCAGCTATGAGTGCCTCCATGCCATTCGCACTGTTGCATGCACTGTTTCCCTGTACACCATGCTGCAGGGAAACAGTGCGCTTGACCGCCTGGGAACATTGCAGCATGTCCATCATTGGCTGCAGACTTTTTCCTGGAGCCACAGCATGCCACCGCCAAGACTGCGCTGCCGACACACCGCCAGCCCCGCAGTAATGTCGTAAGGCAACCGTTGTGATGCTGCCGGCTTGGCAGCATGTTCCCGACTTCCGCGGGCTGGTGGTGTGTCCACTAGGGTCGTAATCAGGCCCTAAGTTTGAATGAAACAAAATTACACTGTTTGTGCCACCTGTGTATTAGAGCTGTTTTACAAATTTATTTTAAATACACTAACTATTTCCATGTGTTCTACAAACTCAAGACACCTAAAGAGGTTAGTAAACAGAACTTTTTGGGAGTCTTCCCTTGGGGAGATATTATAATATTTCATAAACCGTGCAAAATGTGTATATACTTAGGAACACAGTATAGCTCTCTTTATGCATATGTATAATGTAACACTATTATTTAAAATATATATTTTCAGTATATTGAATTCCACTCACAGTTCTATGCTTTCACACCCACTCAGAGTCCCACACAGGTACTCACACACACTCACAGGCACTCACAGTCTGATTCACAGACCCACTCATCCACTCATACCCCCTCACAGACCTATATAGGCACTCATAGAGATACTCATATAACCATGCAGGTACTCACACATCTACTCACAGACCCATGCATCCACTTACACACCACTTACAGACACACACAAGCACTCACACAACCACTCACAGAGCTTTGCAGGCACTAACAGACCCACTCACAGATCCATATAAAAACGTACACACCCACTAAACTACTGACATACCCATTCACAAGCCCAGATCGAGACTTATACTCCTACTCACAGACCCACTCAGATACTCACACACCCACTCAGAGATTCACTCACACACTCATCCACCCACTCACAGATCCAAACAGACACTCACACACCTACTCAGAGACTCACTCACACACTGACTCACAGAGCCACATAGGCACTCTCATGCCCACTCAGAATCACACAAGCAGTCACAGACTAATTAAGAGAGCCACGCAGGCACTCATTCATCCTCTCAGATATCCATGCAGGCACTACCAAATCCACTCACAGAAACACACAGGCACTCAGAGACCTACACACAGATCCATGCAGGTACTCACACACCCACTCACAAACCTGTGCAGGCACTCATATACCCACTCACTTACACACTTACTTGCAGATTTTAACAGGCACTTGCACACCCAATCACATATGTATGCAGGCACTCACAGACCTGCTCACAAGCCCATATAGGTATTCACACACCCACTTACAGGCCCACATACCCTCTCACTCACCCACACAACCACTCCCACACCCACTAACAGACCCATACAATCACTCATACACCCACTCACCAACCTATACAGGCACTCACACACCCACTCTCAAAAGTTACAGGTTATTGTTAGGAAAAAAGATTTTAAAAACCTTAGAAATTCACCCAAAAGAAAACCAAAGGTTACAGGGCTGTCATAGTTAGGAAATAACATTAAACAAAGATATATTCACTGAAAAAAACAAAGCTATAGGGACGTTATAGTCAGGAAATAGAATAAAAAATCTTAGAAATTCACTGAAAAAAACAAAGGTTACAGGGATGTTATAGTTAAGCTCAGATTTCATATGCACAAAACCATAGAAATTCAGCAGTTATATTTACCTGAGCTAACTATAACTTATGCCCCCACAATGCACTTATTATGACCTCACATATTACATCACTACTGACATGGTCAGTGACATCACTGATGACATCTCAAATGACGTCACTGATTATATCACTGATGATGTCATCCAGTGAGTGTAAGTTTTTTGTAAACTCTTCTGAGACTTAAAGATGTATCCTATAGTACTGCATAAGTTAGATAATTACTCTTTCTGCACTATTTATGAGTGATACTATTTCTAACATATGTCACCTGAGTGGCTGTGTGACTGTGTGCATCAGTGTGTGAGTGGGTGTCAGAGTGGCTGTAGGGGTGTGTGAGTGGGTATGTGAGTGGCTGTATGGATCTGTTACTGGGTGTGTGAGTGGCTGTATATGTCTGTCAGTGGGTATATGAGTGGCTGTTTGGGCCTGTGAATGGGTATGTGGGTGCTGTTCTGGGTGCGTAAGTGACTGAGTAGGTGGTTGTATGAGTATGTGAGTGGTAGTATGGGTGTGTGAGTGGGCATGTGAGTGGCTGTATGGATATGTGAGTGGTTGTGTGGGCCTGTGAGTAGGTATCTGAGTGGGTGTGTGGTTGTAACAGTGATGTCATCAGTGATGTCATTTGAGATGTCTTTAGTGATGTCACTAAACATGTCATGAGTGATGTAATTTGTGAAGTCCTAAACAGTGCACTGCAGGGTTGTAAGTTATAGTTAGCTCAGGTAACTATAACTGCTGAATTTTTATGATTATGTGCTAGTGAAATCTGGGCCCAACTATAACGTCCCTGTAACTTTGGGCTTTTAAGTGAATATAAATATATACACCCATATGCTTTATTCTACATGCAAAGAAAATATATATGTGTGCATGACATCATATGTGCACATAGACACAAAATATTCAGACATTCACAAATGCTAATACAGAACCCACTACAGAAACATATGTGAACACAAACAACATCACCAAATTATAATTTATTATGTGGTCTGTGCTGTGCAGCTAAATTGAAGGCACTAAAGTGAACTACATTATACACAATGGCTTATCTTTGAATACATCTATAATGAAGGCTAACCAGACAGAAAATAATGAATAAAAAGGTTGAACATTCACGGCACATACCATAGTCTGTCGAAATAGTTGAACAGTAACAATTAAATTATTTCTTGAATTATTTATTTCAGAATATCTGTGCAACTGTTACATTGTACAACATAAAACTCGGCTCCCAAACTCAGTTACTCTAGGATCTTTCACATTCCAAGCAGCTAAATCAATGATTTATTATGCCTCCTTCTGAAATATTAGTGTGATTTCAAAGGATTGAATCCCAGCACGATGAAGTGATTCCAACGAAGCTGTTTACTCATTATACCTGTAATGTATAGCACTCTGAAGCTACAATACATTGGAGTCACACACAACAAGTAAAACATTATATTTTTCAAACAAATTGATGTAGAATCAAGATTAATTATAATGAACGTGAGTGAGCGTGTTACCTCATTATGGGTATTGAATGTTTTAGGTTGCAGTCTATTACACACTTCTGTTGACTGCATTGAAATAAAATAATGACTTACCAGAATAGATTACATTTCCCCATTGTCTGCTACACATGAATTTGGAAAAGAAAAGATACCATATAACGCATGTTAAATGAGGCACATCGTATAGATGTGTCGCTTTGCAGGAGGGGTCACCAACATTTGGTGGGTAATGAACATCTGCATTTCAACCAAAATGGGGAGCAATAAGGGCAGTATTATTAACAGGAGTCAAAACAAATGATAAAATGGGTTGTATGTCAGATTATCAGGGCAAGATATATTTGTGGCAAAATATAGAGAAGGTAACTATATGTAAGTAGCAGTAACAAGTCTGTGGCACATGTCTGTGGTGTATTTATGGCAAGCTTTCTCATTGGTGGTGCCTCTTGAGACAATCATTCTTTGTGCCCCCTTCCAATGACCTCCTTTTTCATAGATTCCCTCCAATGGTGCCCCTGGCATCTCCTTAACACAAGTGTACAAATCATTTTACATGAATTGTTACTTAAGACAATGAGGACCACAATGTGAAGTCACATGTCAGTCATACTGGTAGATACTATATTTTAGGATTGCTTGGTCTGGAGAAACTATGGGACAGAATTACCAAGTTTTCACACAGCAGAATAAGCAAAGTTGCTACACTGTGCTGCATGAAAAGGAGAGAACACAACAGCACCAAATCTAATAAGACAAGGCGCTGCTGCTCTCTCCTTTGGTGCTGGTTGACATTAGGCTGCTTTGTGCAAATGTACACATCCTTGCACTACAATGCAAGACTATGTGTGATATCAAGCATAGGTTTTACACCTTGAGCACAACATTTTGTGATTTTCTGTGATTTGTGTGCTGTAAGGTGTAGCACACATGCAACGTTGTGCCGTATGGTGCAGTACAAATGGAAAGTTGGAAAGGTTTAGAGAAAATAAATCTTTTGCCCAACTTTGTGCCTGCCTAGAGGAGTTGTAGTTTGGTATGCAAATCCCTTTCTGCCAAAGTTAATTGATAAGGATTAGCATTAAAACTCCATGGGTGGTTGCAAGGTAACTTCTATGTACCACCCATAGTGCGCCTCCATAATGCAAAGTAGTGCATTGTGCTACTTTGTGATACTGTTCAATGGAAATTCAAGATTACCACTGGAAAGTAACCCCAAAAACAACACTTTGCACCAGGTTTGTGTCACTTTTGTTATGCAAACCAGATGCGAACTGTTAGCAAATCCATGCCCTAAACTCAGATTTTGAAATGTAACACAATGACCGGGGATGTTACACAAAACAAATTTTATTACTACCCAAATGAACTCGTTTAGCAACCTTAGACTAATCAAAGACTGTGATAAAAACATTAAGATTCCAAAACTATGCCTTGCCATTTGCATGCAGCACTTTGATGATAGTTCAGAACTCAGCTCAATGTTCGATGTTAGAAGGATTGTAACTTATGAGCTCCAAATAGCAAAAGGATCTCTGTGACAAAAGCTTTATCTCACTGCTATCTACATGAAATATAAATCTGTGATCTACATGTTACAAGTTGCGCTTTGCAGTGGGAACATTAACCCTATGCTAATTTATTTTGAGTCAAAACTGTGACTACACAAATCACAGATCTCTCCATAAAGTGCATTAACTACCAGAGTTATCATGATCTTGTATTTATCCACCGAAAAATGCAGGGCACACAAACATATCTGCAAGCTGTTCGGATATCACTTCGGCCTATCATGCAAATGGCACCCCCTTTGAGTTTGGCACCCACTGATCCCGGTGCTAGGATTATTAGCTGAATAGCAGAGTGTTAGACCAGACAGCTTTAGGGTGAACATCCCACCGAAAATTTTGGCTTCTCCCCTGCTATTTTACGGAAATTCGTTTTTGTTGGCCGTTGGACTCTGTACACTTTACCACTGCAAACAAGTGCTAAAGGGCTTGTGGTCCTTCCCTTAATAATGGTAAAACCTGCTTACCACCAATTGGCACATTTAATTTACTTATAGGTCACTAGTAAAGTGGTACTACCTGTACCGAGGGCCTGCTACTAGTGGGTCTGTAGCACTTCCACTTAAGTAACCTTTTAAAACATGTCCCAGGCCTGCCATAGCTGTCTCTGTGAAGATTCAAACTACCATTTTGACCTAGCAAAATAAACCTTTTTACCTGACGTACACCTTCTTTTTAACATGTAAGTAACACCTAGGGTAGACCCTAAACAGCCCACAGGGCAAGGTGCATTGTATTTAAAAAAAGGTCGACATGCACTTTGTGCACGTAGTGAAAAACTCTTAAGTTAATTTTTCCACTACTGCAAGACCTACTTCTCCCAAAGGGTAACATTGGGTTAACTTATTACGTTTAATAGATAATAACTTTTGTTTGGGAACAGGTAGAAATGCCATGTTCGGTCTCAAGAATGTGTAACTTAAAATCCTTTTTTATGGTAAAATTGGATTTTAAGTCACAATTCTGAAAATGGCATTTTCATAAAGTTATCATTTTCTTGTCCTACCCATTTGATGCCTTCAGCCTGTGCCCTGGGTCATGACTAGGTGTAGTTGGCCTTTGTGCATTCCTCCCAGACAGTGTCACAAAGGGGGACTGAGTGTTGGCAGGATGGGCCCTCCTGACAGGATGGTTGACGGTTGAGTTGTTAACTACTACACCTGCACTTCTTGTTGGCAGGATGGGCCGTCCTGACAGGATGGGTGACGGTTGAGTTGTCAACTACCACTCCTGCACTTCAATAAGGGCTGCCTCCTGAACTCACAACAAACTTCACAATAGCCCTTTGTCAACACAGAACCTTTGGGACCAGGGAAGGGAGATAGGAAATTCCAAAACCATCTGGGGGAAGGGTGAGGGTGCTTTCTTTCTTCCACTTCCAAGCTGGCAGCGGATATAAAAATAGATCTTCAGACCCACTCTTCAGAACACTCCTGGACCTGCAGATTCTACAAGAGGAAAGGCTGCCCAACTGACTGAGGACTGCCCTGCTGCTTGAGGACTGCCCAGCTATTTGACGACTGCCCTGCTGTCGGAGGCCTGCCTTGCTGCTTGAACCCAGGACTACTAGAGTGTCTCCAAGGGTCACTCAACCTGTCTCCTGTTCTGAGCTACACGGATACAACAGGTTCCTGCCTGGCGATTTAATAGGAACCAAAACAGCGTGACACATACAGATGCAAGCCCTTGCACTGCCAACTCCAGGCTGGTGGTTTAATCAAAATCGACACAGCGCACTGCACCTTGATGCAAGAGCTCGCATAGCAGTTCCTGACATGAGGCTTTATGAGCACTGATTTTGCATGACGCAAGACTCTTCAATGCAGTCATAGACAGTAGACATCATCGACCCCGATGCAGCGTTGCAGCTCCTGATCGGTGGCTCCAACAGCACTGACCCAGCACGATGCATCTCGACTCAAGACTAACATCACAACTCCTACTCCTCGACACAGCGCAGCATAGGCCGACGAAGACTTTGCACCATGATACCAAGGACACAAGGTACTATCTCAGCAGCTCAAACTTGGTGCTGTGCCCAGCCTGCACTTCATCCCGATTGGCCTGAGCTTGTGACTTTGACCCACTCCAGCATCACCAGATAACTGTAATTTGGCACCATATGCTTCTAAGCACAATTTTCTTAAAATATTTTAAATTGCATATCTTGGTTCTACTGATTCGATTTTGTTTCCATTTTGGTGTAATTTTATTTATCAAAGTTTACTCTCTTGTTCTAGATTGGTTTGGGAGTTACCTTGTGTTGTGTTTTTACTGTATTACTTTTTGAGTGCTGCATAAATCCTTTACACATTGTCTCTAAGTTAAGCCTGACTGCTTGTGTGCCAAGCTACCAGAGAGTTAAGTGCGGGTTAATTTAGTGACATTTTGTGGTTCACCTTGACAAGGATTGTGTTTTTTGCTTGAGTAGGGTTTTACCCCTTCAAGCAAAAACCCAATTTCTCATGCAGAGGGGCAAGGACACAGCCCTGCTTCAACCCTCTGTTGGCTTAATCTTTTTTAGAAACCTTGATCCAGTGCCAGTCTTTGTCTCCTAACCATGTGCTGCTATGTATGTTAAAAACCACCAATCGCAAATTCTGGGGAATTCTTTAATTGTACCATTTTGGCAGAGCAGAAAGGTTTGACCACATCAAAGGCTTCAGAGAAGTATATAAAACATGCATAGGAAATGCACACATCATACTCTTCCCTGATTATACCAAAGTTGTCTAAAACGTCACCGCTCCTTCACAGAGGTCAAGCAAAAACTCTGGGCACTTAACCTTCAGTATGTGCTCCTTTTCCCAGGAAAGCTCAAGATCCTCTTCAATTCCAAGTCATACTTTTTCAAGAACCCTGAGCAGGAAATGGGTTGAGGAGAGAAGAGACCCTTGCACTTACCCAGACAAAGGGACCCCACTGGTGAACCACGCTGGGGCACTGCAAATTGCTTTCCAACACTGCTGAGGAAGAGATGAACCCGCCCCTGTCAACCCCGCAAAGGCGACAATAGCCAGATGGGCTCCTCGGGCTCAGTTTCAAAGCCCCCTCACTTGGAGTGACAGGGAACAAAGGACAACCAAATGCGGCCTGTTGCAAAGTCATCCTGTGTGTCCTGTGCACAACCATTTGTTTTGCTAACTGGTACTGGTGGTAACTGACTGACTGTCCCTGGGCTCTGTCTAACCAGGCCCAGGGTCAGTGCTATGTTGAAAACACAAGTGAAAACACACACAGCATTAGGGTACACTATATATTAGGGTACACTTACAATTGGCATGACCAACCCTATAAATCCCTAGTAGATAATAGGGCAGGGGGATTAAAACTTCCTATCAGTCTCCAGCATATAATAGGGCATGGCAGTTTAGAAGACAGCAGCCCTTTCTGCACATGCATGTGTGCACTGCTGAGTGTCTGAAGTCATTTTAAAACAGCCCTGTGTTGCAGCACTGCTTTTAAAAGTAAATTCACTGCAAACTTGACTTTAGTGGTAAGGGCACTGAAAAAGTGATAATCTACCTTACCTTGGCATATTAGGTACACCCACAGTCTTCCCAAGGTATTTGGGGGGTCATGTAATTATAAGGAAGGCCCTCATAAAAGATGTTTTAAATGCCCAGGGGATAGATAAAGTACTTCCCAAATTTGACTTCAGTGCTATGAGAACTGTGGCATGTAGATCTACATTAAGATCTACATTATTTTAGCATATTCAGAACCACTAAGGTCTCACCTAGGTGGGGGGTCATGTAACTATAAGCAGGGCCCTTATAAAAGATGTGTTATATGCCCTGATGATGGAGAAATTGCACATTGCAGTTTCCCCATTGTAGATGCATAGCCTCATAGGATAACATGGCAATAGGTTATTAATGCATAAATATTGCTAAGAATTGCATAACTATCATTCAAGGACTTAGGAGAATGGTATTAATAAATCCCAAAATATGCCATTGTTTAATTTATCCAAAAATATACAGAAAAGGAGTTACAAGACTTTCTTGTGTGTAAGACACAATTTAGTCATCCTGCAGTCTTCCCTTATTGGTCAGAATTAACAGGATTAGCCAGGCTGCTTTGATGAAGTGATAAGTAGCTCATCAGGGGAGAGGGTATCTAGTGGAGAGAGCTCTGCTACACAGGAATGCCAGAGCGGAGGGAGGACGGGGGTCGTAACGGATGAAGCTTCAAGAAGGAGCAGGACTGGCAGAGAATGCCAGGACCATCTATCCCCATCCCCTCTGACCCAGCGAGATGGCAGGCTTAAGGGAGGGTTCTGCAGATGTAAGCGGAAGGAGAGTTATGGAAATGAGCCACACTGGAGGTTTCTTTAGCTAGTTCTTGCTCCTCTGCTGAGATTTCGGCCATACTGACTTTTAGAGGAATAGTGCTTTCTGGGAGAAGAATGCACCACACTTTGGAGGAAGTCATCATGCTCTGGGGTGTTGACTTGCACCTCACTGGACAGGTGTGATCTCCTGCCTGTCCCCAGAGAACACCAACTAAATATATGAGAGGTGTAGAGCATCTCAGATCTGCTGCTTGAAACTAAGAGAAGAAGGATTACCAAAATGGAAACTTGATTTGTACTACCAGGCCCTGCATTCTGACTGACTCTGCCTGTTACACTATCTTGAACTACTGCCCTATGGATGTACCTTGCTTCAAAAGGATTAAAGAGTGGACTCCCTACAAGCTACAGATTAACAGAGCTCATCTGTACCAGCACGACCAAGAATCCCCTGCCTGGAGTGTGTCCAGTGGATTTGTAAGGGTTTGTTCCTGGTGTATTGTGGGAATTGTGGTCCCAACTTTCAAGGTCAGTGACCTGGTCAGTGTCACTGCTCTCCCCCGAGCTGCTCCACCACCATTAAGTAGCTGGCCCCTGAGTGCGCTCTGACCCTTCTGGGTCAGGTGTTCGAGGTCCTGCCTGTGCCTCATCCCTGGTGGTCTAGTGGGAAAGCATTCTGCTCTTCTGCTGTTTTGCCCTCTGTTCCTCTTCTGCTTCTGTCTTTTTTGTGCTCTCTCTTTTCCTTTTCACTTACTCTTTTTGCCTTTGTTCTCTTCTTGCCTTTTTCTATGTTTTTTTCCTTTTCCCTTTTCAGGTCGAGCATTCGAGACCTCTTGTATATACTTTAATACCAGAATTGCTTTCTACTTGTTTAACTGTATCTATTTAACTGTCTTGATAGAAAACGACCAGTAGAGTTCAGTAAAGTACCAGAATTGCTTTCTGCTGAGGGACTTTCTTTATTTAAATTTTCTGGCAACTGCCTCGATGTAACTTTCTTGATAGAAAACGACCAGCAGAGGTCAGTAAAATACCACAACCACTTTAGCATTCTCTAGATTCCAGTCCATCGAAATTGTCTTCCGTGAGCACCCGTACACAATAATGTTTTTTTTCAAATCTTGTATTTTCAGTGATATGACCACCAAAGACCCTGATTTTATATTCAAAACAGAGCTTTGGACTCTACCATTTCCTGCTGAAAGGCAATATTTCTCTCCATGTGTTCCTATACCAGGTGAATCACACAGTTTAGTGCTTACTTTCCCTCCATGTTAAAGAACAGTAGATTTGTAAGCACAAAGGCTAATGTGCTTCATAGCTAAATACATATAAGGTCCCAAAAGCGAGACTGATTGAATTGCAAATGCTTGTTACTCTTGTAGCCTCTTTTTCCTGCTATTCAGCGCTTTCCTGTTTTCCTGCTGCTGCTATATCCTCCTCCAGCATGCCGTTTTTCCCGCTCCATGCTTCCCGCCTCCCAGATGACCAGCCCTCCCCCTTCGCAGTACTTAATGGCGGCCACACCCCTGGCACACCAAAGGCAAGCCCATCTGCACCCATCCAGACCCGGAGCCAGGGACCCTGGTCCTCTGACTCACCACCACTAAGATGCCAGCATCCTCTATGATCTCAAACCGAGATGCAACAACCGCCAGCTCTCGATGCCGACCGATACCCACGGCCTGCTCTCCTGCCTTCACTGCCGCCTCCTACCTCGGCCCCCTCACCCAGTCTACTGACCCTCACCACATCCAAACCTCACAAGTGCATAATTCTCAACATACGATCCCTCCACAAATATGTCACAGAGGTCTCCCACGACGCCTAGCCTGACATCGCCTTCCTGACGGAAACTTGGATGTACTCCAGCTCAGTGCCAGACATTGCCAACGCCATCCCCGATGGCTACAAGATCATCCGCAAGGACCGTCCCATTCATCCACAAAAGCTCCCGCCGCCTGCCCACCCACTCAGACGAACCAATGACCTACATGGAACACCTCCACTTCCGGACCCAGACCAACCTGAAAACTACCCTCTGCGGCACCCTCATAAACACACCACCTGGTCCCCCTGCCTCTTTCACCGACACCATTGTCAAGCTCATCGCACCCCAGGCCCTCACATCCACCGACTACATTCTACTCAGAGACCTCCACTTCCACCTGGACAACCAAAACTATACTAACACCTCCCATCTCCTTGAGAACATTGCCAATGTAGGACTTAAACAGCTAGTCACCTCTCCCACACACACAGCAGGACACACACACGACCCCGTCTTTGCCACAGGAAAGAGCATCTCCTACAGCCACACCACCAAACTCCTCTGGACCAACCACCACTGCAGCCACTTCTCTTTCAACAAACCCTCCGCACACAAGTGCACCCACCATTTACCCCACCGAAGCTGGGGCAGAGTCACAGAAGATCAACTCACCACCTTCCTCAAAAACACATCACCACAGACATCCTCAGACATCAACACCACAGTATGCAACCTCCACCAATGGATCGCAAACTGTGCCAACATCCTTGCCCCCCTCAAGAAAGCCACTGGCAGAGGGCGTGGCTTTGCTGTGGAGCGTAATGGCCGTGAGTTACAGCGGCTCCTGTAACACCGGCTCCCTTCCTAATATCTGGCATTGTAATCCGACTCAATCACAAAAAGGAGCACCAGGGGTAAGTAGTTAGGTCGCCCCCACTCTACAACAATATATCTGAACAAGACCTGACATACTAGGAACAGTGTATTATAGTTCAAAGGACCAGGGGTACACATTCTTCAAAAAGCTACCCTGACAGGCCAGTACAATAGTTACTTGCCTGTATGTCCCACTATTCACAATTTTCACTACACATCGTCATCTACCACAGTTCACAACAAGCCTTTAAAAAGAAGTACAAATACCACCACAAAGACCTTATGCGAAAAATGTGTGAGAAAGTGGGAAAGCACCAGGGGACTGCTGGCATATATTTACCAGTATGCCCACACTATCATCATCGGTAACTTTCCATACAAAAGAAAAAGTGAAGGTGAAAAAGATTCCTCCAAGGTGAGAAATCAAAATGAGCAGAGTCAGTGAAAAGACGGCACTATCAGTTGAAAAATCACTGAGTGCCACCTAGGTCCCAAGAAACAATGAAGTGAGGAGATGCAATCCTCAATGAAAAAGAGGTACTGCTCAGGAAAATTTATTCAATGCAGTAAGCGTCCACAGATAAAAATGGCATCTATTTGGCCATTCACACAAATACAGGCCAACATGTTTCGTTGCCTACTGTCATTCAGGCAACTTCATCAGGGCTAGTATGGGACCATTCACCACCTCGCTTGTTGGTCACTCGGACCTGTGGTAACATGACAAAAACAAATTATAATAGACAATGTGCCAAGTGTAAATAAAAACATCTCCAAAATAGAGCTCACTCCATATGTATATGAAAATGTGTAAAATACATATACCGCATGGCTGCTGTAGTCCTTCGTACCTGCACACCACCGCCAGGGACTCCGAGCCTAAAGGTAGCGGTCCCACTTGTAACTGCCAACGTCAGTCTCACCTAAAATCATGACAGGCCATATATTGAAGTTCTTGCCCTGCTATAGGTAATTTATGCTCTAACTCTAGTGCCCTCGTATGCCAACAGCACATTCTGCCCGGATAACTGATTGTTTATACCGTGCTCACCAATTCATGTTGGCCTGTATTTGTGTGAATGGCCAAATAGATGCCGTTTTTATCTGAGGACGCTTACTGCATTGAATAAATTCTCCTGTGCAAGTAAGTGGTACCTCCTTTTAATTGAGGATTGCATCTACTCACTTCCTTGTTTCTTGGGACCTAGGGGGCACTCAGTGATTTTATAACTGACAGTGCCGTCTTTTCACTGACTCTGCTCTTTTTGATTTCTCACCTTGGAGGAATCTTTTTCACCTTCACTTTTTCTTTTGTGTGGAAAGTTACCAATGATGATAGTGTGGGCATACTGGGACATATATGCCAGCAGCCCCCTTGGTGTTACTAACGTGAGGTGCTTTCCCACTTTCTTACACATTTTTCGCACAAGGTCTTTGTGGTGGTATTTGTACTTCTTTTTAAAGGCTTGTTGTGAACTGTGGTACATGACGATGTGTAGTGAAGATTGTGAACAGTGGGACATACAGGCAAGTAACTATTGTACTGTCCTGTCAGGGTAGATTTTTGAAGAATATGTACCCCTGGCCCTTTGAACTCTAATACATTGATTGTAATCCGATTCCCCAAGAGCGGATGGACCATCGGAACTACCGAGGGCACTAACGATCAAAATCGCGGCTGACAGACCCAAAATAACGGTGCTGTCGGTGTCGGAAGTTGTGGCCTACTCTGTCCTCAGAGCCGGGAACTCAAGTGAGAAACTGAGGCTGTGTTGGAAGACTGGCCTGCGCCTGCAAACGACCACGCCCGCATCCTCGACTGGAACGGGGAGGAGTTCTCGGAGCAGTGGCCCCTACAGAAGACGGTTTGACCTGCGCCAGCAGCCAATGAAGCCCACGGGTGAGCGGGACCACACCGGAGGCACGTCTTGCCCCCCATGGCCCATGCCAGGCGGCATAGAGTATACCTGCGGAGTTGAGGGCTTCCCAGATCCTGGTTGTCACGGCCGCAATGCAACATCAGTGACGTTGCAGGTCCACCGCCGGCCACCTTGAAATCGTAGTGCGACACCGTCCCAGACTCCCAGGGGGTGCTGTCTCCCCAGGTGGCCCACATCTACAGGCGGAGGGCCATAGATAGCGGAGGGCACCGAACTGTGCGGGATCCTCGTAGAGAGCTGCGGCTGCCATGAAGATACCGGGGCACACAATAGATACTCCACATCAAGGGAAGACTCCGCTTCTCCCACTGGCGTCGCTGTGAAAGGGTGGCACTTGAATATCAATTGGGGCTGCACCACCTGAATTACCATCGACAGGGCTGTGTGACAAAGCGAAGTGGGAGACAAAATGTGTTCTGCCCATCATTACATGCCTGAAGCACAAGCACCACACCAGGGCGTGAAGGGCGTGGGTCGCTGCCCCCACGCCCCTCATCTCGATGTCCAACCTTAGTCTTAGGGCCCACGCAGCACTGACCACCTATAGGAGCGGGTAAAGGGTCTAAACAACCACAAAGACGAGTTCACGTCCCTACCAGGAGGAAAAGGCAGACGCAGTTAGACCTGGGGCAATGTCGGGTCCAAGGGGCCCCAAGATGACTCAGCAGAACAAACTAGACAGGTATACACAAACTAAGAAGGCTACGCCAGAACAACCATTCAAGGACAAAATGGCAGCTGCAATGGAGGGAGATCTACCCGAGCTCACGTTAAAGGACATCATGGAGGCAATCTTGGGGGTTTGTTAGTCCTTGGAACAGAGGATGGACGAAATAACGTCGGAGGTGACACTCATCAGGGCAGGCCTGACCAAAATTGGAGAGAAAGTCAAACAGATGGAAACCACTACCTCATGGCTTCTCGACGATGCTTCACAAATGCAACAAGACATCAAAGAGCCACAGGCCTTCCGAAAATTTGCAGAAGAGAAACTGGACGGCTACGAGGGATGCACTAGACGCAATAATGTGTGCATTATCGGTGTGCCTGAGAGGGCGGAGGGGCAGGCGACCGACCTGTTTGTTGAGGACCTCATACTTAAATACCTACAACCTAAGGGCCTGTCACAATTCTTTGTGGTACAGAGCGCTCACAGAGTTCCTGGGGGGCGTCCTAAACCGGGTGCGCCTCCGCGTCCTATCCTGGTGAAGCTTTTGAATTTTTAGGACCGAGACGCCATACTGAAACATGCCAGAGTGGCCCCACCTCTATGGTACGACAACGCAGAAATCACATTTTCCCCGGACTTTACCCTTAATGTACAGAGGAAAAAGCGTTCATCTCTTAAAAAATTGAGAGACAAAGGAATCAAATCCGCAATGCTGTTTCTGGCCCGTCTCCGGGTAGAGGCCGATGGTAAAAACTTGTTTTTCAACCATCCCGAAGAGGCTGCGGACTGGTTGGAGGGTTGGAGAGGTGCAAAAGAACACAACGCATGTTTAAGGTCTACCCTATTCCAACCTAAGGTCGTGACTGTGCGGAGAAAGTAAGGTGCTCCTATGTGCATTGACATTATCGGCAGGCCAAACCTGTAAATGGGGGTAATTTTTGTTTGTTCCGTATAATTGAGTGCTGCCCTGCCAAAAGCTTTGTGTATCTTACTGTTTCCCAGGGTTGAAGACTGGTCCACACCCAGGGGGACTAGTTATCAGGTTCCACAAGGGGTGGAGCGGAATGATGGAGTAGCTCACCCCACACAAGTCTACTTTTAGTTCCAGTTTGGGCGGCAGGCACTTTACATAGTTGTTCAATGGGCAGTTTCAAGCCCAGAGTGCAGGGGAGCAGGGAGGGAGGTAGTTGGGTCGGAGATGGGTGGTTACGACACTCACAAGTTCAATAGACATGGTTTACCCGCAGACAACGAGACACAGACACAGACCACACTAGCCACAATGAGTACACATTGGGACAAGAGCTTTAAGCTGCTGAGTTGGAACGTCAATGGACTAGGGGACAAGGTAAAACATTACATAGTCCTACAACACATCAAGCAACACTCCCCAGACATGGTGCTACTTTAGGAGTCCCACCTGGTAGGTAACAGCTGTAAAGCACTGAATAAATGGGGCTACAAACTAGTGGCTCACTCTGGCTTCATCACGGGCTCTAGAGGGGTTGGTATCTTGCTTAAACACAACTTCCCGCTCTCCATACAACGCACATGGACTGACAAGCTGGGTCGTTACTCAGCGATCTCAGGGCAGTGGGAGGGACAGACGCTCACAGTGATGGCTGTATATGTTCCGCCGGGCCTCCAGGGCCGTACCTTCAAGGACTTAGGTACTATAATGCTCGCATTCCCAGAGGGCCACACAATAGTAGGAGGAGACTTCAACTCTGTAGTATCGGGTCCTCTGGATCGCTATCTACCTCATGACATTGGCTCCACAAGTAGATGGCTCCCAAACTTTTTAGATGCCCTAGGCCTCACCTATGTGTGGAAGGCATATCACCCAGATAGTTAACAATACATCTTTCACTCGGGAGCACACAACAGTCTTTCCTGAAGAGATTACCTACTGGTTCCCGCATCCCAAATAGCAAATATTTGCGAAATTAGTCACATGGCTAGAGGGATTTCAGCGCAGTCCCCGGAGTGGGTTCAACTGGTCCTCGGTGAAAAAAAGTGGGAAGCATGGCACCCATTAACCCGTGGTATCTCTGAAACACCATAATGAAAAAGCACTCCTGCAGGCCCTAGATCACTACTTCCAGGAAAATGAGGCGTCGGTTGGGTCACCCCAAACTCTTTGGGAAGCATTTAAAATGGTGATGAGGTGACATGCGCTGTTGTTAATTGCTGGAGAGCGTAAGGAGAAATCAAAAGACCTGGTCCGCCTAGAAAATGAACTCCTCCGCCTGGAGGAAGAGACGGGGAAGAGGACACACAGGGGGGAACTCCATACCCTAAAACTCAAAAGAGACGAGTATAAAGCTATCGCTACTGATATGGCCAAAGCTCTGGGGAGGGATAAAAATGGCAGATTATACGATCAGGGATACAAGGCCTGGTCGCCTAGCTGGACAGGGAGGAGAGGGTGAGTAGGCTAGTGCCTGAACTGATAAGTGACTCGGGGGAAAATAACAGATCCACAAGCTATAGTCAATGAATTCGCAGACCACTACAAGGTGATATACCAAAGAAGTTCAGATCTACCAGAAGAAGATTCGCGAGCCCTTCTGTCAGATATCAGCCTACCCACTCTGTCTGACGAGGAACAGCGCACGCTAGATAGTGCCCTTAATAATGACGAATTAGCACAGGCAATAAGGAACCTCCAACCTTGCAAAGCCCTGGGACCTAACGGCCTGCCCATCGAGCTATATAAATTAAAACCAGATAAAATAGCCCCGTGAATACGGGACATGTTTGAGGAGAGCAGGAAACTGGGTCAACTCCCACAGGACCAGAGGGTTGCAACATTGGTCGCTATACATAAAGAAGGAAAGCAGAGGGGTAAATGCTCATATTACAGGCCCATCTCCTTACTAAATGCAGAACCCAAAATACTGGCAAAATTTCTGGCGAGCCGCCTGGCTCAAGTTATAAGCAAGCTGGTACGCCCCGACCGGTCGGGTTTCATGCCCCATTGCAACACCGCACCAAACTTGCGAAGGCTGCATGGTCTGCTGGGAAGCCAAGACACGATTCAGAAAGACGCAGTGGTGGTCGTGCTGGACACCACAATGGTGTTGGACACCATTGAATGGCCATACCTCTTCGCAGTCTTGGCCAAGATGGGCTTCGGACCCTGCTTCATCGGGTGGGTGAGACTTCTCTACTCTGCCCCTCTGCCGCAAGTAGTGGTCAATAATAAGAAATCAGAGATATTTGAGCTGGGCCGTGGCACCCCCCAGCTGTCCGCTTTCGCTCTTACTCTTCTCCCTCTTCCTGGAGCCATTAGCGGCATGGATCCATAGGGATCCAATGATAAGGGGGCTCAGATGGACCGAGGGATGGGAAGACCGCATCTCTTTATATGCGGACAACATCCTTTTGTACCTTGCCTCCCCGAAAACATTGCTCCATTTAGTGCTTAATATTTTCACAAACTTTGGCAAAAACTCAGGGTATACAAACTCAGGGTATACGATTAATTGGAGTAAGTCCCTTTTGTACGTTCCCCACAGGGACCCTCCCTCCCCACCCTGGGGTTGTCCTATTCAAGTAACAAAGGTGGGCTTCCAGTATCTGGGAGTCTTTATCACCTCAGACTCCAAACTCCGATACAAGAGCAACCTACTTCCCCATTGCTGAGATTGAAGCGTGATGTCACAATTTGGAAGGCGCTGTCGCTTTCACTGCTGGGAAGAGCAGCGCTTTTTAAAATGATGTCACTACTGCGCTTCCTCTATGCCTTGCAGAACTCCCCAGATCTGGTCCCAGCGAGATATTTCAAGGAGATAGCGGGCCTGCAGAGAAAACTGCTGTGGGACGGCAGACCCTGAATAGCCTTGCACAAACTTGTACTCAGTTGGTATGATGGGAAGATTGGGCTTCCAGACATCAAAAAGTACTATTGGGCCACCCACCTGGCTGCCATAAATCACTGCACGTATCACAGTGGGGACGACCCTGGGTACAGAATGGACAAATGGCTCCTCCCTGGCGGAAATCACAACAGGGCGATTTACTCTAGACCCCAACGGTATCTCTTAACAGGACCACCTAAGCACTCAGTTCAGGTCTGGCATGCAGCAAAGTGAAGCCTGGGGTAGGAACAGAAACTCAAGCTAGCCACTCCCTTATGGGATTCGGAACAGTTGGGCACCCTGGGGACCTCAAGAGGGTTTGACAGATGGGTCCTCATTGGGATCTCAAAGATCGGGGACCTATGGGAAAAGGGGAGATGGTGTCATTTGCCTCGCTCCAGCGTGAACACGAACTAGCTGACACTGAGTATTTCAGGTACCTGCAGGTCTGGCATGCACTCAAGTCAAATCTGCCGGAGGGTACCCCCCCCCCCAGAATCCTCTCCACTGGAGGATAGGCTACTTGATGGCTACTTACCAGAAAAAAGCAATATCCCTGACCTACAAAAAGTTAATAAATAACACTGCTGATCCCCTTGGGCCGATACGAGAGCGCTGTGAGGGAGACAGGCTGGAGGCAGATGACGAGGAGTGGCAGTAGGCGGTGTCCTCCCCAAGAGAAGTGGCGATCTCTTCCAGATTGCGCCTCGTCCAACTCAAAATCTTACATAGAGTTTACGTCTCTGTTCCCAGACTAGTGCGAATGGAGAGGGTGACTGACGGAAAGTGCAGGAGACAATGTGGCCAGGTGGGCCCTTTTATCCACATAATATGGGAATGAGGGTGTGTGCAGAATTATTGGAAGAAGATTCATGATTATATGGGAGAGGTGTTAGAAATTGTGATTAGGCCCGAAGCGAAATGATGCCTGTTAAATGTGTGGGAACCCACTGACTTAACCAGGAAAGACAAACTATGGGTCACTCTGGGTCTAATGGTGGCTAAAAGAAATATTGCACAGTTGTGGGGGGCAGAGGTGTCGCCAAAACTCGAGGCCTGGAAGGCGGATATGGACTGGTGTATGATCAGAGAAAAAACAGTATACGTTGCACGTGGCTACCCCAAACAATGGACTGCTATATGGGACAAATGGAATGCCTATTGGGGAAACATTTGTGTTCCACCTGTTCTCCCCTCCTCTGATGAATCACCAACACTGTGAATACTATGAGTTACTATGTGTCATTGAAAGGTACTCTGTAACATGCTGTTGTCAGATCTTTGTTGTCGCACTACTCTCTTGTATGTACTTTATAATGTTGAACACATTACTGGTTAAAATAAGAACTTAAAAAAATAAAGAAAGCCACTGGCAAACAACAAGTCAAGAAAGCAAGCTGTTTCACCCCCGCACTTCAAGAGTACAACATACCTGTAGATGGCTCAAGAACACATGGCGAAACATCAAAACCCCATAAGCCCCCGCCGCCTTTAAAGCAGCCACCACCGCACACCACCACCTCATTAAAACCACAATGAAGAAGGTCCTCTAAGACAGGATCCTCAATAATGCACACAATGGCAAAGAACTCTTCAGCATTATCAAAGAGGTTGCCAAACCCACCAGTGAATCCACAGAAGTCCCACCCTCCCTTGACCTCTGCAACAGACTTGGCACCTTCTTCTACCACAAGATTAAGACTATCTATGACAACTTTGACACCCATGACCATCCCACTGCGCCAGCAACAGTCACAACCGACATCGACTCCCCCGACCGACTCTGCACAGCTGATCCCCACTCACCACGGATGACCTCATATAGACCATGAAAAGCATCCACTCCAGAGCACCTTCAGACCCCTGTCCGCATAGCATCTTCCACAGAGCGGCCTCCGCCATCACACCTGAGCTATGCCAAACTATCAACTGCTCCCTCTGGACCGCCACCTTTCTCGACGACTGGAAACACGCCAAGATCAACCCCCTCCTGAATAAACCGTAAGCGGACCCAACGGAACTCAAGAACTTCAGGCCCATCTCCCTCGTCCCCTTCTTAGCCAAAGTCATCGGAAAAGCTATCAATGCCCAGCTCGCCAAATTTATCGTAACCAACCACGTACTGGATATCTCCCAATCGAGATTCTAAAGCAATCATAGCACCAAGACCACCCTCCTCGCCACCACCGACGACATTCGTTCCCTCCTCGACCAGGGCGAAACCATGGCCCTTCTCCTCCTGGACCTCTCGGCATACTTTGACACCGTCTCCCACCACACCCTAGTCACAAGACTCCACAACACTGGTACCTGAGACAAGGCCCTCAACTGGATCCACTCCTTCCTCACAGACAGAACACAACAGGTTAGATTCACACCGTACCTCTCGAAACCGATAAGCTGCAGAGTACCCCAGGGCTCCTCCCTTGACCCCATCCTCTTCAACATCTACATGGCACCGCTCGCAGCCATTGCCAGGAACCACAGGCTCAACATCGTCTCCTACGCCGATGACATCCAGCTGGTCCTCTCCCTCACCAAAGAAACCACTGTCACCATGAGCAACTTTCACGAAGGAATGAAAGCTGTCACCACCTGGATGAAGGACAGCTGCCTGAAGCTCAATTCGGACAAGACAGAAGTCCTCATCTTGGGAGTCTCCCCCTCCGCTTGAAACGACTTCTAGTGGCCCTCTGCTCTAGGAAGTCCCCCTGTCCCCACGAACAACGCACGAAACCTCAGCATCGCACTGGACTGCTCACTCACAATGGACTGCCAGATAAACACTGTCTCCTCGGCCTTCTTCAACACACACCACTTGATTTGAAGGACCTTAAGATGGATCCCCAACATATCCAGGATACAGTCACCCATAACCTCATCAGCAACAGACTCAACTATGGCAACACAATCTACATCAGTGTCACCCAGAAACTCCTCCAAAGACTCGAAAATGTCCAGAACGCCACAGCAAGAGTAATCCTCAACATCCCCCATCGTAGCCACATCACTTAACACCTCAGCGACCGCCACTGACTCCCAGTCGACAGAGGAATAACCTTCAAACTCCTCACCCACGCAAACATGGCCACTCACAACGTCAGTCCTGCATACCTGAATCACCGCCTCACATTCCACATACACAACAGACACCTAGCTCAGCGTAGCTTTCCTTGGCTACCGTCCCACTAATCCACTAGACCAGAACCAGAGAAATGTTCTTCTTCTACCGTGCCTCCAAGACATGGAACACCCTGTCCATCCACCTCAGGAAATCACCCTCGCTGACACAATTTAGGAAGGACCCCAAGACCTGGCTGTTCGGATGAACTCAGCATTTAGTCTGATCTGCTGTGCCCACCTCCACAGCACCGTGAGACCCTCACAAGTAAGCAGCTGATCTTTACAAACCCTTATTGATTGATTGACGTTTGGAGCAACTTTGAAAAAAAGCTCCATAATGGGACCAACTCAACCGAGAGAGCTAAGCTGGCCACCTTCAACCCCGAGCTGGTCTGAACTGCTGGTTCATCCCATTGAAAAGCTCCAGAGATCTGACTTCCAGAGTTTGACTGGGAGCTCCCTGAAAAGCAAGCCAGTGAGCCCTCATCGAATCGGGACTGGTGAAGAGCATCGAGGGACCCCGGAAGAAGAAACTCCAGAAAAGTTTCTAAGTTCGATTATAAACTTTTGATCGAGGCCTTCTGCGAGGTGCATTCGAGCAGGGCTCCATTGTGGTCAGCCTGAAACTTTGACTTTGTCCCAGTCAAGCATGACCAGATGTCCCAGAGTGGCACAATAGGCTTTTAAGCACTATAAAGTGATCGTTCTTTAAAAATTCATATCTCCGGTTCCCTACATTGCATTTTAGTAATTTTAAAGATAAAAATATTTCCTATATTGAGAACTTGGTGTTGGATTTTTATTGCACGTTGTGTCTTAATTATTTACTGAATTTGTGTTTTTAAATGCTTTACATACCTGTCTCCTACCTGCTCACAGCTGAGCTATCCAGGGTTGAGCATGGAAATAATTCATTGAGACCTGTACTGAGCCCTAGACTGTTAGCGGCCTTATTGCCAGTGGTAGATGCATATTTACCACTATCAATAACCCACTTTCGGACACGGCCCCACGGGAGCAAGCCTCTAACAGTGAGGCCGCCTTGCCCGATCCTGCTTAGACATGTCCCCTCAGTTCTCAGGGACAGCGCTTTGGCGGTTGTTCCCCGTGAAGACCCACGGTACTCCTTGCTAACTGTATATCACACCTACCCTGATTATGTCCAGTACTATGTCCTATTTGAAGGAGGTCTCCTTAGCTTTTTTACTTCATTACATGCCTCTCTCTCTGTTTTCTATTACTCTTCCTTTTTCTTCTTCTTCCGTTGAGGTTCAGTGGGGGTGATAGATGCTTCATGGGTGGAAGTATGGGAGGGGGAAGTTGGGAGGTATGAAGGATATGGTTTGTTGTAGTGGTTTTTGTTTTGTTTCTGTTATATCCACCTTGGTGTTATCTCACACATGTGCTGCACCTCACGAATGACCCACCAAGCACCCCCCCCATTATAATTATTGTGCTCTGATCCAGGTCGTACCTCATTACTGCCCCACAACCCCATAGACAACCAACATGCCCACTCTTAAACTAATGTCCTGGAATGTGAATGGCCTCCTTCACTGCATTAAATGTACTGCTGTCTTGCGCTTTGCCAAATGCTTCAAGCCTGCGCTCCTCATGCTCCAGGAAACTCACTTACTAGGAACCCAATGTCCCTTCCTCTGATGATATGGGTATGACATAGTGTTGTTCCACGAAGGGCTCACATGGGGTTCCAGAGGGGTGGCCATCCTGTTACATAGGGGGTTCCCCCTGGTAGTTACCAACTCACACTTAGACCCTCCCGGGCAATACATAACAGTGGAGGGCCTTCTTGACGTCCGTCACTATAACTTCCTCTCTGTCTACCTGCCTAACCAAATACCTGCAGTGACATTATCTTCTCTGACCTCATTACTTGCAGATCTGTCGATAGGTGTATTGATCCTTCGTGGCGACTTCAATGCAGTGCCTATCCCTGACCTAGAGGCAACTGATCCTCCCACTCCGGGGTGCATTTCCTGTGCGTGTTAATGTTTTGCCTGGATGGGCACGCTGGGGCTCTGTGATGTGTGGAGAGATTGGCATCCTCAGGAACAGGTGTATACTTACACTTCGGTGGTGATCAAATCAGAGTCCCGGATCAAACTCTTCTTGCTAGTGGCCATGGATGTGAGCCAGGTGAACTGTGTGAGCCTCATCCTGATCTCCAATCACGCCACCCTTTCTTTGACATTTGGCTCTGCTGACCAAACCTAGGGACCCATCTGGTGTCTTAACACCTGGTATCTCAATGACCCTCACCTTGAAGCTTCCTTGAAGCCCGAGATCCATGTCTATTTTGAAATTAACCAAGGGTCTGTAGACACGATGAGCTCTCTGTGAGAGGCTGGTAAGTTAGTGATCCGAGGTCTGGCGTAGGGGTTCGTTCGTAGGAGTGAAAGAGAAAAACTGGCACAAATGATCACCCTTGAGACTGAAATTCACGCCCTGGTATGTTAGGCCGCTGACCACCCTTCCTCCACACAGTTCTCAATCCAGCTTGCCCTTGAGAATGCCCACCAAGGCTGGCGGGCACGAACAAGAAATATTTATGAACACGAAGACAAGTTGGGGAAGCTGCTCTATTGGCTTGCCACCTACAACATATTCTGTAGACTAGTGCCCAAACTTCGGACGCAGATGGTAATCGCCTGCTGCACACCCCCGACATCTTGCAGACCTTCGGAGCTTTCTACCAAAACCTCTATGCCTGTAGACCCGGACCCCCCAGGAGATAGAACAGTCTCCAATATGTTACATCCGGCTCCTTACAATTCCCTCTTTCCTGGCGAATGAGTTAGGCCAGTCCATTACTGAAGGCGAGATTGAATCTACTCTCTTTGATATGTCTTCCAACAAGAACCCTGGCCCCAACGGCTTTCCCTATTAGTACTACCAGAAGTTCCATAGTGAAATGACCCCATTCTTGCTCAAGCTTTATACCAAGGTGGCTGACGGAGATCATTCTCACCTGTACTTGAACTAGCCTCTATAGTGGTCATCCTTAAACCAGGACACCCTCCTAAGAATTGCTCTTCGTACAGACCCATCTCATTACTCAACACGGAAATTAAGCTCTACGCAAAAATTCTGGCCAATCGACTACAACCCACTCTGCCATACTTAATTCACCATGATTAATGCGGCTTCATGTCTGGGTGCAGCACGAGGCATTGTATTAGGTGAGTCCAAGTGGCACTCTCCAGACTGGTTGCATCTCACCCCCCTGCAGTGCTACTCTTTGTAGATTTCGAAAAGGCATTTGACATTGTGTACTGGTCTTTTCTGTGGGCTATTCTCAAGCACGCTGGACTGTCGTGTA
The DNA here is from genome assembly GCF_964204655.1 of Triturus cristatus. Taxonomy (NCBI): domain Eukaryota; kingdom Metazoa; phylum Chordata; class Amphibia; order Caudata; family Salamandridae; genus Triturus; species Triturus cristatus. The sequence goes on along the minus strand of NC_140581.1, from coordinate 591,776,490 downwards.
CATGAGGCACCTTCTCGGAGCCCTATAGCACCAGTCCTTTGCGCAAATCCGGATCAATGGATCACTTTCAGACCGCTTCCCTATTTGTAGGGACATGCGCCAGGGCTGCATCCTGCCTTCTTCATTATTTGCCCTTGCGATACAGCCCTTGGTGTGGATCATCTGCTGCAATGCCCTACTCAGCGGGTGGTTGTGTAGTGAGGGACCAAAAAAAAGGATCACCCTCAATGCGGGTGGTGTCCTACTGTTCTAAGCTGTCCCACAGACCTCAGGCCCCAGTGTCTTGAACTCCTTGCATTATTTGGCAAGGCCTCAGGCGTCCAGGTGAATACATCAAAATCTCTATTAGTAGCGGTTCGAGGTGAATTGAGCACCCACACGTGGGAGTCTGACATCCCGTTGAGGTGCCTCTCCTTCAAATACCTTGGGTTCCACATCTCCCTGCTCCCTGAACTCACAAGACACCTTAATCTAACAGCGTTGGTGTCCAAGATGAAAAGTGACATCTATAAGTAGCCCATCTATACGATGGGCTATGTCGCCCTCTTTAAGATGATGACTCTCCCGTGCTTTCTGTATATAGTTCAGCACTTCCCACTCCTGTTCTTCCCCTCTGGATCAGCACACTTCACTCCACCTTCCGATTCTTTCTCTGGTCAGGTGGTCGGTTATGGATCAGATTCCTCACTGGTAAACATTGCCCATATGATGAGGGCTGGGTATGGGGGACCTCCAATGCAATTACTATGTCTCCCCAGCTGACTGTCATTAATGACTGGCAGTGGGGGCGATGATCTAAGCTATTCAGCAGAACGCTCTTTCTTGGGACTTGACCACATCCTAGAGATTCCATATGGCGCTCCGATACTCCAAACTCTACCCAACATCACCCTGTGGACGGCAGGAGTGGACTGGTGCCTCCAATTGAAAAATTCCATCTATATTTCACGAGGATGTCCAAATAATAATACGACAAGATATGCGGGAGGTAGGGGGCTGATTATGGTTTGGGAATGTGATTTCTCAAGTGTTCAACTGTAATGTGAAGGTGGTGTGCAAATGTAATTGTACTCTATGTCGTAGATTTCAAATTCTAATAACATTTTGTTACAAAAAAACATGCATAGACTGACAAATGTTACTCACAGACACTTTGCCTTATCAATAATAAAAGTCTCATATGTTATTAGTTGTTTCAATTCTAGCTAGAAAGACTGTTTGATATATTGTCAGGACGTTTTGAGACAGAATCCATTTTGAGAGTTCCTCCAGATGGCAGTTGTCATAAGCCTTCACCTCGCTGCCCAAAAGGACATCATTCTATAGATATAAGGAATACCAGGATCACCATTTTTTAACACAACTACCAAGAACAAGCATTGGCATAGCCAATAGGTCTCACCTTGGGGACCTTATAAGTGTTTAGCCATGCAACAGTTGATGTTGTTGCACCAAGGATATTGTGCTGGATAACTAAACACTTATAAGGTCCCAAAGGCGAGACCTATTGGCTATGCCAATGCTTGTTAGAATTGGTATTAATCCATTCTATTCAAGTCAAACATGTGCCAGGAGTCTAAAACTTAAACGTTATTGATGGTGCTTTCTTAAAATCAATTGTATTTGTACTTGCGTGTTATTGGACTGTTGTTTTGAAAATGTTTTGTTGTTACTTAAAACCTACTTTTTTTTTTAACGAAATTCGATACTTTAACACACAATGCTGCAAAAATGTTATTATTCGAAATTAAATCCTTGGAGTCAGCAATTGTATTGACATTATTATTTTTAAAAAACGGAATGTGTGGTAATACTATTATGAGTTTATGATATGGGTAATATGTATATTTATGAGATTTGAGGTTTTATTCGTTTTTAAATTGTTGAATACAGAATGTTTTAAACACTATGGTGTTAAATTGACATTACTTGACTTGCACATTTAGTAGTAGCTCCCATTAAAAAACTGAGGTGTGCGACTAGTCTTTGCCGACCTGCGAGGTTCAGCTGAAGCACAGCGAGGCACTGTGATTGGGATGGCTCAAACATGTCCTACCATTTATCTCACGAAACAGCTCCAACACAGCAGCAATTATTTCTACTTTTTATTAGGCAAAAAACGTGGAAGTGACTACCCAACAATGGGACGCTGGCATTTAAAATACGATTGATATCTTTTGTTAGAGCTTAAAGCCCTACATAACAGCTGTCAGTGCTGTGGCTCCTCCAATGCCTGTGCTGTGGTGCCCCTTCAGCTGCGGGCCAGTGCTGTGGCTCCTCAGCTGTCAGTGCTGTGGTTTCTCAGCTGCCAGTGCTGCTGCTGCTCCTCTCCTTCTCGTGAAGGCTGGCCCAGAGGCCTTCCTGCACGTGTTGTAATGTGAGTGATGGGAAGCTATTGTTGGCGTCTTTTACTCAGACAAGAGAGGCAGGCCTGCTCTGATGGATAGGTCGGCTCTGCTAATCCGATGTACAATTTGATAAAAGCGTTCAGCACAAGAGACTGGCTTTCCCCGAAGGAAGAAATCATTTCCCTTAAGAGAGTGAAATCTAATTTTCACATTTGTATTGTCTTGTGCTGAAGAATCCACTTCATATTCTGCGGGTTCCCCCTGGGCATGTTGGCGCATGCCTGCTCTTCACCACAATACCTTTAGGCTCCGGGGAGAAGGCGCATTTCTACCAATAAATGGTGGTAGATTTGACGCAATTTTATAGCACAGCCTCGAGCCATGGGTCAAAGTCAACCTAATGCAACCGTCCGGAACTTAAACCGCATGTTAACACCATCCTTAGGTAAGGCGAAGCCGATGACCTTCCCGGCCTCGGACCACGTGGGCGTCAATCAAAATGATTGACAGGCGTCGCAAGGATATGCAAGATTAACGTGAATACGTCACACCGCGCTGGCAGCAAGGTATACAAAGTCACACAAAAAATTGTAGATTAAAAATGTTCTTCAGTACGTTAACTCAATAGCGAACGATCCTAATTTTTTAATCCTGCGTCACTCACAAACGGCCCTGAACTGATGCAGTATATTTATTTTTCCAGTTTTTGTCAGATGCCAACTTCGACAAAGCACGAGAGCGACACAGCGCTGCCCTGCCGATAAGAGCACTATAACAAAAGCTTTCAAGTAAACAGATTACAGAAACAAACAGAAATATTTCACAAGGACAGGAGGAGGCAGCAGGGGGAGGGGAAAGAGGAGGGGGCCTGCACCTGTTTCCCTTGCGGGAGCGAGCATGAACCATATGTTAATTAAAACCAGATGGTTTTAAAGCTCGCTCCCGCAAGGGAATCGCCAAACGTGCACGCGTTGCCATTAAAAGCAATGCAACGCGTGCACGTTTTTGGGACACAAACTGAATCGATTGCTAAAGGTCTTCCTAAGCAACGCATGCGCGCTGCGTAGGCGAGACCTAAAAAATGGCTCCAAGAATCTGAAACAGAAGTGGCCAGTAAGGTAGACCCCATAGGGATTATAGCTGAACCCCATAGCTTTGGTTCACTTGTAAATACATCACAACACTAGAAGGGCTTGAGGACATTTTAAAGACCCACAGGGTTTTTTTTCCCAAATTAGAAGATTGTGTTAAAGTAAGGATACTGTTTGCTTGCATGCAGTCAATAGTTCAAAATCGTCTGTTATGTTAGGCAGTAGTTTTGGGAGGCACCCCACAAATGTACTTGGATTCCGAAGTCCATAAGTCAATTTCATGCACCCTGTATATTCTCTCCTATCAAACATACATTGTTCTTTGACAGCCTCTTTACATTTAGCCAACATGTGTTTCGAGTGAACTGCTTTATCAAGTCACAAAGAGATCTACACAAGTTGAAATTAAATGTCCAATAACCAATACAAATCACAGAGAAACTTTTCTGTACCTCCTACAAACGGTTAGAAACCCACGACATGATCCGTACTCCTGTTCTAAAAGTTCATCCTTTTAGAATGAATGTACAGTCTTGGTTTCACTCAAAATTGAAAAGCTACTTACGATAGGGCTCTCATTCTAAGCCTTCAAAATCACGCAACGAGTTGTGGAGTGCCCCCCAAACAAAAATGGTGCTTAAGTTAAATATATTTAAAGTGTAGCACTGAAGGGTAGTCAGGCGGCATTTTCATTCTACCTTTTCTTTCTCTTCTAACCAGTTATGTTAGTCCGTAGGTGGAACTTCAGTGAAATAGAGGTGTTTTTATATGACTGTCTGTCTTCTTACCATCCAGGGTTACTACATTCAGTATAAAAGTCAATTAGAGGTTTCCCCTATGCCATGAGCAATAACAAGTCATCCTTAAAGTGTGCCTTTAAAGCCCATGAGGCAGGGTCATAATATACATAAGAATAGGGCACACTATATATTGAGATTAGTGTGCTCTCACAGTGCTATTTCACCATGTGGGCCTTGCTCGACTTTTCAATGAGCAGGCCTATATGGGTTTAAGGCAGGGGTCTTCAAACTGGGGGGCCTCAAGTGATCCCAGTGGGGGCGCCAGGCTCTGACTAAAAGAAGCAATATGCTGATGGCAGTGCTTTATTTTAAGCAGGAAATAAATGAGCGAAGGTACTCGTTCTGTAATAAACCATCACTAACATCTTTTGCCATTGAAATGTTAGCTGGGAGTATCTTTCATATAGGAAAGGGCTCCAAATATTCTTCAAAACCCCCACCCCCATAGTAAGGCCTGCCTGACCAGAAAAGTATGTTTGGCAATCATGTATTTGGTTGCATTTTTAAAACGGTGCCAGAATTTACCAGCAATGTTTAAATATGTTTCATGTTAGTGCCCAGTAATACAACGATACGGGATAAAACGTTGGCTCTTGCTGGGTATTACTGGAGAGGATAGATGGCCCGCACACACAAAAATATGGTTAATGCTAGCTGCCGGGGTCGCTAAGCGTAACATACGGTTGTGGGGTGCACGAATACCTCCCAAATTGGCCGATTGGATAAAGGATCTGGATTGGTGCCGCATGGCAGAGAGGGTGGTGTATGTCCCAAGAAGTGGGAAAAGATATGGGGCCCCTTGAAGAAGTATGGACATGAGAATGGGGTGGGGCCAGAAAGGTGAGGGTCCAGGTGCTTAAATGAATCCACATACACTGTGTTGGACTATGTAAGACCTCTGCCTATATTGTATGAACACACCAATACTCCCGACATAATGGGAAAAGAAAACTGTATGATGAACCACTATGTGATGTGTATCTAACTGGAACTGTTATGTTGTTCAATAAAAAATATTTAAAAAATATATATATATATGTTTCATATTTAAATAAATCGAGATATATTTACACATTGCCAATTTGATAGAATAATTGTGAAATATTCTGAGGAGGGGCAGATTAATTTTATTTTTCCACGGGGTGGCGGCATTAAAACGTTTGAAGAACACTGGTTGAAGGTCTTTATTTCCTATCTCTACTGGGGAAAATGCAACAAAAATGCTTCAAAGTTATTTCTTCCTTAATATAAACAATTTAATTTAAGTGTGAAATCAGATGTTTTAAAACTCAGGTGGAAAAGTAACTTTTTAAAAATGCACTGCATCAGCAATAACCCATGTAAACCCTGTTCTGACGTCCCACAAGTGAGCCTCTACTTAACAGTTAGGAATAAAGGCTAACATATGTCCAGTGGATGTATGACAAAACTGCTTATGCCTTTACAATGCAGTCTCTACCCCGACTGCGATGTTACCATGTGTTCCTTTACCACACAAGTTGTTACAACTTGCCTTAGGGGTGGCGCTGGACTTTAGAATAGTACATCTTACTATTCCAACCCCAGTCTACGCAACAGTAGGGAAGGTGTTGAACTTACAATCCGACACCAGTCCAACAACGCGCTCCCTAAAGCAAGTCATTGTAACGACTTGCATGCTAAAGGAATGCGTGGTAATGTCGCAGTCGGGGGTAATGACTGCGTTGTAAAGGCAGATCCTGGTAATGACTACGTGGTAAAGGATGTTTCCCTGTCCAGTAGTTGCTATGTAGATGTTATGATTAGAGAATATGCGACGAACAAATTTGAGTCTCCCGTGATTCTTTACCCCCTCTGTTGAAGGTATTTGCATGAAAGTTAACCGAGTTCTACTACTTATCATACTTTCAGGTGGGAGGAAATGCAAGAAAATTGTTTCAATTTCTCCAGTAGGTGCCTAGTGCACAGGTTAGTGAACAGATTAAATCTGGCACTTCCTCAGAAGATTCTTGGGCTGGGAATACTTCAGTTGATGAAAGCAGTCATGTTGGAAAAAGACTCCTAACTCCTGCAGAATGAAGAGGACTCACTTTAGGATTCCTAATTCCTGCTGGCACCCAGGAACTGGAACTGCTCTCCACAGGTCAAGTGGTTAGCCTACTTTTTTCCTAGTTTAGTGACACAAAAGATAAAAGAACTCCTGAATCAAAGAGAACACAGCTGACCATAGAGGATTGTAACCTATAGGAGACATGGCTGGAGCGAGACATGCTAGAAGTCTGCCCTGAGGAACTAGGGACTGCAAGACTGTCCAAAAGCACTTTGAAAATATAGGGACTTAGGGGAAGATACAGTTTGGCAGAAAGGGTACTCAGTCGCAGACTCTAAACTCATAGTCTGCCTTCTTCCTTTACAGACTGGAAGACCACAAGATGTCTGTGGACAAAGCCCATGCTGGTTCTGTAAATGGAAATCTTTATCTGCTCGTCCCACAGATTAGGGGGTATCGGAGGAAGGGCATTATACTGTCCACCCTATTTAGGGTAGTGAGCGGGATTTGTTTCTGTCCCTCACCATCAGGAATAACCTGGTGGTGCGGGACAGAAAAAATAGTAATGACCCCCACACCATCTGAGAAAACTCCCAGGGTGTGGGCGGTCATTAGTTTTTGTTTTTCAGAAACAAACTCCCTCATTGGGAGTTTTTTATTTTTACAGTTTAGCGGATGGCTGCCAAAACCAATGGTGGCTGTCCACCAAATGTTTTGTACCTTTGATGGAATTGCCATCATGGTGGTTCCTTTTAACATCCAGAGGATCGTTGGGCCGGTGGTCATCTCTAAAGTTGATGGACGGTAATCTGTCAGGGTGGTGGCAATAATGTCCTTTGCCACCTTGACGGACTGTACTCTGTCAGTCAATCTCTAATTTGGCCCGTCACTCAATTTGTCCACCTCCAGGGGACCTCTAAAGTGCTGTGGCTTGCATTGGAAGTTTGCACGCAAGGCTGGTTCATCCCACTCTGAGCTTTTTTCTGTACTAAAAACTGGTTCAGCATGACATCTATGAGAAGAAATCTGCTCTTGTGGAGCCCTGTCCAGCTATAGCTGCCAGCCTTGCCCCACAGGATTGTGAGCCCTAAAGAAGTGACTCATCCCAAAGGTAAAATCGGGGACCATTGTGAGCCAGCAAACCTATGCAAGCAGCGAAGCATCCACTGCAGATACGAAATCAGGATTTGGCCTTTTTGTAGATTTTGACATTAAAAACCAAGGAGCTCAACAGGAGCTCAAAGATGACATATACAACTTTGAGGGACACTCTCCAGCACACAGCACTGGATTTTGTCTCATTGGAATGTTCTGACTTCCATTTCAGAGACTACGTTCAAAGTTGAAAACTCTGACGGGATAACTTCAAGTGAGATCACTCACCATTTGGTTCATGATCTCACTCCTACTACCTCAAGTACGTTGTTGAATCGATGTCCTTGAAATTCATCCAGATGTTTATCACAAGGCTCACTCTTCGTACCATCAAGAATTCAAGTATGCCACTGATTCTGATTTACATATGGGGGAAGAAAGAATGCATGTAAAGGTGTGCTTCAAGTTATTCACAAATGTAGGCAAAACTGGCTAGCTTACCAAACAGTTGTGGAGGCACCGAGTTACCATCTGCATATGCAATGTACTTCCACTGACCAGTACGGAGCATGTACGCTGACGCATTCACGTTGCAGCCATGGAACTCACTGAGCGCCCAGTTAGGATGAAATTGACTGGAGACTTTGTTGTTGTATTTATCACTCAACAAAGGCATCAAGGACATGCCGCTGAGGTTTCGAGGTACATGGATCCCAGCTATGTCTGAAAGAAAATCCACCATGGTGAAATATTTCACAATAGAGATAAACAGTTCACCTAAAAAATGATTAAAAACATGTCTCTGTTGCCCCTACCTAAAACTTAGCAAAATTGTTCTCTAACAGAAGCTGGAATCAATGACACCTTTGAGATTACTGTGCCAGCAGCCAGGTTTGCAAGAGGAATATATTTTTAAAGGGGACTGCAGAAAGCCTTGATTTTGTAGAAATAGAATTGTACCAAATACACTTCTGTAATATGGTTCACGAGGACAACAGAGGAGAGAAGACAATGCAGAATGAAAATGGTGATTATGAACCTTATCATAAAGGACTGCTACTTTACCAAAGGGGGAAGTACAGTACACTGTGTAATTTCAGTAAGACTCTAATTCATTGCCCCATAACTTTTCAAGTTGTTTAGAGACCCCACATTCTCCCGTGCAAGCCTTCCTCTGTAGCCATGCACCAGTCCACGTCTATGTCTTCACATCTTGTGCTATTGGTTTCCCCTCCTTTGATCAATATCCATCTGAGCTCCCACCACACTACATATTACTAAATGTTGTTTGGCATCTGAACAGTTCCTGCTCCCCTATATTACCAGTGCAGCTGTTTTGGTGGCATTTCGACCCCTACTCCTATCATTTGCGAAATGCACTTACACCATTTTACAGGGCAGTATCACTGAAAATTCCCAGACAGTGTATGAAGGTGGATTTCTGACTATTGTACCTCCTTCATTTAGCATTGGCTTTCTTCACCATTTCATAGAACCCATATCCAATACACCCTGTAGAGCATGGGTACTCATAAACATCTTCCCAGGGGGCAAAAAAAAATTTTTCTGTGATGTGACTGAGGGCCACATTGATGCCAGCAGGGTGGAAGTCAGGAGCAGGGGTTTTCAGGGGGCGGTGCCAGTAAGGTGGGTGTAGGTGAAGCGAAGAATAAAAAGCTAGTGGCTAAATTGCACAATGTGAACCCAGAAAACCTGGATTAATCCCAGCTTCCCCACTTTACCAAATTTTGTGATCCTAAGCAATTATTTAATTTCAGTTCCCCTCCTTTTTCTTCATTATCAGATATAAAAGTACTTTTAAATACATGACTTCAGGATGCGAATTGTCCAAAACCTTCTCCTGTGTATCATTAAATTAACTATAATGTTCAAGTATAATATGAACCCAGCCCAAAGAGTGCACTTAGCAGACTTGCATCCTAGTTCACTACTGATATAGTTATCAGGTTGGGGGGAGGGGAGAGAATAAATAGCTTTACTAACACTCACTTCTCAATGCACTGATATAATGTGATGTACTAAGGTGAAACGCTTCTGCATAAGGAAATAGACTTTTTTAATTTTGAAGAGACCTTATCCTATTTTTATACTTTGCTGTAAGGTGCCTTTAAAAATAAAGGTGTTCTTTCTAAAGACAATGCAGGATAACTTCCTTTCATTAACTTCAATTAACCTTTAAATAAAGACATATCTGTTTATTAAACTTCTTTCTCAATGTTTTTGCTGAGTTGAGAAAACAGGAGCACAGTGCTGCTGTTGACCAGGGGCCGCACTTTAAGTATCCAAGCCAGTGTAGAGTAACTGGAGTTACAATAGGCTAAAGCTAGAGTTAATAGTGACTCCGATGTCCTGAATCAGGGCCTTGTTTCAGTCCCAGTCCAAGTCCAAGTTCAGGTCTCCTTACTTTACTCTTTTTTCTCCACTTAAAATTTTCGACCTTCTCGCTCTCTTTTATCTTTTCCTTTCTTCCTCTAATTTTCTACCCCCTCTCTCTGTTGTTTCTCAATTTTGATTGCCTTCTTTTTTTGTGTAACTCACGTCCCCCAGCTTCTTTTCAGTCCTTTCTTTGATCTGTATATCTGGCTTTATATTTATTTACCATTTCCAAGAACCATACTGTACGTTTTTTAAATTTCCCAATCCTCCTTTCTATGCCTTTCTTTTCTCTCTACCCTCCACCCTCTATAAATATATTTTGCTTCCTTTCATTCCGGTCTTCTATTTCACTTTGAACTTCAATAAATTCTCTTTATCAGCCCCAGCCAGTCTCTTTCTGTGTTTTTCCCCATAGAACCCCTTTGCCCCAGGCTATCTCTGGGTTACTGATAAAAACTACTTCCTGTCTCTGGGCTAAGGTCAGAGCAGAGAGACACTATAACGAACACAATATTCCAATGCAAGAAAGAGATAACTTGATGGAGGGCTGAAGTCACCTCAACTATGGCACCTGGGCTTAGCGGAAACAAGAAACAGAGGCCTTCGAAGAGCCTTCCGAATCACCGTTTCCCATGTCTGCTCTAGCTGGCTCTAGGGGCCCCCACCCGGTGTAGACTATTGTTTACAGCAGTGCCACTCAGGCCAACTCGTAGGTCATTCCACTGTACGTCCAGTTCTTCGTAATGTAACTGGTTGAAGCAAACTGCACTATTATTTTTCATAGTGAACTTAACTTATCTTACTCGTGCATACGTTATACATCTATAGCAGGAGTAAGGACGTTGGGTGCAAGTGCCTCTTTTGTGTTTGAGCCCCTTTGTACTTTTAAAGCTGGACGTCAGGCTCCGATACCCCTTACGTTGCATTAACACGTCAAGGCACATGACAATATAGCTAAAGAAGACCTGTTTGTGAGACATGTTTCCATGCTTACCAAGTACAGTAGGGTAAATGTCCACAAGTGATACGACGTTTGGTACGTGCTTTCCGGGTCTAATATTCGGCCCCATCATTAGCAGAGGAACGTGGGAGCTCCCTTCGTACATGCTCATTTTATAAAACTGCCGATGCTCCATTGCCAGCTCTCCATGATCTGAGCTAAACACAACCACAGTATTCTTTAGAAGGCGGGCATCACTTAGAGCTGATATGACCTCACCTGCAACAAAAGGACATAGTTACAGAAGATTTAATTAGGATGGACTGCACTACTTCCCATCATTTGTTAATACACCGTGCATATCAGTAAAATAAAACAAGCAACCCAAAACAATTGTTACATAAATGGATCCGTAAAAGAAAGTTTAAGGAAATCCTACCTAGTGCAATAGGATGTGGTTTTGTTACAGGAGGTGTTAGAGCTGGCTTTTCCAGCGGCTTTATTCCCAGATTGTTTGCTTTTTGGACTTCTGATAAGTGCTAAAGTGAAGGTGCTCTCCCTGTAGAATTGTGTTTATGGATTGGTGAATCCATGATTGGTATATTTTAAGTCCCTAATACAGTGCACTGTGTGTGCCCCGGGCCTGTAAATCAAATGCTGCTAGTGGGCCTGCAGCACTGATTGTGCCACCCACATAAGCAACCTGTAAATGTATCTCAGACCTGCCACTGTAGTGTCTGTGCACAGTCTGGTACTGCCATGTCGACCTGGCAAGGGCACCCACTTGCCAGCCCTAACCTTGCCCTTTTCTTACATGTAAGACACCCCTAAGGTAAGCCCAAGGTTGGCCCATGGGCAGGGTGCAGTGTATGTGAAAGGTGAGACATGTACTGAGGTGTGTGACATGTCCTGATAGTCCTGATAGTGAAATACAGTGTATGTCGTTTTTTACAATTGAAAGGCCATCTGTCATGTAGGATAGAATGAAAGTTTATTTATAACATCTTATAAATATAACTTCCCATTGGGACAAGATAGGAAGATGGAGTTTAGTGTGCCTGAACTCAGAATATAAAAATGCATCTTTTAGTAAAGATGATTTGCATATTGTGTGTTTGAAAATAACCCTTTTAGAAAGTGGGTATTTTCTTGCTTAGCCATCCTCTGTGCATCTGCTGGTTTGTGGATTGACTGTCTGGCTTTGGAGTGACAGGGGCTAGGGATGTGCATTCTCTCACACTGCCTCTGGGAGGCTTGATGTGTGTCCTGCCTTCCCTGAATGAGTCCGGGCTGGGCTGAATAGACCTGGGCTGCATTTAGAGTAGGGGGAGGAGAATTCCTTTACACCTGAATGGGCCTGGTTTGCTTTGGACAATGCTGTCTCCACCTCCTGCCAAGAAGCTGCACCAGAGAGGACAGAACTGGTTTTGACTCACCAAAGAGCTTCTCTACCGCCAGAGAACAAAGAAATTTGTGCTATGAAAATTGGGGTCCAGACCCCAGACTTTTAGATCACTTTTGGACTTCAAGAAGAACCTCTGCCAAGGAGAAGAGCTGGAAGAAACTGGAGAAGGGGTACTGCCCCTGTGCTGTGTGCTGTCTGGGGTTGGCCTGCAGTAGCTGTTTCTGTCAAGCCTGTGTGTATCCTGCTTGAGAAAGTATCTCCAAGGGCTTGGAAGTAGAGCGTGCCCCCTGTTCAAGAAGTCTCAGGACAGCAAAGACTTCACCGTCCTTCTGGGCACCGTCTCTGAAACCGCTGGTTTCAGTCGACGCAGAAGAAAAGAGCAGTCGACTCTGTCACCGAGTCCATTGCCGGTTCCATGTCCTGAAGGCATCACAGAAGGCACTGCCGCACTTCAGACAGCATCCTTGGTCTCACTGATGCCACTGGGCGATCGACTCTGAGCCGTTGCTTGCACCGCAACTTGTGGGCACCGCACTCTGCAACGCCTCGCTGCCCAACCCGAACACCGACCGGCTCCTTCACCTGCTTTGTGATCTGCCAGCACCTCATCGAGCACTTCCTCACTCTGCATCACAAGCCTTGGCCTCACCAATGCTATTGGACGACCGTCACCGAGCTGCTGACTGCACCGTACTGTGAGGGCATCGTACGCTGCACCGCTTCACTTCACTGCACCCGCAATAGTTGCCCCGACCGACTCATACCAACAGGATCGGCCGCAACGAGAAAGGTACTGTCTACGAGTCTGCCAACGCTTTAGTTGACCCCTACTGACGCGGTCGGCTAGAACTGTTAGACTCTGTTGTTTTCAGCATCGTGGTAACCCCGGACAGAGCTACCGATTTTGAAGAAGTGTGTTTTTCAGCTATTTCTGCAATTTAAGGGTTATCTTTCAAAGTAACTATTTTTACAGCATTGTATGTTGGATTCTTGTCATATTTGGTCTTGTTGATTTAGATAAACTTTTGATTATTTTTCTAAACTGGTGTGGTGTCCATTTGTAGTGCTTTTACTGTGTTACTGCATACATGCACACATGTTTTACATACTGCCTCTGAGATAAGCCTGTCTTCCCATGCCAAGTTACCCAGGGGGTGAGCAGGGCTTATTTTAGGAGTGTTTTCCCCTTACCCTGACTAGGAAGAATGGTCCCTATTTCGACAAAGGTGCAAACCCTTACCAACTGGAGACCCTCATTTCTAACAGGAGGGATATGGTAAATATACCATTAGATACATAATCATGCCAAACTTAAATTTAAAAACTATGAGACCCCCCTGGCAAATTACATCTGGAATTCATCCTGAAGACCGATGCTTCATTATAACAAAAATACGGTCTTGTGAACTTTGCTAAAATACAAGTGATGTAAGACTAGACAGCACATGTCATGGAACAAACCGAAAGAGTGCCTAACGATTGACTTGCATGGAGCAAAGTTCCTTTTAACTCCTGCATTATATTTCTAATATAGAGTAGTAAGCATACTTGAAGGTATAAAGTGAGGACACTAAAAATTGTTTCAACGTAAAAGACGAAAACTATGGAGAAGCTATAACACTTGAGAAAAATAATAGTAATACAATAATATGTACAGGACAGCTATATATGCTACCCAAAATGTTTTACAAAAGCCCTTTAAAATATTAATCTAAGAACTCCTTAACAAAAATGATCAATTGTAAAAGCCTATAGCAATATAGAAAATGATGAGCTTTTAAAAAAATAACAAAAGTTAGCTGATGGCATAGAAATACAAGTGTGACAAAGGCTCTCACACGTATTATCCCAATATTGAACCTAAAATCGCGGCTCACAATTTGCTGCAATTTGTGAGTTGCAATTTTCAATGGTCGTAAATCTGGCCCTAAAATTCTTGCGAGCAACGTGACAGAGAACTGGAACCTAAAACGGAACTATGGAGAAGAGTGGAACGTCGTTTTTCAGAGAAGCATTAGTACAGTAATTCCTGAAGTTAAGACAAGTGAACTTTCATGTCCCAACCGCATCGACTTGGGACAAATTAGATTTATTGTGAAATGATGGGTTTTAAGGCTAGGAAAACTATCCAGCACATATTTTTAAATACCATACTAATTCATATTAATTTACAATAAAAGGTCCACCCACATCCCCCCTACAGTGAAGACCCATTAGACTCCTGGGCAGGAATACAAACCGATTCCCTGAATAAAATCTAAAGATCTGATAATTTGGACAGAAACATACATAGCCTATTAGCTGTCCAGGGAGTCTCCTGAAAGAATTATGCAATACTCAAAACGTGCAGGCAGTTCATTAGCCTCGATGCAGTTTCCCAGGATTTTCTTCATGTATTTTAGTGGCGTGCAACATCTTTTGGCTTGCCTAATGGCACTCCATCTCTATTCTACAAATACTGGATAGCTCCCATGTTCAGTTCTTTCTCAGTCTCTTTGGGGATGCTTTTAAGATGGTGGTGACTGCTCACAGTGTTTATTAGTATTATGATATAAAATACTTTACTTTCAAGGATGCAAGCTTGGCTTTGTTATCCACTTCAAGTGTCCCTCTTTGTATGGCTGAAGGAAGAAAGTGATGAGGATCCTCAGGCAAGCATGCACACCCCTTGCTTCAACTCCTATATTTCATGCTCCGGAGTCTTTGTCTTGAACTGAGCTTGAGGAAGAGTTGAGGATTTGGTTATATGGAACTTTCAGTCAGATTAAAAAACCTAGATATCTATTTAGGCCTCTGCTACAGAGAAGGTTTAGTTTTCTGTCTTTAAGGCCTAGTCTTTCCAATAGATAATATATATAGATTGAACTTTGTGTCCACTGTTTGCTCATATTTGCATGGCTTTGTTGTCTTTCTCAGGTGTCTGCTCTTGATTCAATGGCTTTCCTCACTATTCCTATGTTTGTCCTGCACAAGAGCATTCCGGTCTCAGGGTGTTCTGACTGGATGAGTTGTATCCTTCCACTGCTAAACTGATGGGACTGTTATTTGTTTTGCTTTCAGCACTCCTTTAGATTGCATTTTTCTCCTTGCTCTCTTCCTGACTTGTTCATGTGTTTCCCCTCCTCATACTTTCTTTTCACTCCTCTCTCCCTTGCCTGCTCCTGAGCACTCCCTGTCTCACTCCCGATCCCGCTTCTCATTTTAAATATGTTTTATGCCCCACACGCTTTCTTGTTACACTCCTCCCTCTTCCTAGCTCCACAATGCTCCAGTTGCTGTATATCAACAAGAAATGACCCGGCTGGAATACCAAATCTGATCAAGAGCTCCATGGAATTAACTTAGCTAAGTTTCGCTGAGAAACCATAGGGAAGTCAAAGGTCTTTTGTCGTACTAACATGTTAACTATTTCAGATGACCACAAACTGTAATTTCTGCACAGTTAAGAACCAGGAGAACCAGAGACATAGTACTTACAATTTATTGTTCAGATTCAAAGTCTTCGCATAGATATCTGCTTACCAAGGCCAGACAGGCCATACTGGGCATCGGGTGTTATCCCGGGAGGCTGGAAGGATGGGGGGCTGATTTTGTGTACCGGGGGCTGGTTTTGCAGCACTGTTTTGAAATTTGTTATGAGTTTAAAATCTCTGCTGCAGAGCTCCTTGTACATCCAGCAGTTTTCATGCAACCATAAAAGTGTCAAGATATCTGTGATTAATATTCCTGCTGGAGAGAGATTGAAGGTTTGTCTAGTGGCAGTTTAGGCTCATCTAAAGTAGTGCAGAAGTTTAATACGCCTGCTGCAAAGAACATGTACCATGCAGTCCAGAGAACAGTATTTTATGGAATAGCTCAGTGGGTATTGCTTTTGTCACGAGATCCTTTTGTTACTTGCAGTTCTTCAGCTACAATCGTATCATAGCACAGTAATCTATAAACTGCCAACAAAGACCTGAATGCAAACTTCATCTTACGGGTTAGAAAGTTATGCTTTTTCCTAGTCTTTCCTTCTCCTAGTGTTGCTAAAAATGGTTTGTTGAGGTAGAAATAAGTTCTAATTAGTAAAGCCAACCCCAACCACTGTGGTATGTTTTAATCTTGAGTTTGTGCTTTTCCAGACCAAGCACTCTAAAAAATGTTTACCAATATGGATGACACCTGACTCCTACACTTTATGGTTCCCCTTTGTCTTATGTAACATTTTCTACACACTGATTTACACACATATGATTCATTGTCTCTGTATGTGTGTGTGATGTAAACTGCCCTGACACCATACATTGGTATGAGAGGCACTATAAAACAAATTAAATACATGTGAAAGAGGCACCATGGAGAGATGAGGGGCACTGTTGGAGGGTGATAGTGAGGGAATCAATGAACAGCCCCAACAATGATTGTCACACTGTCAACCAACAGAGGTAAAGCCGGCCCTGGCCCTCCCTCAGTGAGAAGCCTCATGCCCACAAATTGCTGTGAGTTGACCTTGTTTTCCAAATCAGACCTCAGAAGTACGGGGGGTAATAAATGGCCAGCATGAAGGACTAAGTTACCTTCCCAGGCTTCCCTGTGTAAATACATATATTGTAAATCACAATAATACAAACTGTGGTGTGTTGACATGTTCAACAAACTTTTTCTTCTGTGTTAATAAATCAATCAATCAATCAATCAATAGTCCTTTATTCGGTACTTAAAAAGTACCATAAAAGTACATATACAGTTCAAATCAGTAAAATACAGTTCATAACACATGGTTGGAGACAATTGGCCAAAAAATTCATTCAACACCGCCCTCTTGAGTTCCTTAACCTTAAATCAACCTTAATGAAATTCATTATGCAAAGCAGTGTATGAGGATCATTAGCCCTTTGCAAGAATAATAAGGCAACCTTGGCATGTTTAAACTTTGCCTGATTTAAAATTCCTACTAAAAAGCTACCCCTAGGTAAAACATAAAATGGGCATAATAGTACAAAATGAAGGGTATCCTGCGGAGACCTCTTGTCGCAGCCGCAGGAACCCTTCTGCTCAACGGTTGAAGTAAAACCTGGTGGATCAGCCAATAGGTGGTGTAAAAGGTTGAGCCTAAAACGAGTGATTAAAAATCTATCCTGGGCGTTATACATAAGTGCGAGATAAGGTTCCATTCCTTCCTCTGTTTATACCATTCAATGAGCACAGACTGAGGTTTTACTTTCTTCCGCAGCCGCTCTACGTGAGGCTACCAGGTCCAGCAATTTCTTTTTGACTCTCAATGTATCTTGGGGGATAATTTCCGTTGGATTGGTAAAAAGATCCTTACAACCAATTCCCTCAAGTGTGGACTTCACGTATGTTAGCCAGGGAATACTCATTCCTTTGTCCCTTTCTGTACAGTCTCTAATAATTTGTCTGCTCAGGTCTGCCTCGGTATTGGACCAAATCTTTAGCCAGGCCATAAGAGGTCTGACCTTTATCAGGTCCTCAATGTATACCCTTCCTAGTTCTTCATGAATAATGTAAGCGGGAGTACTTTGTGGGGTTTTGAGCACCTTTCTCAAATATTTATTCTCCTCTGTCTGTAACTGCTGAGTGCTAACAAAACCCCAAACTTCAGACCCATATACCACTTTTGAGCAACAGATTGAGCTGTACAAGTTCATAACTTGTTCTGGCGACCACCGGCCCAGCCTGCGTCCATAATTCATGATCGGCCCCGTCGAGGCCACTAATTTGGAACACCGCTCTTCAATAAAAAAATTTAAATTTAAAAGCCCATCGAATAACAAGCCAAGGTAGGGGAAGGTCTGTACCTGCCCTAGTTTGTGTGTGCCTATTTAATGAGAACTTCTTACAGGGTTTGGTTCCAGCCAACATGACATAGGACTTAGTCAGGTTTGCCGACAAGTCTAAGGATTCCATAAAACTGACAAACCCGTCTATCAGGTGCTGAAGTCCCTTGGGGGTGCGGGCTAAAAGAACTGCATCATCTGCGTACAACAACACAGGGACAGGGCGGGAACCTACACGAGGAGAATCTACTTTTAATTTACCTAGTGCCTGGTCTAAATTATTAATATATAGGGAAAACAAAAACGGGGCCATAATACATCCCTGTCTGACCCCACTATTGCAAGCAAAAGGTGCCGTAGTGCCCCCTTCCAAATTAAAACGCTCTTTGGCAGTGGTGTTCCAGTGCAATGCTCTCAGGATGTTAACCAGGCCCTGATCGACCCCTAATCTGGACATCAAGGCCCACAGCTTCTCTCTATTGATGTGGTCAAAAGCTGCAGTGAGGTCCATAAACCCAAGATGTATAGCCTCATTGCTAGCTAGAGTATATTTTGCCACCAATAGATAGAGGTTCAGGCACTGGTCCATTGTTGATCTCCCTGCCCTGAACCTGTAGTGAGTATCTGTGATGATTTGATGTTCGTTGGCCCAGTCCGTAAGGTGGTTGAGGACCACTCGTCCCAACACTTTGGCCGTCACATCGATCAAAGATATGGGGCGTTAGCACTGGGGGTTATCCCTGTTCCCTTTTTTAAAGATGGGGACTATTGTTGCCGATGACCATGAACGCGGGAGGCCGGTTGCGACCGCCGCATTTATCACCCTTGTGAGAATAGGGGCCCACAGCTCCACCTTGCTTAAATAAAGGTCTGGTGGGATACCATCTGGTCCTGGCGCTTTGTTTTGCTTTAAGCCCTGGATACCCGCTACCACTTCCTCCAGAGAAAATTCAATCGTGGTAACCCACCGGGGTCCCTTCCCATCATCCTTATTATTCTCAGCGGTGTGGTTATATAAACTTTTAAAATGATCATACCATTGTTCTGGCAAAATGGTGGTACCAATTTCTAGGGCATTAGTGTCCTGAAAACATGGGTTATTTATTATTTTCCAGAACGCAGTTATGTCCCTTCTATCTGCTGCGGCCCTTAAATCTTCCCAGGCTTGTGATTGGAGGGAATATTTCCTGCGTTTAATCGCCTTTTTGTATGTGATCCTAGACAGTGCAATGCGTGACTTGTCCCGGGGTACAGTTTTCAAGCTAGATTTTAGCTCTTTCTGTGCCCGGGAACAATCTTTGTCGAACCATCTGGGGGTGGCGTTTACTCTCCCTTGCTTAGTGGTCTTTAGTAGCCCATCTATTAGATGCGCCACTTCCTCAAATGCTTTGACAACGGCAGGTCCCTCCACCGAAAGGTCAAGGCACGCCCCAATCACTTCATTCCCTGTCTCCATTAGGGATTTGTAAAAAGCGTCCCCGTCCACTTTGGTCCATCTAAGTCGCCTTCCCTGATCCGTTACCCTCTCAATACTGGCTACCCCTACACCTCTCCTAGCACTTCTGGGGGACAGGTCCTCTATCTCCAGCACTAGGGGGTTGTGATCACTGAATATACTCCATTCGATCTCTGCCCCTCTTATCCAGTCCTTAAATAGACTGGAGACCACAACGTAGTCTATGAAAGAGCGACACCCTCCTCCCTTGAATGTTGGAATGACCTCCCCTCCACTTCTTATAGCCACAAGGTCTATAGTGTGTACTAGGGCCTGACTTTTCAGGACCCTATCCAATTCCATCCCCTCACCGGAGTGCTGAAAGTGCGGACCTTCCTCCAACGTGCAACTAGACCAGTCCTCATTAATAGGGATCAGGTTGGGGCACAGGTGGCAATTAAAATCACCCGCTAAAACCACTAACGGCGCCACCGCTCCCTTCCTCTAGGCTGTCTCTGCGCTTAATCGCTTATCTAATTCACTTATTGTAGAGCCCTTCCCCTTGACTGCCACTGCGTTATACACATTAATCAAAATCACATTTAGCCCATTTGTGTGGAACCCTAGGGCCTGAATATTATTTGTGGGCCAATTTAGGTTGGTCCATACTCCTTCCAGCTGCAGATCTCCAAATATAAAAAGTCCTCCCATAGCTCTTCCCGAGGTTGACTTCTGTGCAGGGACAGGAAAACACTTGTACCCCGCTAGATGAAAGGGGCTACAGTCTATCGCCCAGGTTTCCTGCAAACAAATTACCTGAAATCTGGTGATATACTTACTCCATTCCTGGTTATCAAATTTTGCTGATAGTCCTGCTATATTCCATGATACCAGTTTTAGCCCCTCCTGCGTTTGTGTCTCTCTTGGATATAGTGTAGCTAGGTTATTGTCCTCTAGCCTTTCACCTTTTGAGTCCTCGTTAGACCTGGGCAGATTATATAAATTCTCTGGTCGCTGAGGGTGCAGGAAGATATGATTCAGCCCCGCTACTTCCTCACTCCCTGATGACTTAACCGGTAATCCAGGGGGATTTCCTGAAACAGGGGGGACCGCAACACAATCCATAAGAGTCCCATCCGGGGACTCCACAACATAGCTGGTGGGCACATTCAATGCGGGGTGGTGAGATAAAGTTACAGTCTGGGAGATATTAGGGGAACAACCCTTTTCACAGAGTCGATTCGTGGGAAGGGTTCTATTGCTCTTTAGTCAGTCCTGCTCCTCTAAAGACATAAGGGGGTCAAATCTGTTCCTCAGGCTAAGTGTTCCCTGATTTCTAAGGGAAGCATATGGCATTGGACGGCAGAAACCCTTCCCACCCAAAGGGCTATCACTTCTGCTTCGTAATCCGGGGCCTGGACCGAAACACGGAGTTCCCCTTGGGTAGAAAAAGCTCAGGGGCAAAGATCTGATATTACTTGATTGGCTAACCGGTCCCCAGCTTAATATTTGGTCGACTACGCGCTGGTTCCTAAAATTTACCACCACACAGTCGCCGGTAGCATCCTTTGACCTGTTCCCCAACCAGTTCACCCTTCGGACAAACAGAATTTCCCCCTGATCATTCCCTGTTAGCGGCCTATTCTTGTTCAGCCAGAACATGGTTTTGTTCTTGAGTTCGTCGTAGGCCTCTGTACGATCTGGCTTCAACTCCGGGACCCCCGTGAGTATAATTACGTATGGGGCCGCTTCTGGGGGTAAGTTTATACAGGGTAGAGGGTTAATGATCACCTTGGGGGGTGGCCCTTCAAATTGACACTGGGGTGGAAATTCTGGTGAGGGCTGCTTATGGGCTATAACTTGGGGGATACGTGTTGGTGGGGCAAGAGTAACATCACCTGAGCTCACAGTATAGCCATTGAGAACACGACTAGTGTGTGGATGATGGGGGTTGGGGACAATAGAGGACGCTTGGCAATGGTGGATTGCCCTTCTGGGGGATTACTTGGTTGTGCAACTAATGGGATCATTCGGAATTCCAGATCTTTGTTTAGAATGGGAAATCTTTGGGGACGATGTCTTCCAGTACCTTATAGGTTAGGTCTTTGACGCTAGCTCCTGATTCAACCGTTCAGGCTGCATTCATTTTAGTGGCCGTTCTCCTGTGTCAAACCGAATAATTCTGCTTTTCCTCAAAACATCTAAAGGTCCAGCATTTCTATTTCTAATAGATACATATTTATAATAGAGACAGTAAGACTTGTATTGGCCTAAGCAGGATTTTCTTAAATTTCTATATTTCATATTCAATGAATTCAGTTCTTATTTTATTTCACTTTATCCACTATATTAAGTAGCATTTAATGTGTATCTGTGCTGGTCCAACTCCCCAGAAGAGAGGTTTTGTCCTTGGTCTGTTGTGAAAAAGAAATCAAGATTGATGCCAATTATTTCATTTCTCCCCTTTATACTGGACTGCCTCAGCCTTGTCAGGGGTTTGGAAATGATGCTCCTGCTGCCAGAGGGCTCCATAGAATATTCCCAATAAGATTTTCATCCTGTTACAAGTTGCAAACAAATTTCAGATTATGATATTCTCAACCTTTCAAGTTATCACTTTTACTTTTATTTGGCAAATGTGTTTTTGGAGCACGCCAAATGCTGCCACTATTGACCATAAGTGACCTTTCATCCATGCACTGCCTGGCAATACACACAGA
Source organism: Triturus cristatus (assembly GCF_964204655.1). NCBI lineage: Eukaryota > Metazoa > Chordata > Amphibia > Caudata > Salamandridae > Triturus > Triturus cristatus. The sequence continues at coordinate 591,754,453 of NC_140581.1, read as the reverse complement.
GGTGTGCAGGGTACAGTAAGAGGTTAACTATCTGAATGGATTGAGTGGGTAAAAGAGAAGGTTTCTGATGCCCTTCTACCTCTCGACATCTACATCACTTAAAATATTACTCATTCAAATACAGGGGAGCTGGTTAATCAATGCGTGAAGGTCAATAGATAGGTAGCTCTTAGTAAGCATGGCATTATGAAATTCGAAATATATGCAATTAGCATATATCCATAAACCAAGTGGTGATTTTCTTGTACAGCAAAATACTGAAATACTGTCCTCAGTATACACAGCAACAGAAGAGACTCCAAAGTTACAAGGTGAAACCATACAATAATCTGCAATAATGCCTAACAGTGGTACTTACCAAGCATGGCATCTGTCTCCGCACACATAGCGTAGTAAAATGCTCTGATATCCAGTATCTCTTTTTGGGTAAAGTCTCCAGTACAGTTCTTGGTAAAAGTAGAATAATAGTCAACAGGATGCATATCTCCAAGAGGGATCCACTCTGGAAATTTGATAGCCTCGTAGGATACCTACAGACCAGGACCCCAAAACATACCTTGTTAAAATTTGGAAATGTTACAAATTCCACTAATACAATTAACATTCTTTATACAGTTAACAATGGATATCTGTTAGACCTGGCCTTTGTTGGTGTGGTCTCCCCTAACCTTGTTGGTTGCTGACCTCATGTTTTGACCTTGTTTTGCTAGCCTTAGGATTTGAGTTCGTTTGGCACTGCCGTGCAGTGTCAAAGTGCTGTGCTCGTCATATACATACTGTGGATTGGTGTATATATGATTGGCTGGTTCAAGTTAGCTGTAAGTCCCCTGTCATGGGGCAAGACATATACCAGGGGACAGTATTTTAAAATGCGCCTCTGTGGAACTGCCGCATTGGTTGTGCCATCCACTGACGTAGCTCATCAATTGTGGCACAGGTTTGCCATTGTGGGGCTTGTGTGCACAGGTCACTGTTACTCAGGTTGGCATTTAAAAACCTATGTGCCGAGGTTCTGCATGTCTCCTGCTATATATCGGAGTTCTCCCTGATGACAGGGTGCGGTGGTGGCAAAAGGTTGGGCAGATGTGTGTATGCTTTACCTGCAAGAGTCGTGCATGACACCAGATGGTGTGTTTGGTATGTTGGGGCCTACTTCTCACATTGGATTAGCATGAGGGGGTGTAGGAAAAGGGTGTCAAGCATTATTTCCTATGGGCAGGATAGTCAGTATAGTGTTTGGTATCGATGAGTTCGTAATCGTGAATTCTCTCTGGTAGTTGGAGAGGGTTGACATTACGGGGCTGGAAATGTCACTTTGGGAAAGTGGGCATTTTGATGCTAGGGCTATGTGTGCCTGGCGGCCTGTCTCCTAATTCACAAGTGGGTGCTAGTGGGACAGCCACATTTGTTCATTCCAGATAGAGGGCCATAAACGAAAGGTTCACAGGAAACAATGGACCTCTCACTCTGAGGAGCCTTTCTCGGATGTTTACGTGGGGGTGGAATTGTCACCTGCATTCTAATTGGCAGGGTCTTGGCCCCAATAAAGATTGTGATAAAACGTCCCAGGGTTGGATGGCAGACAAGACAAAATTTAGAGAGGGCCTGTGCATTTCAAAGGTGGCCTTTTGAACTGACCCTATCTTCAAAGGTCATGGTGGATATAACCACTGGGGCTTCAGCCTCCGAAAGCAATGACACTTTTGGATTTGGAACGCTACTACGCTGGTTTGATACTGGGACATTGACACAAAGAATCATTAGGGCAGGAGGGACTGCAACTAGACTATCTACTGACTTGTGTTGGCTTGGAGCTTGTGGTGCTCCAAGAAGGGGACTATCACTTGGTGGATTTTGCCTGGACATTGCTGGCCTGCAGCTAAGTGCAAACTGTTGTGGCCTGGGTCTCAAAGTACTCTCTAAGGGCCAGTGAGCTGGCCTCCTGTCCACGAGATCCCAGGGACACAAAGGATCTCACTGTCACCACAAGATTGTAAGGACCGCACTGGGTGCGGCGGAGACAGGTGGAAGTGATTGTGGTTGGGGCAAGGACCGTCCTGACATACACCATCATCTCGCTGTGCAAGAGTAATGTGTGTACAAGATCAGCAGCCATGTGAGGTGCCTGGACATGAGGAGTTAGAGGAGTGCTGGGAAAGCTTGCAGAGTCCAAGGGACCCGTGCTTGCAGCCAGGAGATCTGTGCTCACTTGCGTTCCAAAGCATGTGGTGTCCGAGGGGTGTTGGGAGAACCTGAGCTGGGAGCTGAAACTGTCCTCAGCCTCCAGATCGGGAGGACGACAGTGCCTGACATCGCAGCCTCAGTCTGAGGTCGTTGGCTCCCTCTCCCTGGACCAACGCCACAGGGTGCTTTGTTTTGGAAAACACTGTGACGAGACCTGAGGAGCTTTGCGTGCCTTGTGGGAATCTGTAGCTGACTGACGGGGGTCTATGGCAGGTCACACCTCCACTTAGGGGAGATACATTTCTCTAGAAAGGGAAGCGCACCAGCTCGTGCAGGTGCAGTCAGGCGCCTGGAGGTCTAATTTGGATGGACAAAACTAAGTAACTGTTTCTTTCTGTGTTCGGTGGTTCTGACTGTCTAGTCAACAGGGTGCCAAAAGGGGCAACGTTTATTGTTATCTGGTGGAGTTGAAGCACTGAGGGGCTGGGTAATGAGGCGTAATCTGAGACTGGTGAATATTTGACCTTTTTACAATGGGAAAGTCCGACGATTGCATATAATCATAAAGTGTATATACAATGTGTGTTCTGTTTTGATTTCAGTAGAGAAGATGACAATTACGTATAACTGTAGAGTGTATATACAATGTGAATCTTGTTTCGATTTGTGTCTGTGTGTGTGTGTGTGTGTGTGTGTGTGTGTGTGTGTGTGTGTGTAATAGAAAGACGTGTTTTTATATATACGGTGTGGAGTCTTTTTGTAGCTTATGCAGTGTGCTGCAAGGGGGTGTTGTGCCAATACTTTACATTAGAGCCCTAAGGATAAAATTGACTGCTCGGTAACCAAGCTACCAGAGGGCGAGCACAGGTTATCAGACAAGTGTAATGTGTTCATCCTACTTGAAACTATGGATTCAGACTGGCTTCAATGTGTCTTATCCATCCCGAAACAGCTGGGTCCAACAATATTGCAATAAAAGCAAAGGTTGGTTGATAAGAATTAATCATAATTGGTAGAAACACATTAATACCAGTATTAGTTTTAGGACAGAAATGAAACCTAACGGTAACTGATAACAAAATAATTATTCACTATGCAAAATCAATGCCCTTTATTTTCCAGGAAAAATAAATCCTCATTAAAAAGATTAAAGCTATGCACAACTAAACAGAATAAAAGGGGCGCAATATATCAACAGTAGGACTAAGTTAAGGAGTCTCTGCTTTCTTTCATATCGGGCTGGTTGGGTACCAATGCTGATAGAGTACTAACGTCTGCAAATAAATTCCAGTTGATTTCTGTGGAGCTAGAAACTGGTTTGGGATGTGTAATTGCTTCTGTTGATTTTAGGTGGCATTTTTATAAATTAGAAGAATGTTAATATATCTTCTCTGATATGCACATATGAGTGAATATACAAAAAATGACCTTTGCCACGTGATACTATCCAAAAGTCTTGTGCAGCCCACCAAAATATAAGGCCCACAACACACTTTCCCTCCTCTGGGAGAAACTTTTAAATATTTAGTCAAATACTGTAAAAAGGTCTGTTAACCAGCTTCAGATGATGTGTGAGGTGAATATTACAGAGAATAGTGGTCTGTGAGGACTGAGGAGTCCATCAGAAATGCAAGTATCAGGATTGCATTCCTTTCAGAGGCATTTGAGTGACAGTAAACAAACTGGTGTATTGTATTTGTAGAAAAAGTCGTTTTCGCATCATGAACAAGACTTTGCAAAATGGAACAAAGCAGATAGAATATTCATATTAGCAAAGTCACATTCAACAAGAATATATCCAGGATGTCCATGTAAAATATTAGTTAAACGAATCTGCACTATAATTGTAAAAATACCAGCTGAGGGAGCATGGTGCTGAGACATCCAAAAGTAAACAACCCTGAAGGGAAGCCTCTTTAAGAAAAGAAATATTTATGAAGTGTAACCTCACCTTTTTAAAGGCAAATAAACACACTTTAAAACGTATGTGGCCTATTGAGGTTTACCTTATAGAGATTAAAGCTAAACCAACAGAGAAAATGCAGTAGTTTAAATAATGGAAAATGATGAATTAATAAAGTTGTGTGCTACAGAAGGTGCTGGCCAAAACATGACTGTGTGAGTTTTCATCTGCATCTATGTCCTTATTTTTCCAACTTAATTAGATAAAGAGAACATAAAGAGATCTAAAGCATTATTTTGCTGAGAAGAGTTTTTGAGTAGATGTTCCAAAGTTAAAATACTGCACTCGTTACACAAGACTAAAATAATATCACCCCTTTCATGACTTCAAAAATTGTGCTCTTACTACATGAATACAATATCTAAAAGTATAAATGGAACGGTTTTCAGTTCACCTTTGGGCATTACTATACGAGAAATTGCGAGCACTCTATGCACCTTTCTTTCTGCTCCATTCTTAAAATGAGACTTGCAATTGGCCCAATTGAGAGGTGCATAAAACAGCCTGTCAAATGTGCATTGCAATATAAAAGGAAAAAACATCACTCTGGTCCCTGAATCACAATCAATAACTCTCTTCAAAAGCCTCAAGCTCAGATAGGTAGGCCATTCATATCTAAAAATACCACCGGTATTTAACTTCTGTTGTTTGATGTTCACACACAGAGACATGGCTGTGATTGGTGCAGCAGGTACATGACTCCCTACTGGCCCAGATTATGACGCCTTTCCTCGCTTGCGTTAGGACCCTTGGCACCCTTGCTGCGCCTCTATTCACTCATCAATCACCGGACTTGAGAGGAACTGGTACTCACATTTATTATTAAGAACCGAAATGGACGAATTTAAGGTGAACCTTGGAACGAACCTGAGCTTCCTTGGTTTGCAGAATATTGGTGACTTCGTGAGTAAGGATGCCTACAATGTTCGGCTGCCGCGTTTCTTTTAACAGACACATCTAGACCACAAAGTACCATTTTTTTTATTCGTTTAGATATACATTAAGCGTCACAGGAACCCAACCTGGTAACACTACCAAAAGTCAGGACATTTCCACACTCTAGAATCAGCTAATGGTTATCTTTTTGACCCATTCTTTCCACCGTCCATGAGAGCGGCACGTGTCTGCCGCTGACCGCGGCCCCCGCAGGGGGCCACTCGGCGGTCGGCGCCTTAGTGGCCCCGGGGCCCCGGTCACCCCTCCCCACTCCCTCCTTCGGGGGGGGCGGAGGCAGGGACTCAGACTGGTGCCCCCCTCCGTGTCAGGGCCGGAAGTGACGCGCAATGCGCGTCACTTCCGGGCCCAGGTGTGAGGGGGAGGCTATTTAGCCTTCCCCCACCCTCACTGGCGACCTCTTTTGTCGCCCACCTCGCCTTTTGTCGGTCGCTGTCTCGTCTGTGGCCGTCGTCATCGCCTCGCGGGTCCCGCCGTCACCATTTGCAGTACGTAGGTGAGTCTTGCTTAACCCTTCTCGCCCCGGCCCCGTCCCTGGGCAGTACCAGGTCGACGGGGCCCTGTGGCCCGGATGGCCGCGGGCGGGGAGGGCGCAAGTTGGGCCACGATGGCTCAGGGCCTTGTGTGGGATTTTGTCCGGTTGCGTGCGCGTACATACACCCCCCACCCCTTTTCAACATAGCTGAGAAGCATCGTCTGCTTAGCGTTGGGTGGCTAGCCTCTCCTGGGGCTTATGGCCGGGGGGGGGGAATTTTCGCCCGTCCTTGTGTGCGGGAACTGTCGGCCGGTTGCGAGTATTGGGTCTCCGGGTGCCCCCCCCCCCTTGCCCCTGCGGGTGCTCACGGGGCATGACGGCGCTTTGATCCGGGGATATCAGCCTGCACTTACGGCTCAGCGAGGCGCGAGAGGGCTGAGCAGGCAGGACAGCTCAGTGGGCTAATGCGCATATGGAGAAATTACTGGATACACTAAAAGACGCACAGGTTTGCATCTTGGTAAAACCCAGCATTGATTTGAATATTAAATCAGACCACTTCGTGTCCGCTTGCTTGAAATCTAGAGCGTGTGCGTGTTCCGTCTCCTCCTCGGCAGGGTGATGTTTGACTGTTCCGTGTAACTAAATTATCTCCGTTTTTACGCCCTGGCTGTGTGTCGCTAGAGGGAGGGCCTAACGGTTAGTGCGCACGGCACCGCACCTGGAGGGACGCAGATTTGGGGGCACTGGAAAGCATGCATGGTCATGGTTTCGTGTCCCATCGGGACGTTAGTGGCGCCACGCGGAAAGGTTTCGTGGCCTAGCGGTCAGAGCCGCTGCGCCCGTTGGCGCGCGGGAATAGCATTTCCTCATAGGTGGGGGGGGCGTGTGCGTCGGCGGGCACCGGGAGCTGGGTATGTTCATGGAGCCTGCTGCCCTTCGAAGGTCCAGGTCAGGTTCGGCTTCCCCTCGGACACGGGTCAGGGGCACCAATGGCTGGTGGCATAGGCGCTGGGCCTGTGTCTCCTTTCGCCCCCTGCCTGCAGCGCCCCTCCATGCGGGGGGCCTGCACGCGCGCGCATAACTGCGGGTCGAGCGTGCGCGATGCAGATACAACAGGCCTATTGAATGCGGAGACGATTCTTCCAGAGCTCCTAGAATTTCGGGTCGAGCGCGCAATATTTAAACATGACAGGCCTTTATTTATTTATTTATTTATTTTAGCGATTTCTAAAGCGCCTGGTGACCCAAGGGCATCCCCGCGCTATGAATCGAATGGGGTGGAACGCTATAACGGTTTATTTAACGCGCTCGGATACCGTCGGGCCTAGCTAGCGCGCGACGCAGCACTACATAGGGGGCAATGGCTCAATGGGCAACAGTAAGTTCATTGGTGTGGCGCAGGCGCGCACCATGTTGTTGCTTGCCAGGTATCGAGGTGGGGGTAGGGGTAGAGGCGAGCAGGGTGTGCGTTGTTAAAAGTGATATGTATGAACACCTGTTTCCCCCCCCCCCGCGCCCACTTGCCCCCCCCCCCTTTTTTTCTTCGTTTCAGTCGCGCCATCTCCTGTTTGCCTAGTTCTTGTGCTTATGCTGGTTTCTCTTTCAGCACATTCGTCCGTATTCGGTGGCTGGAGGTTTATTAAGTGGCAACAGAGAGACGCGAGCCATACATCCTCCGTATTCGGGGCTCGGACGGGAGTAAGTACGGGCAGGTGGGGGAAGGGGGTACCGTTCGGAGTAGCATTTGGCACTCTGGAGCAACGAATCTGCCTCAAAGGGGGCGAACAGGCGGTTAATTTTCTCTCTTTCCCATTTGCAGATAAGAGAGAGCAACTGTTAAGAGATGGACAGCCAAGGATTATCCCCCCCCTTTTCACACCAGGGACACAGGTTGAGGAGTCCGTGCCGGGCACTTCGGAGGAAGCCCGGATTGCCGCCTTCTTGGAGCTGACAAGGGCCAAGGGTTTAGCCTGGGCAACTGAACTATTGAAAGCCAGTACCCCCCCAGACTCTGGGATAGCGATGGACGTTCCGTCTACAGATAAGGATGTAGGGGAGGTTGCGGGCCCGTCTCGGTCGAAAAGAATTCGCCGCCCCACGAGCAAAGACTTTCCGGTTGAGCAACCGCCGGCACGAAATAGAGCGGCTCCCCTTTACAGGGCCTCAATGACCCCCCAGGCGGCGGTTGGTTTGGGGACGGGGACGCACATCGTACTGCCTTGCCCTCCCCAGGCGACATTTGCATCAGCAGAGGATCTGGGTAAGCTTTCAGATACTTTAAAAGACTTCATGGCTGAGGTCAGATCTGGTCTGTTGCTTGCCAGGTCCCCCCTAGGGGTCGGCCCGTCCGCCCCACCACCACCGAGTGTGACCCCGGCGCCGGGGGGCTTCACGCATGTCTGGGGTCAGCAGCCGGCTGCGGTGGAACCTCCCCCGCGGCCCCCACCCCCAGCTGCTGCTGTGGCTGAGAACGCGGCAAGTGCGGTCAATCCCGCAGTAGTGGTTCCCCCGGTGGTACCCATGCCGGCACCAACACTAGCCGTAGTGCCTAAGCCTCTAGTTACTACGGCCCCGCTAGTGTCGGGCCGCTGCTCACTCGCTTGGATGGTCCCTTTAGTGGCCAAAGAAGGGATTTGGCGCAGGGAATTTATCGATATCTTCACCCTTCTCATGCATGGGGCGGAGGGGGTAGATACCAGGAGGATGGGCAACAAGGAAGAGGACAAGAGGGTGCGGTATCATTTATATCCCGCAAAAAATATTGGGACCTGGGGTCAGGCCTTTGCCATCTTTGCGGCAGTAATAGTGGAGAAATTCCCAGACGAAGGGCCAGGTCTCTTCCACTATGCAAGCGTGATTACAGAAGAGGCTGCTAAGGGTGGGGGCATGGGATGGTACCACTATGACTGTGACTTCCGCAGACAGAGAGCAATCTGCCCAGATCTTGAGTGGGACCAGTTGGAGGTCCGTTTATGGGTAAAACACATGGGCAAGCATACTGAGGGGTCAACGACAAAGTCAGGTACAGAGAGTGGTGTAAAGAGCAAAGAGGATAAACAGGAGGGGAAATGGCAGAACAGGAAGTCCTTTCGGGGCGGTCGTGGGGGGGGTCGCAGGCCTGGCTTTCGGGCACGGTCTTCTGGAACTTGCAGGCTCTTCAATGCAGGGTTCTGCTCCTGGGACAAAACATGCCGTTTCTCACACAATTGCAGTGTGTGCGGGGCACCCCATGCCGCCACCGTATGCTCCAAGCGCGACACTCCCGACAAGCCTTCCTCGAGCAAGTAGCCCAGGGGGGGTTCCCCCTCCTGCGCTTTGGCCCCCTGCGAACACATCTGCCAGCGCGCATGACCTTGCCCCACACGACCACGTGAAAGGGCCCTCTCCCATCAGCGTAAAGAACCTCCTCAGCGCCCTCCGCGGATACACTAGCAGAGAAGGGTCCCTCATTTCTGAGGGTTTCATAGACGGTTTCCGCATTCCTTATCAAGGCCCTTTAGTGAGCAGGGATGCGGAGAATCAGAAATCAGCTAGGGAACACCCGGAGGTAGTGCGGGATAAAATAGCGAAGGAGGTGTCTTTGGGCAGGGTGGCGGGCCCATTTTCCTCACCCCCTATGCCCCACTTTGTGATTTCTCCCCTGGGGGTGGTACCAAAAAAGGAGCCAGGGGCTTTCCGACTTATTCACAACCTATCACACCCAGAAGGGGACTCCGTGAATTCCTGGCTTGACGAAGGTAGATGCTCAGTGTCTCACTGCTCCCTAGACCTGGCAGTCGACATGATCAGGAGGGCAGGGAAGGGAGCCTGGTTGGCCAAGTCTGATATCGAATCGGCTTTCAGGCTGCTGCCAGTACACCCGGACAGCCAACACCTTCTGGGCTTCAAGTGGGGGGACCAGGTCTTTTATGATAGGTGTATGCCCATGGGTTGCTCGGTGTCTTGTGCGTACTTTGAGGCGTTCAGCTCCTTCCTACAGTGGGCCTTAACAAACAGGTATGGCATTGAGGGAGTGACCCACTACCTGGATGATTTCCTGTTCATCGGGGGAGCTGACTCGCAAGATTGCGCAAGGGCGCTGCAATGTTTCAAGGAATTGGCAGGACACTTGGGCGTACCTTTAGCTCCTGGTAAGACCGAGGGTCCGGCGCAGGTTTTGGTATTATTGGGCATCGAGTTGGACACGGTAAAGGGCGTGTCCCGACTCCCTGCGGATAAGGTACAGGCCTTGCGTCAGGAGATCTGCGATCTACTGGGTAGGGACAAGGCTACTCTGGGTGAAATCCAATGCCTGCTAGGGACTCTGAATTTTGCGGTAAAGGTCATACCCATGGGGAGGGTCTTTGCCCGCAGGTTAGCAAGGGCGACCGCTGGTATAAAAAAGAAACATCACTGGGTCAAGCTGGGGACAGGTTTGAAACAGGATCTGGTGGTGTGGAGCGAATTCCTAGCCCGCTTTAATGGGACGGTAATTTGGAAGCAGCCCTGGATTGACAGTCAGGAACTTTGTCTTTTCACAGATGCCTCAGGCAGGGAAGGTTTCGGGGCTATCTTGGGTGAGGAATGGTGCGCTCAGGGATGGCCCAATGTTTGGCGCAGGCGTAGGATCACCAAAAATGTTACTGTTCTGGAGCTCTTCCCGATTGTTGTTGCACTACACCTATGGCCGGCGGCGTTGTCGGACAGAAAGGTGGTATTCTGGTCTGACAACATGGCGGTCGTTCAGGCAATCAACAACCAGTCCGCCAGGTGCCGGCTGGTGCTGTGCTTACTAAGGGAGTTGGTCCGGGCATGCCTGCGCATCAATGTAGAGTTTAAAGCCAGGCACATTGAGGGTATTCAAAATGTGGCAGCTGACGCTCTTTCTCGTTTTCAGTGGCTCCGATTCAGGGAGGCCTGGCCGCGGGCGAGAGCGCAGATGACCCCATTCCCGGACCATCTATGGAGGATCCTGCAGTGGGACTGAGCCTGAAGGCGATGGGAGAAAGAGCTCTGGCCCCAGGTACCAGGAAGCGTTACAGCGCCCACATGGCAACATTCAGAGCAACTTCTGTAGCGCTGGGTACTTTAGGGGCTGCGTTGGTGTCCCAGGTCCGAGCATTTCTGGTGTGGGCTAGGGGACAGGGGAAAAGCCGTTCATGGGTAGGCAGTCACTTGGCGGCCGTAAGCCACGACACCAGGTTGTCTGGCGGGGCGGATCCCACTAACTCCTATCCCATCCGGGCCGCCTTGAAGGGTTGGGCTAGGGAGGAGCCCAGGGCCCCTGATAATCGAGCCCCCATTGATTTCGAAATCCTGAAAGGCATGCTAGGGGCTCTCGAGCTAGTTACCTACTCTCATTACGAGGCCACGCTGTTTTCAGCCACATTCTGCTTAGCATTTTTCGGGGCATTCAGAGTCAGCGAGTTAGTGGCTAGGTCCAAGGTCGACTGTTCAGGGGATGCGCTGGCAATTTCAGATGTGTCTATTTCCGGGTCACTGACCATTCATTTACGCAAGTCCAAAACTGATCAGGCGGGGCGGGGGATCAGGGTGGTTCTTCAGCCCCTAGGTGACCCCAGGTTCTGCCCAGTACAATGGGTAAAGGCGTTTTTGGAGTACAGACCGCCCGGCCCTGGCTATCTTCTGTTGCATTCGAATGGTACCCCCGTAACTAGATACCAGTTCGAGCAGGTAATCAGGGCCAGTCTAGCCAGGGCGGGGCTCGCCCGGCCGGACAGAAGGTACTCCAGCCACTCCTTCCTCATTGGCGCAGCCACCGCCGCTCACCTGGCGGGATTAGAGGCCGCACAGGTGAAGAAATTAGGGCGTTGGGAATCTGATTGTTATAAGATATATGTTCGCCCGTGAGGCAGCCTTTAGTTAATGTGTTTTGTGATTTTATAGTGTGTATCGTTGGAATCACCCTTTCTGATTAAATAACTTGTGTGTACACCATGTCTCCTCTTTATTAGGACGAGTGGTGTGGGTGATCGGGCATTCATTTGTCGCCCGGGCTGCCCAATGGGCATCGCACCGGAATTGGATGCGACACTTCTCTCAGACCAAAGTGGAATGGATGGGGGTGCCGGGGATGAGATGGCTCGAACTCAGGAATAAGATCGAGCAGAGACTAAGAGCACACGGATCCACCTTGCCCCACCTGTTGGTGATCAACCTGGGTGGGAACGACCTTGTTACCCTAGGGAGACGATTGCTGCTATTAGCCATGAAAAGAGACTTAGGGGAAATCTGCAAGCGTCTGGGCGAGTGTGAGATCGTGTGGTCGGAGATCATCCCCCGCAGGTCCTGGCGGGGGGCTAAATCCTTAGAAGCGGTAGAGCACTCCAGGAGGCGCATTAATGGAGCAATGCATAAGTTCACGTCCCAAAGGGGTTTGGGCTTTCTTCGCCATGAGTTGATTCGGGGGAATGTAAAGGGGTACTTCGACTTAGATGGAGTACACCTCTCCCAAATAGGCATGGACCTGTTTTTATTGGATTTAAGCGAAGCATTGGTGAACAGAGGGTGCAGGTAAAGAGCTAGGTTGGTGGGGGGCCCTGGCTGCGATGGTTAGCCGCCTCCAGGGCTGTGGCGGAGTTACAGGGCGATCTGGAAGCAGGCCGGTACAAAGGGTACCTCTGCGCGGCACAACGTGGTGCCTGAGCCAAAACGAGGAGCCTCCAGAGAGGTCCCGGAAGCCGGTCGGCGCCCCGCTAGGCCTGCGGGCGGTTGTGGGCCTGAACAACCGGGGGCTTGCTATGCGACGCTCCGCCCCGAGAGGGGGGGTGTGAGTAGAATTTCAACGGCACGTGATCGAAAAAAGAATCACTTGGGGGGCAGCACTTGCGGGTCGTTCCCGTGCTGCCCGGCTCATCAGGCGGGCAGGTGAAGTAGATGGCCGCCTGCCCTTGGATCGCCCGTAAGATAACCCACCTATTACATATCCTGGAATTATGTAATAAAACCTGCAGCATTTGTTACCCACTTACAACTGTTTCTTGTGTTTTCATTGGGTAACCTAATTTGGGGGAGGGGGAAAGCGGGGTGCCCCTGGGGGTACTATGCCGCTGACCGCGGCCCCCGCAGGGGGCCACTCGGCGGTCGGCGCCTTAGTGGCCCCGGGGCCCCGGTCACCCCTCCCCACTCCCTCCTTCGGGGGGGGCGGGGGCAGGGACTCAGACTGGTGCCCCCCTCCGTGTCAGGGCCGGAAGTGACGCGCAATGCGCGTCACTTCCGGGCCCAGGTGTGAGGGGGAGGCTATTTAGCCTTCCCCCACCCTCACTGGCGACCTCTTTTGTCGCCCACCTCGCCTTTTTCCCTCCCTACCGCTTACCCGGCGTAGGCGTGGTGGGGTGGGGTTTTTTCTGAGCGTTGTAATGTTTTCCTTTTCGTTGCAGGCGGAGTTACAGGGCGATCTGGAAGCAGGCCGGTACAAAGGGTACCTCTGCGCGGCACCACGTGGTGCCTGAGCCAAAACGAGGAGCCTCCAGAGAGGTCCCGGAAGCCGGTCGGCGCCCCGCTAGGCCTGCAGGCGGTTGTGGGCCTGAACAACCGGGGGCTTGCTATGCGACGCTCCGCCCCGAGAGGGGGGGTGTGAGTAGAATTTCAACGGCACGTGATCGAAAAAAGAATCACTTGGGGGGCAGCACTTGCGGGTCGTTCCCGTGCTGCCCGGCTCATCAGGCGGGCAGGTGAAGTAGATGGCCGCCTGCCCTTGGATCGCCCGTAAGATAACCCACCTATTACATATCCTGGAATTATGTAATAAAACCTGCAGCATTTGTTACCCACTTACAACTGTTTCTTGTGTTTTCATTGGGTAACCTAATTTGGGGGAGGGGGGAAAGCGGGGTGCCCCTGGGGGTACTATGCTGATGCGAATCTGTACATTTCTAGCCAGGGGCCCTCCAGACATCCATCATGGCGTGAGCTGCGTGACATTCACCGGCTGAGCAGAGAGCAAACACTGTATCCTTTTCCTCTAGAGCAGCTCCTCCCACTCATTTCTGAGGGCCGCCGCATCCATGCTTCAGTCTATGGACAAACAAATGAAGCAGAAGTGGAGCCGGCACTCGCTGACCATAGAGAAGCAAAGTAATGAGAGTGATGGGGAAGCCAACCAATGGTAAGCAAGGGGCAGACCCTCAAGGTAAACAACATTTCTTGAATGTGACAGCATACATTGTCACAGGTGAGACTCACAGGGTGTGGGGAAGAAAGGGCACAAACTATTGAAAAAGGTGAAGGTGCCTACAAACTGAAGAGCATAAAACAACTGACAGTGCCTCCAAAACATTAGGGGAGTAAGGTTAAAAGCAGAAGAGAGTTTAAAGAGGGGGCGGCAATGTATCCTGCCTGAGGGGAAATAGCCTTTATCCTGCAGCCTTTACCACGCAGGACCTTTACCACGTAGGTAGGTCCCACGCAGATAAATACTTGCACATTTACCATGCAGTACTTTACCTTGCAATCAAGGATTTTCTTTTTTTAAATAACATACTGGTTATGTTATTAAAAAAAAAAGGATTTTAGGGTTCGGGGGTATAAGTAAAGCAAGGTAAGGGTGGTTTAGGAGTTTGATGGAGGGTTGAGGTAATGAGAGGTAAGGGTGATTTTAGTTTTCGCAGGTAAGTAAAGTAAAGGGAGTTAAGGGTGATTTTATGGTTTGGAGTGGTTAGAGGTAAAGGAAGGTAAGGATGAATTTAGGGATTGAGATGGGTAGAGGTAAAGGGAAGTAAAGATGTTTGGGGTGAGTAGAGGTAAAGGGAGGAAACGGTGAATTTAGGGTTTCTGGCGGGTAGAGGTGGAGAGAGGTAAGGATGATTTTAGGTTTAGGGGTGGGTAAAGGTAAAGAGAGAAAAGGGAGAATTTAGGGTACAGAGGTGGGTAGAGGTAAAGAGAGGTAAGAGTGAATTTAGGGTTCAGGGTTGGGTTGAGGGAAAGACAATTAAAGGTGATTTTAGGGTTTAGAGGTGGGTTGAGTTAAAGGGAGGTAAAGGTGAAACATAAATCTTTTGAAAACACCACATGGTTGATGATAAATAAAACATCCTCTTAATTATAAACGAGGTAACCAACAAATAAGTGAATGTGGCACAGCAGGAAATGTTAATTCAGAAAAACATATATTGCATGGTAACAGAATTGAAGGAAGGAAGTATGCTTACAGCCTAATCATCAATAAAAGCGACAGGCAGCCAAAATGTGTGTTTTGGAAATTGATCACATGCAACAAAGTTTTATTTTTGCTAATTGTTTGCATTCAGCTTTTGAAAATGCTGGAGAGGCCTAGCTTCAACATTAATGGTTTCAAGTTATTTTGTAAGCAGTGCGGAAGAACACTAGTCAGGAAATCAATCAGTACTGGTTCCATGCGTCAGCGATGAAAAAAATCACATGGAGACAAAGTGACGCCCAGGTGAAGCCACATGCGCTTACCAATGAAAAATAAGAAAATAAGAAAATAAGAGTGACAATGAAGCCAACTAATGGTAAGTAATGGGCGGGCTAAAAAAAACCTTTTTAGAGTTTTTTATTTTTTTAAAGAAACAACAGACTGTCTCAGGTAAGACATAAAAAGAGGGCTATAACTGACAGTGACAGTGAATGCTTCATGAGGAGATGGAATTTAATAAAGGACCATAAAATGTACAATCAGGTAGTAGAACGGGCCGGAAAAAGGTTAGAGTTTTGCAGACTAGAAGTAAACAAGCATTGGCATAGCCAATAGATCTCACCTTTAGGACCTTATAAGTGATTAGCCAGATTTATTGGTTTTGCCGATGTCTGTAAGCTATGTTGTAGAGCAGCGTAGCTGCTGTGCAGCATGTTGAAAATTTGCCAAGTAGGGTCTTCTGGCAGGAAGAACTCCGCTGCCTAGGGAGGAAAGGCTCACTGCCACCGTTTACAGCGGGGGTGATTGAGGCTATGAAGGGTGCCTTCCAGGGTCCACAGCAGACAGCAGAGCTTTGCCCAGTAAGGGTTGTGCTTAGTAGACACAGCAAAACTCCTGGCTAGGCCAAGATGGAACCTCACCAATGTCAAAAGAGGGTAGGTTCCTAGCTAGGAATCGTTTTTGCCAGTGAGCTGCAGCAGTGTAACTTCTGAAAAAACCTTGCCACACAAATTAAGCACAGTCCTGATTAAGAAGGATCCCCCCAGGCTGCTCATAATGAGAACATTGGTGGCTAATGATCTATTTTAGCAGCCTACTATTTTTCAGGAAGAATTTTCTTCAACTGCCCAGGACAGGCACATTTGAGGTACCAAAAGAAGAGGTGCTCCGAGCCAGCAAGTATTATTTCTAACTGCCCAATGCCCAAAGGCAAAAACCCTGGTGGCCATGAGATAGGGTGACCCAAACTATGAGTCATTCGAAAAAGCATAGAAGTAGGACTACAATGTGTACGACCCAGGATTGAAGAATGACAACTAAAAGCATTGATTAATATTGAAAGCACAGATATTGTGGCACTAAAGGAAATTAAATGCTACGTTGAAACACAGTATTATCTGTGTTAAGTAAATTGATGTATTACACACAATGGGGTCTCAAGGAAGTCTACACAACAGCATAGAAAAATCTATCCTGTATATCTTCCATTAATCATAACTCACACTGAATATAGGATGGATATGTTCTAAGGAAAAGATATCCAAAGAGAGAAAGGTAAAAAAGGAAGAGAGGTGGGGGCACAACAATGTTGTGGACGAAACTCCTCACTCACCCAAGGGTTTCTCCAACACATGGGGACTGCAAGGTGCCCCATGTGTGAAAGAGATGAAGAACTAGCTCGAGATACAAAGCATGTATGATCCCAGAGATAGAAGTGCCAGGGTAGTTGAGAGAAGAAAGAGTACATAAGAGTCTGAGGCACAGTTCAAATATTTGCTGAACTGACCCACCCCACCCTAAGCCATATGGACTATGTCAAACCCATAAAAGGTAAGGCTATGTCGATTCTCACCTTCAGCCACATAAAAAATCCCCCCCCCTTTCATCACTTTAGTAAGAATCTTTAAAAACATTGTTCCTCAAGGCACTTTTCTGCTATACCACACCACTTCCTTGCTACATGTTGCCATAAGATGAAACAGCACATCTGGACAACCAGAGCCCTATCACGAGGCTCACTTTCCTCAATTCATGTATTTTTAGCTAAAACATTTTGAATTCTCGGAATTAAGGGTTTGGTTTTCCAGAATAAGTATAGCCACACAAGTCCCAACATGCAAAGTGCTGTTGGCTACACAAATAGAACTAAGTGAAGGTGGCCATCACGGCACTGGGCCATTAAACAGCTGGGTTTGGCACAAACGTTCATAATATAAAATAATGCAACAGAGATCAAATCTATATTTACCTAAATTGAACTATTCAAATCACCCCCGATTATTTGCCCACATAGAGTTTACTCAAGCTGAAAATTATTTTAACATACAAACGTTAGGTACAGAGGTAATATGGGAGTCCAGCGCACAGTGCTCAGATGTTTGTCAGTTATTACCTACCTGACCTATGTATTAATCGAAGAAGCACAGAGCCAAATGACACCGAGTTTGCAGCAACAAGTTATGAACACGGTCTATTTGCTCCATAAATTTGTCATTTCTAATGAATGTTTTCTGCTGTTCAATTTTCTTCAAAGATTTAGCGCTATGTTAGATACAGAAAAATCAGATGATGTTGGTCTATATGTAGATACACCATGTGCAATAAATACACAATTCAGTTTGTGCACATAATCAATAATTGTTACATACACATAGTACATAAACACATCACCCAACACGTAGGAACTGGTGCCACTTTTTCTAGCCTCACTATATTTTTCTTGTATGTATCATAATATTTTCATCTTGACTTCCATTGAATGAAAAATCGGATGGCAATGTTTTCAGTACAACCAATCCTTAAGCGATCAACAACAGCGTTATCCACACGAACAGAAACCTTTCGAAATTTCACAATCTGATTTAATGTCCACACAGACCAGCAGTCCATCCATCCTTGTTATCTTAATCATCAACGTCAAGCGAACATTGTCTTGCACTTTAATTGTGTGATTTCAGAATTGCCATTGAATGGAAGTCAATAATAACACATGATTATGATACTGACAAGGAAAATATAGCGAGCCTTGAAAAAGCAGCACCAGGTCGCGAAACACGTGTTGGCCGATGTGTTTATGTATTATGTGCATGTAATAATGATGCATGCATCACGTCTGCAAACTGAATTGTGCATTTGTTGCACATGGTGCATTTGTGATGTTGAAATGCTATTGTAGAATAAATTTAACACGGTAACCGTGTGTAGATGTCAGTGAAAATACAGATTAGGATCCAAATTAGTAAGAGATGATTTTCCTCAAACACCTGGATGTAGTCATGCAGCAGGCAAGCAGTTTCAAGGATCTTTTTCTAACACCAATCAAAAATATTTTCTTGGTGCTTGAATCAATCTAATATTACTTTCAAATTGGTTTCAAGGCTATTGCAGAGTTATGAATTCTATGACCACAGTGCATCTGTTCTAGCAACAAAGCAAACTATTGCAGTCTCTTGGGTCTCTTCAGAAACGTTGGATTACGGCCTGACCATCGTTGATGTTGCAAAACATGGACGCTATAAATCCGGGACAAGTTCCTCGTCGCCTGAATGTGCCGCTGTGGGGCTCTTGGCTCTGTGTCGCCCGCCCACATCTCATACTTGAGTGTCCGGGCAGGTTGTTGTCCGTATCTCCCCCGGCCATGAAGGCAGTGGTTACAGTGTCCCAAAGTCAAGTGTCCTCAGACCCCTCTTGGCCTCCATGTGCAATAGAATACGCTCACATTCAGCCCATCGCATCGCTTCCAGCCTCACCACTTTTCAGCTCATCATTTTTGACATTTCATCAACGTTAGTGGTAGATCAGTGCACCTGCTAGCAACGTTTTATTTCTTTTTGGGGCACGAAAAACCACAGAAAGCAGGCCTCAGGTGTACAGCCCACTTATCTGTTTGCGGCTTTAACAGGATGCACCGTCTCCTGCCATTCACCACCAACAGCTCCACAAGCTCAACAGCTCCAGACCATATGAACACAATCTGTGTCTCCTTACCTGTAGCTGCTGCGCTGTGCTATTTCTCCGGGGACTTGTTCATTTCCCAGTGTTGTTCTTTCTGTGCGCTTAACTGAACTGTACCAGATGAAAGTGAGTGATCATAGATCCTCAATAGATTTGTCAATTTCTATTTGACCCAAAAGCCATTCAGTGCGCATCTGCATCGTTCAAGAGGGGGCTCAGTATACTAGCACAACCACCCTGGTGTCCCACCAAGCATGCAGATCGTCTGTGGAACCTTGTTGAACGGGTGGGTTGGCACTCTACGTCTACCACACCCTCTGCATCATGGCGCTGAAGGACCAGTGCGATAGGAGCTGTCCAGCTGGGACCATGTGGTCCCATATTAAGTATCAACAGTCAGTATAGCTCCGACCTTCGCACAGATCTCTACCATCAAAGCAGCCACGTTGTCCTTGATGTCTGCCCTCCTGTTGAGTTGACCTTACTCACAAAGGTGACAATAGTGAAAACGCTGCTTGAGATGACGGTTAAATGAAGAAGCCGACGGAAAGTGTATTTTCATATTCTGTCTTGTTTTCTTTTTTCCTCTCTACTGTAAAAGTCAGCTTTGCCTTCGCCCAAAAGTGGAATGTGTATGGTAATGTCAATATAGCTGGGAGCGTGGCAGCCGCTAGATTTATGTCTCTGATACGTGTGAAAATGTCCAATATAAACATGTTTAAAAAAAGAGATGGCGGGGCGTGGTCTCGGCGCCGATCAAGATGGCCGCCTGAGACGGGAGCTCCGCCGCAACGGGACGGCTTTTTCTTCGCCGCTCCTGGCCTGGGTCATTAAACTTCCCTAATTGGATTAGTTCCGTCAACCGGAACACAGCGCAACGCCGGTGAGAGCTTTTGCGGCATGAATTGAGCCGTTTTTGGTCCTTTTCTCGTCGAGGATACATTCTCCTCACGAAGCTTTTTTTCTTTAACATGGCGTGATACGCTGGTGCCATCTGCTGGCCTCTTCATGCAACTGCGCCCTTTGTGGAGAATTTTTTCCTTCATTAAGCCTTCTGCTTTAAGTTAATATGCCCACAATTAGCCTCTGTGATGTTCCTGGCTTCGGGTGGCATGCTCATTGGCTTCTTCCATCCTTTTACCTGTGAGACTGAAGGTTTTTTTTTTTTTATATATATATAACATTTCAATTGTCATGGTGCTTGGCATGTATTTATTTTGACAACTTCATCCAAATGTCAGTTTTTTGATGGCGCTGTTTTCCACCACTTTCAGTTTTTTAAAGGCCTGAAATATATCCTTCACTGGCGAGATACATATTGGGAGCTGTTTTTTTTTTTTTTTTCTGTCAAGTCATCGTTGTCTACCTAGATACCACCCTTGAGGTTTCACTAGTCACGGTATTGCCTTGGTTGGACCTCCATCTCTTCACGTCAAGCGGTTTGCGCATAGTTCATTTCTCTGGAAGAGAGTCTATGGGCAAACTGCGCAAACCCAAATTTATTTTTGTTCCGTCGAGGGGCACCTCTGTTACGATTCCACCAGCCTCTTCTCTACAATCTACTCCCTCTTCACCTGCAGGTCACATGGCTGGGGCTGCTCCTCATCGTCTCCCCTCTACACAGTCGTCTTCGACTAAACCTGCTTCTTCTTCTTCATCTACAAAACGACAAAAGCAAGACTCACCGCCGCCTTCTACCTCTCCGTCCTCTATTTCAATGGAGTTATTGTTAGAGGAGATTCGCGCGCTGCGTCCTTTTGTTGAAGAGACCAATACCAAGATGCAACAGTTTGAGGAGAAATGGCTGGCTTTGGATAGTAGATTGTCATCGGTTGAGCAGCAAATCTCCGAAACAAATACCCATTCTCAACGTATTCCCTGTTTGGAAAAATCTGTTCTTGCCCTTCAGCGGCACACTGAAGATTTGGAAAATAGAAATAGGAGGAATAACCTTCGTATTTATGGTCTGCCGGAGTCCCTTGAGGGAGATGACCCTGTGACTTTCTTTACTTCCTTTCTTTCCGAAGCTTTTGGATATGTCACCTTCTACGTCCCTTACCATCCAAAGGGCTCATTGTTTGGGTCCCCGCCCTGATGCAGCGGTTAAGCCAAGAGGTGTCATTATTCTGTTTCTGAAGTTCACTGATCTTTTATCTGTTCTTTCAGCAGCAAGATCTAAGCGTCACATAACATGGCAGGGTCAGAGAGTATTTCTTTCACAGCATGTTTCCAATGCTACGGCCTCCAGACGGAAAGAATTCTTAAATCTTTGTGCGCCTCTTCGAGCTCTTGGGGCGAGATATGGCTTGTTTCACCCCTGCCTGTTTAAAGTTACTCATCAAAATCGCACCTGGCCCTTTCATGATCCTGCTGAACTTAAAAATTGTATTCATATCCAGAATAATAGCGGCATGGATACCTCAGCTACTCCTAATGGTTGACTGTTTACTGCTTTTTTGCCTAACTTTTTCTCCTCACAGGTTTTATGATAAGTGCGTCATAGTGTTTTTTCATCTCTTTTACTGCTTACTGCTTTATGCCTAACTTTTTCTCCTCACAGGTTTTATGATAAGTGCGTCATAGTATTTTTATCTCTTTTTGAAGCTTTTGTTTTTGTTGGTTCTCCATTTCTTGTTGTTAATTTCTTTCTGTACATTCTTTTCTCATTTATGTAGATCAATTCGTTGAATTTTCCTCCGTTATATTTGGCTCTATTCCCTTACTTCTCCCGTCCTGGGGTCGCTGGATTCCCCGGCCTTTGGCTGGCTCGTCTTGTTGCGTGTCGCCATTGCCCCACCGTTCTTCATTCTGTTCCCCTCAGGTATGTTTCCCTCAGTCGTCCTGTTGGACATGTACTGTCTCTTCTTGTTTCTCTATCTTCTTTTTTTCCTCTTCCTTTTTTCCACTTTCCTTTCCTTCCCATTGTCTTCTAGTTCTCCCACCTTTCCGTATTGTTTTTATTTTTCTTATATCATCCTCCTTATACGATCTTATTTATCTTCTTTCTCTTCATACTTTGTTGATTTTTGTTACTATGCTCTTTTTCTTTATTACCTGCCCTTATTTCTTATCCTTTGTACTTTTCATACGATTTTTGGTATATTTATATTTTTGAGTGTTAATGTGATCCTTGTTCTTATTGATTTATACTGTTTGCAATTTCAGAGTTATTTCCTGGAACGTAAAAGGTTTTGTTAGCCCAGTTAAACGACAGAGAGTCCTATCTCACTTAGCATCTTATAACCCTGATTTAGTTCTTTTGCAAGAAACTCACCTTACAGAAGCTGAGTCACTTAAACTTAAAAGGAACTGCTGCTCACAAAAAAAACGGGGTTGCTATATTATGTCACAAACGCTTGAAATGTAAAATTCTGTCTCAAGAAAATGATACTGATGGTCGATGGATCCTTGCTAAGTTATTGATTAATTCTGTTTCTTTGACTGTTTTCAATGTTTATGGCCCCACGCAACCTGATTTCCTTTTTTGGCCCTCTATTACAGAAAAATGTATCCAATACCAAGATTAATTTTTTATTTTAGGTGGAGATTGTAAT
The DNA here is from genome assembly GCF_964204655.1 of Triturus cristatus. NCBI lineage: Eukaryota > Metazoa > Chordata > Amphibia > Caudata > Salamandridae > Triturus > Triturus cristatus. The sequence goes on along the minus strand of NC_140581.1, from coordinate 591,732,269 downwards.
CAGATTGTTGATCCGTTTCTTGACCGTAAATCTGCAGTACGCTTTCTTTCCCACAAATCTCATAAACAATTCCTTGACACTCTTTTCCAATCTCACTTTGTGGACTCTTGGCGGCTATCCCACCCTGACACTCTAGACTATTCCTTTTTCTCTCCGCCTCACTTTTCTTTCTCTCGTCTTGATTACATCTTTCTTTCTCAACCTTTATCTCAATCCTTACTATCTTCTTCTATTGAGCCCATAGTTATCTCGGATCATGCACCTGTTGTGACAGATCTTGAATTACTCTCTCCTTCTCCTAAATCTTCTAGGTGGCGTTTTAATGCTTCCCTTCTTACTGACCCTCTTTTTTCCTCCTCATTCCGTGCCTTTCCTCGCGACTTCTTTTTAATTAACTGTGACCCTAGCATCTCCCCTCATATTTTATGGGATTCCTTTAAGGCTACTGCTAGAGGTTTTATAATTGATTTTGTCTCCAAGAAAAAGAAACAACGTCTCCAAATAAAAAAGTCTACATTAGTTGCTATCAAGGCATTAGAACATAAATTTTATACATCTTCGGACAAATTGATTCCTCCGGACCTTTTGCGTGCTAAATTGGAGTTCAATAAATGTACCACGGACAATGCCTCATCTATTCTTCTCCGTAGTAGTGCCCGTTTCTACGGTGGTCGCAATAAATCAGGGAAACTTTTAGCGAATTATCTTAAGGCGCGGAAGGATCGTACTACTATAGACTCTATTTTTTCTTCAGACAATACTCTTTTACATAAGGATGGTGAAATTCTCGACCAATTTCGTTCCTTTTATCAGCAACTCTATACTCCAGAATCCCCTCCTACCCCTACTCTTATCCAGACTTATTTAGAGGCAATCCCTAGACCCATTACTTCTCACCTCAATTTTCCAGATCTAGAAACTGATCTCTCATTGCATGAACTCTCCACCGCCTTGAATACTCTCACTAAGGGGAAAACTCCTGGTCCAGATGGTTTTTCGGTTCAGTTTTATTTGCATTTTTCTGACCTTTTGCTTCCTAAACTTCTTGTTCTTTTTCAATCCTTTTATGCTTCTGGTAAGTCAGATGGCACATTTCAGGACGCTACTATTTGCCTTATTCCTAAAGAGGGTCGGGATCCTCAATTTTGCAAAAATTACCGCCCGATCTCGCTAGTTAACGTGGATTATAAGTTACTGGCTAAAGTACTTGCTCTGCGTCTGGAATCCTTTATGCCGCACCTCATTGGCAAAGAGCAATGTGGCTTTGTCAAAGGTAGGCTTACTTCTGATAATTCCCGTCTTTTTCTAAACGTTTTAAATAAAGCTTCCTCTCTTTCTATCCCCTTAGCAGCCATCTCTGTTGACGCAGAGAAGGCTTTCGATAGAGTTGACTGGTCTTTTCTGTTTGCTTCTTTACGTTGGCATGGTTTTGGACCCAATTTTATTTCTCTTATTTCCTTACTTTATTCTGCTCCCAAAGTTTCTGTTCTTGTCAATGGTCAGATCTCTTCTTCTTTTATGCTCCATCGAGGGGTTCGTCAGGGATGTCCTTTATCTCCGCTTCTTTTTGTTCTTGCTCTTGAGCCCTTTTTATCTTCTATTCGCAATAATGACTCTATATCCGGTTTCCCATATGGTGATAACCAGTTAAAGCTATCTGCTTATGCTTATGACATTCTCTTATTCATATCTGATCCAACTTCTTCTATTCCTTCTTTACTATCTGAATTCACCTCTTTTTTTTTAGTCTCGGGGTATAAAATCAATGCTGACAAAACTGAGATCCTCCCCCTTACGTCTGTTTGTCTTCCTCATCTCTTCTCTTCTACAGGTTTTGCATGGAATAAATCAAAAATTAAATATTTAGGAATTTGGTTCTCTTCTTCTATTGCCACTTCCGTTAAATTAAATATGTCTGCCGTTCAATCTCGTATTAAAAAACTGTTTACTACTTGGAACCCTCTTTTTCTCTCCTGGTGGGGTCGATTGGATTCCATAAAAATGATGATAGCTCCTGTCTTGATTTACACTTTCTCTATGTTACCTGTTCACATTCCTCTTCTCTATTTTAAACGAATTGACTCATGTCTCTCAAAATTTCTCTGGAAGGGCAAAAAATCTAGAATCTCTTTACTTAACCTTCGAAAGCCTAAGTCTAATGGAGGAGTCAATTTTCCAGACTTCCGTCTATATCATAAATCTTTCTCTCTCCGCCAGGCATCCAGATGGCTTGCATCAGGCTCCTCTCCTTTTACTCCTCTTTGGCTCCTGATCGAACAATCGTTGTTGTTACCCTTCTCTTTTCCCGAAATCCTACGCTTTTCCGCCAACTCACCATATACTCTTCCACCCTTATTTAAACATACTTCTTCTCTTTTGCGTCCCCTATTTCTCCTTTCCAACATGACGCGTGAGTCTTTTTTAAATTCGCCTCTTTGGTATAATTCACTCATTCTTCTTAAAAACAGACCTATCTGTTGGAAGTCTTGGCGTTCAAAAGGTATTATATGGGTTAATCAGCTTTTTGATGGCTTAGTACCTTGCTCTTTCCCTAAATTTCAACTTCTGTTTCATTGTCCCCGTTCCTTTTTACAAAAGTTTTCTATCCTTATGACGATTGTTCTTGACCGTTTCTATTCTCTCCCCTCTTCCATATCCACTTCTACTCCTCCCCCTCTCCTTCCAATTCTTCTTACTTTGCCCAAGGCTTCTCTTATCTACAAATTCTTTTCTTCCCCCAATCCTGCACGTAATAAAACTAAATTAGAACTCTCTTGGGAATTGGATTTGGGTTCTTCCTGGTCTGTTGCTCTTTGGGATAAAATTTGGGCCAGATCTTTAAAAATTTCTCGTTCTGCTTCTCTTACTCAATCCCTATTTTATTTTTATCATCGCCTTTACCGTTCTCCTCTCTCTCTATCTCGTTTTTCTCCATCTATTCCTAATGCTAACTGCTGGAACTGTGCTTCGCCTATGGCTGATACTTTTCATCTCTTTTTTTTATGTCCTTCATTTTTAAAATTTTGGGATAAAGTTTGGTCATGTATCACCCATATTTTTGATCTTTCCTGTCCATATTCTATCCCCCTCCTTTTTCTTGGCAGCCTTTCTGACTTGCTTGATATTCCTCCACACTCTCATGGTCTCTACGACCTCATGATTGCTCTTGCCTTCCAACACATTTCCTCGAACTGGAAATCCCTCACCAGCATCTCTATTCAAGCTTGGTGGAACGCACTATGTCACACTCATAGACTTGATGTTTCTTTTGCCTCTTCCTGTAAGCCACCTCGTAATGTGGATCTTTTCTGGTTACCTCTCACTTCATATTTAGATCTTTTGGCCACGAAGAAGGTTTCACAAACTAATTCGGAGAACTTTAAACCACCTTGAAATATTTATTTATTTATTTTTCTTTTCTTTTTTTGACTCTCTTCTTTTCTGCCGCCTTTTGCTTACTCCTCTGGTTTATTATTATCCATATTGTATTATATTTTATGTACTGATCGTGGATCACTCCTGTTTTGCATTCCTTAATGATTATTGTTGACATGTTTTAGCATTAAGTATTATTTTCCCTTCTTCTTCTTCCCTTTTTTCCCACTTTCTTCCCCTTAAAAGTTTATAAAAGAAGCTTTTTCGGTTTTTAAAATGATATCAGCTATGTTCATATCTTGTGCTACTTGTTCACTATTTTATGTTTTCTCTTGCTGATATTTTCCTGTATAATATTATTTCAATAAAGCTTTTTCAAACATAAACAAAAAAAAAGAGATGGCGCTTAAAGATGGATTCCTCCCAGAGGACTGGCAGAGATATTGCAATAGGAGCTTTTCACCACTGAAACTGGATCAGTCCTGCTTGCCTCTCATGGAAAGCATTTCAAGCATAAGGAACAGAAGACTAATTTATTTGGCTTAAAAAATAAGAGACCTGGGCACGTGCCTGCCCTGAAAGGCAGATTACAGTGCTTTTGAAACGAAATTATATTCCTGTAAAATTGATCTGAGGTTTCTAGTGCATATTCAGTTGCTCAAGTATGACATTTACACATTTTGCACTATTAATAAACAGTGGGTTTGAGCTGAAATGCCATACTAGAACATGATTAAAAACGGTGGGTGTATTCTTGTCTCCAGGGTTGTATTTCTAGTTTTAAGGAAGACACGTCTGTATCCCATGGACAATAGCAACCTCAGGGGCTTAATGGGTTTTCAGTTAAGATTTATAGAGTTAGCGCTCCTATTATATGTCCACGGCTGAACATATTCTAATATGAGCATTAAGAGATCGTTTTGAAACAACAAGGTTTCTCATAATTATAAAATATTACTTAATAATTGTTCGACCTGGCATCCCTGGTGTGGATTCCCCTGTCTTTTTGCCTCTACCTCCTGTACTGGTTGGCTGTATGCTGGCCCTCGTTGGGTGTGAACTCTGAACACTTTACCACTGCTTATCAGTGCTAAAGTACAGGTGCTCCCTGTGAAAATTGTGATTATGTTTGGTTAACCATGATTGACATATTTGATTTACTGGTAAGTCCATAGTAAAGTGCACTGTGTGTGCCCAGGGCCTCTAAATCAAATGCTGCTAGTGGGCCTGCAGCACTGATTTTGCTACCCACATGTGTAGCCCTGCAAATATGTCTTAGACCTGTCACTGCAGTGTCTGCAAGTGCAGTTTTAAACTGCCATGTTGACCTAGCAGTGCACCCATTTGCCAGGCCCAACCCTTCCCTTTTAAGTCATGTAAGGCACCCCTAGGGTAGGCCCAAGGTGGCCCAATGGGCAGGGTGCAGTGTATGTGAAAGGTAGGACATGGGAGGGTGTGTTTTACATGCCCTCGTAGTGAAATACTGCCAATTTCGTGTTTCACTATTGCAAGGACTATCTCTTCCATAGGTTATCATTGGAGCTGCCTTGTAATATCTTACACGTGTAACTTCCATTTGAGAAGAGATAGTGATTTGGAGTTTTGGTTAACTGAACTTAGAATTTAAATAATGCATTGTTTAGCGTAGATAGTTTTTAAATTGTGTGTTTGAAAGTGCCAATTTTAGAAAGTGGATATTTTCTTGCTGTACCACTCTGTGTCTCTGCCTGTGGAATCAACGTCTGGTTTAGGCTGACAGGGGGCTGTTTGTGCATTCACTCTAGACAGTCACACAAAGAGTGCTGAGGTGTGCTCTTCATATCCTGATGGCCCATCACCAGGCTGATGGAACATCCTGTGCTAGAGTGGTGGGAGGAGTTGTTACTGATACCTGAATAAGGCTGTGCCTGTCCTCACACAATGCTGTCTCCACCCACCTGTAGTGTGTCTGGAGTCAGGGCAGGGCCAGGCAGGATCTTGGTGACTACAAATACTTTTCTTTGAAGTATGCCTACTTCAAAGGGGAAAAAGGGTATAAGTATTGGACCTATGCCCACATTTTTAGAACACTTCTGGATCAAGAGGAGCCTCTGCTACGAGGAAGAACTGGAGAGCTGTCAGAAGGAGTACTGTCCTTTTGCTGTGTTGCTTTGCTGGATTGGCCTGCAGTTTATGCTTCTGTCATGGAGAGGAAAAGGACTGGACTGGACTGTCCTTTGAATTCTGCTTGAGAAGGTTCTCCAAGGGCTTGTGTGTGCTTCCCTCCCGTTAAGTCTCAGGGCCACTTCACCTGCAGCCCCTGGACTCCTCTGCAGGGAGTTCTAACCTGCCAAGTGGTGCCCATTCCAGTTCTGGGCCCTTGGAGGTGGCTTTTCTGCAGAAAGAAGAAGAAAATTCACACAGCGACTCTCCGTGTCTGTTTTTCTGGCACCAAGCTTGCTACGTCAACGAAAAACCATCGCCGCGCTGCAGCCAAAGGATCAACACAGCACCTGTTTGGGCAGGGAGAATCGACACTGGGCCTTTTCACATGGGTCCAAGTTCACCACAGCCCGAGTCCTGAGTACCCTGTCTCCGATGTCCGAGACACCCGCTCTAACTCTGACACAGGTCCGACTGTGCAACTGAAAAATCATCTCATCGCCATGCTGCAGCCGAAAGTTTGACACAGCACCTGTTCGTGGCTGGGAGCATCGACCCTAGCAAGTCTGGATTTTCCATGCATCACACATTTGCACCAAGTTTCCAGCGCATAGCCTGGCAGAAAAGACCAACGTTCCGATTTTCAACGCTTCGCTTCTCCTTGTAGTAAGCAATCGATGCAACACTTCTCCTGCATGTAACAGGACTGATGCCTCCATTCCCCTGGGACTCAATAACTGTTGCATTGATGTGTTTTCTGATGACTCCCTCCTTTGCTGCTGGTTTCCTTCTTGGAGTTTGAAGCATCAAATGTACTTTGTGCTAAAATCACCACATCAATAGAGTTCTATGGACAGAGTTCTATGGACAGAATTGCTTAAACATTTAAAAAGTGATATCTTGAGTTCTGTATGTTGGACTTTTGTTAATTTGGTCTTGTTTGGTTTAGATAAAGATTTTTTAATTTTCTAAACTAGTGTGGTGTTCATTTGTAGTGTTTTCACAGTGTTGCTGTGTGTTTTATGTCCAAATACTTTACACATTGCCTCTAAGATAAGGCTGACTGCTTGTGCCAAGCTGCCAAGGGGGTGAGTAGGGATTATCTTGGGTGTCTAACTCCCTTACCCTGAATAGAAGGAAGGTTCCTTACTTGGACAGGGTGCAAGCCACTGCCAACTAGAGACCCTCATTTCTAACAATAATGTAGATGTTAATAATTTCTAAAAGTATGCTTATGAAGTTGAGTAGGAAAAGTAGCAACATAATTCGGTCAAGTGCTCGCAAGAACCTGGCACAGAGTATGGCTTACAGCTAGAAATAGAGAACAACTGGGCATCCCTAAAGCAAAACATCATATGATACTGGCTACCAGATATGTGAGTAACAGACTTAATACCAATGAATTCCATGAATACAGTGAGGACCAGTTTTATAATTGGGGAAACATATTATGCAAATGCATGCTTATGGGATTTCTTGATATGAGATAGGCATATGAGATCAGGATGGTACAGTTTCTAATAGAAATAAAAATCCAGACATAAGGTGGAGAAAATAGGGTACTTGGCTCCCATAGGATCCAACTTTGTTACCACTCTGTGCGACAAAGGTGCATCTCATAGAAAGGAGAGAGCAACTTGCAGTGGGACACAAAAGGCTTACTCCTATGTGCCTTTAAGCAATGCAGAAATGCAGAATTTCTGGGAACACTGATCCTCAGATACAAGAGCTATGGTCTTGGAATAAGAATGGGTGAAGCCATATACATATGTGAATCATACCCTCCAGGAACAAATCTAGTACATTCAGTTTATAATTCGATATAAAAATTACCTAGCGCTAGCTAAAAAACAAAATTTAAACCTATTTACGCTACACATTACTCATTCCACAGGCACACAGCACCAAGAGGTCCTTACAAATCATTAACATAACATAATGCTATAATACAGAAGCTCACTTCCTATGCATGATGTGGGATGGTGACAAGCTAAACTAGATGTGGTGTGTGATTGCTGGGTAATGGTTTGCGTATAGTGCCTCTTACCACACAGGAAGGAGGTTTTATTGATTTATATACTTGCCTACCTGTTGCAATGTGTGTGTTGATATTGACCAAAATAAAATACACCTGCTTTAAGCCTTTTTTATAGGTGGGGGACTGAAAGCTCCTCCAATTATAAAGTGTTACAAAACACATGACAAAACTAAACATGCATTGACAAATGTAAAAGCTGCAGCTAATGCCAGACTGACTGGCTTTAGCAATTCTTGCTAAAATAAAATCTTGGGGAGGAACGACTCTCCCCACATCTTTTTAAATTGATCATTGCTTTCACTCAGTGACTGTAATTGGGGAGGATGGGATGAAGAGCTGTTCACTAAAAATATGCAAAACTTTATTTTACAAAACGACAATATTGCCCGGCACTCTGAATGTTGGTTAACATAATAGATATGAATTAGCAGACATTATTCCCTAAAGAGCAGCTGCGGCTCCTCCGCAGTGGCGGAGGTGCATAGCACCACTGGCTCAGAGCCAGCAGCTAGAAAATAAAACAGTATGTTATTATTGTTTTATTTTTCAGTTGCTGGCCAAGCCAGTGTGTGTGGCGGGGCGGGCCTAGGGTCACAGGGAGGAGTGGTTGTGCACTTCTAAGTGTGCATGTCTGTTTGGCCGGCCTTCTTAGGCCAGCCAAACAGACATGCACAGTTAGATTTCTCTAACCCAGCTGTATTCTACAGCCATGTTGAGAAACGTGCCAGACTCTCTGTGCCTGAGAGGAGCATCTAAGCAGCCTGCTCACGCCAATGCTGGTGCTGGGCTCATAGTGTAAGAGCAGCGTCTGGATTGGTTGGGAAGTCTGTCTCAGGGACTGTCGGGATCAGCAGGGGAGAAAGAGCACCGAAGCGTGAGGCAGCCACAGGATTAGGTAAGTTAATGATTTATTTTTTATTCAACCCTCTTCCCTCCTCCCCGCCGCTGCTGCCTTGCCGCCCCCATTGGATATTGGCAGCAGCCATGGCTGCTAAAGAGTCAAATACAAAAATCAAGAGCGAGCTATGTGTACACTGACTCCCTGCACCTATGGCAACGCTCCTCCTCCTAAAATGTTGTAATAGGGAATCTTAGAAATTTTTTGAATGACATGACATATGTGAATTACAGAGTTTACCGAAGAAAGTTTAAGTTATAAACATGAAGATTTAGGCTGATTTCTAAAGGATATTTCTCCATTTTGATGGGTGTGCATTCTCATATACATAACATAAAATTACTTTTGTGTTGCAACGTGTTATGGATATGTCAAAACATTAAGGCCCTCTGTTACAAATGGGATTTCTAGTTAGCTAGGGCATGCGCCTAAGCCAGGCAGAAACCTAGTCAAGGTAAGGGAGTTACACGCTGAAGATAACCCCTGCTTACCCCCTTGGTAGCTTGGCACGAGCAGTCAGGCTTATCCCATAGGCAATGTGTAAAGCGTTTCCACAACACACACACAGCAGCGACACACTAGGCTTAGCACAAAATAAACTCCACACAAGGTTATATAACCAAATAGCCTTTGTATTACTCATAAAACACATTAGAACATAATCACATTTATACACTGTGCTACCTGGCACTAGGTATCACTTTTACAGGGGATTATGTCAATTACAGGGTCAATCGGGCCACTGTCATCACCATTAGAACACACAGTTAGTGCAAATAGAAACAACCAGTATTTACTGGCAAGAGGCATTTAGCATAAACACATTATGCATAAACATATTAGGCATACCCCCCAACTTAGCACCAGTGCACCACAGTAGCACTGATAAGGTGCATCCATCACCCAAGGGCTATCCGCCCTGCCAACACACAAGGTGAACACCAGGCCGACTGGCCTGCTCCTCGGGTACCCGTCTTAGACGTCCCCGTACTGCCCTCGGTCCCACAAAGTCAGGGCTCTCCTAGCTCTGTGTTTCCCCTCACTCGGGGCTTCCAACCTGGCCCTTCCTGGCTACCAATGCAGCAAAAACATCTTGCGTAATGCACAGGGGGAGGGGGTGCAGCTCACCCCTATCTCCTTCGATGGTGGATGCCTCCCTATGCTGGAGATGAGCATGCAGTAGCCCTCGACCATGTGGCGCAACTGCAATAAGGCAAAGAGTGTTACTAGGGCTTCCTTACCAGCCCTAATCACCGGGGCCTCTCTAGACTCTTCTGTTCTCCTTGTCGTGAGTAAGGAGAGTGGGGGTGCAACTCACCCAGACTCCGTAAATGGAGAATGGTCCTGGTACTGAAGAGAATAAAAATGCAGCTGCCTGCGTCTGTGCGGTGCAGATGCCAGCCAAGCCTGCACTTCTGTTTTGCCGATCCCAGTCGGGATCCTTCGTTTTCCAGCGCATGTCTCCTCGCCATGCGGCCTTGCTGGTCTCCTCCCCCTTCAAGGGCACACTGCCCATGGTCAGGCTCCGGACTCTGCCTGACTTCCGGCAATGGAGGTCAGCGACCTCACCCTCTGTGTAACCGCAGCTGGTGGGAGCCCGCGAGGCTCAGCCACAGTCCCTGCCTGGCTTCCGGCTTTCCCACCGTGGGGCTGGTTGCCAGGTTACAGCTCACTAACGAGTGGCCGTGCTCGAACAGCGACTTTCCACGGCGCTACCACACACTGCACCCGCCGTGTCTCGGGAGGTTGAGCCCACTTCTCGGGCTCCTAGAAGCAAAATCCACCAGCGCCCTCCACGTTGTTGGGACAATCAAGTCAGACAGTCCCTGTAGTGATTGAGTGCACAGCGCTCACCACACTCTGCTAGCAAGGGAAGAGCAGAGCATTCCAGGCGTGCTGATGGCTGGTGCCAGGGAAATTAAGCAATTACAACACTCTAAGTCCCAAAGTCACCCTGGGCAGGGTTGGGCATAGGCAGGCCAGCACGCAGGGCCTCCCAGCACAGGGCAGCCCCTCCAGCCCCCTCAGTCTACAGCTGGCTCCCACAGCCGTTCCTCCTGGCACTCAGCAATCCTTCCTTCAAATCCAAGTAAGCACAAAAACATGGGGTCACAGCCCCAACATTTATACTTTCTCCCCCCGGCACAGGGCTCTGTGCCCGGTTCAAACCAGTTCTGGGGGGCACTTACACATCTTTACAGTGCACAGCAACCTCCTTTGTTAGTTTAGGCTCTTGTCCCAGACACACCACAGGGGGGTGGAGCCAGCATTGTGTAAGGCAGGCACACTCAGGTCCAGGTGCTACTCCCCCCACTGCTCCAAATGTAGATTGGCCTATTCAACCTAGCGCTGACTCACCCAGCCCCTCTGGATCAACTGCACCTCCCCAGCCCCAGTCATTCAGAGCCAGACATGCAATATACAACAGGCAGACACAAAGACACATAGCACACAGAAATGCCTACTTCTAAAAGTTATACAGATCAATTTTCTTGTATGTTGGGCTCCAAGACGTAGCTCAACCTTGAAAAAATCAAACATAAATGAAAAAAACGTAATATATAAAAACAGATTTTTCCAGACACGGGTATATCTGCTTTTCTCAAAGTTACACACTTTTAATGTAAACACAAAATGCAAAAGAGTACCTGCTCTCTACATCCTTGAACCCAAGTTTCTTCAAGGACCTGCTGGCTTGCCCCCTGTTCTTGAAGTTTCAGGGCAATAAAATACTTTCCTCTGCTCTGTTCCCTCAGCCAACTGTGAGTTCTGTCCTGCCAAGAGGTGCCACTCTAGTCCTGGGCCTTGCAAAAAGGATTTTTAGGCTGTTTTCCCATCAAAGTGATGACATTCTGCAAATCAGAACCAACACAGTGCCCTTTGATGCCAACGCAGTGCAGATCCGAGGACATCCCTGCGTGGCTCGACGATGAGGAGGGACTCGACTGTGAGGGTCGACGATGATGCAGAGCTTATCCAAGGTCCCAACTGCAAAGCTCGACGACAACGCAAAACTGATCCGAGGTACCCACTGGGAGGCTATATGACAATACAGTGCCTGCCTCGAAAGGGGTTTAACTACGACACGAGACCCAACTGCGAGGTTCGACGTCGATGCATCGCCGCGACTGCGTAAATTGGAAGTGACACATTGAGTCTTTGACGCCGATGCTTGCTCCATCCATGGTACTTTTTCAGCGGGCCCTGCGTGGGTCCTGTAGCCCCAGGATGCCCTCCATCACATTTGGCCTGAACTTTGGATATACCCTGGGTCAGCGCAATCTCAAGCAACTCCTATGCTCTATTGACTTCTAAGCACTATATTGCAGTTTAGTCTTTATAACTTCATACCTCGAGTTCTATTGATTTGATTTTCGTTGTTTTGGTCTTGTTTTACGCAGATAAATATTCTCTATTTTTCTAAACTGATGTTGAGACTTTTTGTGGTGTTTTCACTGGGTTACTGTAATTTAAGTGTTGTACAAATACTTTACACATTGCCTTTTAAGATAAGCCTGACTGCTTGGTGGCAAGCTAACAGAGGGTAAGCACAGGTTAATTTAGATTGTGTATCTGACTAACCCTGATTGTGGTCTACTTGGACAGGGTGCAAACCTCTGCCAACGAGGGGCTCAATTTCTAACAAAGCCCAAAGGTGGTGTGGACATTGGAAAACCAAATAAGCTGGGCAGCTGAAAAAGAGTATGGGCAGGACAGTACCATTACAATTGACTGGACAAGATTAGGTAGGTTTGTTAAGGTAAGCCTGGCAGAAATTCTGGGACTTACTGGGTGATTGGAGCAAAGAGGCATTGTCTTGTGCCCAAGTTAGGCCCATTAGGAATTAGTGCCATTCTTACATGTGCACGATCCTTTTTCCTAAAGTTGCCTTCTCTTGCCACATTGACATCTGACACACATTTTGCATTTGTGACGCTTGGTCTGGTTTTGCAGAAACACCGACCTTGCTGACACGGAACACATTGTAAGAATACAATCACACTGCCTTGGCACTACTGCAAGGCCTCTCATGTGCGTAATACAAATGTGTTTATTATTACACCCACATGGTGACACAGCTATCTCTAGAACACAAACAATGGTTGACTAATCACAATCCCAGCCCGAGGCAAGGATGCCATTTTCTATATATAGCCTTTTATTTCCTAGCATAATCAGAGGAGACACTTCTGCTGACTTCGAGGGGTTCCTTCATGCTGAACCTTTCACCTAGCAGCTGACTGACATCTCTGTGAGAGGTGTCCAGTTCATGACCAAGACGGGTTCATACACCCACGAAGTAAAGGGGTTAGATAATCCAGACTGGGGTTTTCTTGACAGATCATACTTAGACAGGTAGGTTAGGGTTAGCATTTTAGGGGTATACTCAATTGTTATAATCTTTTATATGTATGCATATATAACCTGTCTCAACAAGATGGTAGAAGTCCGGGCGTGGCCAGGCGCCGAACGAAATGGCCGCCTGATTCCTGAGCTCCGCCGGGACCGTTGGTGTCCTCTATCATCCGACATTCATTCGAGCTGCGGGGCTGGTCAGTGAATGCCCCCCGGCTCCCCCAGGGCCCAGTGATCCAGCGGAGCGCTTTTGCGGACCCCGAGGACCCTCGGAGGGCTTGAAGCAGCTGCCGCGACCGACGGCGGCGGCCGAGTGCATCACTCCGGAGCTACGGGGCAGCCCCCTTTCTACTTGGAGCCCCGGCTTCGGCCTGACACGTGCGGCGCGCGGAGGGGAGCCGCCGAGGACGGCGCTGTTCCCCCAGCGGAGCCTGGGGGCCGTTGGCTTCCTGCAGCCTGCCATCGGTGACTGAGGGCCGAACAGCGAGAGGAGCGGAGTGCGGCTGCAGGGGCCCTGCGTGTCTGGCGATGAGACAGGAGGCGCCGTGATCTCGACCTCCGGATTGCTTCGGCAGGGGCAAGGACGTGAGACCAGCCGGGGCAGTTGCTTTGGGGTGACACGCGTGGCCCGCCGGCTTGGGCCCCTGTTCATTGCCGTTGGTGCGACCTGGGCGAACGATCTTAGGCCCGAAAGGCGACTGAGGCTCCTGACCAAACAGCGGACGCGCAAGGTTCGTCTGGGGGGCCCCCCTACCCGGCGATTCGCCCAGGGGAGTGCCGGCGGTGCCGGGATTGCGCCCGACTACACTTGGACGACCGGAGCTGGCGCGGCCCCCTGCGGGCGCCTCCGAGCGAAAGGGGCAAGGGGGACGCTGTCCCCGGAGGTACCGGCGGCGCCATGCGGCCTAAAGGAGGAGCCGCGACCCAGTCAAACAAACTGGACAACTACACAGTGGCCAAACCGGCGACACAACCTGGTGGGACGGCGAAGGAGGCGGCAGGCCAGGCGGAACCCTCCCTGACGTCCATCATGGCCGCGATTCAAACCCTGGGCACCAACCTGGAGACGAAAATGGACAAGATCACAATAGAAGTTAACTTGCTCCGGGCTGACTTGGGGACCACCACCGACCGCTCTAAAACCAATGCAGCTGACATCGTCACCCTGCAGGAATCCGAGAAGCGGCTCACCGGGAGGGTTAACGAACTCATCCACCAGCATAGACTGCTAGCTTCGCGACTCGACGAGCAGGAAGGCCGGGCCCGGAGAAGTAACATCCGTGTGGTAGGTGTGGCGGAAGGCCTTGAAGGGGACTGTATGGAACTCTTTATCGAGGATTTGATCCTTCAACACCTTAAACCCAAGAGACTGTCTAAACTGTTCACGGTCGAGCGGGCGCACAGGGCCCCTATCCCGAAACTAAAAACCCGGGGCCTTCCCGCGAACGATCATCGCCAAAATCCTAAACTATCGAGACCGCGATGCAATTCTCCAGGCGGCTAGGCAACACGGGGATTTGAAGTACGAGGGCGCCACTGTTCGCTTCTTCCCAGACTTCACGCTCCAGGTTCAGCAGGAGAGGCGCTCCTTTCAGGGGGTGAAGGCGGCGCTCCGTAACCGCGGGATTCGGTACATGATGTTCTTTCCTGCCAAATTGAAGGTCATAGCGGGTGGCAAATCCCATTTCTTCACATCGCCTACGGCGGTGCAGGAGTGGCTGGACTCAGAGGATACGTCCCGGGACCCACGGCGCGATGGTGAACAGCGGAGAAGTGGGGGGAACTCCTCCCCCGGGTCAGCGACGGGGCGAGTGGACAGGGGAGAGCAGAGCCAGCGGTCTTGGCGGTCAAGATCGAATAGTCCTCGTTGGGACACGCCTAGAGACGACGCAGTGAGATGAGCCATGGACGCTCGACATAGAAGCCATCGGACAGTAAAGTATTATGGTTGTTAACTGTGAGACTGGCATGCTCCATGAGGTGCTTAGACTTTAACGCCTGGGGTTGCTTAGCCGGGCTCCTTATGTAGCAGATGTTTTGAGGACCTGGGGGCTGTGTTACCTGGGCACCACGGGCGGGCGGTCAGGATTGGGCTGGCTCACGACCTTCCCACGTAAGTTCCTCGGTGGGCTCTCACCGGGGTAGGGGTGGGCGACAGGCGCTCTGCTAATTGGGGTGGTGGGTAGTTTTGAGCCCACGGAGCAGGGGGCAGGGAGGGGGGGGTCTGTTGGGCAAAGGGTGGCGGGAAGGTTGGGGGTTGTTGAGTTGGGGGGGGGGGGAGGGGGGAGTTTATGGTCACACGAACTAGGTCATCACTGCGGCAGCCGGAACATTGGGGTGGTGGGACGAGGCACCCTGCAGAGCAAGGGCGATGGATAGCCGATGGGAGAAGAGTCTAAAAGTCCTAAGTTGGAATGTCAATGGGTTGGGGGACAGGCTTAAGCGCACTATAGTCCTGCAATTCCTCAAACGGCACCAGCCGGACGTGGTGCTGCTGCAAGAGACTCATTTGATGGGTAATGTCTGTCAGGCACTGAATAGATATGGCTTCATGCTGGCGGCGCACTCTGGCTTTACATCTGGTTCCCGGGGAGTGGGGATCCTCCTGCGGCGCTCACTGCCTTTCCATATAGACCTGGTCAAAACTGATCCGCAGGGCCGTTTCACGGCTGTTTCTGGACGGTGGGAGGGACGCACACTTACCCTGCTTTCCATATACATCCCGCCTGGCCTCCAGGCCCGGGCCTTCGCGGATCTGGGGGCGCTACTCCTTTCCCTTCCCGGGGGTCAGTTGATGCTAGGCGGGGACTTTAACGCCGTGGTGTCAGGAACCCGTGATAGGCAGCCGCCCCGGGACCTCCCTCGAGGGCAGGGGTGGTTGGCGGAATTTATTGACGGCTTCGGGCTCACAGATGTTTGGCGGCTGCTCCACCCTACAGACACCCACTTTACCTTCTTCTCGGGGTCGCACCACTCCTTCTCACGACTAGATTATATCCTTACCCTCCTGCAGCCCGATATGACAATCCGGGAGACGGAGCTCCTGCCTAGGGGTATCTCCGACCATTCACCTGTCCGTACACACATCGTCTTTGGCACTCATCGGGAGGGAGGGATAGGGCCCGTGAGCGCTTGGCAATTGAAAAATGAGGACACCAGGAAACACGTGTCCGACTCAATCTCCCAGTACTTTGATGATAATTTTGGCTCCGTAGACTCCCCGGTCACCCTATGGGAGGCATTTAAACCCGTGATTAGAGGGGAGGCGCTCTCGGTCATAGCGGCACGACGTCGGGAGCGGCGCCTGCAGGTTACCACGATTGAGGCGGAATTGGAGGCTCTGGAAGGGGAGGCGACTGCGGGGGGGGGTTGTGAAGCTAGGCACAAACTGCAGCTTAAGGCGGCGGAATATAGGGCTCTGGTCACCCAGGAGGCTCAGACAGTGGCTCAACATAAGCTTGGCACGATCTATGATCAGGGAGATAAAGCGGGGAAATTGATAGCCTGGCTGGAGAAAAAACAACAAGCCAGCAAGGTGGTGCCTGAAATACGCACCGAGTCTGGGACTGTAGTGACAGAACCCAGGGAAATAGTTAGCCAATTCGCGAGACACTTCCAGCGGGTCTATCGGAGTGAGTCTGATAGGCCGGAGGAGGACTCCAGGGTCCTCTTAACGGACATTCGCTTGCCCTCCCTTTCGGAAGAAGATCGTGAAACTATGGATGGCCCGATCACCGAATCCGAGCTGCAGCGTGCAATAGGGGAACTTCGCCCGGGAAAGGCTCTCGGACCCAACGGCCTTCCGATAGAGCTTTACAAACTCCGTCCGGAGGTCACGAGCAAATACTTGAAGCTCATGTTCGATCGAAGCAAGGAAAGTGGGGTCCTACCCCGCGACCAGCGCATCGCGACTATAGTGGCACTCCCTAAGGACGGGAGACCCAAGGACTCCTGTGCCTCCTACAGGCCAATTTCGCTCCTCAATGCGGAGCCCAAAATACTGGCAAAGACGCTTGCCAACAGGCTTAAGGCAGTGCTTCCCTCACTGGTCCATCCGGACCAGTCGGGATTCATGCCTCACCGTAACACGGCCCTCAACATCAGACGGTTGCACGGTGTTCTGGGGCAGCGCCACAGACTGCAGGAAGACGCAGTGGTGGTCTCCCTAGACGCCACGATGGCCTTCGACACCTTAGAGTGGCCATACATGTTTGCAGTTCTGCATAAATTCGGATTTGGACCTCAATTTATAGCCTGGGTGCGTCTCTTATACACCGAACCCCTAGCGCAGGTACTGGTTAATAACAAATTGTCCGAGGTGTTCCCGCTTGCCAGAGGGACTAGGCAGGGCTGCCCCCTCTCTCCTCTTCTCTTTGCCCTCTCCCTTGAGCCGCTCGCGGCCTGGATCAGGCAGGACGTAGATCTCAGAGGTATAGCGTGGACGGAGGGGTGGGAGGACAGAATATCCCTCTACGCCGACGACATTCCCTTATACCTTTGCAGGCCGCGCAGGTCCCTCATAGTGGCACTCGACATATTTGCGAGTTTTGGGCGTAATTCTGGCTTCCGGATCAATTGGGCCAAATCACATCTTTACGTCTTGCGGGGCGACCCCCCGAGGCTCCCTGACGCGTGCCCTATCAGGGTGGCGGACGACGGCTTCCGGTATTTGGGAATATTCATCACGACTGACAAGACCCTGTTATACGAGCGCAACCTCAAGCCACCGTTGGTTCGGCTGCAGAGGGAGGCCAAGGCCTGGCAGCGCCTGCCAATGTCGTTGTTGGGTCGGGCAGCCTTATTCAAGATGCTGGGGTTGCCACGGTTCCTCTATATGTTACAAAACTATCCCGACTTAGTCCCTAACACCTACTTTGCGGCGATAGAGGCGGCGCTGCGGGACCTCCTATGGGCAGGGTCGCCCCGAATCTCGCTGAATAAACTCACGTTGGGGTGGTACGACGGCGGTATAGCCCTTCCCGATATTCGTAAGTATTACTGGGCGGCCCATCTCACAGCGATAAATCACGGGACATATGGTGACGGGAACGACCCAGCCTTCGGTATGGATCGGTGGCTGCTTCCCGGTGGGAACTATGAGAGAGCACTCTACTCCAAACGAGGTACGCACAACCTCACGGGTCCTACCCTTCACTCGGTTCAAGTCTGGCGCATGGCCCAGAGGAAGCTCGGATGGGAGGGAGTCCTAACACTAGCCACGCCGCTCTGGGCGTCTGAACAATTGGGTAATCTTGGACGCACTAAGGGCTTCCGCAACTGGGACCTCATAGGCATCTCCCAAATCAGAGACATCTGGGGCCCCGCGGGGGTCCGTACGTTCGCCCAACTGCAGGACACATATGAGCTAGCGCACACTGAATACTTCAGATACCTGCAGGTGCGGCACTCCTTACAGGCCAATATTCCACCCGACACTAAGCCGCCGCAAGCCTCCCCGCTGGAAGATAGGTTACTGGATGGGTACCTCCCAGAACACGCCATCTCCCTCACATACAAAAAACTAATTAACAACCCCCCTGATCTGCTGCTGCCCCTTAGAGAAAAGTGGGTCGCTGACGGGCTTGAGATAGATGATGAGGAATGGCTCTATGCGTTAGCCTCCCCTAGGGAGGTCGCGATATCTGCCCGGCTGCGCCTGATCCAACTCAAGCTGCTACACAGAATCTATTTCTCCTGTACTAGGTTGCACACCATGGGCAGGGTTGACACAGTTCTTTGTAGGAGGGGATGTGGGGGGACGGGCACCTTCTTCCACGTGTTGTGGGACTGCCCCAAGATTCAACGCTATTGGAGGAGGGTGGTGAAGTGTATGGAGGAGGTATGGGAGGTGGAAATTCGCCCGGAGGCCAAGAGGTGTCTCCTGAACATCTGGGAGCCAACGGACCTGCCACCGAGGGGTAGGCTCTGGGTGACGCTTGGTCAAATGGTGGCTAAACGGAACATTGCCAGACTCTGGGGAAGCCCTACTCCACCAAGACTCTCGGACTGGCACGGCGACATGGACTGGTGCATGCTGCGAGAAAAGACTGTATATATTGCGAGAGGGTGCCCCAGGAAATGGGGGGAAGTATGGTCCAAATGGAATGACTTTAGGGGTGGCATTTGTGAGCCGCCTGCAGTCGAGCAGGATGATGCAGGGGCTATATAGGACTCCCACGTTTCAGTGGCTCTCGGGGCTGAGGTGGGGTGCCGCAGCCGCCCATGGGTACAGAGTAGATCTACGGTACGAGTGGTGACTGGTTCTAGGGAAGTTTGGGGGGAGGGGGGGGGGGGAAGTAGTTGCTCGTTCGGCGCCGGCGCCGTTGGGAGCTCTCCGTTTGTTTATGGTTTACATAGGAAAAATGAGGCCTGCATTATCCTTCTTTCACTGTGATGCGAATGCACTTTCTAGCGCCGCCGTACCCCCGGGTTGACGGCACTGGGCTGTGTTAGTTAAGACAAAGTGCATGAATGCAATATGCGGCCGGCCCGAAGGGTTGTAGGCCAAAGCTGTGTATCGTAAACATAACAATAAAGGTCTTTTAAAAAAAAAAAAAAAAAAAAAAAAGATGGTAGAAGTCTTTGTTATATTCACTGAGTTGACACTCATTATAACTTTTATCAACTTTTCTCCATTAATCATCGCAGCCCATATTTTCTATACAAGTATCACTATGGTTCAATAAATATTCGTGTATTCTTCGTATATTTCTCTAAGCAAAAGAAAACACGAGTGACTGAGTGAAAGTTTGAAGTCTGTCACCATGGTTCTTGGGGAAACAGAGTTGTCATGTTTAGTGGTTGCCAGAACTGTTCACTCCCTATTCAGATTTAGGGGGCTAACAGTGGTACTGCAAGCTAGCTGGTCCTATGGGCGACATATCCTACGGAGTGCATGGAATCAGTCCAGCACCATCCTAAGTTTATGCAGTCCGCAAACGTACAGTTCCTTCTGATTAGTAGAAAACTACACAACATGGTGCTGCCAACGTTGGTTGGCTTCTTATTTTGAAGGGATCAACTGAGTAGTTCAATCTTGCTTCCTCAGAGACCCCTATACACTTTTTAAACCAGAGACGTCTGTGGTTTTAGGGAACATCCTCCTCGGCTGAGTTGGTATATCCTATGTGTTGTCCGATGGTAAATTCAAGCTTGAAAGGACATTGTTTCCACTGTGTTAGCCGAACTCTGTAATACATTTCTTATAAAACATGGCACCAAATATTTCCGAGAACTGCAGCCATGCAGTCACTCAAAAATTACTTCAACATGGCCTCACACTAGACGGTGGGGATGTTACCTTCGTGGTAAAGGCACACGAAGCATTTAGAACAGAGGTAGTTTACTCATGGGTCAAATTCCTTGCTGTAGATGATGATACACAGCAATTTCATGGATATGAAGTAGGTGAAATACCGGACGAATGCACTCCTTATGAGGGGGTTGACATTCCTTCAACTTAGATAAAGCTAGATAGTGGTATTGGATTTAGGTAAAGGCGCTGCAGAGACTATTTGCACATATCACCATGAAGAAACCCAATGTATGACGGTGCTATAAGGTGAGGAGAACCACCCTCCTCCTCAGGATAGGCCTCAGCCCTCTGTAACCAATGACACTCCTTAGCACACGTAGCATTGGTGAAATAATATAAGTATGTAGCGTGTTTCCAAGAATAATCGACAAATTAATATGCAAGAAAATGTAAGAAAGAAGACTCTATATACATTTTCTTGCATATTAATTTGTCGATTATTCTGTGGAAACACGCTACATACTTATGTTATTCCTTCAACTTACCCAGAGCATACCTATCGGTTTAATAGCGCCCTTCCTCATAGTATACAAAATGTGAGACTAGGCCCGTCCAGCAATGAGGGGGCGACATGGCCAGTCCTAGCCGGATACACACCACATCCCAATGTTGATCGTCTGACCGCAGGCCAGATACGGAGATTACATGATAATTTAGTAACAATATACAGAAGTCTTCAACAATTTGTAATGCGAAAATTAACACTCACTCCTGGACGGACTGTTCAAGCAGTAGCACCACAATTGGTTGCACCATGCATTAGCCCTCAAACATTAAATGCAGTGATGGGGAAAATTCCCACCAAAAAGATTCCGTTTTGGATCGCACAGAAAACAAACCATCTTGAAGCAGTATTTTCCCTTACAGGGTGGTAGGAAAAACACAGGATACTGAAAATTTGCTTGCCAACGGGGATGGCTTCCCTGATAGAAGATTGTACCACTTGGGGTACAGTCTTTGCTGCAGTATATACCAGAACACATGGCACCCCTTCTTTGGAGGTTGTACATGATGTATTATAATAGGTACAGAACTAGCACGGGGCAGCACCTGCCCTGGACTTAGAGATAAAACATAAAAGGGGAAGCGCGCAGGTTAGCTATATGCCTACACCAGTGGGATTTGCCTCCCCCACAACAGGAGCACGATTGACCTAAAGTTATCGAAGAAACCTATGCAATGCTGGGTAGAGATAATTTAGGAGCCAGATCAGGGAAAACACAGGTAAAGAGTAATTCTGAAAAGGATAACTCCAAGCAAGCACTCAACTCTTCTACAAAGATGAAGTGGGACAAGAAGAAAAATAAAGGAAGAAAATCACGGGGAGGGTCTCCTACACAGGAATTTACCGAAAAATGTTACAACTTACATAACCATGATGATGTTAAACCACCTGACAGGTATTAGGATACTGATACACGTGCCTCTCATTCCTTTCACAACCCATCCAACAGATTCTCAGAGAGAGAAGCACTGTCAGATTGGAGAGCACGTGTAACAAAGAAAGGACCCACAATGCTCATCTGAAAGCATAATTAAACAGGAAGATAAACCTCAATTTAAAAAGAAGAAGATAGTAGGACTAAAAGTCAGGCATGCCTGGATTTTGAAAACTCAGTTTCTGAACAGGGAGGGAGTGGGCATTGACATGCTGGACAGCGTGACAGAAGTCACAATAGTTCGCGACATTCTGATGGATTGTCTGGTGGAAGTAGCGCCAAGTGAGTATATCACAGTGGAAACACCAGATACTAGGGTAAGCGTTCCACACCGTTTATACGAAGTACAGGTTGGAGGGGGTAGTATCCAGATTTAAAAATTTCCTCTTTTGGGAGGAACTCACTCAAGGTTATGACATTTTGCCTACAGATAAAGAATGGCCACCTGACTTTGTGATGGATTGCCCAAAGGGGGAAACAGTAATTTTACCAGCCTGCTCTGACCTCGTTCCAGAATCAATTAAACACTCATAAGTTAAGGAGTGGACTTTAGTGCTAGCTCCTGGGCTATACCGCAACCATCTGGGGTGAGGTGGAGGTTCACCATATAATGATATACCATTGAAGACAACCTCACAACCTCAAAGATAATACCCTATAAAAAATGAAGCAAAACAATAAGTTAGGGAAATCCTTAAACAACTTGAATATCAAGGTGTGATTGAAATTTGCGCCTCATCAATGAATAATCCTTTATTTTCAATAATGAAACCAGATCAATCATATTGTCTGGTATTAGATGACAGACATTTGAACACAGCTACTTGCACCTTCATAGTACAAAATGCACACAGTGCCACACTAAGGAATAACATTGTGCGGAAAAAACACATAACAACAATTGATATCGCGAATGGATTCTTCTGCCCAAATATAGTGCCTCAAAGCAGATATTTGACCGCCTTCACGACGCTAGGCTCTCAGAAACAGTTCTGCCATTTACCCCAGGGGTATAAGAATAGCCCTAGGCTGTTTTCAGCCAGAGTCACAGAATGGACCATATAATCTAGGGGTTTGCTCTTTTATTTATTTTTTTACTTTATTTATTCAATCACAGACCCATGATATGAAAAAAAGAAAAGGGGGAAGCAGAATCTCCACAATTCCTAATTCCAGATCAGTAAATAATAATGTACATTAAAGTGCGTTGATGCTTAAGGGTGGGCATCTATACCCAAGTACAAATGTATATAATATAGTAAAATAAATGGACCGTAATGACATATATAATGTATTAAAAGTTCTTGCAGCTAGTGCCAGTTACCTATGCCTAATACAGATATATAGAATTCAATAAGTAGACCACAGTAACATATATGATAAATAGTTATAGTTATAGCCGATTATCCATGTCTATTTCTTCACCTGATGCTTTGTTACAGTGCTTACAGACGTTTCATTTTATTCTGCTCCCATATTTGTGCAAATTTCTGGGTAGCCCCTATCTTTGGTGAATATAGTTTTTCTCTTTCCTTCGTACTTCTCATTTTGGCTATCCATTGTACGAATTTGGGTGTATCCGATGATTTCCAATTTTGTAAAATCAAGGATCTGGCTATTAAAGAAGCATTAAAAACAAATTGTTTTTGTCGCACTGTTAAGGTTGAATTGGAGATCCAAAATAAAATAACCGTTGGATTGGGATATACTCTATAGTTGAGTTGCCGACTAACAGACTGAAAGATCCTAGTCTACTAGTCCATCAGTTTAGGGCAGGGGAAGCACATATGAAGCCAGTTCGCTCCTAGATAATTACATCTGGGACAACCTGATGATATTTCTGGGAACATCTTGTGCAATATATCGGGGGTGTAGTATAGCTGCCATTTAGAGAAAAGTGCCATGTGTTTAAAATTCGCCCTGCGATAGGCCTTAGGGGACCATTTATTGTAGTCCTTCCATTAGGCTGCCTCTATATCACAGCCTGTAGTCTCCTGTGTTTTTAAAAATTGCTCACTGGACTATTGATCATAAATTTGTTGCTGCAGGATATGATACCAGTTCACAATTCCCGACATTTGTTTGACATATCATTCGTGAGTAATGCTTTGGGAAGTGGGCCCTCTGGGAGCCGTAGCTTCTTAACTAGGCTCGAGATTTGAAGATAGGAAAATACTAGGGTCGAATCTTCTTCTGTTTTGTCTTATCTAATTTGTTCCCACAACTTCATCTCTCCTTGTACTTCTAATTCTTTTATTTGATAAATTCCCAGCCTTTGCCATCTTTTCTGTGTATCAATTGCAAGTCCAAGTTCCCTGCAGTGCAATAGTTGAGTTTCTAGATGAAAAGATGTAAATTGATACTCTTCCTTCAATTGATTAAATCTTTCAAAGATTATACAGGGCGCTATATATAATGCGTTTGGGTAGCCAGGGGATTTTAATAAAGGATTTTAGATCTGTATTTTTTTCCAATAACATTTGGTAAACATAAAAATTGGGCCCATAGTTGTGTGCTGTTATTGCACGTCCACACAAATCCAAGAAGGCGACTTGGGAATATTTTTTAATGTGTGGAAGGCCTACACCACCTTCTTCTGGAATCAATTGCAGTGTTATTAAATTGGTCCGTAGGTTTCTAGCCTGCCCAGATGCATTTTTGTACTAATTGATCTATTTCTAAAAAGTAATTATGTGAAATCTTTTGAGAAAATAAAAATAAATAGTGGGAGTACCATCATTTTTATTAATGCAGCACTTCCTATTATCGATAAAGGTAAATTATGCCAGCTGTTTAAGATATTGCTAACCTTATTGAACGTTGTGGTATAATTAAGTGAGAAGAGCTGTGAAAAATCGTGTGAGACCCAGATACCTAAGTATTGAACAACATTATTTTTTGACACCCAGGTCTGAAGGGCGTGGGGTAGAATCTGGTCATGGAAATTAAATAGTAAGCTCTCTGATTTACTATCATTGATCTTATACCCTCCCAAGTTGGAGAATGTTTCAATTGTGTCAAATGTTTGCTTTATATTTGACGTTTCTGCCTCAAGATAAAGGATTAGATCATCTGCGAACAGCTTCAATTTGGGTGCCCCTATTATTAGTGGCTCGATTAAGGGGTTTTGGCGTATCAGATTCACTTATGGCTCAATATATAGGGCAAATAAAACCGGGGACATTGGGCAGCCTTGCCAGGTTCCCCTTTGGATCTCAACTGTGCCAACAGTGTATGGACTAATTATTATTTTCGGCTGGGCTTTACGGAATATTTTTTTCAGTAGATCCACTAAGTCTAAGGGGAAATCCAATTTCTTTAGTATCGCAAAGAGATTATTCCAATTCACCAGATCAAAGGCTTTTTCTGCGTCAATCATAATGATTGCTGCTTTCACATTACTATTTGAAAAGAATTTGATGGCCTTAGTTAAAAAATTTGTATTGTTGGTAAGAAATCTTTCTGGTAAAAAGCCACATTGGTCGTCATGGACCAGACTTCGGGGACTGAAGTAATTCTCGTTGCCATGATTTTCGTAAATAATTTATAGTTGTTATTTAATAGACTAATGGGCTAATAAGATCCAGGTGTATCCTGAGGCTTCCCATTTTTTAAAAAGCTAACTACACTGCTTCGACAAATGTATTTGGGATATGGCAGCTTTCCAAGATTTAATTATATAAAGAAAGGAATAAATAGTTTAACTGGGGCAAGAACATTTAATAGAATTC
The DNA here is from genome assembly GCF_964204655.1 of Triturus cristatus. NCBI lineage: Eukaryota > Metazoa > Chordata > Amphibia > Caudata > Salamandridae > Triturus > Triturus cristatus. The sequence continues at coordinate 591,706,975 of NC_140581.1, read as the reverse complement.
AATGGGTATTCCATCAATGCCACAGGCTTTGCCACTAAGTTTATTTTTTACAGCCGCATGAATCCACAGCTCAGAAATTGGTGCTACCGCTGGACCTTCTGCGAGCAAGTTAAATAAGATATTGTGATTGTATTAAAAAAAATCAGTTTCCTCTAATGGTGTAGGTGTCGAGGCTGTACAAAGTTTTTCATAATGTGATAAAAAGACCTCAATGATCTCGTCGGCCTTGTGGACATTTTGCCCTTTCTCGTAATCAAAGAAGGACTTCACCATAGCATTATTGAGATTTTTTTACCGACCATGCCAGTAGTTTGCTTGCATGTTCACTTTCCTCATGCCAAATTTGAAAGCAAGTTTTTTGGTTTATTATTTCCTCATGTTCATAAAAGTTTTTAATATTTTGTTGAGCCTGCTTTAGGTTGAGAGCCGTTATTTCCGAGTGGGAAAAAAGATTAATTTGGCTTGCCTGCTTGAAATTGTACTGGAGATGCTTAGCTAGTTCTTTTTTATCTTTAATAATTCTGGCTTTTCAAAAAATTTCCTCCCCTCTGATGAAAGCCTTATAGGACTGCCATACCGGAAAGGGTGTGGCTGATCCCACATTTCTGATGGCAAACTAAGTAAGTAGTGTCTATTTTTTTGATCCAGCCCTCTTCCATTAGTAAGGTTTTGTCTAATGTCCATCTGGGTCGCTCCCTTGAACCGGCTTTTACCTTAATCTCTACTACTGGGACCGAATGATCAGAGTGTTGAGTTTTTTTGAAAAGCAAGTAAATTCCTTGCTGGCAGGGTGATAGGCCCTCCATGGATCTACTAGCGCAAAGTCCCAAATCAACGGCGGTTAACTGTTTATTTTGGGATTTATTTTTTCAAGAGGAATCTAATCCTAGATTATGAATAAAATTATGAATAAAATTCAAATCCCCTCCGATGGACTGGACCACCTCCTTCCTCTCCGGCAGAACGCAGAGAGTCCGCCTCCCCCGTTTCGATCCAAGGCCTCCGAGATCATCTGTGGCGTCCCTCAAGGATCCTCCCTCAGCCCGACACTGTTCAACGTCTACATGGCACCACTATCACGCATCGCCCGACAGCACGACCTCAACATAATCTCCTACGCCGACGACACTCAGCTGATCCTCTCCCTCACAAAGGACCCCCTCACCGCCAAATCCAACCTCCACCAGGGAATGAAGGCCGTCGCCGACTGGATGGAGGAAACGGAAATCCTCATCCTCGGATCCAACCCCTCCGCATGGGACGACTCCTGGTTGCCCACATCACTGGGGTCCCCCCGGCCCCCACCGACCACGCACACAACCTGGGAGTCATCCTCGACTCAAAACTCTCCATGACCAAACAAGACAACGCAGTCTCCTCCACCTGTTTCAACACCCTCCGCATGCTCCGCAAGATCTACAGATGGATGCCGACCAACACGAGGAAAACAGTCGCCCAGGCCCTAGTCAGCAGCAGACTCGACTACGGAAACGCCCTCTACGCCGGAGCCTCGTCCAAGCTCATCAGCAGACTACAGAGAATCCAGAATGCCTCTGCACGCCTGATCCTCGACGTCCCATGCTGCGACCACATTATCCCCCACCTGAGGAACCTGCACTGGCTCCCCGTCGACAAAAGAATCCCCTTCAAACTCCTGATCCACGCACACAAAGCACTCCACAAAACCGGCCCAGCCTATCTCAACAGTCGACTCTCCTTCTACGTACCCAACAGGAATCTCCGCTCTGCTGACCACGCCCTGGCCACGGTCCCACGCATCCGGAGAACCACTGCCGGAGGCAGGTCCTTCTCCCATCGCGCCGCCAAGACCTGGAACACCCTTCCCCTCTACCTGCGACAGACCGAAGACCTGCTGACCTTCAGGAGACAACTCAAGACCTGGCTCTTCGACCAATAGCAGCAGCACCCCCCCCCCCCAGCGCCTTGAAACCCTCACGGGTATGTAGTGCGCTTTACAAATTTTGTGATTGATTGATTGATTGATTGACTGATGATAATAGCTCCTTGTAGTGGAATTAGTATCCCAGTGGCAGCACTTGGCGAACAATAGCCCCCGGCGAGCGTTTGCCCTCAGCGCCCATTGTTCCTTTTTAATCTTCTTGATGATCGCCACCAACACCTTCTTAATGCCCAGTACCAACCCTTGCAGTACTCGCAGCACTCATAGGCTGCCACGTCCACAGTGTTTACAACCGCATCCGCGTTGCTGCAGATGAGCAGGCCGAGAATCAGCTGCTGCCTCTCGCCCGGAAGTGGAAAGCTCAGCCACGGAGCATGGCGGGAGCTTTACGTAGACCCTTGGGGTTTGCTTACATGAGCTACAGATTCAATTTTAAAAAATCACAAATTGCCACTTAAGTGTCCTGTTTCTAGGATACGAGCAGTCAAGTGAGGGCAAGAGCCTGGTAATGCATTTTTTCTGAAAAATGTGCATTGCTCCAACCTCCAAAGACTCTGAAAACATTACAATCCATATTACGATTTTTAAATGTTTGCAGAACATACATTCCTGACGACCTCGTTAATCCAGATTTTTCTGGTACGCTTTGGACACAAGAACACATATAAATGTTACGTTCCGTACAAGCTGACATGATAACTTCCAAACGTTTACACACATGTGGAAATAATACAAATAAAGGGTTCGACCATCGCACGTCCACTCCAGACACATCTTTGGATTTCAAACAAGCCTCTGGCTTAAGTGTATTTGGACCATTGCGCCCCCTATCATCTGAAAAGTACATTTTGGTGATAGTGGATTCCTTGTCTCTATTGTTCTGATCAAAGCACACTATGTGGCTGATTCTCAACAGTAGGCCGCATGAAATCCTGGTTAGCTACCAACCTTCTCTCACTACCATTGAGGAAGTTCAGATGGAAACTTTAATTACAAGTGAAGCATGCTCTATTCAAAGTGAGTCAACAATGAGCAACAATGAAGTATATCTTCTACCTATTTCAAACACAACTACTGTGCAGTCTACATGTACAGAAACACAGATTTCAATTTTGAATCAACGAATGAACAAGATCTATGTAAATGCCCCCACCAACCCTGCTGTTCAAACTGAAGGTGCATTTCTTCTATTGTTGACTGAAAAGAACATACCTTATTTCTTCATGGTTATACATTTGGATTACAATTGCATTGCTTTTCCTAGTACTTTGGATTGGTTTTGTGAATGTGTTCTTCTTGCTCTTAAATGGACACTTTGTCCCAGAACGCTCTGCAGTACACACTGTAAATGTGGTTCTGAAACCACACGAATCATCACGCAGTGAACAAAGAGACTTGTCCTTGGTGAACATTTCAGCTGTTCCAGTTCCAGACGGGATTGTATGGGACAAGGTATCATTTGATGTGTATGGCTCCACTGAACAATTACAAATTCCATTTTGTTTAAAATTTCATTGAATGACATTATCACCCCTACCACCATTTCTGACGATTGGGACATTAATACCGTGTATGAAAAGTTAGAAGAGCTATAGCATTCAACTGTGTTTTCTTCTGATGAGTTATATGATCGCACAGCTAATGATGTTCTGTTATCAACATTGCTGTAATCATTTTCTACACAAAGCTAGTACACCTTGTGAGGCCTTTAACTTTACTCAATGAGAACATTGCCCTACACCACCGAAGGGTATTTTAAAAGAGCTTACACAAAAGTTTGATTATTTTTCTGGTTACAACACATCTGACCCAGCCTCATTCTATTATAGGCTTGCACCATCACCTACAAAGAAAAATATGTTAACTGACACTAAGCTGATATATTCTGCTTCCTTTTTTCCAAACTCTCTGCACAAGGTTTCAACGTTTGGAGGAACACATTAGATGTAAAATCTATTTTGGGGACTAAAGATTGGCAGGCTTAGGGAACTGAGGCTTTATTCAGAGCCTTCATAATAACACAACAGATGATTTTCCTGAACAAAACTGTGCAACAATGTGTCTCTGCCTTGCCAAGATACAAGACTTGAACACACCCCAGGTTCCTACTCTTTCATGATTGGACAGCAGCCAGCAAATAACACCACACGATGAACACACTCTTGATACTATGCTGCGTAAGAGTAGACATAACTCATCAGATCCCAATTCCGTGTGGTGGGAACTTTGTATTCGACCTGTTTCTACTTTCAAATTTGTTTTAAAATTAGCTTAATTTTAAGTGGTTTTTATATTATTATATACATTTGGCTTTCTTTATGCTTTGGACCTCCAAATAGCATTAGTGCCTACATTTTAGTGTGATTTTAAAGCAATTTTTTACTATACACAATTTTAGCATTGTTTTTTCTATGCTAATGTAGTATTAGTTTGCTTTTGATAGCTTCTTACACCGACACATGTCCGAAGAGTAGGTGTCCTGTGCCAGAGTTAGGCCTGGTAGGAATCAGTGCCATTCTTACATGTAGACAAACCTTTTTCCTAAAGTTGCCTTCTCTTTCCCACATTGACGTTTGACACACATTTTGCATTTGTAATGGTTGGACTAGTTTCACAGAAACACCAACTTGATGATACAGAACACTTCGTGAGAATACTATCACACTGCCTTGGCATTAGTGCAAGGCCTCTCAGGCGCGTAATACAAATGTGTTTATTATTACATTCAAATGGCAACACAGCTATCTGTAGAACACAAACAATGGTTGCCTGATCACAATCTCGGCCCGAGACAAGGATGCCATTTTCTATGTATAGCCCTTTGCTTCCAAGCATAATTAGAGAAGACACTTCTGCTGACTTTAAGGGGTCCCTGCATGCGGAAGCTTTCGCCTAGCAGCTGACTGAGATTTCCATGAGGGGGCGTCCAGTTCTTGACCAAGATGGGGTCATACACTCTTAAGCACCAGGTAAAGGAGTTAGATCATTCAGTCTGGGGTTTTCTTGGCATATCATACATTCACACCATAGACATGCAGGTTAGGATTAGCATTGTAGGGGTACACTTGATTGTTATAATATTTTATATGAATGCATTTATAACCTGTCTCAACAATATGGTGAAACTCTTTGTTCACTGTGTTGATACTCATTATAGCTTTTATATGCTTCTGTGTATTAATCATCTTAGCCCATATTTTATATACAAGAATCATCATGGTTCAATAAATATTGAAAACGCCCCTTCGTGTATTCTTTGTATATTTCTCTGAGCAAAAAAAAAACACGAGTGACTGAGCGAAAGTTTAAAGTCTGTCAACACAGTCCCTGAGGGAACAGAGCAATCATATTCATGGTTACCAGAACTGTTTGCTTCCTATTCAGGTTTAAGGGGACTAATGGTGGTACTACGAGCTAGCTGGTCCAAGGCACGATCAATCAATCAGGTATTTAAAAAGCGCGCTATTCAGCCGTGAGGGTCTCATAGCGCTGGGGGAGGGGGAGGGGGCGGGAGTGCACCTCCGGTTCAGTCGAAGAGCCAGGTCTTGAGGTTCTTCCTGAAGGTGTTCAGGGTGGGGGTGCATCTGATGTTGATTGGGAGCTCGTTCCAGGCTTTGGTGGAAACGTAGGAGAAGGCTCTTCCGCCTGCTCTGGTTCTGCAAATGCAGGGGGTCTCTGCCAGGGTGAGGTCGTGGAGCGGAGGTTCCTTTTGGGTACGTGGAAGTAGACTCTCTCGTTGAGGTATTTGGGTCTGATGTTGTGAAGGGATTTATAGGCGTGGGTGAGCAGTTTGAAGGTTACTCTCTTCTCGACTGGGAGCCAGAAGAGGGCTCGTAGGTATTGGGTCATGTGTTCGTGCCATGGGGTACTGAGGACGAGTCTGGCTGTGGTGTTCTGGATGGTTTGGAGCTTGTGTAGGAGAGTTCTGTTGATTCCAGTATAGAGGACGTTGCCGTAGTCCACGCTGCTGGTTATGAGTGCGTGGGTGATGGTTTTCTACATTCGGGGGGTATCCATTGGAAGGTCTTGCGGAGGATGTGAAGGCAGTTGAAACTGGTGGAGGCGATGGAGTTGATCTGGCTGGTCATGCTGTGGGAGGAGTCAAGGATGATGCCGAGGTTCCGTGAGTGGTCTGTAGGGGTGGGAAGACTCCCGGGGGCAGAGGGCTACCAGGTGTTGTCCCAAGCGGAGGTGGACGGTCCGAGTATGAGGACCTCAGTCTTCTCCGCGTTGGTTTCAGGCAACTGTTTTTCATCCAGGTTGCGACGTCCTTCATTCCTTCCTAGAAACAGAGTCTGGTTTCTTCGGGGTTCTTTGTGAGGGAGAGGATGAGCTGGATGTTGTCGCCGTAAGATACTATGCTGAGCCCATTCTGTGTGACGATGGCAGCTAGGGGAGCCATGTAGAGGTTGAAGAGTGTGGGGCTGAGAGAAGATCCTTGGGGTACTCCGCAGTTAATCTCTGTGGGTTCAGAGAGGAATGGAGGGAGTCTGATCCTCTAGGTTCTTCCGGAGAGAAAGGATCGGATCCAGTCGAGGGCAGTTCCTCATATTCCAGCGTCCTGGAGTCTGGCTGGGAGAGTGCGATGTGAGATGGTGTTGAAGGCTGCGGAGAGGTCTATTAGGATGAACGCCGCAGTGTGGCCCTGGTCGAGTAACATGCGGATGTCATCGGTCGCGGTGAGGAGTTCGGTCTCAGTGCTGTGGTTGCTGCAGAATCCGGACTGGGAGTATTCTAGGATGGAGTTCTCTTCGATGAAGGTGGTCAGTTGAGCGTTCACGAGTCTTTCGGTGACTTTGGCAGCGAAGGGCAGGAGAGAGATGGATCAGTAGTTTTTCAGGTCTGTCGGGTCGGCTGTGGGCTTCTTGAGGAGAGGCTTGACCTAAGCCTGCCTCCAGTCGTCTGGGAAGATGCCGGATTCGAAGGAGGTGTTGATGGTCCGTCCTAGTTCCGTAGCGATGGTGGCGCTGCCCTGTGGTAGATGTGCGGCGGGCAGGGGTCCGTGGGGGATCCTGAGTGGGTGTTCATCATGGTCGCGGTGGTGTTTTCAACAGTGGCAGGGTTCCAGGTTGTGATGGTCAGCTCTTTATTGGTGGTGGGGGGTGGGGTTGTGTCTGGCGTTTGTTCGCTGAAGTTGTCGTAGAGGGCCTTGATTTTCAGATGGAAGTAGGCACTGAGCTTGTTGCAGAGTTATTGGGATAGTGTGACGTCCGTGGCTTCGCTGGGGGGTTTGGTGAATTGCTGTCTGACGTTGAAGAGTTCTTTGGCGTTGGTTGAGTTGGTGTGGATTTTGTTCTTGATGAAAGTCCGCTTGGTGTCTCTTATGAGCTGGTGGTAATCCTTCAGGGCGTTCCTGTAGCTGTTCAAATCTTCTGTGGTTTTCCATTTTTTCCAGGTTTTCTCGAGGCGCCTGCAGGAGCGCTTGACTTCTTGGAGTTCGGTGGTGAACCAGGCAGCCTTTAGGGGGCGTTGTTTGGCGAGGTGTCGGAAGGGTGCAAGTTTGTCGGCGCAGCTGGAGATGCAGCAGTGCAGTTCCTTGGCTGCCGAGTAGGCGTCGGTCTTTGCGCACAGGGGGTCTAGGAGGAGGGTGGTGTTGAGGTGATCTTCTGTGATCTTGCTCCAGTTCCTTCGTGGCGGGCGCGGGCGCGGGCGGGTTTGGGTGCAATGATGGTGTTGAAGGTGAAGTGTACGCAGTGGTGGTCCTTCCAGAGGGGCTGCGAGGTGTGGCTGAAGTGGATGTTAGTCCCTCCTGCGAATATGGGGTCGAGGGTGTGTCCTGCTCTGTGAGGTGCATGGAATTAGTCTGGCACCATCCTAAGTTTATGCCCTCTGCCAACGCACAGTTCCTACTGATTAGTGGAAACTGCACAACAGTATCTAGTAGCTGTCACAGGCAGGCAGGCAGGCACAAAACAGCAGGAAGATAAAGCACACCATACAATGACTGGTAAAACCAAGAATATATATTCCCGCAAATTTCATGCACTTGTGTCTAAACCAAATCAGAAAATCTACAAATGCTAAAAAATCATTGTTACCTCTCTTTCTAGTAGACGTTCCCAATGAAAGAGATGGGAAATAGGCATTTAATGAAACTAAAAATGAAATAACTATAAGAAGAGCAAGGTCCACTAAACATGATGCTAGCAGGATGTATCAGCGAGTTAAGCTCTCACAGTTGAGAATGATATGCATTGATATCCAATTCACAAGTTCAGATCTCGTTATGAGAGATCACCCTTACTGACCCAGACTTATTGGATTTGTCCTGACCAGATCCGTTTGCGGTCACAACACATATTGTCTATGCTACATGACCTGTTTACTAATGGTGAACTGATGGATTTTATGACACTTATGGCAAAGTATAATATCCTTACTGACCTGTTTCTTCCCTAGGCAAACATAAAATAGGCTATAAGTGGCTTAATGTAAATCCAACTTCCAGAACCCACTACCTATGAAGTCTATCAGATATTATATACTATGGGGGATGGCAGTAAATTAATAAAATGGTTTTATAGAGCTCATCTCCTTCACTGGTTTCAGTCCAGAGCATCCATTCAGACACTATGGGAAAAAGACTTGTCACGCCCTTTACATGATACTGAGTTGAAAATCATACTGAACTATCCGCATGAAGTGCGGTGGCGGTGCATCGCGCCCGACTCCGAGGCACTGGAGGCAGTAATTTACAGTTTTTTAGCAGACAGGCAGGGGGTGGGGCGTGGCACCCAGCAGGTTGACTCCGGCGTCATGCTGACTGACATGTCATTGTCAGAATCAGCACTGCAGGAGGCCAGGGGGTGGTCGAGCAGAGCGCACAACTCACAAATGTGCATGTTGGGTTTGGGTTGGTAAATTTTTCTGACCAGCCCAGTCATGCGCACTAGTGTTTGCTCTGGCTGGTGGCTGCGCATTAGGAGAGCAAGGGTTGATCAACTCCACAGCCCTCGGTCTCCAAATGGGCAGCGAGTATCCCTGCTAAGCCAATCCAGGCGCTGCTGGAGCAGCGTCTGTATTGGCTGAGAGGGGTTGCCACACTGCGCCACAAGTGTGTTACCAGAGAGAGGCACAGGGACTCTGGATAGGGTGTTCTTAGCTGCAGGTTGAGGAGCACTGGATCACTGCACGGCACTAGAGTGAGTACCTGGCACAGAGAGTGGCATCTGGTCAGCGACATCACTGGAGGGGCACGGACTCGGAGAGGCGTGCTATCACACCCGATAGGGCACAGTGATCACAAGCAGCGGAGACCCCGCGACACCACTGGAGTCGGACGTCGTGAGAGGCTTCAGAGAACAGCATTGGAGAGAGTCGTTGCAGACAGGACGCCGTATCACCAGGGCCAGTCGATCAAGAATCAGTGTGACCCCGACCAAGCCATGCTCATCCTGGACCACATACCGTAAGAGTCTGCTTGTTACAGTCACAACAATGCTCGCAATGACACTATATTAGCAGCAGTAATATGCCTATAATAATGAGATTGTGTGCATTGCTCCATAACTCACATCTAAAGTTTCAAAGCGTTGTAAATAGACCTATGGTGAAAAGAGCACATGAGAGTCCAGGGGCCAAGATCTGAAGGGGGTATAGGGCGCAGGAGATGTATAGCCCGTGTATGAGTGAACGTTTGAAGCACATATGTTCAGTTGGTGACGGAAGTGTGGATGTGCATGTGTACAGGAGTGCAGAAGAGGTGTGCGTGTACTTCTGGGTACAGGGGTGCCGGGGTGGAATGTGTGAGGGAGAGAGTACAGGAGGAGTGCAGGGACACTGTATGCGAGCTTGTAGTGGTACAGGAAGTGCACAGGAAATATGTGTGTGTGCGCCAGCGGCCTCCTGCAGTCCAGAGTGCTCATGAGGTGGGGGGGTCTCCAACGGCGAAGCTCACATGCAACAGGGCCTCGGAGGTGCTCCTGCAGACCGTGGCCTTCATTCAAAACCTGGCCTCTTTTTACCAGCTGCCACTTGGGGACACGGCTCTTCTGTTTGTCCTGGGTCACACACACACACACACACATATAAAATATAGTAACACCCAAAAAACAGCAATAATGATTTTGAGTTGAACGTTTTCCTAACTATTTGTAGCCAGTGACAGCAAAACACGTGCTTCCCTATACAGGACAAGGAGTATCTGTGTAAGCTTTTTATGGAGGATACCTGATCCGTGCAGGGCTTTAAGTGGGATGAAAAAACTGGTGGGGGTCTCTCGTAGGGGCAGCCGATGTAATTATGAGCGTGGCTTAAAACTGTTAAGCTAAAAATCTGTACTTAGCATAGTGTGCTGCCCCACTGGTATTGTTGTGCTACTTCTGTCATTGCCTCCAGATATATAATACGAGTGACATTAAACCTACAACCAGCCAAGACTATAGGCGTTGTCAATGGTTGTAAGTTGTATAAGATAAATAAAAACAAACTGCAGCATTTTCATTATTATATACAATGAAAACATAGGTGGTTTACAGATGTGTTACAGGTGGGAAACACTTAGAGGGCCTGTTTCCGTTGGTTGCATGTGCTTGGCTTAGGGGTCACTTTGCAAGCAGACCAGTTTGAGTAATGGGCACATTTTTTATTTATTCTAATGTTTTCTTCACACTTGTGCTTCAAAATGCTATATTTGGATCCCCCTTTTTTCAACAATTTGCAGTAAATATGTGGTGTGAAACCCACCATTTGAATCCGTTTTTTTCAAAAGGTTCTTGCAGGGGGGAGAACCCCCCCCCCCATCCTCCTTTTGCAGTTTGGGCTCGCTCGCTTTGCTCACTCCCTTATTACATTAGGTTACAAACTTTTTCACCTCACCACTTTCAAAATCCACCAGCCGCCACTGATGAAGTGTGGCGTAATGCTTGTTTTAAGTATAAACAATTTAATGTTTTAAATTGAGCATATTTGACAACTAAACGTATTGCTAGGATTTACTTCACTGCAAACAAGCCTGCGATAGCACGCAGTAGACGACAACTTATCTCATATACTTTGGACTTGTAGCTCTCTATCATTCTACTGGAATAACTTGAATAGCTACTGTCCTGTACAACAGGTCGTCCACTGGTTAGAGCTTTAGAATCCTTGGTGTTAGGCCTATTCCTCCAGACAAAAAATTACAAGGCTCTCACTAAATTCATAGACCTGGCACTGATTAAGCGGAAAGAAATATCACTATAAACTGGAAGGGTTCTATCGCCCCAGACGAGACATGGAGTAGAGTCATGCTCCCCTGGCGTAAATCGGAAAGTACACATCTTTATAGAGAGGAACAAGCAGGTTGGAGGAAACATTAGCAGAAGCATGGTGTCTGGTAGTGGAAGAAGATGTAAAAGATGATGAGCATCTTCCATATATGTCCCCTGACTGTAGTATATATGTATGTATGTGTATGTGTATGTATATGTATATATATATATATTCACTGAAAAAAACGTAGGTTTCAGGGGCGTTATAGTTAGCTGGACATTTCACTCATACAAAACCCTAGAAATTCCCCCGTTATAGTTAGTTCAGCTAACTATAACTCGCGCGACTGTAATGCACTGCTGATGACGTCACATATGACATCACTCATGACATGGTCAGTGACATCACTCATGACATCACTGATGACATCTCAAATGACATCACTGATGACATCATCCAGTGAATGTGTGTTTTTCTGAAAATTAAATATGTTTTATATATGTATATCTCAAGGTCGATGGAAGAATAAATGGGTATATAAGTGTCTAAATGGATGAATTTTATTTTAATTGATTGTATAACGGACTGATTAAGTGTATCTTAGTGAATACATGGGTTAGTGAGTAATGTTTAAATATGTAAATATCTGTATCAGTCTCACTTTGTGTATAAGTGACTGCATGGGTTGGTGAGTAGCTACATGAGTGTCTATATGGGTTATTACTTGGTTTTTCGAGTATCAGTATGAGTGTCTGTATGGTTCAGTGGGGGGTATTACTTAATGCATAGATGCATGAATGAGTGAGTCACTGTTTGTATGTGTTGAAGACAGTATATGTGCATAACATAACAGGTGTATTTGTAAAGCGCACGTTCACCCCAGCAACGGGGCATCTTGGCGCTGAAATAACAGATGTATATTGTTACCCAACTCAATGGTACTCATTTTATCGACCTCAAATGGAGGAAAGGCTGAGTGGACCCACCAGGATGTGATCCTGTGACCATGAGGTCGAACACAGGCCCCTGCAGTGGATGCATTAGTCCACTGAGCCACCAGACCCAGCTATACAGGACTGTATAAGTGGATGAGTGTGTGTATGGGTGTGTTAGTGAGTGAATGACAGTCTCAATAGAGTCTTTATAAGTAACTACATATATTTTAAACTTGTATATGTGAGTATTGCGTTATATAAGTGAGTATATGTGAGAGTGAGAGTTTGGAAGACTTCCTGTATGAATAAGTATGTGTTTCTATAAGTGATTGTTTAAAAGAGTAAGTATGTGTAAGTTTCTATAGAAGTAAGTGTGGTGGTGTGTGTATAACTCTATATGCAAGTAAATGGATGTTTGATTCTTTGTTAGCATGAGTGACTATGTGTGTGAGTAACTCTATGGATGAATGGAGGTGTGTAACAGGATGTATAGGTGTATGAATACATACGATGAGTGAATACATGTATGAGTGACTGTATAGGACTGTTGGTGAATGAGTGTATGTGTATGTAGATCTTGAAATTACTGAATAGGTTGTTGTAACTGGTATTGGTATGTCCATTGTGGAGGGGTCCCCAATCCCCCCACGGTCCCGCCAGCTCCCCGCCTCCTGCAGGAGCCGGCATTGCTTTTCCACACGGGGAGTTGCTAAGATGCCGCTCCCCGTGTGGAAAAGCAATCTGCTTTGGTATTTGGAAGAGAGAGCAGGTTTCCTGCTCTCTCTTCGAAATACCAAAGCAGAGTTTGCTATGGCAGGAGGCTCCCGCCCTGCCATAGCAAACTGCAGTGTCCTGGGGTGGGCACCCCAGGACACTGCAGGAGCCGGCCCTGGGGGGGTGGCGGTCCCCAGGGCCATGACAGGGCTCCAAGAGGGGGGCCGCGCGGCCCCCCTCCCAACATTACCAAAGCCCCGGGGAGGTGGTGGTGGCTGGGGGGTCTGTAACGGACCCCTCAATTTTAATATTTAGAGCCCTGGGGAGGTGGCGGTCCCCGGGTGTGTGGGGGGCTCGGGCCCCTCCCCACACACAGGTTATTTTAAAAACAGTTTTTAACAAAACACAAGCCAAGCCCCGGGGGGTGGCGATCCCTCTGGGCCCCCATTACAATAAAAATATTGCCCCCGGGACTTGGCCCACCCGAGGGCTAAATATTAACGAAGCGCAGGAGCCCGCCCTTCGTTTTTATGAATTTTTTTCAGCCAGATCCACGGATTCTCCGCGGATTTTGCCGCTTTTTAAAAAAATATATATATTTTTTTCAGCCCTAAGCAGGCCTTGGGGGTCAGGGTGTTTCTACCCTGCCCCCTTTTCTCTTTTTTGTGTGTTTATTTCACTGATTTCTTGTGCCTCGGTTCTACCGAGGCACAAGATGGCTACCAACACTTCCTGGTTTGGAGTGTTGACAGCAAATTAGCATGCAGCTCGTGATCGGGAGGGTGTGCGGATCCTCCGAGGCCATAGATATCGAAACTGTTTTAATTTTGATTTTCTCAGCGACTACTGAACGGATTTACACCATTTAACAAAAAGGGATCTTTCTGAACCAAGGGATACCTGTTTGCCAAATTTGCTGTATTTCCGTTCAGCAGTTCGGGCTGTAGCAGTGTCAAAAGTTTCCTACAGGAAATTGCATGGGGAAAACACGTTTTGGGACCCCCCTTTTTCCTCAGCCCCCGCTTTGCGAATCACCCCGAAACTTTCAAGGTAGGAGCGGACCGGAGCACCCCACAAGTTTTGAAAATTTTGCGAAGATTCGTCAACCGGCGCCAAAGTTATCGGGAATAGAATATTGCAAATTTCCTATGGAAAATAGGTCCTAACTATAACTACCTACTGGCGACCGCCAGTAGGTAATATGTATGTGTGTGTATATCTATCTATATATATATATATATTATCTACTGGCGGTCGCCAGTAGATAGTTATAGTTAGGACCGTGATTCCATAGGAAATCCGCAACATTCTATTTGGAATAACTTTGGCGCCGGTTGACGAATCCTCGCATATTTTTCAAAACTAATGGGGCGCTACGCTCCGCTCCTAACCTGAAAGTCTCGGGGGGATTCGTCAAGCGGGGGCTGAGAAAAAAGGGGGGTCCCAAAACACGTTTTCCCCATGCATTTTCCCATAGGAACTTTAGTCTGAGCTACAGCCCGAACGGCTGAACAGAATTACTTGAAATTGGGCAGAGAGGTAGTCCTCAGGTCAGGGATGTGCCTTTTGCAGGTCTGGTGTAAATCTGTTCAGTAGGTCCTGAGAAAATAGCATTTAAATCAATATATATATCTGTAAGCGCGCTCCGTGCGCTTACGGTAAGCTTACCGTACGCGTACGGTGCCGTGCGCGAGCTCAATTCTGATTGGTGGTTACATGACTGTATACATTCGAATCGGTCGAAATCAGAAAGTATCGGCCGCCATTTTCTGTCTCGCACTGAAAAACAAAGGTTGATAACATGAAAAGGGGGCAACGAAGAGAGTTGCAGACCCCCTAGCATTCGTCAGGGGGTTCACGAAGGACCAAAAAGTATGAAAAATAAATTTAATAATTTAAAAAAAAAAATCGCGGAGTACGCGTACGGTAAGCTTACCGTACGCGTACGGTAAAAAAAAAAAAAAGAATTAACAATCACATTTAATATAGAAATCTAAGGACCACCAAGGGAGAAAAAAACAATTGATATTTTGTAAAAAATGGCGAGGCGTGCACGGTACGAAATGCGCAACGTGGGCGCTCTGTGCCCGAAGCGCACCGAGTGCCCACAGCGCGCCCACGGTGCGCGAAGCGCACCGTGCGCGCAAACATTAAAAATAAATACATAACTTAGCATTTAAAAAACCATACAAATTCACTGAAAAAACCATAGGTTTCACACACGTTATAGTTAGGAATTAGCATTTAAAAAACCTTGCAAATTCACTTAAAAAACCATAGGTTTCACACAAGTTATAGTTAGCTGTACATTTCACTCGTAAAAAACCAATGAAATTCCACGTTATAGTTAGATCAGGTAACTATAACTTGCGCGACCGCAATGCACAATGTGTCATTTCAGATGTCATCATTGATGTCATGAGTGATGTCACTGACCATGTCATAAGTGATGTAATATGTGACGTCATCAGCAGTGCATTGCGGTCGCGCAAGTTATAGTTACCTGATCTAACTATAACGTGGAATTTCATTGGTTTTTTACGAGTGAAATGTACAGCTAACTATAACTTGTGTGAAACCTATGGTTTTTTAAGTGAATTTGCAAGGTTTTTTAAATGCTAATTCCTAACTATAACGTGTGTGAAACCTATGGTTTTTTCAGTGAATATATATATATATATATATATATATATTCACTTAAAAAACCATAGGTTTCACACGTTATAGTTAGGTGGATATTTCACTCGTAAAAAACCAATGAAATTCCCCCGTTATAGTTAGTTCAGATAACTATAACTCGCGCGCCCGCAATCCACTGCTCATGACGTCACAAATTACATCACTCATGACATGGTCAGTGGCATCACTCATGACATCACTGATGACATCATCCTTGTAATAGACTGGCGGTCGCGCGAGTTATAGTTATCTGCACTAACTATAACGGGGGAATTTCATTGGTTTTTTACGAGTGAAATATCCACCTAACTATAACGTGTGAAACCTATGGTTTTTTAAGTGAATTTGCAAGGTTTTTTAAATGCTAATTCCTAACTATAACGTGTGTAAAACCTATGGTTTTTTAAGTGAATTTGTAAGGTTTTTTAAATGCTAATTTATTTATGTATTATTATTTTTTTGATATATTTATTTTACAATAAACTACGTATTAAAAATGTTTTTTTTTTTTTTTTGGTTTTTAACCGTGCGCACACCCCGCGACTTTTTTTTTAAAAAAAAATTTAAAAAAAATTTCTGCCTTCGGGGTCCTTCAGGGAATCCCTGACAAAGGCTAGGGGGTCAGGAACTCTCTACCCTGCCCCCTTTTCACTTTCGCCACCTTCCTTTTTCACTCTCGCACTGAAAACAAACAAAATGGTGGCCGACACTTCCTGATTTCGACCGATTCGAGCGTTGACTAACATGTAACCACCAATCAGAATTACGCTCGCGCACGTTAGGGTGCTCGCACGGTGCGCGCACGGTGCACGCACGGTGCACTCATAGATATTTATATGCTTTTAAATGCTATTTTCTCAGGAACTACTGAACAGATTGACACCAGACCTGCAAAAGGCACTTCCCTGACCTGAGGACTACCTCTCTGCCAAATTTCAAGTAATTCTGTTCAGCCGTTCGGGCTGTACCTTCGACTAAAGGTCCTATGGAAAAATGCATGGGGAAAACGCGTTTTGGGACCCCCCCTTTTTTCTCGGCCCCCGCTTGACGAATCACCCCAAGACTTTCAGGGTAGGAGCTGAACGGAGCGCCCCATTCGTTTTGAAAATTTCGCGAGGATTCGTCAACCGGCGCCAAAGTTATTCAAAATAGAATTTTCAGATTTACTATGGAAACTCGGTCTTAACTATAACTATCTACTGGCGACCGCCAGTAGATAATATATATATATATATATATATATAAAAATATATATATATACATACATACATATATATATATATATATATAATGTTTATTTACGATATTGCTATACACGATAACGTGTTAGGTATGGACCTTGTAAGTTCTACACTGATTTTTTTTTTTCCTGCTCCTCTTTGCCCCATTCCCTAATTTTTCTATCATTTCTAATTGGACTGTCTTTGTGATATACTAGTAAGACTGCACTGATGATAGATCACCCTTACATATGCTCTACGTTGGTAAACCTGGTTACCATTAACTTGGGCAATGGTATTACCTATTATTTACATCACTTAGAAATGTTTGAAGTGTGGTATGAAACCCTATAACATATACACCTCTGAGATCTATAACCATACTAACTCAGAGCTCATGGGAAAAATAGATACAACAAAAAAACAGAGTAGCTGGATCAAGTAGTTTCTTACATTGAGGAAAAGACCCACTAGACACTAGGAGCATCTGCAGTTGAATGAGTAATGACTCTTCTCCCTCTTACTGTCATCACGCGAGGGCTGATTCTACTGACTGTATTTTATAAAGATACTGCAAGTGATCTTCCGGTGTCATGGCTTTATAAATGAACTTGCCATTCTACTCTGTCCCTCTGCACAGTTATGGAGCTCCTCTTGACTTGCAAACCATTCCAATGCACAGAAGAGGTTAGTGCCTAATTTGAGCCAGAGGTTTCCGGTGCTGAGCACCGGCACTTAATTGGTTTCTGGTGATTGGCACCGGCACCTAATTGTCAACACCACACTTAGGGCAGTCTGCCACAAGGTGGCGCTGCTCATGTATTTTAGAGTTGAGCAGTATAACAGTTGTTTAGGAAAACAATATACATTAAAAAAATTACTAATACCTGCTTCCCCAGCCATTCCTTTAACTTTGAGGACCTGGAATAATCTGAACTGTTGCATTTACATGCGAGAGAGATGGTTAGTAGTTGTTTTGGCAGCAATGACGGGCGATGGGTGGTGCAAGCTGCAGTGGCCCACTGGTCAGAGCCCTGGCACTTAATATTTTACAAATGAAGCACTGGAAGGGGTCATTTATGTCGTATATAATATTTCAGTGTTGACCTCCATCATTTTAATTAACACAGACTTACTAATCCTTTCATCACACTTAAAGTAGGGAAACAATTTGCTCTCTCAAAATGTTTAGTTCAGACTGCGACATAGACTTTACAGGCCTTACATTGCATCTTGTTGCATCTTGCATTCTCACCTGCCTGTAATCTGCCCGCCCTGGCAAAAATATTAGGCATTTAGATGGGTAAAAAGATGTGCTGGCCTGGTCTTGCCAGCCCTTGGACCTTCCACCCCACCATTCATAGGTTCAGCCCCCGCAACAGGGATACCTCAGAACCAGGATCAACAAAAATACACCCTGAAGAACAGAACAGTCAACACTCAGACGCAGGTCAAGTTTGGCTGTTTAAAAGGGCACTAGATTCATCACCACTAGACAAAAACACTGCCATAGGAAACATTGGATAGGTGAAGGCCCATGAAAGCAACATTTCAGGGAAAACATTTATTATATAACCCACATCATCCGCACTCACTAGGCTAGGGAAAGGAAAAATGTTGCCCCACTTCTCACCAAGGAGACCTCTGTCAGATAAAACCAAAGCTGCAGGCATGAGTCTGTCCATCTAAAACTAAGGCACCAAGTGGCCAATGAATCTGCAAATGCCCTGCTATTGAAACATCATAGGTCCAAAGTACCTATTTCTCAGTGAGAAACTTTTCAGTGATTGTCAAAGCTTCAACAACGAGCAGAGGATAAGGCGAAATAATTATGAAATTCTTTGAATACAATAATGTTTATGCAGGGCTAGATCACTGCATGTACATACCTTCTGAAGCCAATAGGGAGATGTTAGGAATTTAGATGCTCCAAACGCTTCACCCATCTCTGGTGAACCGTAGGGGTGTGGCAAGTTTAAACCCAAATACAGGGCAAATGGCTGAGAAAGTTTGATGGCTTCCTTTCGTATCCAGTTTGCAGCTGCGTCAGTGTTCTGCCAGTCCTTTTCCATCACTCTCACTGTTGATGGACCGCCAGTCAAGTTGACAACAGGCCTACCTTCTTGTCGAAGTAGGAAATCAACATCCCTTGTCCATGCTTCCACGCGGTTACTAAAATACATGAAGACAAAAAAAAGATGCCAGAACATGTTTAATGAACAATATTATCAACAAAATAAGAGCCCGATGTAGGTGGCTAAATACCGGTCGGTAACCCCGAAATTCGGTAAATATCAGGGTTACCGACCGGTATTTAGCCATTCCTAATGTAGGTGATGATTCGGTAAATACCGAATCTGTATTTGCCGAATCTTTATTTACCGAATCTGTATTTACCGAATCGGTAAATGCAATGTAGAAAGCACATTAAAGGGTGCTTATGTGCTTTAAGAATTCGTTAATTACCACCAACTTCAAGTTGGTGGTAATTAACGAATTCCTTTCAAAATTCACTTTTGAATTTTTATTTAAGTGCCATGTGGCACACATCCATGCCCTTAGGGCATGTATGTGCGCCACATGTGCACACAGGCACATTTCAGGGGTGCAACAAGGTGTCCTTTGGACACCCTGGCACCCTTGAAATACCTCCCAGTATTACCGATTCGGTAATACCGAATCGCTAATACAGAATGGCTTTACATTAATTCCTATGGGTCTCCAAGCCTATAAGAATGAATGGGTAGGTATTCCTTATTACCGAATCGGTATTACTGATTCGGTAATAAGGAATATTAAGGAATCAGCATTTTTTACCGATTCATTAGCTACATAAGAAATACCGATTTCTTAATACCGAATTGGTAGAATTTGGTATTAAAAATTCGGTATTCATGGATTATCTACATCTGGCCCTAAATCTCTCCCAGAAATCAACAACTATTTTAAATGGCCTTAACTAATATGTAAAACTCAACTGAAACCCAACACCAGAGAAAAATGATAGTCAAGAACTAGTGGACACTATAAAACAAGGGCACAAAGAACAGTCTGATTTATGTTATTTGAAGTGCCTTTTTGCATATTTGTCCGGGAGGCTAGTTCATTACACATTATAGTGTTATGGTCACTCAAAGATGGTGATAAAACATAGATCTCAATAATTTCACATTGATGGGAAAAGAATTTGTTGGGCCCTATATGCAAAGCTGCAAATTGCTTTATTTAGACCTGCCACAAGCTCACATAAGGATTTGTGACAGATGTAAATGATTTTACTACTGCAGTTTTTTCAGTCAAGTGTGGATAAAGTTGTTGGGAGTGGGCAAAATAGCGGCTGAGACGGAGGTGTGCTGAGGAACTCCCTCTGCAGCCTCACCTAATCCTGCTCTTCCCGGGCCCACACAGCGCTTGACCCCGGGACTGCAGGGTTGAAGCCGGTGAGGCGGTTGGTGCGACATACTCGTGCTGGTGATGTAAAAGAGTCAACCTGGGCGGCCTTCTCAGCCAACAAAGTACAGGTAGATCGGGCCTTGCTCACCCCGGTCTTAGTGGACCTATCATGGGGGCAATACCTACGGTATCAGCACCTGCATCACCTCCTTCAACAACATATGGAAGTCCTTGATGGATGCCCCGGATAATTCACCTCTGGAATACAGAGTGGTGGGAGCCCCCCTCACCAACCATACATTCTCCAGACTATACCCAACCCTGTTACAGAATAGTGTTTCCCTATTGGATTGCCTTCGGGAGAAGTAGGAAGGAGAGTTGGCTAGATTAGAAGATGATGATTGTAGGTACCCATGGGAGTTGGTAATATGGGCCAGGTTTCAATTGGTACAGCTGAAACTTCTTCACAGGACCTACTATATCCAGTCGAAATTGTTCTGTATGGGTAGGGAGGACTCAGTTAGATGTCTGAGAAGCTGCGGGCAGCGGGGAATGCCCTCTCCTTCATAAGTATTGGGGGGAATAGGAAAAAGACTATCAACGGTCCTGGACAGCACATTGGACTAAATCCCTCAACTGATAACCCTAGGCATATGAGGCAACCAGTCCCTGCACAAATACGCCCTGTAACATGGCATTAATGGTGGCAAAGTGTGACATCATCAGCATGTGGGGGAGTAGAGAGGTCCTGAAGCAGAGGAACTTGGAGTCTAACGTAGTCTGGTGCATGCGATTCGAAAAAATGGTGCATAAAGCACGTGGTTGCCCAAAGAAATTCGATAAAGTGGGGGGCCATGGTGCCAGGACATGGAGCACATGACCTGAGGGATGGGTATGGGAGGACGCCCTGGATGAGCCCTGGCTGAGTTCGGAATTTTTCTGTTAGCATCAGGTGATGGGGGTCTTTGTAGATGTCCGTCACAGCACCAGGGTCTTGCATAGTAAAATTGGTGCCTTCCAAAAAGAGATTCTGTAACATTGTACGTGTTATGCCTCAGGTTTAATGTTTGTTTGTGATAGGGTGGCCACCTTCCAAAATCAATAAAGAGATAAACTCTACAGAAAGTATGTGATGGAAATGGGTGGTTCAAGGCGTGGTTTGCCTTGAAAGTTTGCGAACACCCATAAACATTTGGGTTAGTAGGTGTTCACATCTCCGATTTGACCCTTTTCCACCCCTGGACATGTTCGATGTTTTACTGCAGCAAAGCAGAGACACTGGGGAAAGTATGACATTACCCAATGTCCCACCCTACTAAGGGACCTGCCTGGAAAATGATCTTTCTCCCTCTGTATCTCAGCACTGTATATTTCTAGCTCTCGCCCTCTCTTCCTTTACCTCCCTTCTTCTACCTCTGACTTTCTCTCTATCAGAGCTGCCAAGTTTTCGGATTGCTTATGTGTGACATTTCTAAGGTTTCAGTGTACTTATGTGTGGCAATCTATCTCCAAATGTGTGACACTTTGAGTGACATAAACTGCATGCAATACCATTTTAAAATAATGAATTGCATATTCACAGTGCCTTTTGAGTTGCATGCTGGGACCTCATAACACTATAAATAACCAAGTCATTAGTCCCCACTGTGCCAACCAGGATTCAATCCTGCTTCTTTCTTGTTACACACAGAAATCTGTAGTGATTGCTTTAACCAACTGCCATTTAATTGCGTAAAGGAATGCAGTTACCCCCCTATTACTTTAAATAGCATTTTTCTTTTATTTAAGGAGTGTGTGTTATTTTTTACGCAGTTACCTTTTATTATTACTAAAAATATTTAATTTGAAAGTACTTTTTTCATATTATAGACTAGATCTCTTTTCACATTTTGTGGCAGCCTATCTTTAACTGTGTCCTATATGTATTTTAAAATAAGGACTTGCATGATACACAACTCCACTTGAAAGTCTCCTCTGCTTCAAACATCCAGTGCCATAACACCTGCCTGTACATCGTCCAGACTGGATTTCCAGTGCTTACCTGATGCTCAACCCAACCAAGACCAGATTCCTGGTATTTGCCAAGAACAACAAACAAGAAACAGTACCAACCTGGCTCAATGATCTGAAACTTGATGAATTCGAACCTCAACTTTCACCACATATTCCAAGTCACCTAGATTCAAAACATTTGCACCAGCTCTCTCTTCTAAAGAAAGTCAAACAGATTTTTCCACATATGTGACGTCAGAATACTTGTCAAGCCCTTCAAACCCTCCTCCTCTAAAATCTGGATAGGGGTAACACCCTGTTCCATGCCCTAACAGACTCCACACTGGCACACTATATAGTAGGGGTCTTTAAACAGTGGGGGCCTCAAGTGATCGCGGGGGTGGTAACAGGCACCGGCCAAAGGAAGCATTATGCTGATAACAGTGCTTTGTTTCAAGCTGAAAATAAATGAATAGCAGTAAGTCACTCTGTAATGAGCCATCACAAACAGGTTTTGTCAAATGCATGATGTTACTACACATACATTTACCACGCAGTATTTTACATCGCGTTTGCTACAACGCAAGTCGTTACAACGACTTGCGCTGGAGGGCGCTGGACTTAGGAATAGTATGATTTACTATTCTAACTCCAGTCTATGTGCCGTAGGGAAGGTTTTGGGATAGTAAATCATACTATTCCTTAGGTAAGAGCCCCATCCAGCGCAAGTCGTTGTAACGACTTGCGTTGTAATGGCCGCGATGTAAAGGCATTGCAATGCAATGCCCGCGTTGTAATGCATGTTTCCTTAGCTAGGGGTATGTGTCAAAAGGCAAGGGACTCCAAATATTCTTAAAAAAATATTTCTAATAATCACACTGTGGATACTTGAATACACTAGTAAGGCCTGCTGGACCAGAATAGTATATTGGGCAATCATGTATTTCATTGCATTTTATAACTGTAACAGAACTTAACAGATCTTAACTGTGATGTTTAAGTAAGTCGACACATTTCAACATAGCCAATTTAATAGAGTAGTTGTGAAAAATTCTGAGGGGGCCTGATGATTTTATTTTTTTGCTGGGGGGGTGTGGCTTTAAAACGTTTGAAGGCCACTGTGACAGGGCATTCTACATGGCAAAGCATGTCTCATATAGTACCTCAAGATATATTATCATATCACCCCCATGTTGATGGAACTCCATTAGCTGTAATCCCCTCAACATTGTGTACCATGTTCAAAACCAGCTGCTTTATTTACAAAGCTGTGGTACTCACTGCTATCACATAGACAGTTTTCCTAAAGTCTGTCACACTAATGATACCATAATACAATATATAGCCAACTCTCACTTGAGTTTGATAAGAATCAATTTTGTAACCACTTGTCAAATCACAATCATAAAAAGAATATTAGATAAATCTTTTTAGTCCAGTGTGTCCCTGATGCGTAAGTCATGACTTTGGCGTAGCTCTACAAAGTTTGCCCGCCCACCCACGGGTGACACGGGTGAACTTGGTTCAATGCAACAGCGATAAATGTGAAAGACAGGTTGCTGTAGTCCCGCAAAACACTATTCAATGTGTAATTGGCATAGAAGTATTGCTTTTGGGTTACTAACAACCTCATAAAGGGATCAGGGGCATTGTGGCAACAGTAACAAACCTTTCGTTATTCCCAGTATCACACACACACTGTACCAAGAAGAATGAACACTTCCATGTAGAAAGTATTTATTACTACAGGAATAATCTGTTTCTCAGTACATCTAAAACAGCTACACAGAATATTATAAATACAGCAAGAAAGCACGTTATAATTAAAGAGAATAAAAAGAAAATGTCTATTATTGTTAAAATGTCATCTAAAACCCCCTAACGTCTACTTCTATGCACTATACTAAGAGAGCATGGAAGGCAGAGCAACTTTCTGTCTAGAATTTCTTAGGGACAAGAGATGCACTGCATACCTTGTTGACAGCTGATGGAGTGAGGTTTGTAAAATCATATTCTCACGAAATTAAGTACCTCCATAATAATGTATTAACTGCATGGACTAACCAACTCTGAAACGGGCAAACGCATTTTACTTAATATACGAAACCATGATGGCATGAGTACGTATTAACTGTTTGCGTTTCGAAAACTCGTACTAGTGCATGTTTATGTTGTGTTGTACATTGCACATTTTGCATGTTGTGCACGAATAACAGAAAAGCTGCTTTAAATTAATAGCTTTTGCTAGGTAATAATTAATAAAGGGTAATAGTATGGTGGGAGGTAACCATACTGGGTTTCATGTCATTGATTAACATTCTTTTGTGTTTGTTTACTTTAGTCCGAGATTTGGGCTTCCATGAAAATGGCCTCTTGTCCGAGCCGCATGTGGTTGTCTTGGTCTGTAGGAAGTATGCATGCGCTGGAAGCTCTGCCTGCTCACGAACTGCCGAGTGAACAAGCTGATGTAATCCGTGTGAAGGCCATGTTGACCTGTGTCCTATTGTTTATGTGCCAAGATGCAACAGAGACTGTGGGAACTGTCATCGCTACGTGCAATTGAATTTGAAGCGAATGTCATAATATGAGAATGTTGCAAAATGTATAACTAGTGACATTAGTAGTATATGATTGCATTTATTCTTAATACTTTCTTTGTTAAAACCAGTATGGGACGGATGGTGATGAGAACTTGATGAGGAAACTCTAACATGATCCGTTCTAACCAATCACAGGCTGAGTTTATACGGACACTGCAACATTGTAAGATAGTGAGTTGAGAATTAGGGTATAATTGATATCCCAATTGGGGTGTGGTTTGGTCGTGAACAGGAGCGTCCGAACGAGAGCTTTGAGGTACGAGAACATTGTGGGAGTGCTTGGAAGGAGACTACGTCCGAGGAGAACTAGATCAAGGTAGATAGGTTGGGAGATTATTGTCTTGTTTCTGATTTATTGAATTACTTAAATGCACCTGTCCTGTTAACTTTGTCCTTTGGAGCCTATCTCTGAGGACCTCTACCACAACCTCCGCCAAGGAAGTGGTTTTCCTGATTCTTTGGTGGGTATCACCCTCCTTAAATGCTTTAATTCTGAAATATATTTCTGCAAAGTATTTTTGCTGTACCTTCTTTTTCCCTATCCTTATGCACGCTTTGATGTTGAAGCCAATGATTCATTTTTATTACATTGCTTGATAACTGTTCTCTCATGAGTGATCTTGTGTGGGCACTGATAAATGAGCATATAAATTAATAAAATAAAATTATTAATCATATAAATGACTCTGTGGTTATTTAATTAAAGTATTAAACTGTTTAGTTAATCATAGTCACCATCAACTTGTCAACTAATGGTCCATCGACCAAAAGAAGACAGTTGAAATTATGAACGGTTAGGAAATTATTAGAGTGTGTTATTAATGTGAAGTATAGAAGTAGACTCATACAAAACTGACAAATTAAACCCTTCTAATCCAGCGCTTGTCTTCAGGGATCATTTATGGGTAATGTGTGATGGGCCCCGTTGTTTGATAAGTGATTTATGCATGACATGTGTCCTGGTCCCTGGTTCATGAATTTAGGGGTTGCGCTGGATCACAGCAAAGGCTGTCTTTATCAGCAGAGGAGTGAAGACAGTGTTCACCGCAAAGGGCAAACACACACTGTGGTAGCAGTCAGTCGGTTTTCCTCTGGGGCTTCAATTTACCAACTTCAGGCGAGATGTAGCATCTGCAAAGTGTGCTGGCAGTAGGTGAGACCATATCTGGCAGAATCTCAGGTGATAATCTGGGCAAAGGACCTCTCCTGACAAGTGGTCAAGTATAATCTTTATATACTAAATCTTATCAGAAATTGGTATTTTTGACAAAAGTTAAGAAATGTCTGACATAGATTATGTGTATCAAGGTGTGCTTCCCAGACATTTTCTTACGGACATATAAGGTAAAAGCACGTCTTTTCAGACTACACTATTTTGGTTGTATGCCTGTATGTGTTACTATGTAACCTTGATATGGTGAAAAGTAGACATTTGACCCAGTTGGGTGTCAGATTAATTGTTGTATCTATGTCATGAGTCAAATGGCTAGACATTTTCACAGTTCTTAGAAAGATAAGGTCAGCTGACATCTGCGTCTAATGGCAGGCATGACAACGATTCTGCATTAATTGGGAAAGATGGCGACTTCCCTTGTTTAAGAGTGAGATGATGATGATCTCTATTAGCCAAGATGGAGTCGGGCCTTCATAAGATGGAGCCAGAACTTAGGAGCTTTAAGTCATTCTGAGTGAAGAAAAGAAAACTCACAATTGAGAAAAAGTACAGCAGAGGTGAATATAGTAAGAAGTATTGTGTGTTCATAACAAACAACTTGCTGGTTATCACTAGTCCATTGGTAAAATGTCAATCAATCAATCAATATGAACTTTATTCGGATAAAAATAACATATCCATAAAAGTGCAGTTAAAAATACGATATATACAAATTTCACATAAAAGAAATTAATCCAAGTGCATTGAGTTACGAATACGTACAGCCATTTTTAAAAAAGATCCAGCTCGAAAACATAGTTCATCATTGTCAATTGCAAGCACCAACTCATAGGCTGTTTTATAGTCAGTTACGCCTTGGGATTTAAAATACGGGATCAGAAGTTTTTTCGTAAGTGGTAAATAAAAGGAACAGAAGAATAAAAAGTGTAGCATTGATTGTTTCAGATTGTAGGTACATGGACAGAGGGTAAAATCAAGGTTCGGAAAATAACCAATGGGAAATGACAATAAGTATTTCATGGTGTCTGTCCTTAGCCTGAAGAATAAACCCCTTTCCCAGCAGCCAAAAGGTTTTAAAAGATATTTAGGCATAACTGTGGTTACATCCTCGATTTGCATGTATCTAGCAACTGAGGTTTTATTACATTCAGCTGCTAGCCTAATTTCTTTATAGGATGCATAGAGTAGTTTTTCCACAGTTTTAGTGCTTAAAAGGTTGTGGGCTAGAGGGTTTGAAGAAATGTATTCCAAGTTCAGGCTAATTAAACTTTTGTGGACTTCGGCCAACCATGGTATAACCAGCCCTCTGTCACATTTTAGACAATCCAAAATAATTTCCCTAGTCAGTTGCGCAGCCGAGTTCTTCCAGATTCTAAGCCAGAACAATGTCGGGCGGGCCTTAATAAAATCCTCTACATAAGGTAAATGAAGCTCGCTGTGACAAGCATATGTAGATGAAAAAAATGGGGCACCTAGTATTTTGCGGCAGAACCTGTTCTCTTCTCGTTGAATAGGTGTGCTTACAGTGTTCCCCCATACCTCTGCACCGTATGTAACGGTTGGAATGCATTGTGTTCTATAGATTTTAACAATAGCAGGCACTACCTCTATATTTTTGGGTTTGGGTAGCCTGAGAATTGTGTTAATGGAATTAACAAATTTCCTTTTACAATGAACAATGTGATCATTCCATAGACCGTTAGACACGAAAACCAGACCAAGGTACGGAAAAGTGCAAGTGCTAGATAATCTGATAGAGTTGGATATGATAGAAAGGTTAAAATACTTCTTAGTCCCACATGACATTAAAAACGATTTCTTAAAATTAGTACACAGATCCAATGTTGCCATAAATTCCACAAAGCCGTGAACCAAAGCTCGCAAGGCATTAGGGGTACGCCCCATTAACACGGCATCATCTGCATAAAGTAAAATGTGTCAGGTAGTTTGTTTGTTATCATATATTGTCTACAATGTTTTGACCTTCTAGGAGGTACAGGAGTCTCATCAGGACATTAATGATGTAAGGGCATCTTCTTTGGCCAGCATCCAGTGTGGAACGATAAACTGGTCGTATATATTAATCTGATGAAACACGGGATGGGGTTCACCAATGTGTGGGAAAAAGATAATAGTATAATCAGGGTATGCGACATCCCCTGAGGTGAATGTAGTACAGTATAATTTAGGTTTCTACCCGGCGGCAATGTATCGCCAACATATAGGGTGCCCATGAGGAATTCAGTAAAATATAGGGAATCTGCAGATTCCAACCACCACAATGGGTCCTTCTTAATAGTGACAGTCTTCCTTACCACATGGATCTAGAAATTGCTGGAAAGGCTATGACCATCCTTCAGGACACTAAAGAATTTTTTAAGGTGATTAACGCCTTTGTCACCCCATCAGTGAAAAATGATTCACTCACTCCTTTAATGGAACTTTGTACAGAACTCTCAGATTTTTTTCACAATAAAATCCAGGCAATTTACGACACTTTTCCCCATCCCAGTCTTGGGTCATATCACTCCCCCACCTGCACCACTCCTGTTTTGTTCCTCTCCCATTCCCCTTGAAACATCAGCAATTGTCTGGGCAGCTGTAGATCTGGATCCCCTTTTGATCCACGTCCCCCGAACATTCATAAACAGGTCATACCTGTAATTAATCCCTGCGTGAATAACTTGCTTAGTGAGTCTCTGACCTAGGCAATGGTTCCCTCGGGTGGGAAGCATGCCATGCTACTTCCCTTACTTAAGAAGCCTTCTGAAGACCATAAGATCCTTAGCAATTTCAGGCCTATTTCATTGCTGCCTACTGTGGCAAAGCTGGTGGGAAAACATTTCAACAGTCAGCTCACTTCTTTCCTGGAGGAAAACCTTTACTACATGATCCGCAATTCAGTTACAGTACTGAGACCACTCTTCTAGAGTTCTTGGAGCATATTAAAATGAATCTGGACCGAAATGTCCTTGCTCCCAAAATCATACCCAATTTTGACCTCTGGTGGCCACTTGAGATGGGCAATGCTCCTTGTCTTGCCCCAGTGGCCAGAAACCTGGGGGTTAAATTTAATGCAGAGCTTACCTTTGAACCGCAAATAAAATCTCAGTCTAGTTCCTGTTTTCTAACTCTTAGATTCTTAAGAAGGATGATGCATCTTATTCCTGTGGATCAGCAGAAGACTGTGGTACATGCAATGATCACTTCTAAACTGGGCTATTCCAATAGCCTATATCTTGGACTCCCTTCTTATCTTATACACCGGCTACAGATTATTCAGAACGTTGTGGCCTGACGAATTCTGAAACTTCATCCCGGGTGCCCTATTTCAGATCACTTGCGCTA
The DNA here is from genome assembly GCF_964204655.1 of Triturus cristatus. Lineage (NCBI taxonomy): Eukaryota > Metazoa > Chordata > Amphibia > Caudata > Salamandridae > Triturus > Triturus cristatus. The sequence goes on along the minus strand of NC_140581.1, from coordinate 591,677,807 downwards.
CTTTCATTGGCTCCCGATTGGCAAAAGGATTCAGTTCAAGACTCTTGCTTTCAAGATTTTCAATTCTGGGGGTCCTTCATATCTTAGGCATCGTTTGAAACTATCTTTCCAGGCCAGATCCCTTTGCTCTAATAAACTTAAGATGTTTCAAACCCCTTAGATCATTAAATCCTGAAGAAAATGGCCGTCCTTTGCCTATCTGACAGCCAAACTTTGGAATGCTTAACCCCTAGCACAAAGAAGCTGCCCATCCGAAATGGTTTTCAGGAAAAGGATTAAAATGTTCCTCTTCGACCCAGTAATAAGCCCCTCCTGAATCTGACTCTGCCCCTAACCTGGTAGCTGTGTGCTTTATAAAATATATTGTATTGTATTGTTCAAGACCCATTGTGGTTGTTGAAATCTGCTGAGTCCCTTAATTGTACTGAATCATTTACAAAGCAAACAGACTAGCACCTGTGCTTATCTTGCAGACAAACGTTCCATCTCTGGTGATTCTCAGTACATCTGCAGTCAGGACATCATCAGCCATCAAACTAAGAAGTGTAAATAGAAAAAACAAGACAGCAGGCCTTTTCCAACTATGCACCCAGGATCTGGAACAACAGCCCTGTGTCCATCAGGACCACCCCAACGCTGCTCTAATTTAGGAAAGAGTTGAAGACCCACCTCTTTAAAGAAAACTATAACACATTGCATTAACTGTCCATAACACAGCTTCCACTCCACTCACTCATTGGCTTTATGCTTGTCTTTGTCTTTGTCTATGTACAGCACTCTGCAGCCTATTGCCTAGGTTTACAATATAAATAAATACCATGCACATACATACATGCATGCATAAATATTCACAGGGCCTTCTCAGCACTCTAAATAAACAAGTCAGCAGTCCACACTGGGCCAACCATGAATCGCACGAATCAATTCTGCTTCTCTTCGGTTACACAGAGAAATCTGCAGTGACTGCATTAACCAATTGAAGTGTCTTAACCTACAACAATATATTTCCCACCAATACTTTAACTTGCAGTTATCTTTCATTTAAAGTGTGTGCGTTATTTTAAATGCAGTCACCCGAAGGTGAAAGACCATCAAATTGTTACAGGATATTTTTGTCTTTTTTAGCCACATCTTTGACCCCTGACCCCACACTCTGACACCATCCCCATTGCACTCAGGATGAGTTCAGTGCTCTGCTGGACTTATTTTTGGCAATCAGATTCAGTGACTTCCAGGCTGGCCCAGGGAGCAACTTCAGACTAGGCATGTGGCGACCAGGTTACAGACAGCAGATTAAGGCACCTGGACATGTCTGATGGTGACTGGCGTGATTATTGCATAGGGTAGGAACTCACATCAGACTGAAGAGCGCTGGCTGCTTTTGTTTAATTATATCCTGCCACGCCTTGTCCCTTATGAACAGAAATATCCATGACTAATGCATTTTAGGGCAGCGATGCCAACACCAGCATTAAAATGCGTCAGTCTAACACCTGATTCAGGGTACTTGGCAGGACTGCTTTACCCAGTATCAGGGGTCCCTAAAATGAAAATAACAAGAAAAAATGTTTTGGGCCCTAGCAAGACATATTGGCTATATTTGTGTGCCTCAATTTCTGAAAGTTTAAGGGTTAATTTAATATTGTTTGCCATCATGGGACCATAAATTACCAGTAATAAAATTCAAATGTGCTCTAACAGGGGGCCTCAGAATATGTCTTTCCCGGGGGTCCTTATAATCTTTACGATCACTGCAGCAAGGGACTGGAGTGACCCCTTCCAGGAGGGGAACTAATCACCTTCAAATTTGCAGGGTTATAGGGAAAAGAGTTTCTCCATGGCAATAAATATTTTCCACATGGATCTTTTAATTTCCACCGGACGGCACTTTCCCAGGTGGATATGCACACTGTGTACAATTCTGCACTGTGGAAATGGGGGCCCAGGGAAATTGTCATTTGAAATTCGCAGCAGTACATCTGGAAACTTCCACATGGTGCATCTTTCCATATATACTACTGAGAATGTTGTCAATTCCAAATTGTAGTAACTCTGCACTCATTCCCGAGAGCACCATTGCACATACAGATTTGCTATTTTGATCAATTTATGTTTTTTTTTAACAGAGTTTTATATAGCGCGAACTTGACCGAATCGGGTATCAGAGGGGAGGTAAAGTGATTTGCCCAGAATCACAGGATGTTCAGGGTAATTGCCGAGACTCGAACCTAGTTCCCCAGATTCGAGGTCGACGCCCTAGCCGTTAGGCCAACTCCTCTCCCCGATGTTATTATTGTATGTCTCCAAAATGTACACTTCAAAGATCATCTATATAACATTTGCAGGTAACAAAACAGCAGATTCATTAGGTGGCACTTGCAGAACCCCACATGGTCTCAAAGAATTTGTAATGATAATTATTATGTAAAAACCTCATAAACAGCATAGTAACATTTGATGTGCCATTCACAGAAAGCCATTCAAAGATGGGTACTGGTGCAAAAAACCACAGGAATTCATTTGCACAACTGTTGCTAATTTTGTGATAGGGAATGGATGAAACACTAATGGTTTGCTCTAAAATAATAATTGCAACAAGGTATATATGAGATAAAACGAGAATACATCCTTTTGTTCTGTGGTTAAGCAGGTGGAGAAAGTAAGTTTTCTCCAATTTTTGAGTGTGAAAGAAGGGACTTCTGTTTAAAGCAAAATCAATGTTTGCCTTGCATCACAGAGCAACATAAACAGTAAAAAAAAAAGGCCTATTTTAAAGGTTGATAACGAATTGGGACTCTTAAAATATCTGTGGCTGCCATTCACCGATAGATAAACAAAAGAACTATTCTATGGATTCAGCACCGGTTATACAATTCGTGTTCTCACTTTTCAAGAAACCTTCTGTATCCTGGCTGGGGCAAAACGTCTTTCCTCGATTCCATACTATGTTGCTAGCGCGGAATCATTTTGCATTTTCTTCCAACAATGTAAAGTTTCTGCAGTCCCGCCTCAGACAGCAGGGAAGTGCTTCAGGCAGCGCACGTGGGTTTCTGAATGGAGGCGCTGTGCACTGTGCACTGTGCAGCACTGTGCACTGTGCACTGTGCAGCACTGTGCACTGTGCACTGTGCAGGAGCATGGCTGGCTGAGTCTCTGTGGAGATCTGTCACTGTGTGAAGGTGGAACACCCTCATCAGTCAGAAAGGAGTTTATCTGCTTAATGTTTTGAAAGTGCTCTGAGTTCAAGTTCAAGTTTATTGATTTTTAGACACTTGTCTTTAAAACATTAACTACACGAATATACTTTAAAATTAACTCCCTCCCGGCCCCCACCCCCATTCCGAGGTTCAAGCACAGTCTGCTGGCCATACCCCACAAGGACCAGTACGGATAACAAGGCTAGAGTGCACATGTATCGCTATATATCCGCTATTGCCCTACGTCCCTGGAATTCAACAACAGCTCATCTAAAGGGTCTTAAATCTAGAATAATCGCAAAGCTAGCCCAAACTTATTTTTACAAAATTTGCCAAAGCCCATTTAACATCGAAAAATTATATAATCACCAAAAGTGCAAGTGATTCATTACGATGTTTTATATTCTATAAAGAGTGTTTTTTAAATCACACCTATAAAAATGAAGGCAATCTATTGAAAAATGAAAAATTAATTTTGAAACCCCAATACACATGTGCAGTTAGCTTCAGCATCCAAAAGTGCGTTACATTTCTCAGTCCTCAGATACAGATTATTCAAAGCAACCCGAAATTTTTATTGTTATAGTCATAGCTCATCAGGAAGTGCGGATATGTAAAGGAACACCCTCCGATCTCCCCAGGATTCCAGCACACTCTTTGCTGAAGGTTTGTTACTTACATACTCTACATCAACCTGCCTTGACTCACTTCTACAGGTCTCATTTAATTCCCCTTTCAAGAGGTGACAGGCCTCAGTCAACTTAAATGTCTCCATTTTTTAGGCTTCAGTGATTTTGCCTAATTTGTTTCTGACGTGCACCGCCCATTTTAGCTCACTCCTTACAATTTAATTAGCATAGAGAAACATATCTTTTGTACCCCCGAGGACAAGAGTTTATCCCAGAATTGCAGGGTTGATTTGTAGGCCAGGAAATTCCAACCCCGCAGCTCCCCTTCCAGTCTTACTGCCAGGCCCATCGCACTTTTCGGGAGACCTAACAATTTTTTAAAGCATTTACCCTAAAACTTTTCCCAGCTTGCCTCCATACTTAGGGTCAATAATTCAGCCCCATTAAGGCATTGTGGGGGAGGCCATTGCATTACAGGCTGTTAAAAGGGGGAGTCCATGAAGGCAGCCAAGGGGGTTTCTTAAAACGTACTAGACCTTCTATTGTTGAGGCTGTCCGTGTCTCCACCAATTCTTTATGTAGGGCCCAGTTCAGCTTTTTTGTGAACGTGATACCTATATATTTGTAGGAAGATACCACCACCATTCTAATACCCAGGTGCCACTTAAATGATTTTGAGGTTTTCCCAAAGGGAATTATTTTAGTAGCTGTTGAATATATTCAGTTTCATTTGTAGGCTCACTTAAGACAGGACTGAAATAGCCAGATCGTCTGCGTAGAGGAGCCACGGCACATGCCTGTCCCCAATTTTTGGCAAAAAAGAATTGGTGGTAGCAAGCATTCTAGGGAGATCTGCAAGAAACAAGGAAAACAGCGTTGGGGCCAGGACGCAGCTCTGCCGTAACCCATTTTCTAAGGATATTCTTTCTGATAAAGCCCCATCCAAGTCAAGCTCCACTTAGGCCCAATTCTGGCATTCTAGTTCCTATAGAACTACTAATAAAGTGATTGCCTGTTGTTGTAATTTGGCCCACAGAACACTACGATCCACAAGATCAAAGGCCGAGCTAAAGTCCACAAAACAGCAAAGATACTCACTATTGTTTCCATCGCTTTTTGCCCCATGACCCACAAGCTGAAGCAATGATCAACAATTGAATGCCCTTGCTTGAAGCCTCTTTGTTCTATTGGTACTATAGCATTACAATACATCTAGTTTTTAAGTGAGATAAGAATTACCTTAGATCGTCAAACAGAAGTTACTAGGGATATCTGTCCCCCATTTTTAGGTCTCGCTACGAGGCATTAAGTAAACAGTATTACTACTGAAACTCCACCCATTGCATTTGTCTTTGTTTTGTCGGTTGCCATTGGGGGAATCTGGCACTGCTGTTCTTATCTTGCTCTTTGTTGGCATGTGGTCCCATACATCACTTCCTTTTTCTTCCCTTTCTGGAGGAAGCAGCATCGACCAACTACAGTTAACTTACGCTGCTGGCTGTTATCTTTTTAATTAGGGACTATTTTTTTCTTTACTGGTCTCATTTCCACATCTAGCAGCTTCCTGCACTTACCCGACCCGATTTATTTATTTACGTTTAATTTATTCATAATGAAAGCACACTTAAATGATGCAGCTCACGCTGAGGATCGAACCCTGTTTTCCTGCTCCAAAGTCAGCAGCGTTATTTGTTGAGCCACCTCCTCGCACCGATTGTTATACTTGGTTTCAGATGCTACATTCTTCATCTCAACCGTGTTTTTTTTTTATTATAACTGTCTCCCCCTCCATGTGTATTATTTTTTTAATTTGTCTCTCTCCACCCCCACTCTGAGATCGCTGTTTATTTTTAAATAATTAAATAATGCAGCCCACGCCGAGGCTCGAACCCTGTTATCCAGCTCCAAAGTGAGCAGCTTCAGCAGCGTGCGCAGCTTGCCATCTGTTGTGGGTCAGGTTACAAATGCTTTCACTTTCGTGGCTTCGCTGCCACTGCCCAGCGAGTGCACACCACTCGTTCACTTTCTTGTTTCATTTGTCACCGTTTTTGTATTTTTTTCAGTTTACGCCCAGAGCATTCACATGTCAACTAGGCATGCTTGGCGAACACTGCAAGAACAATTTAACAGATATTTCTGGAGCAATGTGTTCTAATTAATCGTGCCTCGCAGCGCCGAATGCCCCTAGAAGAGCTAACCTGTCCCTATCAGTAGCAGCTGCCCTTGTGTTCCCCAAAAGAGTTGGGTGTTTTCAGGGCTATTTCGCACTTTGAAATTAAAGGGCATTTTTTAAAACGCTAAAGTATAACGCTGCTAAGGAAGTGCTGCAGAGTGCATGCATCTTTACCTTCAACAGCACAATACTAGTTGCTTTGTACTTCAGAGCAGAGGTGCAGTCACAACGCGGGCCTACTCCGGCTGCAATTACAACAAAAGCAATGCCTTCTCTGTAAGCTGTACCAAAAAGTACACCCACAATTAGAATGCGCTGCATGGAGGGCTGGCAGTCCAGCATTGATGGTCTTGTTACTTTTTGTTTAAGATCAGCACGGCGTCCGCCTCACAGCCGCTGCGCTACATCTTAAATCATGGCAGCCGCTTCTGGAGGATTTTCTTTTATTCTACCTGGTGCTACACTACCTTCTTCCTGGTTTAGTGTGGCTACAGACAGAGCGTGGTCAGCGTCCGGCTTGGTGCAAGGGTGAATTGCAGTCTGCTGAGCAGGATTTATTGATGTTTAACCCCTTCAGGAAGCCGTGACAATGCCTGTGGCTTCTGCATACAGAACGAGAGTTCAGGCTGAAGAGCTGTTTACTGGGGTGCTCCAGCGTCGGTCAGACAAGGAGGCCGTCAGTACAGCTCCTACGTGAATAGTTAGGCACAGGCTAATGTGTAAACTGAGATCCTGCAGCCTCCATGTGCTCTGTTGCCTAGTAACATTCAACATGAACTCAAGCGAGCCTGGAGAGTTGGGAGGAGTTAGCACTCGCTCTTTGCACTACATGACGACGGTGATGACGACCACACAGAGTGCGACAGCTTGCTAATGACCCCTCTGCAAAGCTCATCTGAAATCTCTCCTTCCACTTTACACTCGCCCAAACAATCGTCTTCACACTTTAACATTTGTTTGAGGCAGATTAGGCGCCAATGTGAGCCGGGAAAGTCAATTTACGTTTTCTTTTTTTTTTAGCAATAAAATATGACAAATTTACTCAGGAGAATAAATCATGAGCACCTAGGAAAGGCGATGTTGCCTATTGACAGGACTTGGTGACTTTGGAACTGGGGAGCCTGGTTCGCTTCCTAGCGTCTACTTAAGATCTTGTAATTCAGGGCAAATCACTTAATCTCCCCATTTAAATAATTTAAACAGCTGCCTGTGTGCACTGTAGTCTAATGTTCATGTAAAATGCTAAAAATTACCGTTTGGGCGGCCAAGTTGGAGCTATATTGAAATTATAAAAAACAGCTAATTATAAATAGATTTTTTTTTTGTGGGAAGCTCCAGAGTTCATCAGGAATAACAATATGCATTTTTATTGACTGTTTCTATCTTTTTCCAGTTGATTGGTAAAACCATGCTACCCATTTTGTATGGCTGGGAAACCCAGGGTGGCATCACTCCAACCCCCCCTCCCCCACTCCACCTCACAGCTTCCCACTCTACCTGTTCCACACCCAGACACCCACAGGTTTACTATCTTCTCTGCTGAGGGGCTAGAACCTTTTGCCAAATATTCAATAAAGCCGCAGAGTGATTTTAGGACTGCAAGTTAAGTACTGTTTTGCCATGCTTTTTCCCTATTTTTAGTCGGGTTGTTTTTAGTTTAATGCAACACTGCACATCCACATAAATCATTTAAAAACAGTCATTTTTACTCAATCTTTGAGTCAGTCTTTCACCATTCCGTACATAACCCCATTCTATATTCAAACCTATGCATCCATCTCGATCCATCTATATATCCACCCTTCCTTTCACTCATCATCTCACAATCCACCCTTTCACTCATTCATCCTTTCAGTCATTCATCTGTCCATCCACCCTTTCACTCCATCACAGCACTTCATCCATCCATCCATCACCCCTTTAACTCATCCATCTATCCACTCAGCCATCCATCCATTCTTTCACTCTTTCATCCAGCCACCCAACCATTCATCCATCCACTCACTCGCTCATTCATCCATGCTTTCACTCATCTGTTCATCCATCCACCCTCCGTTTCACTCATCCATATAGTATATTGTGTACCACATAATCCCACTACAAACAACATACCACTACTCCACTACAAACAAACAAACATAAATAAACACAATTGTTGTTTACAACGACAAAAGCTCTAACTTTCACAAATGCGAGACCGATTGCATTGCAAATGCTTGTTTATGTATCGGTATGATTATTGCACCCTTCCAGCAAGGCGGAAATATACCTGACTTTGTTATAGCTACAAAAACTTTTGAGAAGAAAGTTGCCCACCACATAGGGTTTGACTTAATTACAATTACAGGAAGGTTATCCGGTCCAGCTGCCTTGGTTAAATTTCGGGAAGTTGGAAGTTTGGCTATACATTGTACAGAAAAAGACTACAATGACTTCTCCCCCAGTTTTGGCCAATAACCTCTCGCGGTTATTTCCCTAGCCTTGTGGATGTTACTCAAATAAGTCACACAAGCATTTTCTGGGACCATGCACCTTAAAGGAAGGATCGAGTTGATACACCCCTTCTGAACTAGTTTCCGAAATGTTTTCCTATCCTTTTCCTGGAGAGTGCTGATCATAAGGTCCCAATTTGGCTGATAATATGCCTGCTTCATAGCCCTAAACAGGGCCTCATGTTCCTTTTTTATGCAGTTGTAACCCTCTTTTCGATTAAGAGGGTCCATGGAGCGCCTGGCCTTTCCTACTTTCCTTAGCTCCTACCTTGCAATTAAGCACTCCTTATCAAACAAAGGCTGTTATAGAGACCGACAGGATTTATCCTTTTTAGCCTCATAGTAAACGTCCTAACTAAAGGGGTAAAATGTTTAACTACCTCATCAATGGTTGTCAGAGTGTCATTCAAAAATGTAGGACCTGGATCCCCACCAAGTCCCAAATCATTAAGGACTTGCAGGCGCATGCATCAAGGTTGCATTTTGCGAGTCCTTAATTGCGATAGTTAAGGAATCGCAATTAAGGACTCGCAAAAGCCTATGCATGTAGGAATTGCTGTAAAAATAGCGATTCCTACACATTCTTTATTTGCGACTCGCAAATTGCGAGTCGCAAATAAGGAATGGCTTCCCATTCATTCCTATGGGCCTACAGGCCCATAGGAATGAATGGGAAATTGCATGCGCAATTTGCGAGTACCACTAGGACCTCGCAAATTGCGCATGCAATTTCAGGGTGCAGGGGTGTCAAAAGGACACCCTGTTGCATCCCTGAAATTGATCTGTGCACATATGTTGCGCACACACATGCCCTCAGGGCATGTGTGTGTGCAACATGAAACTTTGAAAACTGCACAAAAGTGAATTTTTCAAAGATTTTGCAAATTACCATGAAGTTCAGCTTCATGGTAATTTGTGCCCCCTATTAGCGAAATCGCTAATTTTTTACTTTAATGCATTGCATTTAAGGAATCTCAATTTGTGATTCCTTAAATGCAATCGCAATTTAAAATAATCGCAATTTAGAGATTACTTATATTGCGATTTTTGCATTTGGATTGATGCATCCCAAATGCAAAAATACCGGTCGCAAAGGGGCAGATTCTGAGAATCTGGCTGTTTGTGACCGGTTTTTCTTTTGATGCATGTGCCTGAAAGTACTGCATCAATAGGGCCATATATCTTTGTCTAGTCTTGTAGTCAATAGTTTTGGGAAGGCTACTTCCATCGGAGTCCCCCCTCCCTTTGGAATGGGAGTGTGACTAAAGCCATTTTTAAGCCCCAATGGACACTGCCCCTAATTCTTAACACCTCAAAGCTTGTACAGAAGTCAAAGAACCATGACTGTATAAACATATAATCTATTGGGCAGTGCTGTTTCCCAAGCAAAAACAGTCGAGCTGCCAGTACATCCCCCTATACCAACCATGTAGGCAAAGAGATCCTAGCGTGGAGAGACATTTTATAAATTGCACATCATACTTGAATTGGGTATATTCTGGGAAAATTGCATTGGTGATAACATAACTTTCTAACATATTGGTGACACCAACCTATACCTGGGCTGGGGCTAGAGGGTGATTAAAGTCCCCTAATAGGAGAATTGTGGGGCTCCTGGGAATTTTGTGAAGGCCGTCAAGTCCCTCTGGAACACCTCCCACATCTCCTTTTGGGTCTGACTCTGGTTTACATGGACTTTAGTAATTATTAAACTATTTAGCCAGTGGCATGCATCCTACAGATCCAGGAGGCAAGATAGGGGCCACTCGTTACTCGTCTGTATAAATCTTGCTCCTTTGTTACATTTTGTTGATACCAATGTCATGAGCCCACCTTTTACATTCCCAGGCCCTATTTTGTCCCCCCTTTTACAAATTGCCTAAACCCACTCTGATCAATTGGATCACCCGTCAACCGGGTCTCCTGCAAGTGGGTTATCTCATCCTCCTCCCCGATTTTTATAAGATCTATAGTTCCAATTAAGTTCCCCAACCTGCGGACAATCCAGGAACCAGCCCCCTCCCCCCTCCAATTTCCATATTTAGGTGTTCCAAATTGAAACCAGCATGATTAGCCAAAAAGGGGCAGAGCTAGTTGAGGTGCCTCTACCTCTATTACAGACACAATTCTAAGGCCAAGTTTGTTAAGCTCATCTCTAGCCTCCAGTACCAAACCCACAACAACTGGGGAACCTAAGCAAACTTTTGTGATTTCTCTTCCAGCTTTGGATTCCTGAAGGCTACTTGCTCTATATGCCTTGACGTAACCTCCTTTTACATCCAAGTACATGTACTTTGTCCTGGGATCTCTATGAAAGATCTGTGCAGATCGTGAGCTGAATCAAGATCTAGCTGCCTGACAGTTGAAATAGCTTGGCACTTCGTTATCTTCGGGCTCTATTCTGTGTGCGGGGGAGGGTGGAATTCTGATTGGTGTTGGAACCAAATTCCCTGAACCTTTGGGCCCCCTAGTTCCCTTCTTATTACATTGCATGCTATAGCCTCTACTAAGGGACCTGGGATCAGCCTGCAGTTGGGTGGGAACATCCTTTAACATACCCTTAGCTGTTTTTACCACACCATCTTCCCTAAACAGGCTTGCCAACTCACCCGTTGGTTCTTTGCAGGCTGGGACTGTATGACATGATCTTCCAGTAACCTTAGATTCCAAGGAAGGTTTCTTAGCTTCTTACCCATGCTCCTGCCTTTCCTTACATTAAGACTACTTAAACCCCAGCTTGTGGCCGACCCATGATTCCATCTTCTTACCAACATTGGTCTTCTAGATACATATACAGTAGAACTTCCCCACCCCTCCCCCTCTTGTGCCAATACCACCACACCAACCTCTAGGGTTTGGAAGGCTACCGGCCTTACAAGCATGAATATAAAGAAGTTAATAGACTTTAATTCACAAATAATCTCCTTAGGGTATACCAGCCTACAATCTCAGAGACTCATTTGTAGTAAGGGAGGATTCAAATAGTCCATTCAAAGTTTTCTGCATTAAAAGAAGAACATCCAGCATCGTTGAGGAGTCAATATCTGCAGCTGAAGTGGCCATAGTTACTTGATCCCCACCATGGATTGGCATGCCGACCATATCGGGCACAGCAGTCAACACTCTCGTTGACTGGCTGCTTAGGAGTACTTGCTTGTTTTTTTTATTCCCTGCTGAGTCCCTGACACCCCAAACGTCTCTCCAGAACTTGCAATGCTCATCTCAGAAGGACGGAACAGACAAGGAGAGGAGTAAAATCAGGATTTAACACTTCAGTATTTTCAATCAGGCCCAAAGCTTCCTTTTGCTGGACATCTAATAATTCCAAGGGGGAGGCCACTAGCCCCACATTTATGGAATCCTGCTTCGCAAAGGGCGTGAAGTTTTTTCCCACAAAGTACTTTATTGAGACTGCCAGGAATTTTGCTGAGGATTGCATATTTCCAACTGCTGGACAGTGTTCAACTTCAACTTAGGTTACCTCATCATGACATGGAGACTCAGGGCCTAGACAGCCCCTTATTGCAGATATATGAGCTATCACCCCACCGGCCTTTTTACATTTTGCTGTGTTTTGTTGGAGGAGCATCTTTGAACAGCCTTAACACAGGTCACAATGGATTCCCCACTTTAATAGTTTAAAATATCTTCACTTACATCCTCCTCCTGTCCACAATTACTGAAGCTGTGCCTCAGCGCCCACACCCTGTACAGCCCTATTCCTGTCAGCCGCTGTACTTCAATTATGAACCCTTGAAACGCTCCCACACCTTGAATTCAGAGAACTTATGATGTGCACGTCGATATTGCTAGTTACTCTCCTGGACCCCGTCCAAGGGTACCTGTCCATCCAAAGCACTCACTGAGCGGCCTTTAACCGCTCACAAGCACATTGCAGCAGCCTGCACCTATGACAGAGCCAGTGGCAGCTGGCGTGTACAGAGGGTGGGGGAGCAGGGCACAACAACAAAAAATAATAATAAAGAAAATAAACTTACCTTCCTAACTTGCAGCGCAAAGTCCTCCTTCCGCGGGTGTCTTCCAGGAAGCAAACCGATGACCAATGCAGGAAACTCTACTACCCAATCCTGGCGCTGCTTTCACAGCATGAAGCAGCGCCAGGATTGGATAGAACAGACTCACCCAGCACTCCTAGGAGTACTGGAGGCCTGTGCTTTCTCTAACCCAGCTGTCTAAAACAGCTAGGTTAGAGAACTTTAAAATGTGCATGTCTGGCTGGCCATCCCAAGAGGGTCGCCCAAAGCGACATGCACATTTTAAAGCGCACAGCTCCCTAGTGCTGCCACTCACCCCATTCTGACACTTAGTACAGGAGGGGTTGATGAAAAATAAAACAGTAATAAATAAACTTTATTACCGTTTTATTTTTCAGCTCAGGGGCTCGGGGGTCGACACTCCTCCGCTCAAATGGAGGAGCCGCCCTTTGACGGGGCTCCTGCCAGCCCTGCCAGGGGCGCAAAGAGACCGAAAACTAATTCCAACCAGCTAGCAGCCACGAGATTAACTCCAGTACGCGCCAACCAAGGTACAAACGCCCGGCACAGTGGTGTCTTCAGCAGCGGGGGACCAAGAATCTGCAGGTGGGTGGGCATAAGCATGGTTGCACAGTACAGTGCGTCACTTCGGCAAGTATCAGAGAGAGGAGGAGAAGTGGAAGATCAATCAATCAATCAATCATAGCATTTGTAAAGCGCACTACATACCCGTGAGGGTCTCAAGGCGCTAAAAGGGTGGGGGGGGTACTGCTACTGTTCGAAGAGCCAGGTCCTGAGGAGTCTTCTGAAGGTCAGTAGGTCTTGGGTCTGCAGTAGGCGGATCGGGAGGGTGTTCCATGTCTTGGCGGCGAGGTGGGAGAAAGATCTGCCGCCGGTGGTCACTCATCGGGTGCGGGGGACGGTTGCGAGGGCGCAGTCTGAAGAGCGGAGCTGGCGGGTGGGGGTGTAGAAGCTGAGACGGCTGTTGAGGTACGCTGGTCCGGAGTTGTGGAGTGCCTTGTGTGCGTGGGTGAGGAGCTTGAAGGTTATCCTCTTTTTGACCGGGAGCCAGAGCAGGTCTCTCAGGTGGGGTGTAATGTGGCTGCGGCGAGGGATGTCGAGGATCAGGCGTGCGGAGGCGTACTGGATGCGTTGAAGCCGTTTCAGGAGTGTGGCCGAGGCTCCTGCTTAGAGGGCGTTTCCGTAGTCCAGTCTGCTGCTGACGAGGGCCTGGGTGACCGTCCTTCTCATTTCAGTGTGGATCCACTAGTAGATCCTGCGGAGCATGCGGAGGGTATTGAAGTAGGAGGAAGAGAAGGCGTTGACATGCTTCATCATGGAGAGGGTCGAGTTGAGGATGACCCCTTGGTTGCGTGCATGGTCGGTGGGTTTTGGAGCTGTTCCTAGTGCAGTCGGCCACCAGGAGTCATCCCAGGCCGAGGGGGTGAATCCAAGGATGAGGACCTCCATCTTGTCCGAGTTCAGCTTCAGTCGCCTGTTTCTCATACATTCGGCGACGGCCTTCATTCCTTCATGGAGGTTGGTTTTGGCGGTGCGGGGGTCCTTGGTGAGGGAGAGGGAGAGCTGGGTGTCATCGGCGTAGGAGATGATGTTGAGGTCGTGCAGTCGAACGACATGGGCGAGCGGTGCCATGTAGATGTTGAACAGCGTTGGGCTGAGAGATGAGCCCTGGGGTACGCCGCAGATGATCTCGGTGGCTTCAGAGCGGAAGGGGGGGAGGCGGACGCTCTGAGGTCTGCCGGAGAGGAAGGAGGTGGTCCAGTCCAGGGCCTTCTCTTGGATTCCGGCGTCATAAAGTCGTGTTCGTAGTGTGCGGTGGCAGACCGTGTCGAAGGCAGCTGACAGGTCCAGGAGGATGAGGGCAGCGGTTTCTTCATTGTCTAGCAGGTTCCTGATGTCGTCGGTGGCGGCGATGAGGGCAGTTTCGGTGCTGTGGTTGCTGCGGAACCTGGACTGGGACGGGTCTAGGATGCTGTTCTCCTTGAGGAATCTGGTCAGAAAGCAAACATCAGCAAGAGGAGCCAAAAAAAGATGAGGACATCTTTCCTTAATAAGGTTCTTTAGGAAAGGGCTTATGTAGCTTCTTCAACCTATGGACTAGACATGTGCAACTTGATATCAATGGAGTGAATTCTACACTCCACATTGACCTCGTATTGGAAGTTTGAGCTCCGTGATGTCAGGTATACTGCAGCAGTGCCGTAACACAAACAGATGGGGCCCGCTGGAGAATGTGCTAAGGGGCCCATCAGGACAATGTGACAGGCTACTACAGAATGCATGTGAGTGGTGGTCAGCATCACCGGCCCCAGACAGCCATTTTCCTAGGGGCCCTTCATTTCTCCAACCTGTTTCTTCAGCAGTGATGCCCAACAGAAATCGTAGGGAAGTCCCATGGAGCCCAGGTCCACCTACTTCACTCACAGACAGCAGTAAGTGGGCAGCACAGTTCAGGTCAGCCACCTTGTGTTTAACTTGCTAAACGGGGGATGAGATTTCCATCCCTTCACCTTCCTACAACTGGTCTGCTTCATAGGAGCACAAAAGGATTTATCCTATTTATCACCCAGTCACAGCAAAATGATCTATCATCAGGAACCTAAGGATCTCAGATCTACTGCTTACAGTAATTCCACGAGTAGAACTAGTGAGAGGAGGGAGAGCTTGTCTAGACAAGGATCCACCCCTAACACTCTGCTGCATCTGTTCATGGAAACGGAATTTCTGGATGTCTTTTAGCAAGGTCTAAAACACATTTTAGGTGACTTAGGATGACTGGCACCAGGAGATGCCAATTGGTAGGGGGTACATATACATATTGTCATCCATTCATCATTCAGTACCTCACACAGGCTTGCCAATCACTGCCTGCTGTTCTGTACCTCTAATGTGAGCTGATTTGAGAACCTAAGAATCCCATTTCTGGGACACGGTACTCGTATTGAAATGGAAGATGACGGCTTGGTTGTGTAATAACTCATGCAGGCAACAAGAGAGAGTTTTTCCAGTCCTAACAATACTATAACCAGGACGCTCTATCCAGGAAGGGGCTCACTTTTCATCCAAAGGCTCTCATTACGAGTTGTGCTATTTCACCCAGAGTTGTAACTGTGGGTGAACAATGCAGCTCTCAATAACGTGTTTTTTTTTTTTTAATAAAACATTTTATTTGGTCATTTTCCGGTACATTGGGCCGCGTCCCCTCAATGGCACAATGAAGCAGTTGAACAATGTGTGCATCAATAACCATTCCTATGAAAGGAAACAAACCCTGCAGAACATGCAGGTAAAATAATAATCGAAACAATATGCAGACAGTGGACCGGTGTCTAAATATAATACATGATTCAGCAGATTCACAGTATACAACCCAGTGAAATAATAAAGCAGTCCATCGAGACAACCTTGGGGGACACATGGCAAAGAGCAGAGAGAGCAACTCAGGGGTCATCCTCAGGGATGGGGTGCAAGTCAATTCCATGATAAGCTGCCTATCGCGCCCATACCTTGCGATGTTTCCGTGGGCAGCCCCTAGCCTCAAATACAGCAATCTCGGCTCCCATTCATCTATCCAATTCGGACTTCCATTTACCTATAGTCGGAGGAAATGATGCCTTCCATCCCTGCGCTATGTCCCGTTTGGCTATAGTAAGGACGAGGAACAGTAGGTGTTGTTTGTATCTATTCCCCCCAATGTCGTCAGTGGAATGTAACAAAAACAGCCGTGGGTCCAGTGGGAGCATCCACCCCAGCACCTCATTGAGACACATCCAACTCTGTTCCAGAAGGGCTGTAGAGCTGTGCAAGTCCACACCGTATGGAAGAAGGATCTATCCTCTCTGCCACACCACAGACACTCAGGGAACTGAATGACCCCCATTCGCCACAGTCGCACCCTTGTGTAGTGTAAGTATTTGAATTGGATGAGCCTGTAACGGGTGGAGACAGCCGCGCCCCGCGGACTTGCGATCGCTTCCACTGAATCGTCATCCGTCAATTCGGGACTGTCTGCCATCCAGGCTAGCCGGGTATTGTCCAGAGTGGTGGGGGTGTGTGTCGTCAACGTTTGGTAGATTTGCCTGATTTTGTGCAGTCCAAGGTCTCCCATCAACAGCCGACCCTCAAGGGGTTTAAACTCAGGGAGGGCCTCCATATTGCAGATCTGGGGAGAGAGTGCGTGTCAATTACGAGTTTTTAAGAGCCCATACACTGCAGGGTCTGGAGCAAGCAGCATTGTACAACCCTGCCCACTACCTGCTGCAGTCCGGGTGGGCAGTTATTGAACCCTCCCCCCCACAGGTACAAGTGTTCCCACTCAACCAACACCCCATCACCCACCAGCTGTCCCGCTGACATTTGCCACTTGTTCAGAGCAGACAGATAATGTCAGCGATTTTTTCAGCAAAAAGATGAAAAACTGTTTGGACAGCACGTGGTAAATCGCGGTGTAAGCATTTATTCTCAATTTTGGTAGGGGGGTCGTGATGGAAAGACTTTAAAGTAGAAATACTAGCTGGTAAACTGAATTCCGGCCCTACGATACCTCCGCTGCAAACGTCTTCCAACTTGTAATGAGGCCCTAAATCGAGTGGAATTGGCAATTGCCAAAGATGAGTTTGGATTTGTCACAAGTGTTAGCCACCGATAAAGAACCACCAGTATAGTATGAGAAGGGTATTAAATGTCAACAGAGCAATATTATGCAGAAATGGAAGAAATTACTTCCATAAACCAATCCCGATTTCCGTCACCTAAGAACAACTCATTTGTAGTGTCCCTCCTTCCACCTGGGTAGCACAAGCGACAAAAAATGAATAAAGATTCTCACTTTCTGCATTCTGGACTCTCTGCCAACATCTAGCAAGGGAGACTCTTGGATAACCTCCATCTGTTACCCAAACTATCTTACTCTCCTAACCATCTTTTTCCAAGATGTCAGAACATGGGTCATGCCGGTACCTCAAAGAGAACTATCCCACCCTATCTGTTTTATGACCTTTCCAGTCGTTTCCAACCCACACAGACAAACTAGCTCTTCGGAAAAAATAACTGCAAGTACATAAACAATAAAATAAATATTAAACAGGAACAGATCGCTCAGAATTCTATCTAGCTGGCAGTGTATTGGGACCATAGACGAAGACTATTTGCATAATTAAACGTGAGCTGAAATTCCTAGGAGGACAGGAGTACACCCCTCCCCT
Source organism: Triturus cristatus (assembly GCF_964204655.1). Lineage (NCBI taxonomy): Eukaryota > Metazoa > Chordata > Amphibia > Caudata > Salamandridae > Triturus > Triturus cristatus. The sequence continues at coordinate 591,660,096 of NC_140581.1, read as the reverse complement.
CCCCGACCCTTCCCCCCATCTACAAAGCATTCATGTTTTATGTTTTCTTGTCTAGAAATATGTATAAAGGGAATTTTCCACCTACCTAAGAGAATGATGGCCTTCAGTGTAATCTTCTTTTCCAATTTTTTTTGTATAATAGCCATGTTTTTTCAAGATATCCATCCAGGTCGTATAATTTGGATCAAGGCATTTGAAGTTATTCCAGGACTCAGTAAAATGAGTGAAGAGGCCGCTCCACATCGCTAAAAGCAATTCAATGAGCAGTTAAAAAAAGAAACATGCAAGTATGGAGAAAACAAGTCTCTGAAACAATCAAAGGCACAATAGAGACAACCGAAATTTCAACTTTAGACTGACAAACATGGTGGACCAAAATCTGCATCGGAAATGAATGGCTACTTTTTCCTCAAAAGTAAATCTAAATCAGTATCGTATTTAAAGAAAAAACGGCCTTTTGTTATTTTGTGATCTAAGAATTTGTGGTTGTACATACTTTTTCTGAGTTAAGTGTTCATATCCAGGTCCCAGTTGATGGAGTGAAAGTTTCATATTTGCATTTTACTCATTTGCAGGGGTGAGTCATAATCAAGTGTGGAGTGCACCCGCATTTAATCCTGTCTTGTGTAAATGTTTTATAACTGTACACCGTGTTAATGTATCTACGTGACATATTTTAGTTTATCGACAAGTAGTATGAAGAGTTAACGTAGGAAATAAATGTAACTAGCATAAAACACTCACATGGCGAAATCAAGTTGTGAAGTATGACATTTTTCATATATTATATGTGTTTAATAATAATACTTTCCATGATAGGTAAAATATGTTAGTTAAAATGCAAAATTAATTATACCACTAGAAATGTTTAAATGATACCTTCTTATGTTAGGCAAAGCTGTAGGCCTGATATGCAACCCCTGACAACTCTCGCTTTAGGATTAATGTTCTGAATTTCATGTGCACTGTAGAAGCTGTTCTTTCTCATGTTTTGCATAGTAGGTGGAGAAGCATTCTTTAGGCAAACTAATGCCTTTGTATTAGCAGCTAGGCAAGGAGAGAAGAAGTTACAATTACATGGCTTGGAGGCATTAAGGGAAAAAGTCAGTTTTACATGGGAGAAGGCACGGGAACCAAGGACAAATTGTTGTAATGGGATGTACATGGAGAACACCGTGGAAAAGTACGCTCATGACTGTACCCATTGTGGAGTACGTGCAAGGAGGGCATCATGGGATTGGGGATAGTGCCCACATCTTCCTTGGCTTTGGAGGGCAAGCATCTCAGAATGAGCTGTTTCTCTGGCGATAGTGGCTTTATGCTGCTTGACACATCTCAAAGGTGGAGAGACTCCCTCAATCTTGATGAACTGCTCTCATTTTGGTGATTTTCAAAAAGGGCAATCCTCTGTCTCCAGGGTGCTACCGGCCGATATCCTTGCTGGATTCCACTGTTAAGCTGCGGGGAGTGTGGTTCTGGAGCGCCTCCTAGGCTGCGTGAGAGAGTCTCACTTACTGTCAGAGGTGCATGCGTTCTGTGAGGGGCCCAGCATGGTGGAGCGATGCCTCAATTTGCAACTGCTGATCAGCAAATTTAGTGTTGGTAAGCAGGGCTCCATTTGTCTTGTCTTCATGGTCCTCTCCTGCACCTTTGACAGTGGGGTGAGGTCCAATCTTTGGGAGCTCCTGATTAATTTAGAGGTGGATGGTGACTTGGTCCAGTTCTTGAGAGTCCTGCACTATGATCTATCTGCCTCAGTCAAGTTTGTTCCCTAAGGTAGGTGGACAGATTGTTTTAAACTTGGGATAAGGGGCGCACCAAGGGTGTATCCTAGCCCCACTGTTGTGTTCTTATTTTATATTAACGGCCTAGGTGCCACCCTGTCTAATAAAGTTTCTGATGCCCTTTCTATTGGCAGGAAAAAGGTCCCTGTTTTACTATAAGTGGACTATGCAATCTTACTCTCAATAACCCTTAATGGCCCTAACATATTATTTAAAAAATTCATCACCTTTATGGTGTCACTGGGTCTTGTCACTAGCAAATCCAAAAACTCTATTATGGCCTGCAATCTTAGGCAAACTAAGAGGCGGGTTTAACGTTACAAGGTCACCCTATTGCTCTCACCCAGGATTTCTCATACTTAGGTGTTGTCTTTGATGCAAGGGTAACTGGGGTCCATGTACTGCTAAAGTCTGCCAGAAATTTGTCAGCTCAGTTGAATTCCTTTTTTAACCTTGCCGACTGCATTGGAAATAAAACAGTGGACCATTTTCAAGAGGTTTACAGAAGAAAGTGTCTTCCTATTTTAACGCAAGGGTTGGGCATCTGGGGATACTCCAGCACAAACCCTTTCCAAAGGGAACAGAACAGTGTGTTCAGGAGACTACTGGGTGTCCCACCTGCATGTTCTTCCTTAATTTTGCACCAGGAGCTCAGAGTGGATTATGTGGAAGATACTATTAAACTGGACCCCCTGCTCTTGTGGTGCTCGATTTGGATACATCCATATGCCTCTTTTAACAGGGAAATCGTCAAGGACTGTCTTTCTGAGAGAGAGGCCTGAATATCCCTTGGTTTAATTATATTAAGTTTGAGCTGATGAACGTGGATAGGCCACGCCTCTTCTCTGATTCTTGTCTATGACCAAATCCAACATGGCCTGGGTGAAAGCCACCATCAAATCGATTAAGTGCTGTCTCAGAGAGGATCATGAACTCATTAAACCCTCTATAAGGGAGTACGTTGTGCTGCACAGTACAATACTGGAACCATACTTGGAATGGATCGATTGTACATGGGACAGAATACTACTCATCTGTTTTAGGCTGGGTTTTGTGAGATGGCACCTAGGTTTTCCCCTTGGTCAGTTTGACTCTTCCAAAATATGGTTATGTCCATGTGACGAGTCCTGTCCTCAGAGTTTATTGTATTTTACCTTTTTTATTGCATTTTACCTTTTTTTTCACTTTTATCTTGATTTTACCAAAAGGTTTTTAATTCCAAGTTTCAGGACTCGTGCATCAGAACTCCTGAGGTAGCCCTGGCCTATCTGTAGTAGCTTGATTACCCATCTAATTGTGTGAATAGTTTTTCTTTTCTAAAATTTGCTATTAACAGAAGGGAATCAATGCTGTTTTAAATTAAGTGGATTTTCCTTCTGGGCTGACTGTATAGCTTTAAAAAAAACACTATGTAAAGGTGCCTCGCATTTTATCTATGTATTTTTTAAGCCTTGTAGCAATCGTTAAACTGAAATTATGCAATCCTTTACAATTTGGCACTTGCACTTTATCTGCTACAATCATATTGGGAAGAAGGCTGCACTACAACAGGTCTTACATAGCCTTAAAATATAGAACTCAGGTGTTATGCCTGTTGTCCTAAGAGGCCTCTCTTTATTTCTTTCTCATGTCTGAACCAGTGTTTTGTATTTGTTGTTGTTTTTATCTTTTTGCTACGAGTTGTACTGATGTTTTTCAACAATGCGTTTTAGACGTACTTCTATGGTTACCCTGGTAACCGAAATACAATTTGACTTGACTTCACTTGACTTGGAAGAGACACATAAGGTTATTGTTAGCAGAAAAGATGAGTAGGATGAGAAATTAGTTTAGAATACCAATGAGGGAAATGTAATTTTGGTTGTTGAGTAGTCCTATAATGCTGTGATGTAGGTGTAAAAGTATAAAATTGCATTAACACAGTAGTATTTCAATGAGACTGAATAAAGGAATTCAGAACAAAAATAATAAATATCAGTAGAGCAAAATAAATTGCCTCCAGAAGAGGTGAAATGAAGAGTTGTTTGTATCTTTACTAAGAGCATGTAGTGTCCACATAAAAGTAGGATATATGGGCAGGATGTAAAATGGTGAGAGTGATAAGCTCGTGGTAGTGGGAGTGAAGAGGTTAGTTCAGCCAGCATTGCATTTCTGTCACATGGGTAAGTATACTATGTCCAGGAAGGTTCTCCAATGGCTTTTCTTTTTTTCGAAATCTGCGTTTCCTACCCCCACCTCTTGAGTCTTTAGAGATGTGGTCAGTGGCAAAAGCAACAGTTTTGTCATGCTGATGGTACTTGTTGCGGTGTTCCATTAGAAGTTTGCCTATATCCTGTTTGTTTATGTTACAGAAATGTTCTCGAATCCTGCATTCGATGGAGCGGATGGCACTGCCTATGCAGATTTGTTTGCGAGGGCAGGTGATAAGGTATACAACAAAGGTACTGCTGCAGTTGAGGCAATGTGTTATAGTGTAATCATTTCCCCAGTTGTTTTGAGAGAGAATGTCTCACTTTTCATAAAGTGCACTCATGGCAAGTGCAGAATCCAGTGTTTGGGAAAGAGTTCTTGTTTTGCATCTCAAAGGCCCTTGAATAAGGACCTGCATAACTGATCTTTCAGCTTTCTAGCTCTTCTGAAACCTAGGCGGGGTGCAATTGGAAGTATTTCTTGTAGGTCTGGCATTTCTTTAAGTAGATTTGAATGTTTATGTAGAGCTTTGCGGATTCATTGTTATCCTTCATGATACCATATGTGTTGGGGCGGAAATGTTCCCTGCATGATGTACAGTTGTGTTTCCTGCCCTGCATGCCCAAGATGTGAGAATGTGTGGTCTTTTTTTGGGGGATTTTGTCCTCGACGCACACTAATCTAGAGTGTGCATGAAGGCATAGGCCTACCTGAGACTACAATAGGTCCTGGATTTGCCCTAAACCTCATAGAGACAGAAGGGTTACTGTCGCTGTCATGGGTTTCATGCATGTAGTGCAGTGGTGGCAGCATAGCTGGTTTATGTGGTGACCAAGCCTCTTTACCTGAATTGTGTGATTGTAAGCCTATCAGCCTATTCGCTGGGAAGTTCTCCTGCTCACAGTGAACCTGGAATCCTAGCACCTAGATCCCAAGTACAGAGCATGTGCTAGTATGAAGTACATGTGTGCCTGAATGAGCAAGAGTGATACAGGCCTGCAGGTTTCATTTTAGAAGCCCCTGACCAGGGCATGTGTGCGAGATAGAGATGGGGTTGATTTCCCCAGACGGCAGAAGTGTATTGCTGACATTCTTGAAATGGCAGGATGGGGAGGATAGCCAGTCACTAAAGTGAGGAAAGAGGAGACAGGCCTTTGCCTTATACCTTTCTGATCGAGAGTGCTAGTAAATGTTTTTCCTATACTGCAATTTGGTGGGTGGTAGGGGGACTAAAGGGTGAGGATTGCTTTGTCAAGGATGAATGTTCAATTGTTTGGACAAAATATGGAGTTTCTAATATCGTGCTACTAGGATATCGCCATAATAATATTGTGATATGGAAAAGATTGTCAACAAGAATATCGCAGGTAAGACTATTGCTTTTGAGTGTTCTTTTTATAACCATTGGTTTTAATATTGTTGTTAAAATATCGCTGTAATATAATTTTATGACGTTTTTGTAATGTTACTGTTTGTTTTAGTTTATTATTTTTGGTGCTGTATTGTTTCACTTGTTGCTGTATCTTTTTAAACAGAATATTTCAATTTTTGTAATTTTTAGCAGCAGGATGTAGGATATACAGGGGAAAGGGTGGAGAGATTTTTAAATGTATACAGATATATCTATATATTTTGATGTTTTAATTAAAAAAATGTTATTAAATATATTATTATTATTTATGTATAAATTGATATACTTTAAAATTGCAATTTTGTGATTGTATTTTTAGTATGTTTATTCATTTATTTAGATGTTAGTACAATATAATTGTGTGTTAATTTTGCATTGTATTTGGGGTCAATATACTATTGGATTTTATTTAAATTTTGATGCTTTTTATTTTGTTATATAATGTATGAAAGTAATGTAATGTTGATTATAAACTACACATTTAAATATATTATGAAATGTAAAAACAATTATAAATGTATTAAATATTTACAAACTTTAGTGTTTTTATAAACAAAATGTTAAAATTAAAACTTTTATATGTTTTATTTTATTTTGTATTGCAATTGTTAATTAATTTATGTATTTTTCAAAAGTTATATTTTGATTGTATTTTGTGTAGTGTGTATTGTTTGTGTGATTTGTTTGTATTATTAGTATGTAAAATATTATGTATTTATTTTATTAACTATATATTCTTTATTTATTTTGGGTGAAACAGTAAATAAGATGACTTTAGTAGGTTAAACCTTTTACACAATGGTTTGAATAGGGAATTACTTGGTTTCAATTTCTAATACATTGCCCAAAATGTTTTAGACTGGAGTGAGAATAGTATTTTTTTACCCCATCATTGACCAACATATTCCACAAAACGGTTTAGTGTGGAGTGGAGTGGAAATAGCCAATTTGACCCCTTTCAATGCCCAACACCTTTTCCCAAATGGTTTAGATTGAAGTGGGAATAATAATTTTCATACCTTCAGTTTCCAACATATTCCCCAAAGCAGTTTAGGTGGGAGTGGGAATAGTAAATCTGATCCCTACTGTGGCCAAAGTGGTTTAGATTGAAATAGGAACAATAAATCACACCCCTTCGACGTCCAACACATTCCCCAAAATGGTTTAGATAGGAGTGGGAATAGTAATTTGACCCCTCCGATGTCCAACACACTGCCCAAAGTGCTTGAGATTGAAGTGGGAGAAGTAAATATGATCCGATCAGTGACCACCACCTTCACCAAAATGGTTTAGATTGAAGCAGGAACAGTAAACGCCATCCCTTTAATTTTTTATAGTTTATTAAGTGTAGTTTACTTTGGTGTTGGAATAGTATGTATTACATCATCATCATCATAACTTTATTTCGATCACACAGATCTTAAAAAGTACATCACATTCATACACATTCAAGCATGAATTACAAACACCTGGATATATTTATGTAAGGGCCAAAAGATGACAAAAGACAGCAATAAGACAGGAATTTAGAAATATCATATAAGAGTTAAGAACCATATAAGAGTACATCTCTTCTGTATTTAAAATTAAAAGATGCAATAAAAATTTTCATACAATACAGTTTAAACGTTTAATCTATAAAGGTAACAGAAATTTTGCAAGGCTGAAGCCTATCCTTGACTCTTTTTTACATTCTAGAGAGCAACGAGTCATGCTCGGAGAGTTCCTGTCCCCTGTTAAATCTTTGCAGTGTGGGGTGCCATAGGGTTCGGCATTAAGTCCGACCCTTTTTAATATCTATGTGGCCCCCCCCTTGCTAGATTAGTGAGATCACAGGGGATGGAGGTAGTGTCCTATGCCGACGACATGCAAATTATGGTGTCTTTAGCCCATTCGATTGGGGAATCGGCATCTGCCTTTAGGTCATGCATGCAGATGGTAGCTGAGTGGATGATTCTGAATTCATTAAAACTCAATGCCGATAAAACAGAGGTCCTGGTCTTTGGCAAGGACCGGGACATTTGGTCTAGTGAGTGGTGGCCTTCTTCTTTGGGAACCTGCCCCACTCCCTCTCCGGCAGCTAGGAATCTTGGTGTTATTTTTGATTCCTCACTTTCCATGAAGCTCCAGGTTAATAGGACCGTGTCTACCTGTTGGGGAGTCATTAATACTTTGAAAAGAATCCTGCATTATTTGTCCCCACAGGCACGTAAACAGACAGTGATCGCCCTTGTAGGCTCTAGGTTAGATTACTGTAATGCACTATATGCAGAGTCTAACAAATATCTTATTAGCGCCTCCAGCTGGTGCAAAATCCAGCGGCTAGATTTGTTTTGTCTCTTCCTAAGGACGCTTCTGCGACACTAGCTAGGAAGAACTTACACTGGCTTCCGATTACTTTTAGGATCTTTTTTAAACTTCTTTGCCTCACTTTTAGAGCCCTGCAGGCTGTCCCCACAGATGCTCTGGGATCCTTGCTGACCCGTTACATTCCCAGTAGGCCTCTCCGGTCCTCAGATTCTTTTCTGTTGGCAGTTCCTCGTGCTAAGAAGGTCAGATGGGGGAATAGAGCTTTTTCTATTGCTGCACCTCTTCTCTGGAATAATCTCCCTTTGGAGATTAAGTCGCAATCCTCCCTTGCCCTTTTCAGGAAGGCTCTCAAAACTTGGTATTTTATAAAGGCCTATCAGTAAGCTCTTTTTATTTTAAGTCAGTTTTTATCTGGTTAGGCGCCTTGACGCCCAGTGGGCTAAGTTGCGCAATACAAAATCATTTTCATTCATTCATTCATTTGTCTACGGGTGTCTGTAGAGAGTTAAGAACCATATAAAAGTACATCTCTTTTGTACATACAATTAAAAGATGCAATAAAAATTCTTCAATCTATAGAGCTATCAGAAATTTTGCTTGGCTGAAGACCATAACTCTACGGGAGCCTGTAAAGAGAATTCTCAGCATGTCGAGATAGTGGCCAGGATCAATAAGCCTACACAAGGGGATTATCCACTTGGCCCTCAAATTCTTGTAATGTGGGCAGAAAAATAGCAAATGGACTAAGGATTCAGGTCTTCCTTTACAAGCTGGACATTTATCATCAGGCGGTATATTGGTTCGCCACTAACTACAAAACAATTTAGTAGGAAGGATCTTGTACCTGAATTGGAGGAAAAGTTTATGTGCAAGTGGAGGAACAATTTCATCGATTGTTTCCTCAAAGAGCAGGAGAGGTTTAAAATTTGTAAACTCATGGGTTAGGAAGCACACAGAAATTGTCATGTCGTTCACCAGGGTAGATTCCCAATAAATGGTTTTAACCATACTCTTACAGCTCCTCCGGTCTTGCCCAATAAGCCTCCATCCCCAAATTCCTCGACAGTTCTCTCAGGGTACTAAACCATGAATTGTAATTATCTTAGGCTGTATCAAAAGATCCCTAATGGCCACTCAATAGGGGGCGAGCTCCTCAATTGTCCATAGGTGATCCCAAAACATTAAATGCTTATAGTCAAGCTTATGGGACAATTTTCTGTGGGCCAAATCAAGAAAGATTGGGGTAAATTGTAGCTGGTAAATTGAAGAGAGATCTTATGAAGCGATGTTCAATAGCAGTAAGGCAAACAGTGTTCCCACTACCCCACAATTCTGCTCCATATAAGACTACTCCTAGGACTTCGGTATTATATATTTCTAATACTAGAGCCACTTTTCTGTACACTGTGTTTCTATGGATCTTGTTTATGTGGGTATTCTTCTGGATTAAGAACAGCTGTGTTTTCTCTATATGGGGTACCCATCAGAGGCTTGCTGTTAGACGAATCCCCAAATAATCAATGACAGAGACTAGTTCTATAGTAGTCACCTACATACATACGTCTCTTAGATAGCTTCGAAGCACCCTTAGCAAATATCATGTACTTTGTTTTTGCCTCATTCAATTCCAGGCCACACTCATCACAGAAGTGTTTAAAATCATTTAGTTGCTGTTGGAACCCTTGTGGGAACTTTGATATTAATAACGTATCGTCAGCGAAGAGTAGTGCAGGCACTCTTCACTCCCTGACTTTTGGGGCATCACCCCATCCCTGTCGAGGAAGCCTTCTACCCCATTACTAAAGAGCGAAAACAGGGTAGGCGCTAATACGCATCCCTGTCTCACTCCATGATTTATCTTAAAGGGCTCAGTTAATTGTCCATCCTCCCCCCACCTAACTTGGGCTATATTTGTTGAGTGCAAACTAATAAGAATTCGAGTAGATTTCGAGGGAGTCCCAGCTCTGCCACCACCTTCCAGAGTTTAGCTCGAGGGACCAGGTTGAAAGCCATGCGCAGATCCGCAAAAGTTACATAAAGCTTCCCCCCCTTTGATGACAACTTCTTTCCAATAAATGCAGAGAAAGCAGAAGACCTGGTCCAAGGTACTAATATTGGCATGAAAACCCACCTGGAAATCAGACAGAATGTTTTTCTCTGAGATCCAATTCTGAATACGGGCCAATGGCTGCTTACAGGAAAGTTTCTGCAAAGAGTCAATTAGACTGCTAGGACTGTAGATGGCCGGGTTTGCTCTATCTCCTTTCTTATAGATAGATATGATCTCTGCTGAGTTCCAAGAAGTAGGGATTTCCATACCTGAGAGAATGGCATTAGTAAGCATATTAATATATGGGGCCCAGGCTTCTAAATGTAGGTAATTTGGGATTTGATCGGGCCGGGAGCTCTGGCTGGAATACAGGAGCTAATGGCTGCCCGGGTCTCCTCGAGAGATATTTCTATGACTTCCACATTGCCAGATGTAACATTCTAGTTCATGCCTACAAGCTCTTCTTCCGCCATGTTCCCTACAGCATATAGACCCCCAAAGTGGGATACCCACTCTACCGGCTGGACTGTGAACTCTAGGATGGTCTTTGGTCCATTCAAACAATAGGCTGCTTTCCTCCAAAAAGACTTATAATCTTCGACTACCAATGTGCTGTGTAGAAAGGACCATTGAGAACATTCCCATTGTTTCTTGGCATAATCTAATGCCTGTCTATATCTAGCTCTACATGCCACCATATCAAGGTGGTTCCTAGATTTCACTGCCGGTAAAAGCTCACCCTTTGGTTTTCTACATTCCTGGTTATACCAGTCTGCCACAGACACCTGCCTTTTCACTCCTTTTTTTTAAAATGGAGATCCTTCCCTTTTTTCGGTTGGCCCAGTATTTCCCTGATCTTCATATAAAGTGTCTCATGCTCGTTACTCAACTTCTCTTTTGTGTCTGTTTTGGGGAGTTCTGACAGCACTGCCACCTTCTCAAGCACTTTGTAATTAACACCTTCCAATACCCCCGGATTTTCCTCCACCCAATCCCATCTAATTGTTCTCAAATTACCAGTAATAGATAGCTTTCCCAAATCAGTCCGGCCCCTAATATAGGTTTCGCTCTCTCCATGATTTGTTACGGAAAGGGTCAGGGCATTGTGGTCACTATCAGATCTTTTAACCACTATCATGTCAAACACAATGGGCCATAGGCTACAGTAAACCAAACAGTAATCAATTCTGCTTGCATGGCCTGGTCTATTGAAGGTCATTTCATCATTCAGATCAGATTTCGTCCTTTCGTTTGTGGCCCTCAAATCATGCTGCAACGTAAAAGTCAACAGCTGGCCGCCTCACTTAGACCATCTAATCGTTGGGAGGTCCAGCTGTGGGCTTTGCCAGAAACTGTCCCACTCCTCAGTCACGGCAGGGGCGAGGAGTTCGAAAGTGCAGTTAAGATCCCCAGCAACCAATAGAGGTGTGTTTCCAGTTCATTCAGTCAGGACATGATCTAAAATACATATAGTATTGGTTCCCTCTGAGCCTAAACCCACTCTAGTATATGCATTAAAAATTCTCATTTTTAAACGTATATGTAGAGCAAGATCAATTGCTAAGATGTCCTGGGAATCGACAGGGACCGGTTTAACTTTGGACCGGAGTGTAGTCTTCACCCAAATCGCTAGACCTCCCGACGATGTATTATATTTTTAATGTACATGTGTTCCCAGAATATTTTGTTTTTAGTGGGGGTGCTATATTTGAACAATTTCATATCTGATTGAATAGATAATGTATTATAGGGAGGGGCAGGATAAATAGTTTTGCTGAGTTATTGTATATTTCGTAATGTTGTTGATTTGTAGTGTTTGTATGTTTTGATATTTTAATAATACACTTGTACTGTTTAATAAATATTATATTGATACATTTGTAAATTATTTAACACACATACATATGTTATTTATTTTTTACATATGACATATTTTAAAAATAATAGAAAAAACACTGTTACACATGCATTCTTCAAAATATTTTTGATGTTGCAGTGTCACACATACAGTTCACATTGTAACATGTTGTTTCATACAATTTATTTTTTAAATAGATATTTTTATTTAAAAAAAACATGTTTTCTAATATGGACTTTTAAACCATATAATAATTAGTACTATTATTTTATAACACAAATGTTATACCACCGTTCAAGATACCATGGGCAAATAATTTTTAACATGTTTAGTTATTTACACAGTTGAAAACATTTATGCAAATATTTTATCACATGCATTATTTTTAAATTCTATTCGTTACTGTCATTGCATATCCTTTTTATTTTAATTGCTAATGTGTTTTTTTACCACTGCCTTTATTTTTTAATCAATTAACACCATAGTTAGTCAATTTCAGTTTTTGTTGGTTGTGGTTCACTCCTGTCGGTCTACGGATAAGGCAAGACTACTTTTAGGTTTTTATTTGGGATTTTGGGGAAACGGGGGATGTGAGTAGGGGTAAGAATACAGAATAGTGTATTGCTTCCTTGTGGTAGTGTAGTTTTGTGTGAGGTTGTGTTTTGTAATTACATAGCCAAGGGAGGAAAGCCTTACTATAGCATGTGCAGTGTAGTGAGTTTGGTAACTTATTTTAATGATGTGAGTATAGTTTTAAAATGTGTTTTATATTGTTTGCTATGTTTCTGGGGTGTTGTGGTGTGATCCCCATTGGCAAGCAGATTGTTAGCATTCTGTGTTTTTCATAAGGAGTATTTGAGAATACTGCTTCTAGCTGTGTTATTTTCTGAGCTGCCCAGGATGGCAGTTGTTCACGTTTTGCGGGCTTTTTACCCATTACTGCTTTTAACGTTTGTGGTGTAATTTTAGTTGTTGTGTTTTGAACTTGAGCTGTATTTGTTGTTACCATTGCTGGCTGGACCGTAAATGTCCTCATGACGTATGGCGTCCTGTTTCTGTATAGTTTTGTTCATTTTTTGTGAAGTGTGAGTAAGTCTGGTCCTGGCATTGTTTCAATGTCAGGATGTGGTGAATAGGCTGCTAATATTGCCATGTCGCTCCTTTCTCTTATTAGCGGACCGAGTCTTACTCTTCTTCTTATATGGGGTAGGGCGCCTTTAAACCAGTATAAGTGTTCCTGGTACGTAGGCAGAACATCAATGTCTTCAAACAGACAATATTCCACTGGTGCATCACCTTCTGTGTGGGTGTGAAATGTTTTTGTTCTTGCAATTGCTGCTGGGAATGTAACCCACGTATAAAATGCCTCTGTTCTGTACGATTCATGTGCCTCAATCACGAAAGCTACTAAGCCACCCCTAGGTGTTAGACCATGCGCAAGAGGTTTCAGGACAACTGCATTTCTAATATTTGCCGCAATCTGTATTGCGTTTGCATCTTCCTTATCTTCTGAGAGGGGCAATGCTTGCTCTAGTGGGTCTATGTCCTGGTTAGTCATTGTGCTTAGAACACAAAATAACTTTTCAAGGAAATTTAAGATCAGGTGTTCTGTTAAATTTTTAGGAACAGTGTGTCCTTCAAGCTTGATTAACCTACAGCCAATAAATAGGATGTTTGCCTACTCAGCTGTGGTGGAATTTAGCCTACCCACTCCAGACGTCTCTGGTGTTTTGTGAATAGGGATCTCTGAGAATAGCAGGACTGAACTACTCAGATTCTACTGTCAAATAAGTACCCAACCAACGTTGGTGGCGCCATGTTGTGTAGTTCCTATAGAAAATATACAGGATCTGCACGTTTAGACAACATACACTGCAGGATTGGTGTCAGACGAACTCTGATCACCCCCACCGGTATGCTGGCCCTTTTGTACCAACTAGCTCACATTGCCACTAGAATCTCCTCTGACCAAGGAGAGAATAGTTCTTGGAAACCATCAATCATGACAACACTGATCCCTCAGGACCATGGAAACAATCTACTACCTTTCGCTCAGTCACTTGTGCTTACTTAGTCTATCTCAGAGAGATAAACCGAATAAAACAAGCTGGGCATTTTCAATAATCGTTTATTGAACAGTTGTTATTCTGGTGTAGAATAGATGTGCTGCAACAACCGTTAGACAATATAGGATATAAATGATTAACAGTGCTATAAAGGTAAAAGGATGGTATAGTTCTACTATCTTAGTAAAATCATGAATACATTCAAGTATATAAAACAAATAAAGATGCGTACTCCTACAATGTCTCCCTAACTAGATGTACCTAAGTGTACCTAGCATGGGTGTAGGTGTTAAACCAAGAATCCCTCTAGGATCTAGTCAACCCAATTACCTTAAGTGAGACTGTAGGACTGGGACCCCGTCCTGGCCTCGAGCTGGACACCATGCGAGGGATGTTTAGACCACTGCGAGCTGGAGCATCTGCATGCAGGAACCTCAGCGTCTCTGGTCAGTGTGTCGGTTGGGAAGTATCGATCTCCTCAAGCTAACTTAGCAAGATGTGATGTATGTATACCCATAGGTCTCCCCAGGGGTGCTACCTTGCTGTATTACTTTGTCGGCCTAAGGATGGTGTCGGGCATGAACTTTGTACATAGATTTTATACAGGAGATGGCAGTCCTGCTGTACTTCCAAGAACATTCATGCATAATATATGAGATTTCGGACTAGGGAAAAACCCGCGTTCTGAATGTAGTGTAATATCTAGGTAAACGGTCAGTCCCTGGAAACCGTGACAAGTGTAATGTAGGGAGAGAATATAGGTGAAGGGTAACAAGTTTACGAGGCCTATATTATAGTACCTATATGGAATATAACAGTGGTTGAGGAATCTTTAATAATGTGGAACATATATGGGGGGCATGACTAGACAATTAAACATAGCCCCATCTAGGAGTAATACATGAAGCCCATTTGATAGAGACTGTTTAAAGTTGTCATGTGTTTTTTATAACCAGGTCTTGTTGTTTTGTAAAGTACCTGAGTGGAGGGCATCCTGGTTATATCTCCCTCTGATGCTCCTTATTTTAAAGTCCATTGAAAATGGGCGCAACTAGTAAATACAAATACCTCAGAGTCTGGCTGGCAGACACTGGAAACCCACATTGCAGGCAACTGCGTTAGCAGGAAAGCAGCCAAAACCACGTATGCCCTATTTAAGCTATACCATAAACTAAACAGCCACTCGGCAGAAGAGATACAATGAGTCATAGGGGCAAATTGAATGCCAACAATAAATTATGGCCACCTTGTTTTCCCAGGAAGGCTCACTGAGCCACTGGGATGCAGCCATAAAGCCACATACAGAAAAATATTTGGCATTCCAATAAACACTCGATGCACTCTAATTCATCTTGAGTTTAAACTGGTGAGCATTGACATTGAGAGCAAAAAAGGATATTATCAAATCCACCACCTTGTGACCAGGGCATACCCAGAAACCCTGTGGGGAGCACTAACTACAATATTTATGGATAAAAAAAGCAAGTGTGCTGATACAAGGGCTATCCATTTTTTTTTTATTTCATAAGCAGATAAGCTGATTGTTGCATATTCTACTCTAAGGGGTCAATTAGGATGGCGTTCGGAAAAGCATTTCGACTGCCTTGGTAGCAGAAAATTACCGTCCGCAGGTACCGCGGCAAAACCGGCAGTTAGATTAGGATACACTGCCTGAAACACCCTACCGCGGCGGTCGGATTTCACGATACACCGCAGGGAACGTCTGGAAAAACTGAAAATCCATCTGAGGTGGTTGGGATTGCTGCAGAAAGACCCAAAATCTCCGTTTGCCTAGCAGTCAGGAACATGTGGAGGTGAATGTTTGCTATCCGCATCAGTGCTTCCGCCGTACCCGAATGGCCTGATTCTCCACTGCGGAGTGATGGGCTATTTGAGGCATCAGGATTTTTCCGGCGGTCATAACCACATTTCGCACGGCGGTCCTTCTCTATTGGCTCTGTCCGCCACCGGTGCGGAAGGAGAGTTCTGGAGGATCCCGAAACTCCGCAGCGGACGGGAAATGGGCTTTCTATGCCCATCGTAATATGGCAGACGCAAGGACTGAGGGAGTGCGGAAAAGGACATTTTCTGCCACCGCCAGCACCGCGAATGTGCCTACGACCGCCATCCTAATTGACCCCTAAGTGCACATTTTTGGAGGTATCACCAAATGCTTTGATTGAAATGGTAATAGCAGTTTGTATGGCTTTGTGGGGGTTGACTTTCAAAATTAGGTCATTGCTTGCTTAACGTCTATTATGATTTTTTGGGGGTAGTAGTTGTTAGTCCTTAATTTAATTTGGCCAAGTTGTTCATAGTAGGTAACAATGTGCTTGTTGGGAAGCACAGCATGATTTAGGGCTATATTACTCTTATGATATTCACCCTGTGTGCTGTATATGTGTGTGAATGATGGAAGGCACGATTTAAAAATGCCATCCATCATCCATGTTTGGATTTGGCTTAGTATGAGGATGTTATATCAGCTATATATGTTATTATTCTCCTGTCATTATTTTATTGTCGTACTGGAGGAAGGATTCTTCAATATGTGTAGGGGTTATATTTTCAAGAATGTCTGTCTTGTTATCTTCTGGAGGCATCACGGGTTGCTCTTGTGGATTTGTTTGGTTCTTCCTGGGATTCCTGACATTTGCACTGTGGTATGCTCAGGACCTTTGAGGAGTACATTTTTAAGATTCATGCAGTGTGTTACTGAGAGCTAGTGCTTGCCTCTCTCAGGTCTTGCAACACGTCTTACTTCTATCGCTGTTAAATTTGGGGGTTGGTTGTGCTCCCTAACATTAATTAAAATATTATTTCTAGTTGTAGCCTTTCACTAACAAGATTTCACATAGTAGTTACTAAATTTTCAATGTATATCTTCTGTGCTTGTGCTCTCCGGCTGTATGTATATCTAATGTAAACTCATTTTTTGACTTTCTTGGATGTGATGTGCGAGCTAGTGCTTACATTGTATCTATGAATGTTAGAAGTATATATTTATTACTTTATGTTTGTAATTTATAGTTAATATTTTTAAATGCACTTTCTATTTTATAGTTTATATTTACCTGTCTGCTTTCCTATTAACATGCTGCTTTTTTGTCTTCTCAGCTATGTTCAGTCGGGATGTGGGTCAGGTGGTGCTATTTTGCCTGTTTGGAAAGGTCTGTTTTGGTGTTTGGTTGTTAGGTTTTAACTTTTAGGTTTTGAGTTATTTAACATTTACCTACATTTACTTACATTTTCAGTCTACTTACCAACTTTGCCATTTTGGAAGTTGGTGGTTTTGTTGAGCAACACAGCGCTCTTGTTTGAAATCTTGTAATAGCAGTTAAAGTTTGGAGATAAAAATAAAAATATTTATTTTAGTGGTTTATTTTAAGTTAAGCGTTAGGCAAAAAGTTTGAATACAATTTTAGTTAATGGATTTATTTTACTTACTTTTCGATGTACATGGTCGGTTTGGTGATGGATAGCTCTTGGAATTTCAATGTAGAATCCGGCAGAGTTTCGATTTCCTTTATGTATAGTGTTTTGCTGCACGGTTTAGTTGTTTTTTCTGCTCTTTATTGTAGTGTTTATCTAATTAGCTGAAGAGTTCTCTTGGCTTATTTTGTTTGTGGCTTAATTTTACAGTGTACTTTGTGTTTAGTTTGAATATTTTGGGCAGTTTGTTAATTATGTGGTGGAGGCTAATTAAGGGCCTGATTACAACTGTGGCTGTGCGGCGCCAGGTCTGATCGCTCACCTCATTAGGAGATTCCTCCTGTCCGGCGGGCTTTGTTTTTGATGTTGCAACGGCAGAGCCCTGAAAATGGGCACCGAAATGGGAACGCCAAAAATAGTTCCTGCTCAGCATGAACTGAAAAGTCCATGCCATCAGCAAATGGTGTGCATGAACACAGGGGGACACATGTTGTGCCTCCCTGTGTTCATCTATAGAGAATAAGGCACAAGGGGGTCTGTAGGACCCTCTTTGTTTCCTCTCGGTCAGAATATTCCGTGGCAGAGAGGAAACTTGTAATATGCTTGGCATGACCGCCGCATATTACTGCCTCTTGACGGTCGCAACACCACCAGAGAACGGTGGTTCCCTGGTGGCTACGGTGGGGCTGTGGCAGTCCCACCACCAATGCCGTAAGAGGGCAGTTGGGAGACCGCCACCGCCATGCCCCCAAGCGTCTGGTGGTTCATGGACCTAAGTTTTATGTTTTTGTAACATATATTTTTGTGTATTAGGATTATTATAAATTTTTATTTTTATTATTTAATGTATGGTGTATATATATTTAACTTTATGAGTTTTAGATTATTATTATCTATTTAATTACTTACAATTGTTGTATATTTAGCCCAGTTTAAATATATATTTTTAACATTTTATCTTGTGTTTATTTGGTTAGTCAAATATTTCAAAATGTTGTCCTTGTGTTTGATTATTTTGTAGGGTTTTAATGTCAATTAGTTGGAAATTAATTGGTGTAATTTTGTTTTCATGTAATTATACAATAATATTTTCGTAGCCAATATTTTATATACATTTAGGGGCCGATTCTGATCCGGGTTGGAAGGGCACCGAACACGATCCGGCCGGAAAAACTATGAGCCATACGAGTGTTTTCCGGCCGACTCGTACAGCTGTATGTGCGAGCAAGTACGATGCGAGCTACGTGAGATTCACCGACCGAGTCGTTTCCGGGTCCAAACCGCTCCGTACGTCTCGGTCGGAAGCTAACCGTGGCATGCAATGGATGCGATTTACAACCGAGCCAGTATGATGCACGCGTCGGACAGCCTGTGCGAGCCGGAGTGTCCGGCTCACAAAAGCTCCCGGAGTAGGACTTCGGGGGTCCGTGTCGGACACCCGCAGCCCTATGACTCAGACACAGGGGGAGACCTATGGGTCTCCCCAACACAGGCATGTACGGTGCGGATGGCACCGACGCGTACCCACTGTAGGGGGTGCACTTGTTCGAGAGGTACCCATTCAGTCAATGGGAGCGCATGTACAACTGGCTCCCATTGACTTCTATGGGAGTCCGACCGAACCGAGTCCGACAGCATACGTGCGGATCATACTCACTCGGTCGGACTGTAGGGGTCCGGCTCGGTCGGAAAACACTCCGGATCCGACTCGGTCGGAGTGCTTTCCGACCCGGATCGGAATCGGCACCTTAATGTTTTAATGTATTGTGTTATACTTTATCTTCATGTTCAATACTATGAAATATTTGATATTTTTAATGCCAATATTTTTGTTATCAATATTTTTGTATTTCTTCTTAGTGTATAGGATGACAGTATTTTGCTAAACATTTTTTTGATGATATTGTGGTTAATCGATATTTTGGTGGTTGATTTTGTGTCATATAACTGCGCTCTACCTGTAAACTGCTGTGAACAGCATCACTCAAAGTGAAAGCTGGGTTAGGAAGATGGCCTGGCCAGAGCACATGAATGAGAAACTGGCCCAAACAGGTTTGGTGAAGATAGCTTTTGAATCCACATCCTGTGTATACAAAAACTGTATAGAATGGGAGCTGTAGACCCACTTTTTTCTTCAGTTCCAAGTTCTCTTTGATTGAAGAGGAGGTACTCCACAAAGTACTCAGAGGACTTGCAAAACTAAGGTGCGGTGTCTGTCTAACAGCCATCTCCCCACAAGTTAGGGTACATCATCTGGAGTCCACTTTGAAGCAGGAATTGCTGAACTTATCCTAGGAACCAAGGAGTCCTACCTGTGTGACAGGAATAGCAGCAGGAGGAGCTGGCCAAGGAAGAGACTACAGTAATTGACCCTGAAGTAGGGGACTTCCCAACAGTGATTCACTATCAAACAAGAGCAAAAAGATTAGGAGTGCTGATCAGTCTCTGCAGCTTCATGGAATTGCTACAACACTGCTGAAGTGTTGTGGGCAGTTTCCTTACTTTATCCACGTAGTTATTGCCAAAGCACCAAGAGTCATGTGCCCAGTTGGTAGGTCTGACTGAAGCTGGGATAAGTGCATGATTATGACACCTGCTGTGTGTATCCCTGATAACATAGACGATGTAATCACAGAATTGCGAATCAATGCTGTGCCACAGAAGTAAAGACTACTAAACCTAAGGTGCCCCCTGGTGCCCCAAAATGGATATAGGACCCTGCACTGCCCACATGCTCAGTTCAGTTCAGTTCAAATAGCTTTATTTCGATCACAAGTATCATAAAAGCATCAAACATTCTATCCATATAAAAAGAGAAAGAGTAAAAATGATTAAGATTAATAAATATAGCAGCACATGGATTAAAACAGTCTGAATTTAAAGCTATTTCACCTTGAATTGTATGTTTCGATTTAAGTTGATTAGATAAGAACTCTAAAATATAATTAAAAGTGAGGGTATTTGATGCCGTATTTGGGGTCAATCTACAGCAATTTAAAATTACAAATTCCATCTTCTCAGATTCTGAATCTTGTTACATCGCCCTTCGTTTGGCACTGTGCCTAATTATCCAGGCATGGCCTAGGAACTTGGCGAGACCACAAACAAAGAGGCTTCTTCGGGTCAGATTTTAATATGCGTAGAGCTACTAGATGATCCTGAGTGCCTATTTGTTTGCAGATTGGCTCAAGCCACCTAGACCTGGCATTTACGTACCCTGGGCAGGCAAACATAAGGTGCGCAATGCTTTCTTTGTGCGCCCCACATGTAGGGCATTCTTCAGTGGTCTGGTATGGGGGCGCCAATTCGCAGTGAATTCTTGTACTGGGAGTGACCCAATTCTGAATTGAATGTATAATGCCCTCTCTCTTGGGATCTCAATTATGTCCAAGTAAGGTTTGAGGCCTCGGGATTGTTTGTGCTGGAAGAATTCTTCCGTAAGCCTTCCCATTCTTGGACAACTAAGATCTCTGGCATCTACCCAGCCCCAATAAGTGCGTTTAAGTTTGGTCTTACTTGGTGGATTTGGGGTATCCCAGGATTCCTTAAGGCCAAGAGTTGTCATTAACTCCTTAATATTAGAGATCCACTATACCCGACGCATCGGGCTGGCCACACTTTGGATGGGGTGTTCACCAATGATCCTAGACTCTCTGTTGGTTCCCCCCTCCCACTGGTTTGGTCGGACTATTGTGCGGTACCTCTTGGTCTTTCATCTGTCACTAAGGAGCTTTTCAATGTCGCTCCTCGTAACAGAGTCTTGAAAAGATGTTACAGGAATATCAACAATCAAGTTCTTGCTCCTTTTCTGCGAGACTGTGATACTTCCGCTTCAAGAGGCGTGGATGGGGCTGCTCAAGACCTCGTCAACTCTATTACTATTGCGGTTGATGCTTTAGCTCCCGCTTCTCTACGTTATGTTGCGCGGCGGAAACCTTCTGCACCCTGGTTCACGGAGCCTTTAAGACTCTTAAGACAAACCTGCAGGATCAAGGAGAGGAAATGGCGTAAGTCGTGGGCTCCTTCTGACAGAGAAGATCACAAACTGATACTACGAGAATATAAATCTCGAGTGATTAAGGAGAAGAAGGAGTATTTCTCCCATTTGACAACTGCGCTTCCCTCATCCAAAGAGCTTTTTAAGATTGTTGGCTCATTGTGCTCTCTTCAGACCCCCGATCCAGTGGTGGCTTCTCAGGAGCTCTGCAATAATATCTCCGACTTTTTCTATAATAAAATCTCGGATATCCATTTGGCCCTTGACAACCAGAAGAAGATGCTGGACGAGCATTCTCTGAGTAACATTAAGGCCTCTGAATCCTGGAGGAGAGACTCACACAATTCTCTCACCCACTTTCCGCTTCTTTCCCTTGAGGGGCTCAATTCGTTGCTGGATCTGACTAAGTCAGCCTCCCCGGCTGACCCCTGTCCGCTGAAAGTTCTAAGGGATTGCAGGGAAACGCTTCTGCCCCCGTTACTGGCAGTCATGAATGTGGCTTTGTCTCAGGGCATTTTCCCAATGGTCTGGAAAAAGGCCATAGTAAAACCCCTCCTAAAAAAATCCTCCCTGGATCCTGGAGTGATGAAGAACTTTAGGCCCATCTCCCTTTTGCCTGCTCCTGCAAAGATGCTTGAAGCCCATCTAAACTCTCAACTATCTACCTTCCTTGACTCCTCTGGGTTCTTGGATAGCTCTCAGCACGGTTTCAGGAAGTCCCATAGCACTGAATCCGCTCTGACTATGGTGGTTGACAACATCCGGCGCAAAGTTGATCTGGGTCAGACGACGATTCTTGTCCTGCTGGATCTGACTGCAGCATTCGATACCCTGTCTCCCTCTACCCTTACATCGCGGCTGAGGGAGGCAGGGGTGGCAGGACAGGCTCTCAGCCTTCTTGACTCTTTTTTACATCTTAGAGAGCAAAGAGTTCTGCTGGGTGAGTTCCTCTCCCCTGCTAAATCTTTGCAATGTGGAGTGCCCCAGGGTTCGGCCTTAAGTCCTACCCTATTTAACCTGTATGTGGCCCCCCTTGCAAGATTAGTAAGATCGCAGGGGATGGAGGTAGTGTCCTATGCTGACGACACTCAAATTATGGTGTCCCTTAGCCATTCTTTGAGTGTCTCTGCCTCTAGTTTCAGGGCCTGCATGCAGATGGTCGCTGAGTGGATGGTGCTGAATTCTTTAAAACTCAACGCCGATAAAACGGAGGTTCTCGTGTTCGGCAAGGATCAAAACATCTGGTCCAATGAGTGGTGGCCTCCGTCCCTTGGAACCTGCCCTACTCCCTCCTCTACGGCTAGGAACCTTGGTGTCATCTTTGATACCTCACTCGCCATGAACAGTCAGATTAACAGGACCGTGGCCACGTGCTGGGGAGTCATTAAAACTTTGAAACGAATCCTCCATTACTTGTCCCTGCAGGCACGTAAACATACAGTCACTGCCCTTGTGGGCTCCAGATTGGATTACTGCAATGCATTATATGCGGAGTCCAATAAATATCTGATACAACGTCTGCAGGTGGTACAGAACGCTGCCGCCAGATTCGTTTTAGCACTCCCTAGGGACTCTTCGGCAACGACGGCCAGGAAGAACCTGCACTGGCTTCCCATTAGTTTTAGAATTTCTTTTAAACTTCTCTGCCTCACCTACAGAGCCGTGCAGGCTGGCCCCTCTAATGCCTTGGGGTCTCTGCTCACCCGATATATTCCCAGTAGGTCTCTGCGATCTTCAGACTCTAACCAGCTGGTAGTTCCTCGCTCTAAAAGAGCCAGATGGGGGAGCAGAGCCTTTTCCATTGTTGCTCCTCTACTCTGGAATGGCCTTCCTCTGGAGATTAAGTCGTTACCATCCCTGTCCTTGTTCAGGAAAGCTCTTAAAACCTGGTATTTTATAAAGGCCTATCAGTAAGCTCTCCTGTTTTTCCCAGTCAGCTTTATTTGTTAGGCGCCTTGACGCCCATCGGGCTAAGTCTGCGCGATATAAGTCTTGCTTCATTCATGCTTCATTCACTTAACCCTCCTGTTAATGTCCAGACTCAATACTTCTGCAAAGGCTTTTGCATAGGTAGCGAGTTCCGGTGTTCTCCTAAGGCGGGCCCAAAAGAGCAGTTGGCGAAGTATCGCCATGTCTTTGAAGCGGCACCTGCCCATGTCGTACATCAGGGGGGTTAGGGGGCCACTCTGGGGTAACATGATCAGATCCCTAAGGAACTTCTGTTCTGACCTGCTAATCTCATCTAGGTTTTCAAAGCCCCAGAGCTCGGCTCCAAACAGAGCCGAGCTAACTGCCTTAGCTCCATACACGGCGAGTGCCGGGGGGGCGACAGGTCTACTAAATGATGGGCGATGTTCTTTGCTCAGTGCCCCCGCTGCGCGCTTGTGATTGAGTAAGATTTTATCAAGGTGGGGCCTTGTAGAGGTGTGGGATGAACAGCACGCAGACCAGGTCGTTTAACGTAAGGTTTTATTGTGGAAGTTACACGTCTAAATCTGCTAGGCAGTCTCTCCTCCTTCTTTGCTGGCTCCGTGGTTGCAACGTTGGTGTTGGTCCTCTTTCCGGCTATGGGGGCGTTCTCCGCTGGCACTCCGGGACTCCAGGACCCACAGGACGTATGTGAAGGAAGGGAGAAAAGGACCGTTAGGACTTCTACTGTGCGACGCGTATACACCCTAACACCGGGACCGGAAGTGAGGACACACCTTCTCCTGTGTTTTAGTGCTGTACATTGAACTCAGTGACACGGGTGATTAGTGCAGAGGTAGGGGAAAAGAAAAAGGGAACACGGCGGTCTAAAGGCTCTTTCGCCACCCCATCAAGCCCCTGACCCGCTCCCGTACCTGGGGTAGCCACCCTCCTCCAGGAGAGTGGCGCGGCGCTACGTGAGTACGTTGGCCTCCTGGCTTTCCTCTAGGCTCCGTCGTGTAGTCCCCGTCCGATATCTCCTCTGGGTCGTCTCCTCCGCTCTCCGATCACTTTCTCCGCTCCTCGCCTCCAGGAATCCACTCTTCGGCGACGTCACACGCCGTGGTCTGGTCTTCCGCCCCGATAACCAATCCCGTGTGACCACGTGATGACGGGGGCGTGGCTTCCGCGAACAGGCAGTTCTGCTTAAAGGGACCCGTCTCGTAATCCACTTCCGTATTCTCGCACATACCCCAATCGTCCTGCGGGTGGGTAAAAGAACAAGATAGTGGGGGTGTAGGTAACCACCAGTCCTGGTTATCCCGTACCTCCTCCTGAAACGCCGTGTCCCGTTTACAGGCCTCCACTGCATTTTTGCTGAGAGACGTATCCCAAGATAATCAAAGGTGGTACATGTGCCCCAGGGCTGCCGTGCTTAGAAGATCTGAGGTAGTCACCTCGTGCACTATGGGGACTCTTCCGCCTGATTTTCTTGGTTAACAGAGGATGGTTTGCTATTCAAATTAAAACAGTCTACAGTTAGTGACCATTGTGCATTCCTTAAAATTACGTTTGGAGATTGGTGAATGAATCTTTAAGTGGTTTGCCCATTAAGAGACTATTTAATCATTCTGTATGGTGCATGATTTTGACATTCTGATAACTGTTGGGATACCTGTGCAAAAGAAAAACTGCAGGAGCGTACGTGATCTCATATAATAAAGTCATCAAAGACTCTGATGCCTTTGCATAAGCAGAGCATAGTACTAACGCTGTTCTAATTGCCAATACCGGCACTGACTGTTTAATGCGAAATGCCTTCTGTCATAGGCATCAATCAATAAAATCCAGGTCAGGAAAAACGGCCAACTCCAAACTACTGCCCAATAAACAATTGAATGCATTATTTGTGCTAGATACATTTGACTCAACAGGAGAAAATATACATACTTTTGGAGCATACTAAACTTAATTCGTGGCCCCTTCAACATTTTAGTGTCATGCTTTATAATGCTGGGAATTTAGGCTTAGGGTCTAATTCTGGAAATTAAATGTTGGAGACCCAAAATGGGTTAATTAATATTAGAGCTAAATTGGTAGGATGAGAGGCAATATATAGAAAACAGACACTTAGGTACATACAAACATGTAGAAACAAGTAATTACAAATAAGTGAAGTAAAGATGTCTTTATTCTTTTTTGTGCTTCACAAGATATGAACCAGCCAACGCATTTCGCCCAAACACAGGCTTCTTCAGGGCAATGTGATATTACAAACAAAAACGTAATCGGTAGCGTATTAGTCCAATAGGTACGTCTGAGGATAATTCTAGTGCATGTATTCAAAGCTCATAGAAGAGCGAAGTTCGTTCAATAACAGGAATGTAGAGTTTCATCAAATAAAGACAAAAAACGGGGGGGAGTCAATGATGCTCCAAAGTTCTATCCAAACTAAGTTTGGTTGTGCTGGCATAGTAATTGCCGCTAACCGGATAGAAATTTCTTAAAACGTAAAAACTTAAACTTTAAAATTGTCTTTGTGATCTACAAGCAGCAGATCACTTGAGGAGGGCAATATAATATATCTTTGTGACTAGTCTGGTGGTGCAGTCACTTATGTCTCGGCTGCTTCTAGTCCTTTCTTCTAGGTTAAATAATATAAGCATGGTGTCAGCCCACAAAACTCCCATTCCGGGAGTTTGTTTTCAAAAAGCAAAATGTTTGGTAGACTGCTGTCAAAACAACTGGCCGCCATCCACCAAACGTCTGGTATCTTCAGAAAAACCTCTGTAGGTACAGAGATCACAGCTGGGCTGGCAGTGATCTCCAGATATGGCCGTAATGCCCTCCGCCACCCTAACAGTGAGCCGCCCAGCCAACCTTAAACCACGCCTGTCGTCTGTTAGTTCTGGAAAGTGTAGTGACCTTGGATTAGATGACATGGAAGCAAGATCCTAGTAGTTAGGTCTCGGCTGCGAAGGCTGCGCTTGCGCAGTCTCGCTCCGAGATTTAATGACTTGGAGAAGAGGGGCTTGAACCCGCCCCTCTTCTCCCCTGTTCTCCATTGGCTGGCCTCTTGAATGCTGGTCAGCCATTGGAGAAGAGGTCAGTCATTCACATTAGGCCCCGTTCTTTTCGGATCGGGGGCGTGTTTTTTGCGAGAAGTCTCAGGGAGGAGACAACAGCAAAACACGCCCCCGAATCCGAAAAGGACGCTGCGTTTCTCCGAGGCATTTCTGCTTTGCCTCGGAGAAAGGCGGTGGTGTGCCTTTTGCTCTGGTTTCCCTCTCGTATACCACCTTCTTCTCAGCATTCTTTCCTATGTTCAATATTCCCTCGCTACACCTCTTCCTCCTCCCCTCTTCCCGTCCATCCTTTCCCTCTTGTCTTCCCTCATTCCACCCTCTTTCTCGCCTCCCTTCTCTGGCCTGCTGTCTTTCACTCGTTCTCATTGCCGTCATCCCAGATGAGAGTCCCCAGGAATAGGTTTGGGTGAAAGCACTTAAGGGTCACGTGAGATTTCCCCATAGAAGGCAAGCACTGTATGTACCCCCGCCCCCGGATGCCAGGGTTCATGCGGCCAGACTCAGCAGGGTATGGCTGCATCTCCAGCCTGCTTTGAGAACGACCAATCGTCTGACGCCCACAGAGCTGGTGTCTTATTGGTGGGCGTGTTGGTGCAGTTAGGTGTGTGCAGATAGATTGACTCGTAGAAAGGCGGAGGGGGCGGACCCTGGTTATGTTGAGGGGCTAGCTACTGTACTCATTTGCATCACGTTTTCAGAGAACGGCTTACTTACCCTTCCCATATTGCAGGGGGGCAAAAACTTGGAATTTCTTTAGTATATTCATGAACTGAATCACTTACCAATCTTCAAAAAGGTCTCCCACATCCTATTGTACGGTTCCCCCCTGCCGGAGGTGCTCGCATGTTTTGCTTTCCCATTTCATGAGGTGCAGGCAGAGTCACGTGACGGAACCCGGGCCCTCCTCCCGGAGGGAAGCGTCAGATTCGGAAACCCGGGACTCGAGGGAGACTGCCACTCGTGGGGACCACAAGCCTCTGCCAGAGCTGCTTCTGTTCAGGACTCTACTGAGCATGTATCCACCCACCCACGTGCCCGACCACCAGAGCTAGCAGGCACTCAACCTACTGAGCTCTCCAGAGACACATTACTCAGCTCGTTCATCTCAAACTATGATCACAATTTATAATAAGGTTATTCAAACGTCACCACTAGTCACCGAAGCCCCCTTTACATGGTATCCGCTGTTTGTGTAATCCTCAAAATTATGGATGTTCATTTTGAACTCACAGAAAACTAAAATCCAGCCAGGATTTCAGGATAGCTACAATGAATATGAATGAGGCTAATTGGTAGATCTGGGCGAAATTTAATTAAGACAGCGAAATTCCTGAATATTTACATTATGTGCAATCTACAACATTTCTAGAAATTAAGCATTACCCACTTTCATGTAACTTTTTCTAACCGAGCAAGCACCTAGCTAAAAATGTCTCGCAAGATACCAGCAAGAGACTGTAAATAAACAAAATGTTTTGTCAAAATATATTTTCTGCTCTAACTATTTTCCTGCCAGTATCTCGTGAGATTTGCATGCTTGGGTAAAAAAACACACGCAGTGATGCGGGATCCCGGCAAACCACATTTGCTAGGTAAAGCATGATTTCGCAAAATGTTCGTGAATTTCACCAGAGAAAAAGTTACGCGATTTCGTACACCACCACCGATTTACACACACATAATTTAATTTGAGATGATGTGCATATAGAGAAGCTATTCAACTATTACCGTAACATCCTCCCAATGTAATCAATATTCATTATAAAGTGCTATGCATTAATTTCATCCCCAAATACGAGATCTTTGGCACATGGTGCTGGAAGTGCCGATCAGTCCCTTAGGCTGCCAGGCTTGCCGCCACGAGGGAAGGACACTACAAAAACACAACCCTACACTACATACATGTATGAGATAAACGTCAGTGTTTCTGAAGGGTGCAAAGCGAATTGGTTTGTCCCCGTAACTTAATAAAGGATGTCAAATTCAAAGGTTGTATTTGTGTGTGGTCTCGCACGTGCAGGCATGTGTAAAATAGGTTTACAATTTTAGAACATAAAACAAACATAGGTGCTCTTGGCTGAAAGGTCGTCCCTTCATTCGGTAAGGTAATTGCGAATGAAACAAGCATTTACAATGCAACGGTCTCGGCATTGTTAAAGTTAGAGCTATTGGCATTGCTCATGACAATGCCGTTTCTTTAAATGTTTTAAAAACAAAAACATAAACAAAAATAATGTCATAAGCAATGCCAATAGCTCTAACTTTACCAATGCCGAGACCATTGCATTGTAAATGCTTGTTTTTCGTTTGCAGTGGGGCTACGAGATGCATGTGCAGATTAGGTAGTAAGAGATGAAATCAAATCAATATACAAATCTCATGCAAACGTAATATGTACATACAAAATAAGTTCATTAATGACATTAGCTATCTTTGGGGAAGGAACATTGGAAATATGGGACTTTTCATGTATTCTTTAGGACATTTAAAATGTTGTTTATTATCATTTGAATCCAGACCTGCCAGCCTTTATTTTTTGTGTCTACGCATTATTTGCTCCGTTTCCGTGTGGTATTGTGGATGGGAAAGAGAGTGAAACAAAAATGAATCAATGGGTTTTTTAGTGGATACATCAGCCCAAGGGAGAGTGGCAAGATCAGGGGCGTAAAACAGGCCCCCGCATCCCCCGTGGTGTGGGGGGTCCTCCAAGCTGCAGGGGGCCCCCCTCAGCGCAGCGCTCGGGTGTACATTGCAGGGGGCCCCTTAAAGTTCGTTACGCCACTGGGCAAGATGCCTAGGTGATAAGTGCCTGACTCTTTTAGAAAGTAGGCCAACTGGCTTTGCCAAATATTGTGTGTTTTTTTGTAAGACGGGACAGTTTAGTAGATGGGTTGATTCTATAAATGAGCTTTGCAACTCAGAATGTCAATATTTCAACTTCTGGTGGTTGGGTAAGTGGACTGCTCCAGAGGGCTAGAAATGGTGGAGACCCCTACTAAAGAAAATGGGGTACACTTGATGATCGACATCGCGGAGGGCTGGGGAATGGGAGGGGAGGCACTGTGCTCAGGGTGGAGGTAAGGGCGCGTGGGTGTACACATGGAAGGGCAGAGGTCAAAGAGTCGAAATATTCCTCAGATGCCTTTACTCCTAGAGAGTCAGACCCAGCAAGTTGCTCTTTCAAGTACTCATATACTGTAGTAGAAAATAGAGGGAAGGTGCGCCTCAGTCTGGGATCTATACCCCAACGCACTTAAACATAGCGCAGGCAGAAGGACGTGGTGCGCACTTTCACTAAGGTGCACACAGGTTTGTTTATTTCAAAAGCTGCAAATAAAACTGAGGACAAAGTCATCGTAATCCAAGTCAGTGCACTTAGTTTAGTCAAAACCGGCTCCTTTGGATCATGAGCAAGAACCTCCCAGAACGGGCTGAGATGCGGGAGGGAGTTTTAAATATGTTGAGTAGAGACATGCAGGATGGAGAGTGTGAGACCAAGAGCCGAGAGAATGGAAGGTCAGAGAGTGAAGGGGTGGGAGAGTGGGTGGGGCAGTGTGTGTTTTTGCTTGCTTGTGTGTGAGATGGTGTATGTGTGTGGTGCTGTGTATGTGTGAGAGAGAGTGCACGGATGTGTTATGGTGTGTATGAGATAGTGTGGGATTTTCTGTAGGAGTGTGACAGCATTCCTCGAGTATAGCTGTGATTCGTTTCCCTTCACACGTCTTCCCTTCAGTGTTTAGACAAAATGTGTGGCGTATTCATTTGTTTTGTTGTTTTATAAAGTGCCTGCCTGCTACCTTCTTCACACTTCAGAGGACTTTGAATCACCCAAGAGAGATAGAAAGCCAGATAAACTAACAGAATCCAGAAGGTTCAGACAATGTAGCAAGCAGACTACACACTGCCTTAAGGCTGCACCCAGGACATGAGACAGTGGTGTATGTCAAGGTGCTAGGCACCTACCAACCTACAAAGATTCATTTTGATTGAGGGCAGACTTGTCTCCTTTCTCTTACCAACCTCGAGTCGAGACCTATTGGTTTCTAGACCCCACTTTTCTCTGCATAATGAGGCATTAATGGGACTTCTTCAAAACACCACTGTGAGTTGATGTGATCCATGTTGGTGCCACCAGGCCCTTGGCTATCTGGGCATCAGGTGGCTTGTACTGTTACCTGGGGAGGTGCAGCAGATGGGGAAATGGGCTGCAGCTTGTGCTGCTAGGCCACTATGTGAAGGGTAGTAGGACTCCATATGTACTGGAAGTGCTCTGAAGGTGTGGGGGTCACATCAGAATATGAGAGTGGGTCAAATCAAGCACCTGCTACAGAGGCCCTCGGGCTCTGTTGACCCCCACAAAGGTAGATCTCTGAGTGCTGAGGCTGGTGTGTCCCCTAAATATCGAGCCCACAATATCTGTGGGATAATAGATTGAGGCAAAATAGTGAAAAACAAACATCGACAGGTAAGTATGCCTAGATTTCCATATATAACTCCCCATCTATGTGTCTATGCTGTACATAGACCTTCAAGTGTTGTAGATGTGGAGGTAGGAATAGTAAATCTATGCTTCCCTATAAGCACATACCTTCTGATATTTTGCCCCTCATTATTCTGTCAATATTCTTATAACACAATATAGTTGGTGTCGATATTCAGTAGTACAGTCGGCCACGGCAGTTAAGTGAGGTAGGAAGGATGGGGAGAAGCGTGTTGCTGATAAACCTACAGACCTTTCTGTGCCACCAGGGCTATAGGTTCTTGAATGGGTGAAGGGAGGGGACAGAAGCTTCCATGATGAGGGGTCACAGGCAGCAAGTGTGGTCCGTGTGACTGCCTTCCAATTCCTTGACAGCTCAAGCATCGTGGGTAGAACAGCTCTACATAAAATGCATGCAATCCTGCAGGTGGGCTACACCTTTTGCCAATCATCAATGCAAAATTGACATGATGACAAAGTAAATAGTCCCGAAATACTATAGGCTGATCTAAAACATGATGGACATATCTGAAGGGGGCTTACTCAAACAAGCCTAATGTCTGAAAGGGACTGACCAAAAACCCATCTGGGTATGTTGTTGTTCTTTTGATTTTTTTGTTGTGCTGAAATGAGGTCCATCCGGTACATAGGTAAACGAACCTAAAAAAATTGACACCTATTGCACAGTAACCAGAGAATCAGAAAATACCTTCAGTCAGCCAGAAGCCTTTTTTTAGAGGCTGGATTTCACTGGTGCACGGTGAAGAGATAGTTTATGTGATGTCTGTTATAGTGAGAGCTGCTCTGAGCCAAGGCACAGGCAATGGGGAAATCCCATGTCCGCAGTCCAGCAGCAACAAAACAAAATCAATGGTTACATGTAGCCAAAGTGTTGCAAGTGCTGCAATTTTAACCATGCAAAAGACATACAGATGATAGACGGAATGCAGAACAAATCAAACATTCACCTCCAGTCAAGAGATCTGGGGTAAATCCATAGTTCTTTTGCTCACCATGCCACCCCAGTTTAGACCCAGCCATATGCAAATCTGTCTTGATTCTGTGCCTCATGGGAAGAGTCCAGCCTGAACTGCCAAGCCAGGTCCTCCCTGGACCAGAAACAAGCATCCTGGGACCGGTTTCGGGGAATCACCCCTCATCAGTCAGGCTAGCTTGAATCCAGTGGCAAAGTGAGCCCAGGACCCATGTCTTGGCACACACGGCACACTAAGGGCAAAAATGCAAAAGACACACAGATGATGGACGGAATGCAGAACAAATCAAACATTAACCCCCAGTCAATTCTAACCATGGCACAGCGATTCCCCAACATACACTGTTTTGCTATTTATTTATGGGTTAATTGGTGTGAGCATGCAGTCATTTTAGTAAATGTTTTCACAGACCGATTTTGCTTTCATTTTGGAGTAGGTTCCGTAATGCTGTGGGACAATCGATGGGTGTGCAAATGTATTACTTAATTTTACGTCTGGCAATAGTCAAGACCCTTTGATCTTAATAAAACTGTACCCATGATGTACTTATAAGGGCTTTCAGCAAGCCCTATTAATCCATTGCTTTGCTGTTCTGTTATTCACGTTTCTTACACTCATTATGAACACAATTGGGAACCAGTGTTACCTCACAGAACCCGGGCATCAGACACTGCTACAGAAAGGAAGGTCTCTTTAGCGATAAATTCACAATTGTTTTGCTCAAGAATAATACCATCTTATTGGACAGACAAAGTAATTCAGCCAAAACTATTCTGTCTGCGTGTGTTTCACACATCCTTTCTCATCCATACATCAAAACATTTTAACATTTAAATATTAGTCTGAATATGGCATGTTCCAAGGTACATACTAGCAAATGTATTTAATCCAAAAGTGGCCTTGTAATAAAAAGTCCGATGCACTTTATCTTTGTGGCTCCTTCACTTGATATGCCAAGGCTTCGACTTTGATATAGATATTTCTCCTCGTTGCACCTCTCCTGGGGAGGCGTATCTTTTTGGCACATTCCATGCAGAGCCGGACTGGGAACCAAAACCGGCCCTGGTAAATTGCTTATCTGGCGCACGGGCGCTTGCGGCTGAGATGTGTGCTAGGGCTGGTTCCGGCCAATTTTGTTACAGTGGGCCAATATTGCAGCTATGCTGCAAAACAGGCACCCGGTAACAAAATTGGCCCTACCCTGGCGGCCCACCGGGGGAATGCCCGGTTCCCGCTACTGCCAGTCTGGCCTTGATTCCCTGTTCTTGTAAATCTAGGAATAGTCAAAATCCAAGGCTGTAGTGTGGGAAAACCCACACAACCCTAATTGAAATGCCTCTCTGGCGCTGAGTAATACAACGCAGCGATATGCGCTGTTTTATATTACTCGAGATTTATCAAGCCACGCAAGCTGGCCTTGCTTGGCTTCATAAATCTATTTTTTGAGTTGGGTTGCTCTTGCAACACGTTGCATGGCGCAAGAGCGACGCAGTGGGGCTCGTAAATATGCCGCATGTGTGCAAATGTCAGGGAGCGCTCGCAGTATCGGTTTTGTGAACTTGCATTAATGTAGCATGTAATTGAGACACCATGAATTGCACTCCCACAACATTCGCCAACGATGTGTGACGTTTGCTTTTTCATCATGGCAGAACGATTCCAATGGCCGGCCGATGCACAGTGGTAACCATTTTCAAGATGTAACCGATCGCTTGCGGAGGGCGGATGAGGGGTAGTGAGCACCATGATGCAGTGTTGTGCGTAGTTAGCCCCAAAGACATATTCATGGTGCTACTAAAACCTAGCGTTGACTTGCATTGCATCGCCTGGGGAACCGCTAGGCTGGTCTTTATCCCACCTGTGAGCAGCAGCTGGCGCGCCTTGTGAGCTGTGCCAAATGCATATAGATTGCGGCTTGGGGATTGCCTCTGTAGATCAGGCGATACGCACGGCTACATATGTGCGCCCTTAACGCTGCTAATGTTTCCATTTTAATCAGCAGCCCCATCGCGTTGGAAACAATGCGTCCTTTCTGTGCCGCACCCCCTGGGCTCAGTGTTTTGACATTTTAATAAGGCAGCGCATGTGTGTGTGCTGCCACCATTCCCATCCGCAACAGTAATGAATCCGTAATACTAACTAACATCTGTGGCTGAAGCAAAGCAGACGGAGGGAACTCAAGTCAGGGACCCGGAGTAGAGCGCGGCATCCATTTTATGAAAACAAGACTCGGAACAGGCAACAGTTTATAAGAATTAATCATTCATGGGATTTCAGGCAACATAGGCAACTCATGTTTCATTTTTTCCTCTTAAAAAAACAGGGTGTTTTTCTCTAATAGATTAGGGGGAAAGTATTAGCAATCACAATAACGTGAAAAATGCCTAAATAGAGCCCTACATTTTTTGTGTGTTTTTAAACCTGTGACGATACAGCACATTAAAGGAAAATTCTGGGCATGATGAAAAATAGATAAAACCCTACTGTCACACTCAAATAACTTTTGAAATGTAGACTACCTTTGGCATCGTTCTTTGAATGGGGTGGGACTTCATCCCAGAGAATCAGGAACATTATGAAAAATTGGCAGTGACCAGAGGAATTAGGATGAGATCACCGAAGTCTCACCTGTGGGACTCCTGTATTATTCTAACCTTAATACCTAATGTACGTACTTCCTCGTATAACATTATGACATCCAAAATCAGTGGGCCTGAAATGTTATTGAATCCAAAGTCTATGATACGAAATAAATGTCTGAAATTGTGGATTCATAATTGTGGATCCGAAATTGTGGGTTAAACCCTCCTATTGCTGCATCTGAGGTATTGCCAGGCAACCGGCAGTGGAAGTTTCTCCACTGAGATAACTGCAATATTTTGTGGATGCCCTTGACACCTTCTCTAAATAGTAAGCTTGGATCGAATAGGTTAGTAGAATTCAGATTGTCACTGATTTGAAGGGCTCAGGAGCTGCATTGTACAAGCTGCTTAATCTGGGATCTTACTACAAAGTCTCCTCGACAGAGCGTTCTTTATTAAAGTGTTCACAGAGCCATGCTTACAAGATTATTGAGAATCTTACATTTGTAGTGATTACAGAAGGAACCATCACTTGCACTCTAACAACCATCTATTGCAGACACAAAAAAGATCTACAATAACTGCACAACATTGAGTAAAATACCTGAGTCAGCATAATTACTCTCAAATCTTCAAAATATAGTCATGGAGACACCTAAAGATCTAGGAAAGTGGCCGACACACAGACTGAATCCTACTACACCATAAAATAGGGCCAGTTGAGACCATCCAAAAAAGTTTCATAATCATAAATCAAGTTCCCTGTACAAAATCCCTTCAAAGTTCTTGGATAATAAGATATGACGCTTCAATGATGAAGAATTAGTACCTCACATTAAGGATCCTTGGGAACTACGTCTGAAGGTAATTGGTTACAGACAGTGAAAGAAAGATAACTGAGCCAAACAATTTCACTGTGAGTCATCTGAAAAATGATCACAGAGCAGGAAAGGGACTAGAGTCAGAAAAAGGGTGATGGACCTGGTATTCTCGGCGTGGGTTACCCCAAGTGTTTGCCTTCCAGCCTCCTGTTTTTGCTGACTTCGTTTTTGCTGGATTTAGGACTCTGCACCCTCTCCTTTAAATATGATAACATTGGCTTGCACCCAATCAGCATATTTAATTTACTTGCAAGTCCTTAGTAGAATGGTTCTACATGTAACCAGGGCCTGTAAATTAAATGCTACTAGTGGGCTGCAGCACTTAAAGTGACACCCACTTAAGTAGCCCTTTAAACATGCCCCAGGCCTGCCATTGCAGCCATTGTGTGCAGTTTTAAACTGCCATTTTGATTTGGCAAGACAAACCTCGAGCCCAGCCCAAACCTCCCTTTTTAATAGATATAAGTCATCTCTAGGGTAGGCTCCACACAGCCCAGAAGACAGGGGGCAGTGTAATTAATAGTTTTATGCTGCCTCCTAACTGGTCAGTGCAGCCCAAATGTCAGTTTCATGTGCATCTGTGGAGCAGGGACCAAGCACAAATCAGTGCCCGCCCCCTGCTTCCCCCGTATTGAGGTACTATTTCTCCTCCTCCCACTAACCCCTCCTCCCCCCGTCTGGCTTCCCAGTTGTTGTTCTAAGCTGATTGCAGTGTGTCGTTTCAAGAGGGTGTGTTTGGACTGGAAAATCAGGCTGTGCAATGCAAATAAACATCACTCGAAATATGCATGAATCAGGATGAAAATGAGTGCAGAAAGGCTGCCCTCCAATCACAGTCCCCATCTTCCATCCCCGTGGCCACCTCTCACTTCCCAGTTTTCAGCATCTAGTCTTTTCTGGTGCCCAGATTCCCACCTGGACAGGAATGTAACATTTCAAGAATGACATTTTATTGCAGTCATCGACAGCGGGCTGCAGGCTGCCTGAATGTGCGTTATTCAAACAGGGCTGTTTCAGTGCCATCTTGCCAAAATTCTTTAACCTCTGAACCCTTTCCAAAGGGTTCTTAAAGTGGATTCACTCCATACTTACCGCTGACGAATGCTGTTTTTCAACTGAACTTCAACAGCACAGTCCTGATTACTTTGAATAATGTTTAAACAGATTGTTTTAAATACTGTATTCCTTTAATTATTTGTAGTGTGAGTGATGTATGGGAGTCTATTACTACCATTTGGCAGAGAAAAGTTTGTGTTTCAAAACCATGCAACATCTATTAAAAAAACTTGTTTTAGATCAAAACACGACCTCGCATTTGAGAAATGGGAGGGGGTCGCAAAGACTATTTGCAATAATATGAGTGCGCTGTTGTAATACCTAATAAACACGTCACTATCTCTGAATATTTGATGTAAACAGATTTAGAATTTGGGCCAGTGTGCCTGTGCAGTGGGCAAAGAGGGCATGAAACAGCTGAAACTGGATTATAAATTCAAAGCTGTCTTGAACAGGGGCGCCAAAATAATTTTGGTCCAGGACCCCCAAAGTCCTTAAGATGTCCCTGCAGAGCTCGCTGTTATTCAAGCTGTTTGCCGTTAGCACACCCCCTCCTCCGTGCCCACAGCCATGGAAAGCCCTAGCCCAGCTCCAGCTGACCTATGCATAATCGGACACTCAGCTCTGGCAGATACACAGCAAAATAGAGGCCAACAATTCCATACGGGGTGACTGTACTGGAGCTGCTACTAAATCCATCAAGCAGCAAATATCATCTGGAGCCAATGCAAGCTTTTAACTTTCCAATTTGACGTATGTCTGTGTGAAGCCTGACCATTCAGTTAATCGCATAATTCAGAGCCAGGCCTGTCTCAGACATCATATTGACTTTTTTTGAGGTCTCGCCTGAGACATACTATACAATGATGAGCCGTACCATAACATACAATGACAGGGCGCTCTATACCTTACAATGACAGCCAGTGACACACCATGCACTGACAGCCAGTACCATACCATAAAAAGACAGGCCATATCATACGATACAATGACAGACCATACTATAACATATTATACAACAGGCCATACCATGCCATACTAAATTCAACAGTGACAGGCCATACCATATTATACTAAACTCTACAATGACAGACCATCCCGTACCATACTAAACAATGACAGGCCATACCAAACATACTATACAGTGAGAGGCCATACTATACAATGACAGGCCATACCATACTAAACTCTACAATGACAAGCCATCCCATACCATACAATGACAGGACATACCACACCATACCATATTATACAATTGGAGGCCATACCATACTATAATATGCAATGACACTCCATACCATACTATACCATGACGGGCCATACTATATAATGACAGCCCATATCATACAAAAGCAGTCCATACCATATAATTGTGAGAAGTTGGCCTAGCATATGCTGGTCACTAGTTATAGTGGCCACCTTGCACCAGTCCAATTTGACTCTTATGGTAGATAGGTTTAAGACAACCTTTTAAAGAAAGCTATCCTAGTGGTAGCTGTGGAGAGCAGCCTTCAGGCTAAGTCTCAGAGGAATGTAAAGCAGCTTGTTTTACCTTATAATCTCTTGAATTACCAACTGAAAGGGCACCACACAGGTATATATATCAAATATATATGTATTTATTACTAGACACACTCTACTAATCTCTTTATGAGATTAGAAGCCAGATACACATTCAAATGTCAACGTTTCACAATAAATTAAGCACAAATATGGCTGGAGCCCTAGGGGCGTACCAGACCATATACTAAAATAATGGTATAAGAATGTCGACTTGCAAAATGACAAGGCCTAGGGCCTGGGGAATCGCTGGGGCTTCACTACTGCAGTGTTAGAAGGTAAGTAACTGGCCCACGGGAGACGCGTGCAGTGTGTGAACACAGCCGCGGGTTCCCTATTGATTACAATGGTGCAAGTCGCGGTTTGATTTTTAAAGTTTTAGGGTACTTCGAGGAAGTCTACAAGCAAGCCACTTACAAGGTAAGTACTTCGAGGGCCAACACACACTAGGGCACTGGAGTGCACAAGTTACCTCACCCAGGGAAGCCGGTGCATAGGTGTCTTTTGGTGTCGGGCCGCGTCGCTGTTTTCTATGGAAACGAAAGAAGACTTGCTGCTTGCATCAACTGAAGAAGTGTCCGGTGGAATCCAAGGGTGGATTCTAGATGCTGAAGACCTGAAAATTGAAGGGACAGTGTTCAAAGTCACTTGCCAGTGACCGGTGGCCAAGAAGATGGATGACCACAGATGTCGGGTGATTTCAGGTCGTCGATGGTGTTTTGACTCTTCGCCCACGATGTCCAGGAAGGATCGACGATGACCAGCAGCTGGATTCGGAGTGTCCCACGACGTCTGCAGCTGCGGTGTCGGCAACCGGATTGGAGCCAACAAGCCTTGGCAACCTCAAGTCTTGTGTAGACTGAAGAAAGTTGATGGTGCAGACCAGCAAGGTCTGAGGGTCTCACCCAGTGAGGGTAAGTGAGGGCAGGCCTGGAGCAACCAGGGGAGCCCTTTTAGTTGATAAGAAAGTCTTCGGGGGACCCACAAGCCAACAGGCAAGGGATCATGAAGATGCCTCTTCAGGAAATGCATCACAGGAGCCCACGGTCACTCGGGACGGGGTAGGCCTCTGATTTTCGCTGCAAAACCTGCTGGAGGATTGGGCCACAAATGGTCCAAAGCACAAGTTTGTACGATATCGTGAAGGGATTGCACTCGACAATAGTGCACGGTCCACGGGTATTGCTGTTCCTCATCACTCGTGGGGTCCACTTGCCACAGCTTTGCTGGGGACTCACAATGGCCGTCGAGAAGTCAGGAAATCTACTTCTGGGGCAGCAGGGACTTCGAACTCCGGCGGGAGCGGGAAAGTTTGCAACCGTTGATTAAGGGTTTTGGTGCCTACCAAGCAGGGGAGTCACTCCTTGACTCCAAGAGAGATTCTTCTGTCTTCCAAAGGTAGTGGAACGTCAAAGGGCCAGGATTCTTCTTTGTAGAGCGTCATCCAGGGTTATCTGATTTGCAATGGCAAAGTTTGCTATCTTATAGTGAAGATAGGGGAGGGACTAGCTCTATGACCACTCCTCTAGGAGGGTCAGGGTAGGGGGTGGTTACACCCACTTCCCTTTGTCCAGTTTTGCGCCAGAGCAGGGACAGGTAGCCCCTGAACCGGTTTGAGCTGGCATATGCACAGAGAAGCCTACTGCTCCCCCAGTGCAGGACTTCAAAGCACTCTAGGAGTGCACCCACCCAGCTCCAATACACTAAATCCTGTCTGGAAGTTGGTGACACCTCCCTGTGACAGGATGCCTTTTGTTGTGCTTCCTACACTGCGAGTTTCAGTCAGCAGCAGGAGGGCAGCCCAGTGTCTGTGCTGGTGGCATCCATTTTGTGATGCCAGGGCTCTATAGGATTTCTATTGTTTTACATGCCGTCCCCTCTAGAAGGGTGGGATCATGCTTCCATATCAAGGACTGATGTGGGGGTATGATTCCAAGTTGTTTGACACCAAACACATGTTTTGATGCAGTCATTCCAAAGTTAGCATTTTAATGCACTTAAGAGTATATGGTTTAACCGCATCCACAAACAGCCATAGAGAATAGACTCTGGAAGCTGCAGAGGGGCCCTGCTCACGCAGAGCTACCCCCTCACATTGTACACCACGCACCCTGCCCTTAAGATGGATAGGGCCTGCCATAGGGGTGGCTGATAGGTTTATATGTGTGTGTATGGTGAGATATAGGAACCTATATCTCTGTGAGGAGTGCTAACACTACCTCACACAGGCTGCAGTAGCTGGCCTGTGGTGTCAGATTGAGAATGCTTCCCAGGGGTGGCATAATACATGCTGCAGCCCCTGGTAGGCCTGTGAAGTGCCTATGCCCTAGGTACCTAAGGTACCATATACTAGGGGCTCATAAGGTACCACAGTATCCAATCACTAGTGCATCTAATATGCACACCAAGTCGTTTAGAGAGAACAGAGAGACTGGGGCCCTGATTAGCAGGGACCCAGCCAGACTATAGCCAGAAACCAGTGTATACATCAGAAAAAAGTGGGGGCAACATAAGTGCAGATCCTACTCTCCTACACAACCCCCCCCCCCCAAACGCAGGGAGATTAAACTAACC
The DNA here is from genome assembly GCF_964204655.1 of Triturus cristatus. Taxonomy (NCBI): domain Eukaryota; kingdom Metazoa; phylum Chordata; class Amphibia; order Caudata; family Salamandridae; genus Triturus; species Triturus cristatus. The sequence continues at coordinate 591,619,876 of NC_140581.1, read as the reverse complement.
TTGATTGACCAGCTGAGTCTTCATGTTCTAAGTGGAAATACCTTGAGAGTCCATCTGCACTGGCATGTTGGGTCCCAGGTCTATGTTCCACTGTATAGTCCATCCCCTGTAGGGAAGGGGACCACCTGGGCAGTTTAGGATTTTCACCTTTTATCTGTTTGAGCCATAGGAGGGGCTTGTGGTCAGTCTGAACAAAGAAGTGAGTGCCAAACAGGTATGGCCTCAACTTCTTCAGGGCCCACACCACATCAAAGGCCTCCCTCTCTATAGCTGACCAACGTTTCTCTCTAGGGGTCAGCCTTCTGCTTATGAAAGCTACTGGCTGGTCTTGACCTTCATCATTAAGTTGAGACAGTACAGCTCCCAAACCCAGCTCTGAAGCATCTGTTTGAACAATGAACTTCTTTTTGTAATCTGGACTCTGCAAGATGGGGGCAGTGCACATTGCCTGCTTGAGGTCATCAAATGCCTTTTGACAGCTAGCTGTCCACTGAACCGTTTTTGGCATTTTCTTGGAGGTCAGATCATTTAAGGGGGTCACTATAGATCCATATCCCTTAACAAACCTCCTATAGTACCCAGTCAGGCCTAAAAAGGCTCTAACCTGTGTCTGGGTTGTTGGAGCTACCCATTCCATTATGGTTTGGATTTTGCTCTGCAATGGTTGAACCTGGCCTCCACCTACAAGGTGGCCCAGGTACACAACCTGACTCTGCCTTATCTGGCACTTGGTGGCCTTGATAGTGAGGCCTGCTTTTTGCAGGGCCTCCAAAACATTCCTGAGGTGGCCCAGGTGATCCTGCCAGGTGGAACTAAAGACAGCAATATCATCCAGATAAGCTGAGCAATAGGTTTCCATACCAGTCAGAACTTTATTCACCAACCTCTGAAAAGTGGCAGGTGCATTCTTCAAGCCAAAGGGCATTACTACAAAGTGACAGTGCCCACCAGGGGTTGAAAATGCTGTTTTGGCCTTGGCATCATCAGCTAACTTGATTTGCCAGTAGCCAGCTGTTAGGTCAAATGTACTAAGATACTTGGCTGAGGCCAAAGTGTCTATACATTCATCTGCCCTGGGAATTGGATAGGCATCAGTCCTGGTGACTGCATTGAGGCCTCTGTAGTCAACACAAAACCACATTTCTTTCTTACCACCCTGGGTATGAGGTTTTGGCACAAGGACTACTGGGCTAGCCCAAGGCTCAATAACACCTAGTTCCAACATTTTCTGGACTTCAGTCCTGATACAATCCCTGACATGGTCAGGTTGCCTGTAGATTTTACTCTTTACAGGCAGACTGTCTCCAGTGTCCACCGCATGGGTGCACCAGGAAGTCTGACTTGGGGTCAGGCTAAACATATGTCTAAGCTGTTGCAGAACTTGTCTGCATTCAGTTTGCTGATGCTCAGTGAGGCTGCTTGCCAAAGCAACACCATCAACTGACCCATCATCAGGGTTCTGTGAGAGCAGGTCAGGGAGAGGGTCACTCTCCTCCTCCTGGTCCTCATCAGTTGCCATAAGCAAGCCAATGTCAGCCCTGTCCACATATGGCTTAAGTCTGTTGACATGGAGCACCCTAAGGGGGCCCCTGGGAGTTCCAAGATCCACCAAGTAGGTGACTTCTCCCTTTTTCTCAACAATTGTATGGGGGCCACTCCATTTGTCCTGGAGAGCTGCTAGGGCCACAGGCTCCAACACCCACACCTTCTGGCCTGGTTGATAAACAGTCAGGACAGCCTTTTGGTCATGCCAAGCTTTTTGTAATTCTTGGCTAGCCTCAAGGTTTTTAGTTGCCTTCTTCATGTACTCTGCCATCCGGGAGCGGAGACCAAGTACATAGTCCATCACATCCTGTTTTGGGAGTTTGAGAGGTAACTCCCATCCCTCCTTCACCAGACATAAGGATCCTCTAACAGGGTGCCCAAACAAAAGTTCAAAAGAGCTGTAGCCAACCCCCTTCTGTGGGACCTCCCTGTATGCAAACAGAAGGCAGGGCAGTAAAAGGTCCCATTTTCGCAGAAGCTTTTCTGGGAGGCCTTTAATCATTCCCTTTAGGGTTTTGTTGAATCTCTCAACTAACCCATTGCATTGTGGGTGATAGGGAGTAGTGAATTTGTAGTTGACACCACACTCCTTCCACATTGCTTTTAGATATCCTGACATAAAGTTGGTACCTCTGTCAGATATGACCTCCTTAGGGAAACCCACTCTGGAGAAAACTCCAATGAGGGCTCTTGCTACCACAGGGGCCGTGGTAGTCCTTAGGGGTATAGCTTCTGGATACCGGGTGGCATGATCCACTACCACCAGTATAAATCTGTGCCCAGATGCAGCTGGAGGGTCAAGGGGACGAACAATGTCAATCCCTACCCTTTCAAAGGGAACCCCCACCACAGGTAGTGGTATCAGGGGGGCCTTTGTTGTGCCACCTAACTTGCCACTGGCTTGGCAAGGGGCACAGGAGCGACAAAACTCCTTGGTGTCCTCAGACATGTGTGGCCAATGAAAATGTGGAACAAGCCTGTCCCAGGTCTTGTTTTGGCCCAAGTGTCCTGCCAATGGGATGTCATGTGCTAGGGTCAAGAGGAACCCCCCTAAACTTCTGAGGTATTACCAACCTCCTGGTGGCTCCAGGGGTAGGATCTCTAGCCTCAGAATATAGGAGCCCCTCATCCCAATAAACTTTATGGGACCCACTAGCACTCCCAGCAGCCTCAGCAGCAGCTTGCTGTCTGAGGGGTTCAAGAGAGGGGCAGCACTGTTGCGCCTTACTCAGATCTTGCCTGGAAGGCCCCCCTGCCCCCAAGAACTCAACCTGATCAGGCTCAAGTCCCTCTGGCAGCAGTTCCTTCTTCGGGATCTGCTTCTCCTCCCTCAGGAGGGGAATCTGAGATCTGAGACAGAGGGGAAGACACAGCCTTAACCCTACTGCTCCTCCTCTTGGGTAGCATCTGGTCCATAGTTTCAGGATCCAGAGCTGGTTCAGCTTTATGCATTTTGGCTTGTGACCTGGTCACAGCAAATACCTCTGCAGGTATGCCCAACATCTCAGCATGAGTCCATAATTCTACTTCAGACCAGGCTGAAGTCTCCAGATCATTGCCCAGCAAACATTCGACAGGGAGGTCTGCACTGACTACTACCTTTTTGAGGCCAGTTACCCCTCCCCAGGAGAAGTTCACAACTGCCAGGCTATGGTTGGTCCTGACATTGCTTGCATTGGTCACCTGGTACATTTCATCCAAGATGATCTGTGCAGGGTCCACTGGATCCTCTGCCACCATGGTGACACTAGCACCTGTGTCCCTGAATGTCAAAGCCTGTTTGCCATTTATGATAGGTTGCTGTTTGTACTTGCCCAGATTACTGGGGCTCACTAGGAAGGACATATCAAGGTCTCCCTCACAAACTAGCAATGCCTGTGTTGGTACTCTGACTAGGCCAGAGTCCACATCAGAACCCAGGGTCAACCCTACTACACCCTTATTCTGGTTACCACCTCCACCAATGACTGCACTAGGGGGAACAGCTGCCTTAGGGGCTGGAGTGGTGGTGGTTTGGTCTTTGTACTTGATACAATCAAAAGACCAGTGCCCTTTCTGTTTACAGAATTTGCACCAGGGCTTCTTTTGACCTTTTCCCTTTGTAGACTGTGAATCCCCACCAGATGCAGATTTTTGGGGCCCTTGTGAAGACTTCTGGTCTTTTGACTTATCCCCACCTTTATCTGAGCCTTTAGGATCTTGCTTCTTGGTGTCACCCCCTTGGTTCTGGGTTTTCTGCCTCACCCTGGTTCTGACCCATTTGTCTGCCTTCTTTCCCAATTCTTGGGGAGAGGTCAGATCAGAGTCCACCAGGTACTGATGCAACAACTGGTTTTGGCAATTATTAAGGATCTGTTCTCTCATGATAAGATTATACAATCCCTTAAAATCAGTAACTCTACTACCAACCAGCCAACCTTCTAGAGCCTTGGTTGCACAATCAACAAAGTCAGTCCAATCCTGAGTCTGTGCTTTCTGGGTATCTCTGAACTTCAACCTGTACTGTTCAGTGGTTAAGCCAAACCCATCTATTAATGCACTCTTCAGGGCTTCATAGTCATTAGCATCCTCTTCTCTAACAGTGAGGAGCTTGTCTCTACCTTTATCATAAAAGGGGAGCCACAAGATTGCTACCCACTGTTTCTGGGGGACCTGCTGAACTTTACAGGCCCTCTCCATAGCAGTTATCCATTTGTGGATATCATCCCCACTCTGGTAGGGAGGAACAACCTTGGACAGGTTCCTATGGTCTGGAATGTAATCTCTGCCTCTAGGGACACTGTTGCTGCCACCAGGGGTATCTAACCCCTCTTTTCTAGAAGCTCGCTGGAGCTCAAAGGCTTCTCTATCTAAGGCCAATTGCTTGGTTCTGAGGGCAAGCCTAGCTTCCTCATACTGGAGCACCTTGTACCTTCTTTCAGAGGAGGTCTTTCAATGTAAGTATGAGTTCCTCTGATGGACAGAGTCCATGTCAGAGTGATATGAGTGGTTAGATTCCCTTGAAGGGGATCTAGGCCTCTCTTCCACTCTGTCAACTCTCTTAGGGAGAATTCCTCTGTCCTGTTCAGACCTTTCTGGGTCTGGCCCTTCAATCACATACTCCAGGTCATCTTGATTTTCATCATCAGACCCAAAAACTATGGCTGACCCACCCCCTGATCCAGATCCACCAGTTTCTAGAGCCAGTCTAAGATCATCTGCTACAAGTAGATTTATCAGGTGTTGTGTGGAGGGACTCTGTCCTAACCCCAGGTGTCTTGCAACACACATGGCCTTCAAGTCAAAGAAGGTCATGTCCTTATACTGAGGTTGAGTGGACCCACTGGCTCCACCCCTTAAGGACATTCTACTATTATGCAGTGTTGCACTACCTACACTAGTTTGTGGCCTACTGATCCTAGCTTGAGCTGTAGCAAGGGTGTGCTCTCCCTTCACCAACAACTCTAAGTTCAGTAGAACTTATTGATACTAAGCTTGACTTTTATATGTACCTTGAGTACCTTTAGTGGTTTTCAGTTAGTAATTCAAATAGAGATTTTCTGGTAAAACAATGGCAAGCTGGAATCCCACACGCTGCCCACCAATGTGAGAAGTTGGCCTGGCATATGCTGGTCACTAGTTATAGTGGCCACCTTGCACCAGTCCAATTCGACTCTTATGGTAGATAGGTTTAAGACAACCTTTTAAAGAAAGCTATCCTAGTGGTAGCTGTGGAGAGCAGCCTTCAGGCTAAGTCTCAGAGGAATGTAAAGCAGCTTGTTTTACCTTATAATCTCTTGAATTACCAAATGAAAGGACACCACACAGGTATATATATCAAATATATATGTATTTATTACTAGACACACTCTACTAATCTCTTTATGAGATTAGAAGCCAGATACACATTCAAATGTCAACGTTTCACAATAAATTAAGCACAAATATGGCTGGAGCCCTAGGGGCGTACCAGACCATATACTAAAAAAATGGTATAAGAAAGTCGACTTGCAAAATGACAAGGTCTAGGGCCTGGGGAATCGCTGGGGCTTCACTACTGCAGTGTTAGCAGGTAAGTAACAGGCCCACGGGAGAAGCGTGCATTGTGTGAACACAGCCGCGGGTTCCCTATTGATTACAATGGTGCAAGTCACGGTTTGATTTCTAAAGTTTTAGGGTACTTCGAGGAAGTCTGCAAGCAAGCCACTTACAAGGTAAGTACTTAGAGGGCCAACACACACTAGGGCACCGGAGTGCACGAGTTACCTCACCCAGGGAAGCCGGGTGCATAGGTGTCTTTTGGTGTCGGGTCGTGTCGCTGTTTTCTATGGAAACCAAAGAAGACTTGCTGCTTGCGTTGACTGAAGAAGTGTCCGGTGGAATCCAAGGGTGGATTCAAGATGCTGAAGACCTGAAAATTGAAGGGACAGTGTTCAAAGTCACTTGCCAGTGACCGGTGGCCAAGAAGATGGATGACTACAGATGTCGGGTGATTTCAAGTCGTCGATGGTGTTTTGACTCTTCACCCACGAGGTCCAGGAAGGATTGACGATGACCAGCAGCTGGATTCGAAGTGTTGCATAATGTCTGCAGCTGACTGCGGTGTCGGCAACCAGATTGGAGCCAACAAGCCTTAGCAACTGCAAGTCTCATGTAGACTGAAGAAAGTCAATGGTGCAGACCAGCAAGGTTTGAGGGACTCACCCAGTGAGGGTAAGTGAGGGCAGGCCTGGAGCAATAAGGGGAGCCCTTTTAGTTGATAAGAAAGTCTTCGGGGGACCCACAAGCCAACGGGCAAGGGATCGTGAAGATGCCTCTTCAGGAAATGCTTCACAGGAGCCCACGGTCACTCGGGACGGGGTAGGCCTCTGATTTTCACTGCAAAACCTGCTGGAGGCTTGGGCCACAAATGGTCCAAAGCACAGGCTTGTAGAATATCGTGAAGGGATTGCACTTGACAATAGTGCATGGTCCCCGGGTATTGCTGTTCCTCGTCACTCGTGGGGTCCACTTGCCACAGCTTTGCTGGAGACTCGCAATGGCCGTCGAGAAGTCAGGAAATCTACTTCCAGAGCAGCAGGGACTTCGAACTCCAGCGGGAGCGGGAAAGTTTGCAACCGTTGATTGAGGGTTTTGGTGCCTGCCAAGCAGGGGAGTCACTCCTTGACTCCAAGAGAGATTCTTCTGTCTTCCAAAGGTAGTGGAACGCCAAAGGGCCAGGATTCTTCTTTGTAGAGCATCGTCCAGGGTTATCTGATTTGCAATGGCAAAGTTTGCTATCTTATAGTGAAGATAGGGGAGGGACTAGCTCTATGACCACTCCTCTAGGAGGGTCAGGGTAGGGGGTGGTTACACCCACTTCCCTTTGTCCAGTTTTGCGCCAGAGCAGGGACAGGTAGCCCCTGAACCGGTTTGAGCTGGCATATGCACAGAGGAGCCTACTGCTCCCCCAGTGCAGGACTTCAAAGCACTCTAGGAGTGCACCCACCCAGCTCCAATACACTAAATCCTGTCTGGAAGTTGGTGACACCTCCCTGTGACAGGATGCCTTTTGTTGTGCTTCCTACACTGCGAGTTTCAGTCAGCAGCAGGAGGAGGGCAGCCCAGTGTCTGTGCTGGTGGCATCCATTTTGTGATGCCAGGGCTCTATAGGATTTCTATCGTTTTACATGTCGTCCCCTCTAGAAGGATGGGATCATGCTCCCATATCAAGGACTGATGTGGGGGTATGATTCCAAGTTGTTTGACACCAAACACAACATGTTTTGATGCAGTCATTCCAAAGTTAGCATTTTAATGCACTTAAGAGTATATGGTTTAACCGCATCCACAAATAGCCATAGAGAATAGACTCTAGTAGCTGCAGAGGGGCCCTGCTCACGCAGAGGCACCTCCTCACATTGTAAACCACGCACCCTGCCCTTAGGATTGATAGGGCCTGCCATAGGGGTGGCTGATAGGTTTATATGTGTGTGTATGGTGAGATATAGGAACCTATATCTCTGTGAGGAGTGCTAACACTACCTCACACAGGCTGCAGTAGCAGGCCTGTGGTGTCAGATTGAGAATGCTTCCCAGGGGTGGCATAATACATGCTGCAGCCCCTGGTAGGCCTGTGAAGTGCCTATGCTCTAGGTACCTAAGGTACCATATACTAGGGGCTCATAAGGTACCACAGTATCTAATTACTAGTGCTTCTAATATGCACACCAAGTCGTTTAGAGAGAACAGAGAGACTGGGGCCCTGATTAGCAGGGACCCAGCCAGACTATAGCCAGTAACCAGTGTATACATCAGAAAAAAAGTGGGGGCAACATAAGTGCAGATCCTACTCTCCTACAATAATGATATATGATACCATAACAAACTATACTATAAAATGACATGCTATACCATACTATACTATACAATGACAGACCATATTGTACTAAACTGTTCAAGCACGTCATACCATACCATACTAAAATCTACACTGCATACCATAGCATATCATACTATACAATACAATGACAGACCATAACATACTCACTAAATTCTACAATGACAAGCCATACTATACTATACAATGACAGGCCATACAATACTGTATTATACAATGACATACCATACCATACTATACAATGACAGGTCATACCATATTATTCCTTACATTGACAGCCGTAACATACCATGCTGTAGGAAGCTGGCTTTTTAGGTGGTAGTGCCAATGTAAAGGCGCACTATGCAATAATAACAGATGACCTGGTTTACAGGGCTTTAATTAATAATCCCAAGTGCTCTATTTGTAGTAGTGTGGTAGCGTAGGTTTAACAGAGGGTAGTGTTAAGCATTTGTTGCACACACAAAGTCAATAAATGAAACTCACACACAAGAAGGAAATCCCTGACTAATTTAAAAAAAGAACACAGATTTTTATATAATTTTAGACACCAAGATCATTGGAATCAGGTAAGTACTTTTGGAGTTATAGATTTTTGTAGCTAAAGAAAGTACAGTTGAATAACGGTTTTGAAGTATGAGCCTTGAACACGGTTATGTTATCTTATGAGAGAAACATGCTCTGTACAGCTAAACTTGCAAATGTTTTTGGAGGATGTCTTCTAGAACTTAAGGTGCTTAGGGGCTGCTTACCCCTGGAGTGACTACACACCTTATATGACCACTTCATGTGAAGAGTGGGCATAATTTAGACCCGGAGTTCCTAGTTTCACTAAATCCAAGATGGTGAGAACCTTTCTCAACTGTCGACGTCAGGTGGCCCACCCTTAGGGGTGTGATAGCCTAAAAGTGTGACACGCCTTCTGACTCTAATATTCCCACCTGCTTTAGTGCCAGATGGGCCTCATAATAGGGGGTGGGGTCCCCAGGTCTGTGAGGAAGCCATTGTTGCATATGTAGGGAAACAAAGGCTTTGAAGCCTCTGTCTTTGATATGCTGATTTCACAATCCATTCTGATGGTGGAGGTGTGCTCACCTTCTGCTTGAGCAGGAACTGTTTCTGACCTCTGAGAGCGAGCGCTCACCCCTAAAGGGGGTCATAAACTTGTATGTGGTGGCAGACTAGGCGTTATCAGTCAGCCAGCACACCAGAGGACTAGTAGGTTTTCAGGGGGTATATATAAGGTGCATGTCAAAATAAATCTGATCCTGGCATTGCTATAGATTTGTTGAGATGAGGTGTTTGATACCAAACACCATTGGTTTCAGTGCAGCCGTCATGTAGCTGGGTAACTCGTAAAGACCAGTGCCCAGTACGTGTCTTAAGATGGTTGCCGGATCACTTGTAATATCTAGTAATGGAATTATCACAGGGGCCTATTTGCTCATGCAGATGTGCCCTCACATATAATATAATGTACCCTGCCTTACAGCTCCAAAGCCTGTTGTAGGGGTGCCTTACTTATAGTATATGCAGCGTACCTTGGCATAGCTCACAGGGAGTGTGCCATGTTGTGTTTTCAAAATGGCTTGCACCATATCAATCCGACTGTCGCCAATGAAAGTTTCAGCAGCTGGATAGAGGGTACCCTCGACCGGGTCCTTCCGAAAAAGCTGATTCAGATGAAATGAGGGCCCAATAAGACGGACTGGTATTCCCCCAAACTTCGGGAGTTAAAACAAAAGTGTAAAAAATTCGAAAGAGCATGGAGGAAAGATTTCTCCCCCAGCAAGAAATTGGATTATAGGGAGGCAGTTAAAACCTACAAGGCAGAAATTAAAAGGGCTCAGGCCTGAATTATGAGAAGAGGATTTCCCTGGCCTTCAACTCTCCACGGGAAACCTTTCGCATTGCGAAAAAACTACTTAAAGCCCTCCTCCCTCCAGACATTCCGGATGTGTCAGGCCGTCGATGCAATGAACATGCAGACTATTTTTATCATAAAATCGAATCCATATACTCCTCCTTCCCCTCGGTTGATAATTACCTTAACCTTCATCAGGAGGATATCGGTCTGCCAGATCGGGGACACTCCTTAGAGGTCTTCCCCCCTATTAACCAGGAATCATTCCAGGCTATTTTAACACTGGTTAAGAGCGGATCGCCATGTGATCCTGCTCTTCCTAATATTCTGGAGCAGGTAGCTAATATAGTTGCTCCAGGCATTATTGACATGATTAATGCCTTGCTCTCCAGGGGGATAGTCCCTCACCAGTGGAAAAGGGCTATAGTAAAAACAATCATGAAGAAACCTAATCTGGACCCGGACTCCTTGAGCAACTACCGTCCTATCTCGCTTCTTCCAGGGATTAGCAAGATCGCAGAGAAATATGTCAACCTCACACTCTCTACTTACCTGGAATCCCATAAACTCCTCCACTCCTCTCAAACTGGCTTTCGACCGTGCCAAGGTACAGAAACTGCGTTACTATCAGTAGTCGAGGAATCCAGAAAGATCCTTGATGCAGGAGGATCCTCTGCTGGGATCCTCCTAGATTTGAGCGCAGCTTTCGATACGGTTAACCACCAAATCTTGGTTCACCGACTTAGAGGTCTGGGGGTAACCGGTACAGCTCTGTTGTGGCGGCAGTCATTCTTGCAGGAAAAATCGTTCCAGGTATTTGAGGGTGAGGCTATCTCAAAAGTTCTGCCTCTTCATTGTGGAGTTCCTCAGGGATCGTCCCTGAGCCCCACTCTTTTTAATGCTTACATGGCTCCGCTGGCGGATATTGTGCTTCCCTTTGAGGTTCACATAGTTACCTATGCTGATGACACTCAGTTGGTTGTGGCACTGAATCATCCCGACCAGGTGTTCATGGGTTTTCGCCCTTGCCTCGAGGAAGTCGCAAAATGGATGAACCTGTTGCATTTGAAATTGAATGGCGACAAGACTGAGCTCATGGTTCTTGGAGATCACATTAACTTTAAAGCAAGTACTATGTGGCCAGTTTTTATGGGCCTGGCCAACTCCAAAGACAGATATAAAGAGTCTGGGAGTCTGGCTGGACCAGGACCTCAGTTTCAAAGTACAGACCAGGAAGGTTGCAGCCTCTTGTTACGGCATCCTGAGGATGCTCGGTAAAGTGCTCCTTCTTCTTCCCTTCCAGGCACTTGTCTGGTCCCGGATTGACAATGGAAACGCCTTATATTTAGGCGTGCCTAGCTCGGCAATTGCAAAACTTCAGACAGTGCAGAACTGTGCAGCAAAAATGCTCATGGGGATCCCATCTCGTCACTCTGCAAGGCCCCCCTTGCGGTCCCTCCATTGGCTTCCTATTCAGGAGAGAAACCGCTTCAAGGCCCTGTGCATTTGTCACAGTTCGCTTGGAGGGAATGGTCCTCCAATTAATCTCTCCTTGGTCCAGCCCTATCGGGCCAATAGGCAATTGCGTTCAGAAGACCTTTCCCTAGCAGTTGTTCCCAGGATCAAAAAAGCAAGAAGTGGCGGGCGGCTTTTTTCTTATAATGCCGCCAGATTGTGGAACTCGCTCCCTTTGCCCGTGCGGAAGGAACACAATCATTTGGCCTTCCGCAAACAGCTAAAGACGTGGCTTTTCCCCTAGGTGTTCCCTTCTGCCTCTATGAACTGCCTCAGCGCTGGGATGCCTTCAGTTAGCTACGCGCTTTAGAAGTGCTATTTCATTCATTCATTCATTTCACACATCCTGCAAAGGCAGTCTGCATACAGTTTTTGTGTGGGTCCCTTTGGTCGGCGTAATACTTGCTGCAGCTCATAGAGACCGTCTTTAGTATCCATTTCCTTGGTTTCATGGGTACCATTTACTAGGGACTTACAGGGGTGCTACATTTCCAATTGGGTTACAATCAGACATTTACCATGTTTTAATGGAAACAGCACTGGCAAAGGGGGTCTGGTTAGTAGGGACCCAGTGCACCTTTAGTCAAAAAGCATCAGTACTAGGGCAAAATGTGAGGGTCACCATGTAAAAAAGAGAACTTTCCTGCACATATTCATTCCATATATTGACAGCCCATAACATACTATACTATATAATGACAGGCCATACTAACCCACACTGGACTCTATAATGACAGGCCATACCATGACAGATCAGACCATACCATACAACACTATACAATGACAGGCCATATCATACTGTATCATACAGTGACAGGCCATACCATAGTATTCTATAAATTGACCAGCTTTACCAAACTATACAATGAAGTGTCTTGTATCCCATACTATACTACACAATGATATCCCCTTACTATACTATACAATAACAGGCCATACCATACTATTATACAATGACAGGATACACCATACCATACCATGACAGCCAGTACCCTACCATACAAAGATAGGTCATACTATACCAAACAATGACAGGCCATACAATACTGTACAATAATAGGGCATACCATAATATACCATACAACAACAGACCATACCTTACTTTACTATACAATGGCAAGCCATACCATATTATACAATGACGGGCCATACCATACCATTCCATTGCATACTATACAATGACAGGCAATACCATGCTATACAATGACAGGCCATACCATAACATGCCATACAATGACAGGGCATACCACACTATACAATCAATCAATCAATCAATAAATCAAACAGTATTTGTATAGCACTGCTAATCATCCGTAAGTGTATCCAAGAGCTTGGTTGCAGGGCTCAGTTGAAAAGTCAGGTCTTGAGTCTCTTCCTGAATTCCGCCAGCGATGGTGATGTTCGGAGGTGGAGGGGAAGGCCGCTGCAGGACTTGGTGGTGAGGTAGGAGAAGGAACAGCCTTTGCTGTGGTTTCGGCAGATGCGCAATGTGTCTGAATAGTGGATCCCTATGTATACCACAACCTATGTTCTCTCCCAAACATGGGAAAAGCCTGAAAGACATGCTGGTACACACACGCCCACACAGAACACAGGAAGTTCCAATAAACACCCAGAGTTCCTCAACGTCAATCATGGGCCACCTGTAGTGTCTGTAATCTGACGCAATGCACCAAAACTGTGGTTTTTAACAACAAAATGACATGGGAGTTGAGAAACCTAACCAACTGCAACACACACAGAGTAGTGTATTTGATAACATGCCCCTGTAATCTGCACTATGTGGGTATAACAACCTAGAAAGTAAAAACTAGAACTTGCAAGCATTGAAGCAATCTGCGGTGTGGTCATGCCACCACAAAAATGTCAGCCCACTACATAGAAAAGAAACCCACAGTACAAGACTACAAATGGGTAATCATTGAACACATAAGGGTCACAATGAACTCAGAGCCCAGTCTCCTGGAAAGGGAACAAAGATGGGTGTTTAAACTCAAAATACACACCCAGGGCCTGAATGAGAATATCCCATGAGGTCAATTCATCAAATAGACACTCTCTCACCTATTTCCAAAGAACACTCTCATGGACATAAAAGCTGAGAATATTATAATCATTTAATTTAAGTTTGGCAATAATAAATACCTAATCAACAGAATGAAACGTGAGGCCAAACTAGATCAACCAATAGCACCTCACCATGGGGCATCCCTGAAGCAATAAATGACCTTATCCCAGTCCCCACTTCTATATCATGTATATCTTTTGTATTTTTTCACAATTTTATGACCATTCTCAAACAACTAAATCCCCAATAACGGAATCTTCTGTTTTTCGTGTCCAAGTTTAAAATCAACACTGTTCCGAACTCACCTGTTTTTCTCTATTACAACTTAAACAACAATAGAGCAGGGGTTTTTCATCCCTTTGTGGGGACTCAATAGAATTGAGCCTGACGCACCAATGGCACCGAGTCTCCATCATTTTGGGTTGATGGTCTAGAGGCTAAACCCCCGCAGCATAAGGACGTTATGTCCCCATGCGCCAGAAAGCTACGTATTTTCTCGGCTGACACCACATTGTCAATATGCGGTACCCGCAGGTTTGTCACGAGTAGGTGAAGTGACAGAGGGTCTGCCTTGATGTGGTAAGTGCCTGGCCATGTAGTTTAATATCTGTGAGAAGCCCGAAAGCATCTTTTTCCTTTTTCACTGTTTCGTTTTTCATGTCCCCGCATTAAGCTTTCTTACCAGGACAAAAGTTATTTTAAAAAAAGCTTGATGACCCTGACTTTGGGTTTAGAAAAACTACTCAACTTTGTTTCCAGCAACCGCTTAATAAGACATTTTCCATATACCCCTTTTTCTTTACGGCTTTACTCCTTGGAGTGGTAGCCGCGCGGTATAAATTCACCTTTACATTACATTGTCTTGGTGCCTGCGTGAATTATGTCTTCCCCCCTCAACTTTTCCATCTGGTTGACCTAGCGCCAAGATACTCCTTGGAGTGGTAGCCGCGCGGTATAAATTCACCTTTACATTACATTACATTACATTACATTTTCTCCTTTGCCGCAATAGAGTATGACTACAGGCCACCCACTCCCCCCGGAGGCACCATGATGCATCAATGTAGCATCATCTGTATGGTACACTTATGTATGAATACTGCATGTCAAAAAGTTTTTAAACCTTCCTTGTGTAGCATTAATTTTAAATATTCATTGCATAGCACTATATAGTTTCACTGCACAAGTTTGCTAGAGTGATCACTTTTTCTCTCACCTAGCTGTGCTCACTTTGAAAATAAGAATTGGTTATTACCATAAGATTGAAATATGTATACGGCCATATGCTGGTACGCCTAACATTCAGCTTATATTTCCACAGACTATAAAAAAATGACGCCCAAAGGGTAGTAACTGCATATATTTTGTTCCTATTCCTCTGCATGCAAAGGGTATGCACCCAGTGTGGACGGACATGAGTGGTACCAGGGAACCAATCTATTTCCCACAGTCCTGAAGAAGAGCCAATTAGGGGCATGGCCCGAAACAAGTTGACCATTTAAGAGAGCAGATTCATTATCAATCTTGTATGCTAAAGAATCCCCCCTACCTGTTTTTAACCATATCGACTTGAGGTTGGAATAAAGTAAAGAACAACTACTAGCCAGGTAATTTTAGTAGAACACCATCAACCCTCACCCCCTTTTCCTTCAAGAACAACACCACTTTTAAATTGTATTTACCACATTAAGTGCTTCAGCTTAAGCCGTAGGTCGCAGCACGCCCTTTCCACAGTGGAACGGGATGGACTGATGATGAAGCATGATACCAAGGGTTAATCCCTGGTGGGGGAGGGTTTTATAAGAAAAGTCTTTGTTTTTCTTTCATGGAGAGTAGTTTGTACTATACTAAACTGAGTTTTAATTTATTTGAAATAATGTATATGTAGAGAAGGCCAAAAACAAGAGAAACCTCTTACTACCCCCTTTTTTTAATTTGTATTTAAGATAGCCCCCACTGCCAATTACAGCAGGAGTTGGGAGGGATTCCCAGTCAAATGAGCACCATCCCAATCCATCTTTCCAGCCCATCTCCATGTACTAACATAGCAGTAAATGTACCTACACAAAAATCTTCAACAGCACCAGAGGGAGTTTTGGGAAACCCTGATAAATTACAGATTTTGCTCACACAAGTCAAGTTACACTTCACATGCCAGCCAAGCGCCTTCCCTGAACCACAATCTAGAATTGTGTTCCTCATTTCTTATTTGTCAGGTAATCCCGCTACTTGGGCAGTTCAACAAGGCAGTACACTCCTGTATGACTGTGGACAATTTGTGGAAGAATTTGAGATGGTCTTTGACAGACGTACAGCCACTCTGTCAGCGTATCGAGAATTATTGGAATTAAAGTAGGGAAACAAGCATCTAATAACCTATCTATCTCATTTCAATAGTCTCGTAGTAGAAACCTCATAGCAGGAAGAAAAAAGGTCAGCCTTGTTTTATCTGGGGTTAAATGATGATTTAAAGGACGCTCTTGTACAATTAGACCCTCAACCCACCTTTCGCTCTAATCTGATTAATTTAACACTGCGTTTAGACCATAGATTAGCAGAGAGGAAAAGTTATACAAAGAGACCCGAACGATTGAGTTGGAGCCCAGAAAGACCCAGAACCCAAGCACCCCCTCTGAGACAATGACAGAACCCATGGAAATTAGAACGATCTGCCAACCTTTAACAAAGAACGAAAAAGAAACAAGTCGTCGTAATGGACAATACTTGTATTGTGGTTGTGAAGCCAATTTTGTTAAGGAATGTCCTATGACTCCAAAACGAAAGACTGTTAATGGCCCTTCCTCCAAGAAGAGTATCGTAAGTCTCTAAGTAGTGGCGGAAAACTTGAAAACCTAAGTTGCAAGGAAGGGTGCAATTGCAATCACTTCAGTAAATTCTTGTGCCACCAACCACATGGCACATTTTCGGCTAACCATTAAACTCTCCTCGCAAAAATAGAGGCATATGATCCAAGTCCTTGTAGATTCAGGAGCTACTGGAAACTTTGTGGACTTGGAGACCGCGCACGCTTTACACATACCTTGTGTGAAAACAGGGATCCTAGAGGTTATTCAACCAGTTGATGGCGGTGTGTTGTCTAGAGGTCATGAAAGCATGCAAACAATTAAGATTCACATATCTTATAAAAACCTGACTAAGAAAAAACATGAAGAACAAATCCAAATCGATATCATTCAGGCTCCTCAATATGATTTTATTCTAGGGATGCCTTGGTTGGTCCTACATAACCCGCTCATTGACTGGTGAGCACAAACGCTTCAGTTTCTTTCCCCGCATCATATGGCACACTGAGCCCATTAGAAGGCTGGAGAGATGGTGCTAGGTCCTCAGCTACAGGGCTACCGCAGAAGAAAAAGAAATAGACTTGCACCCTCGATATCATCAATTCACTGATGTGTTCAGTAAAAAAGTAGCCAATACCATGCCATCATACAGGCTTTATGGCTGCCAAATCGATTTATTGCCTGGCACTAGTGTACCAAGTTGTCAGATTTATGTGCTATCGAAAAAAGAGAATCAACACTTTCAACAATTTCAACACTTCAACCAAGTAATTAGCCAACGGCTTTATCCGCCTTTCATGGTCTCCTCTCTTCTTCATCCCAAAAGCTAATGGTGACATGAGGACATACATAGATTATATACCATTGAATAAAATTACAATCAAGAATAAGTACCCTTGCCTCTCATTCTGGTTTTGTTACACCAGGTTAATTCAGCTGTGATTTACACAAAGTTGGACTTGCAAGGGGCTTACCACTTGGTCCGCATGAGTGAAGGGGACGAGTTGAAGACAGCTTTTAAGACATGTTATGGCCTTCTTGAGTATCTGGTAATACCTTTTGGTCTCTGCAACGCTCCAGCAGCATCTCAGTTCTTTCTGAACAATGTTTTATGAGAGTATTTGGATCTGTTAGTCATTGTTTATATTGATGGCATCCTCATTTATTCCAAAACTGTAACCATCGACAAAGAACATGTGACGAAAGTGTTGAGAGCATAAAGAAAATATCAGCTGTATGGCAAATTGAGTAAATGCAAATTCAATGTGATGCAAGTAGAACTTTTAGGTGTGAATTTAGCGCCCACAGGCATGTAGATGGCATAAAGGAAAGTACAAGCAGTAGCAGAGTGGCCAACACCGAAATCTGTTCGAGAGATACAATGTTGCCTTGGCTTCTGAAAATTGTTACTACTGTTTCATCAATCACTTCCTGCAAACTGTGGCCCTCATTACCAAGTTTGTGTGAAAAAGGTTGCTTTTGAAGGGTACACAGAGGCAAACATCGCATTAATATGCTCAAAAAAGCTTTTACCTCAGCTCCAATTCTGGCACATCCAAACATGGAAAATAAGGGCCATTCTCTCTCAACGACACAGCGAAACAGGGCAACTTCATCCAGTGGCTTACATGTCATGAAAACTCAATGAAGCGGAACAAAATTACAACATTGCTTAGAAAGAATTGTTGCTCATTTGTGACACATTTAAAGAATGGCGGCACTATCTCTTGGGTGCTAAGCATACAGTGACTGGATATACAGATCACAAAAATCTAAGAAACATGGGTTCAGAGCCTGTACTAACCCCTAGACTATTAAGATGGCTGCTGTTTTTTGCCGAATTGGACTTCATCGTAACTTATATGCCAGGAATTGAAAATCAAAAGGCAGAAGCTTTGTCCAGGCAAGATTCTTTGGTTATGCATACAGCAGGATTGCCACAATCTATAACAGCTCCCTCTAAGATCCTCTGTCTCACTACATCATCTTAGGAGTTTTTAGATAACATCTGAGATCATTTCCATATAACTGATTGGCCAGAATGGCTTAACATATCGTAAAAAGGTGCATGGTTCAAGAGTAACTGTTGTATAGCTCCCTTGAAGATCCTCTGTCTCACTACAGCACAGGAGTTTTTAGATAACAGCTGAGATCATTTCCATATATCTGATTGGCCAGAATGACTTAACATATCGTAAAAAGGTGCATGGTACAAGGGTTACTATTGTATGAATCTTGAGTATTTTTACCTACTAAAGAACTAAGACAAACAGCTTTTCATTGGTTACACATCAATCCTCTTGCTGGGCAGCCTGGTCCCTAAAAGAATGTGAAATTGATGCATAGATATTGTTGGTGGCCTACTCTGAAACATGATGTAACACTTATGATCCACAAATGTGAAGTCTGTGCAAGATGCGAACCTGATCACAGTAAGCCAAATGGATTGTTGCTACCATTATCAACTCCAACCAATTCATGGGAACACATCACCATGGACTTTATTACTGGGCTTCCTAGAGTACGTCAACATACAGTTATTCTGGTGGTGGTGGACAGTTTAACAAAATATGCACATTTCATAGCTTGTAAGAAACTTCCAACATCAAGTCAATTGGCCTTACTTCTCCTCCAACATGTCGTCCAACTTCACGGTTTACCAAAAATTATCCTATCTGACCAGGTGCTCAGTTTTCTGCATAATTTTGGAAACGTGGTGTAAAGCTTTACACATTTTTTCCACATTTTCAACCAGCCACCATCCCCAGATGGACGGTCAAACTGAAAGACTGAACCAGACTTTAAAACAATATCTGCGATGTTATGCTAATGATGCCAATGATTCCTGAGTGGATCTTAATAGGTTGGCAGAATTAGCATACAACTCATATGATTCTTTGATAGATACCACTCCGTTTTTTGGTTTATATGGTTCTCTTCCCAATACCCTGCCCATGACACTGCCAGCCTCTATGCATAATACACCAGCAGTCAAAGACATACTAACTCACATACATCAGGTGCAAACACGTCTTCACGATCATCTTGAAACCGCAAAAAGTAAATACAAGACCCATTATGACAAACATCATAGCCGGGTCCAGTGTATCATCCTAAAGACAAAGTGTGGCTCTCCACTAGACATTTTACCACTAAACATTTTACATTCAAACATTAAAAAAAATCATCCCAAGTTCATAGGCCCCTATGAAGTATTCCATCAGGTGAATCCAGTTACATGCAAGTTAAATCTCCCTGCGCATACCCCCAGTGGTTTATACATCCCTCCTTAAGTTAGCTTCAGCTCGCTGTCCGGAATGCCCAGCTCCCATGTTGGTTCAGGGGGAGTGGGAATATGAGGGGGACTTTGCTATGGTATTTGGTGTCCTGGAAAGGCTATGGTCCTGAAAATGACTCTTGGGAACTAGCTAGGAACATACATGCTCCTCAATTGGTATGACGCTTCCACCGCCAGAATCCTCAAAACCTGCACTTGGGAAGGGGGAGTACTGTCAAATTTGTGGTGGTGCAGGTCTAGGGCCAGCCCCAGCCACCCTGTGACATCATTCTGCAGGTTCTTGCCGCCATGTGCCAAGATGCTGTTTGTGGGTGGTGTTCCTTGTGGGAAGGCTCATGAGACAGCTACTGCTGCACGTTGGTGGTCATGCTGCTCTTTCAGACTTATTTTGAGGCCTTGTGTTTTTACTGCATACTGTTGTCAGTATTGTATAATGATAACATGTTTTACGTAGCATTTCTTGTCCGCAAAGGCCTGGATAGTCACTCTGGACTGCATGTCCCAGAAGCACCAGTGGATGCCATCTTGGGTGTGGCAGCTCTCCCTAAAACCAACCACGCCATGAAAACCATGCTCACTATTCTTATGCCTCTTGATGGTGATGGTGTGGTTGCTCCGATCCTTCTGATTTTACCCAGCAGTGTTGTTGAGGCCTTTAGTGCAGCCATCCGTTCGCACTCCTGTGCAGAGGGTTATTTCCTGGATCCCTTCTGCCGCCAGCTTCCTCTGCTTTATCCTCGTGCATCAAGGTTTGGAGAAACCTTGAAGGTGTGCTAGTGCAGAGCAGGCCGTGCTCTGACCGGTAAGGTTATTTCAGAGTGCGCCCTTGATTCTTTCTTTGGCAGCATTTCGAGCAAAGTGCTCTCAGCTAAGGTTTCCGGTTACATTTGGTATTCGTTCACTTTGGTCATTGTGAGCGTCTGTCTGCAAGCGTTTCAAGTTGTGAGTCTGATATTGTTTGGATAAGGGCAGAATCAGTCTAACGAAGCACTTAGCTATCCACGGTGATATATAGCTATCCCATATATAGGTAGATCAGTCTAATGTTGAATATAATACTTTACATCTCCCCCCTGACATAACACCCTATGTTGTAATATTGAAGGATGTCCCAAAATTGGAACCTCATATAAGTTAAAATTGGTCAGATTTAAAAAATAAGGTTGCCCATTGGATGGTGGACCACATTTGTGATGCTAAGTTTTTATTCCAGGAAATTATTAGTCTGAAGGGTAATCTGGGTTGGCCATTCGCAGAAGACTGACCATGGTACCAGCGGTAGTAACATCTTTGCTTGTAACCTAAATTGAAGACATTACCACCAAGATCAAAATGAGGAGGGGATCAGGGGCGGCCTTAGGCATGTGCAAGCTGTGCACCTGCACAGGGCCACCAAACCCCAGGGGCCACCACGAGGAATTGGATACAATACATATTCGTGGCTGCCCCTGGCAGGGATTTGGCGCATGAACGACTGAGGCGTCCTAAATCCAATGTGATGCACGCTGAATGGTTGTTCTTATACTCTTTTCCTTTCTAACCCAGTCTCGTCTTTGTGTGGGGTCGGCCTTGTTTCGGGCTCTTCTGGTAGGTCTTGTGCTTGTTTAGAACTTTTTTTCCAGGAGAATCGAGCTTGTTTTAATAGTCCAGATCTGGCACCTCCGGAGGCTTGCATGCGCGCGCATGCGCAGTGCCCGCGAGTCCTGCAGCGAAGGGGTTACAGAAGCACCACGCATCACTGGCGGCAGGAGGGGTGGCAGCACCCGTGCCCGGGGGTGCAGCGAGCAGCACCGAGACCGGCCGAGGCCATGCACCGGCGCGCCTAGAGACCCTGGGCAAGAAAGGCCGCCTTGCAGAGGATAGCATGCCAGTGTGCAACCTTTGGTGCCAGCTGCGAGGTGAGCAGCCCGAGGGTCAGGGCATGGGGAGGGGGAGTGAGGAGGTCAGCGTGTGCCACTGCAGAGTGAACCCGAGGGAAGGTGAGCCATTGGACGAGGGTGTGGGGAGCCCTGGGGAGGAGGGCAGATCAGGCGTAGGAATGTATCCCAGCCCATGGGGGTGAGGAGCCGGGGGCATGGGGAAGGTTGGGTGAGGATGTTTTTGTAGATGGTGTGTGCTTTGGGTCTGGGTGGAGGTAAGCCATGTGAGGTGGCGAGCTGGAGGTATTCTGGTGGTCATGGGAAGGGAGGGCATGATGAATCGTGAGAGAGAGCCTCTCTCTCACGATTCATCTCTGAGAGGGCGCGGGTCAGAGAGGTGGTCACCGTGCGCCAGGGGTAGGGAGTGGTACAGATCGGCGCTGTATGTTGAGGGAAGAGTGAGTCAGGAGTGCAGGGGCGGTGTTTACTTGTGGCTGAGGGGAGGCATGTTGACTTTTGGAGGTGTAACTTGGGAGGCACGGTCGTATTGGGGGGAAGAGGAGAGCAGGGTACGAGGTGTTAGACGTAATGTTAAGGATTCATTAAAATGATTACAATTACTTATCACCAATCATGAAAACAGAGTATGAAGCTGATACTTGTGATCTAATGAGTGGATCTGCCTGCACAAATCTTTTAAAACATCGAGTGTTCGAATGTACTTGGCATTTGGTTATGTCTGTTTATATGGTGTTGAGGCAGACATAAAATGCAAGCACCTATGGATGGACGCCTGGAATAGGATGGCAGTGCCTACCCATGTTAACTCAATCTAATGCCCTTTTGCAGAGACCTTGGTAGGAGACTGGCTTCTTGATCATTTCTTTAATTACATTCCAGAGCTTGTCATGTGACTAGCAGAGAAAACTAGTTTAACTAGTCCTCAGTTTGCAATTGGTGAAGCAGCCTTCTCTGTCCATACTAGGGGCATAGTTACCATTGGTTCAGCAAGTACAGTGGTACTGAGACCCAAAACCCTCAGGGGCCCATTGAACCCTGATAATTGCTATATTTTACTTCCTGAGCAGCAGCCAAAGGGGCCATTTTCCTTGCTTATGCCACGGCCCATGGGGTCGTTGGTACGCTGTGCTAGTGATTCGTACGTCTGCTTGAAAGTTGTCTCCTGACTGGATGTTCCTTGCACATTAATTTTGCTTCAGTGAACCTCTAGTGCCTTTTCATAGTCTTAAGACTCACTGTAATTAATCCTTGTTTAATAGGTGCTCTGAAAGCGAGCAGAACTGGTTGCTGGAATATGGCACTATACAAGAAACCTTAATTAAATATATTGGGGCAGATTTATGAGCCCCTTGCGCCACTTTTGCGTCACTTTTAACATGGGAAAAGTGACGCAAAAGTGGCGCAAGGGGCTCATAAATCTGCCCCATTGTATTTTGTCTTTTGACAATGTGGTAAAGTGGACGAGTCTTTGGTTACCTGTAGGCTGTCTTCAGGATCAGTTAGTGACGTACTGAGACAGGTCTCTGTGTGCCATGATTTCAAGGTAGCTTACTCTCTTCCTGCTAAGGTCACTTCCCAAATAGATCATGAACTATTCTCCAGGCTCTACTGTTCTCAGTGGACTGAGAAAACAGACCTTGTATGCCAAGTCACATGATCTACCCTATAGTTTTATAACACTCTTCAAATAAACCTTCCATATGTGGCTAGTCCTCATAATGTGTCATACATGTAGTATGCCCGGACGCCCTCTTCCGGGGCCCCCTACCTGCGCTCCCTGCACAGGGCCACCATGAGCCTAGAGCCGCCCCTGAGGGGATTCTCGTAGTGCCACCAGGCTTCTTTTATTGACCCACGGCATACCTGGGAAACAAGATGGGCGACCCACCAGTTAATAGACTAGGTCTCTCTGCCTTTGGAAATTGGTTTACTTTGACCATTAGATATGCACCCCTTTCAAATCTTAGTGCGCAAGCCTGACTGCAAGATTCACAAAATTAACAGAAAATCAAAGAGACCTTGGGACTATTGGGTTAATACCTATAAATACAGATCAGGCCGACAGGCCAAATGAAAAAAACAATTATTTAGTGGTTAAGACTTGGATTATCACAATAATTAAAAACAAACTAGATAATAAGGAGTGGCAAAACCATATAAGCACAGCGCATTTATTGTGCTTGCAGGAAATATGGCAACCAAAAAAGATTTTGGTTGATGGTTTTGTGGCAATTACTACTCCTGCGATTCTATCAGTATATGGGAGAGCTAAGGGTGGTCTGGCAATCCTAATTTCAACTACAGTTCTGGTAAAACTAAAGAAAACATACCTAAAATCCATATATTTTCAACTGGATCTCTTCCAGATAGGCTTTAAACAGCTCTTTGTGCTGATACATTTTTATAATAACATATTTGGTAGTTGAAAGTACCAAATCGTGGAGGAACTAAATAGGGAATTGAAAGCCTTCACGAAGGACATTAGCGATGAGTGCATGCTCATATTGGCAGGTGATTTTAATCTGAGCATTTGCAAAAATTCCCTGACCAATGCATGTGAATACAATGATATTTTAGGGAATGCACAGAATCTTTTGACTCATTATAGATATGGAGATATCCTAAACAAAGTAATTCATAAACATAACAGAACTTTTAGAGCTACGAGGTGGAACTAAACACACCCCCTTGCATACCTTTTATGGGAACGGGTGTAATTTGTGTATTGGCCATATTTTGCTCTCTACACATGGCTGAGAAATGCTGAGCTCCTTTTCTGTAGTTCCCTGAAACCTTACTGACCCTTTTTCACTAACATTCATTTTAAAAGTAGAATTTAACCAAAATGAAGCACCTAGGTTGACTCCCCATATCAAGGTAGCAAGGAAGAATGGCATCAGCCTCAAACAGTCAGGTGTCAATGCCTCAGCTATTTTGGGCAGAGTCATTAATAATAACAAGAAGACTTCATGGTATGCATGGAACCAGAGGCAGCCCCAGAAAGTTTAGTGGACGCTTTTCAGAAAAATACTACAGCAATATCAGATAATCATAAAGTAAACTGTAAGAGCACTAAGAAAAAGCCCTTGGGCTGGTTTGACACCCAGACCCTAATTTGTATGTCAGTCGGAGTTGCCTCCGACAAACATCCCCTCAGTTTCAGAACCGACCAACCTCAGTTCGGTTGACTGAAACCGTGATTAGGATGCGACCGCACATGGTGCGGTCACAAACTTCCATTGCCCTATGAGAGCTTGTGTGTCGGTCGGGAACCGGCCGCAGCTCAGGCTCCCGTAGAGAAATGGGAGTCACTGTAAATCCGTGCACTATGTTGCAGGCACCTCATGGTGCCTGCCACACAGTGCAGGGATTTACAGGGTCACGGCCCCCAAACGGAGGCCGCGGAAGAAGGAGGGCCCTGCTAGAGGCCACCAAAGTTGCTTTAAAACAGGCTTTGCATGTCAGAAAGCCCGATGTGAAAATCCTGTCGGAAACCAACATCATAATCCCGACGGCGGAAACACCGTCCATAAGGGATTATGTTGCGGTTCCAACTGGCCGATGGGCTCCTTGAGCCCGTTGGAAGCCAGTCAGATTGACCAGCCAGTTTCAAATCCGACCGCCGTAATTGCAATATGGCAGTCGGATTTGAAACCTGTTGTCGGAAGGAGGCTTTCGGTCTGACATCCAAATTAGGGCCAGAGTGTTCACAGGCGAACCGAAACCTAAAAAAGGCTCTACAGATAGTCCCAAGGGATTGCAAGGAGGTTATAAAATTAAGACATCACTATAAGCAAGTGCAAGGCCACAGGAAGAAGCAGCTGCAGGAACAGACATGGGCAAAACTGGTCCAGGCAACAGGAGTGTAGAGATGAGACCCTTTTCTGGCAAACAATAAATTCCCCATTTCTTAAGGATGAAAACAATCCTCGGGTTGAGTCTACAGTCTCTCAATCCGATTGGCTTAGCCATTTTGGTAGTATTTTTAACACAGAAAATCAAAAAGAAGACATATCACAGGGAGAAAAAAAAGACCCAATTATTTAGCCCCCTAATTTTGGTCAGCTTAGAGGAAGTCCTTATTGCTATTGCAAAATCAGCAAATGGAAAAACCCCTGGCCCTGACAGGGTCTCAATAGATGTTTTTAAATCCAATATAAATCTTTGGGCCCCTATATTAACATATATGTTTAGTGCAGCTGCAAAAGGGGATATCCCGGCCACCTGGATAAAGAGTATAATTGTGCCCATTTTTTAAAAGGAGAATATAGGGGGGGCAAAGTGTTATCGTACAATATCCCTTCTGGATTCGTCAGCAAAAATCATGGAAAGAATAATCCTGGAGAGGTTGGAGGTGTGGGTACAGGGTAACCAGGTGCTAACAAATATCCAGAATGGACACATTTATCTCTGCTTCCCCGACCTGACCAGTGCCTTTGACATGGTAAAACATGCTAAATTACAGTAATCACTGACCGAGTTGGGTGCACTGACTGATATAATCTCACACTTATCCCAGCTTTATGCCTGACTAACAGCACGGCTAAGATATGGGACGGGTGGTGAATGTACCACAGGCTTTAAGGTCACCAGTAGCATTAGACAAGGCTGTGTCCTGCCCCACTCCTTTTTCGCTATACATCAATGGGGTGGGTAAAATGCTACAGAAGGTAGAAGCAAACTCTCCCAAAACCAGCTCCCAACCCACTCTAGTTCTATTATATGCAGACGATGGACTTCTGATTTCCAGAACCGCAAATGGGTTGCAATCACTGATTGAAAAGCTATAAATACTCTTTTATGTAGGCTCTTGGCCGTACCCTGTTCTGTAGCATCTTTTGGTAACTGGACATGCCCTATCGTGAAGCTACCATCTGCTGGAACATGCTTACCTGCTGACACAATATCTGGAACAAATTTACTAAGGATGTTATACACGATTGCCTCACGCTTGAACATTACAATAAGATTACGTGGTTAACAAATATTGATGGCCTATGAAAAGAGCTTCATGATGAAGTATCTGTAACTAATCCTGCCAACATTTCACGTCATAGTAAACATTAGATGAAATTTATGTTAATCAATAATAGAATGAGAGATAGAGACTACAGAGAATCCCAAAACCATACTGTGGCTAGATATATGCAAGGGCCAGTTACTCAGGGAGTGCAGTGGTACTTGATAATGGTCATGAATCCCCAACAGAGATTTTATTTAACGAGATTACAGTTGGCCATTCTCCATCGTCTTGTGGCATTCCCAAAGGGGGATTCTTGGTCACAAAATGTACCTAAATGCTTCTGTGATGGGACAGCCATCCAGTCAACTGTCCATCTTATGATGTTCTATGGTCTGTACCGGAGACATTAAAAAAAGCCTTTTTCGTCTTCCATTTTTATCTGAGAGATTTATGTTTTATCAGGATGCTTTTCATTTTGTATGTAACTTAGAGAATGAAGTGCTCTGCTATACTGGTTTTATCTTTATCATGCGTGTAATTAAGAGAAGAAATTCTTTGGCTCACTTGGATAATATCAGATATGAATATTAGTAAATATTTTTGATCTGAATTATGAGCTGGACATGAACTGTAATATTTGAAAAAAACGCGTCCTGTTTTAAATGTTTTTTTTATGTTTAATCAAAGCATTGTTGTATCTCTTAATGTTTTAAATGAGTAGCCCTGAGTTTGCATCATGTACTTTTTGCACAATCACTATTTGCACTCTTTATGTGATGAACATAATATTTTATTTCTTTTATGGATTACACAAATCCGAATAAAGAATATTTTGACTTTGACACTGAATATGTCAGAAGGGAAGTGAATTGCTATCTATCAGTGACATTGCAAGGAACGTATGAACCAGGCTACAAACAAGCCAGATTGTGTGTTGTTTCTTGTGTTATATTAACCTTTGCTTTTCAGATCTGCTTTCCCGCTGTCCCCTACCTACACCCTTCCCCTGACCTGGCCATTCCAATACTCAGCGCTATAACAGCTTTCTGAGTTGGAGCTGCCTGGAGGTGGGTCTTGTAGAGCGTTGTGCAGATCCTGAGGAAGCAGCTACTCTGACAGCTTTCACAGATTTCGACCATCAATATGGTCTGGAGGTAAAATGGGACAAGTCATATGTCTACTCCTTCCGAGGTGACGACGAGAGGCGCAGATCTAACCCGACCACCCATGGCACTGCAGTGGGAACCAAGGACTATTCAATATTTGGGGGCAGCCATTTACTGCACCGCAGACCTGCTGTACAAGGGTAATTTCGGGTAAGAGATGGCCGATCTCAGACGCTCAGTAGCCGTTTGGACCACACTACCACTATCAGTGGGTGGCTGTTTCTAAATTAGTAGAACTGCCTCGATTTCTCTATCTGTTAGTGGAATTACCATGGAAGTTCTATCGAGAACTGGAGGTATCCTACTGATGTTATACTGGGGTAGTTCGGGGTGCCGCATGGTGCTCCAGTACCTTTGTCTGTCAGTCACGGATCATGGCCCAGCTGTGCCCAACTCCAAACATCAAACTTTATTATTTGGTGGCACAGCTGGGCGGCTCGCTGGAGGTCTAGGCTCTGGGATGGAGGGGGCCCTCATGAGTTTGGCTTGTCTATTGATTAGCGTCTTGATGAAACCCTCGCCCACCTCCGTGGTACAGAATATGAATGTACTGATAAGAAAGGCATGCTTTGTTTGGACTAGAGCACTTCAGAGGAAGCGCACCCAATTTCCAAATAAATGTGAGCTCGAGTTGTTGGCTGCCCGACTTTGGGAGTGACTGGGGCGATGGTAAGGGCTCCACAGGTGGACGGTGGCAGTGATTACTATGCTGGGTGATCTATTTGTGGGGGTGAGGAGAGCCCCTTCCTGGAGTTCCAAGAGGTACATGACCTCCCAGCGGTGCATTTTTTGCTCCATGGGACTCTTGTACTTGGAATACGGAACTGGTGGGGCCACAGAGTTGAGGAACCACCAGAGCATGAATGTCTGCATCACCTCTTACTCATCACAGGCCAGAGGAGGGCAGTCACATTGCTTTACAGAGCTCTGTTAAATAGGGTGCAGTAGGACCTGGCGAGTCTCCGTCTGCTCTGGGAGGAGGACTTGGGGATGCTTCCCAGGGTGCCTAGAAATGCTTACTTCAAGTTTATTCAGATATATTATCTACACAAGTCCTACTTCACCCCCCAGGTGCCATGGTCCCGATGCAGCATTGAGCTGTCCTAGATACTGTGCAGATGATGCGGATTTCTTCCACATGGTGTGGTCCTCCCTGATGCTGCTCCCCTACCAGACCACAGCCCTTCAGATGGTTTGCAAGCTACTGATTGAGTCCTGGAGCTCAACTCACAAGTGTGTCTGCTGGCCCTGAATGAGAGTGGTGCAGCTCGGAAGTTGGCGGGCAGATTTACAGACCTGCCATTGGTTCTCGCCCGCAGGCAATTGCCTATGATTTGGCTCGCAGCCCATGTGTGTATAACTCGGGATTGGAACTGGTAAAATGGACAGAGTGTGAGAGGGAGGCAATTTGAAGGGAAGAGGCAAGGGGAGCTTGGAAGGTGCTGATCTTGCTCGCTTGGGATTCTGTACGGTTAGCCTGCCCCAGGTTGGAACCTGATGGGCAAATTCAGGAGGATAAGCCCATATCGGGAGTTCACTCCACAGCTGCTGCGATGCAGGGAACAGTCTCAACTCTGGGGGAGCCTCTTCAAGTGATTTTGAGTGCGAGGTTGTGACTGCCCTGAGCTTTCCGGTGGGTATGATTGCGAAGTTGGGTGAGTGTGGTCCCAGGCTGTTCGGAAGGAACAAGGATCTCATGCACAACCTCCATGCACATGATTGACCTGGTGGGGCCACTCATCCAGATCCCCCTTTGTAATTTTGTATTATTTATTTACTGGACACATTATACTGGTCACATCACTGCAATGTGATTTGTTATCGTTTAGCATGCTGCGTGCCTGCAACCTTCCACTGTGTTCTGTTTTGTTTGATCAAAATGCAAATAAAAGCTATTTACAAAAAAAACTTGAAGTTTCAACATGCTCCATATCTTTGCTGTAATAATATGAAAATACCTGTCTCTAATTCTGGCTTTTCTTAACAAAGGGGACAGACATGAGCAGGGAATCACATGATTTTAAAGTGTAAGAAGGAAAGGTCAAATGATGGAGACCCCAATAAGAGTCCCTTTACGGTAGTGCTTTATGGCAGAAAGTACTTCATATAATTTGTTTTTGGACAGAAACCAAATGCAGTTTGACTGGATGTTCTGAGATGTGATTTCTATTTTTTGTGCATATTAGGTGGCCAGGCAGCACAGGATAAGTCTACTCCTCCCGCAAAGACTAGAGTTGCCTTCGTGGGGTCAGTGACATGGTCAGACCACACCTAGACTCCCATCTGGACATTAGCAAATGCATTTTCTGCAGGTTGGCTATAGGCATTTTGCTTATTTTTTCAGCTAGGGTCTCCAGTTTAGTGCCCAAATGACTTACAGGCATGACACCAGGCCTTCTTGGAATCCAAGTTCTTCCCCTATGGACCCACCCTTTGGCTGTGAAGACTCCTTGGGCCACCCTACTGAGCAGAGTTGTAGGGGCCTGAAATAGACTCTTTGTGTTTAGGATTACCCTCTTTCCCTTGAGGTGGATTTTTGGGCTCTTTAGTGTGGTCTCACCACCAGTGGTAGTTTTGGTCACCCTTGTCTTGACCCAGTGGTCTGCCTTCTTCCCCAATTCTTCAGGAGAAAGTGGACCTAAGTTTCTCTGTTGACAATTACTTAAAAAGTGCTCCTTCATTATAACATTTTACAGCCCTTTAACCATCTAACCAACCTTCTAGTGTTTTCCATGAAAAGTGTATCCAGGTCTTTAGCCTCCCTGAATCTGATCCTATTCTGCACAGTACTAAATCCAAAACCCTCAATCAGGGTGCCCTTCATGTGGTTGTGGGATGTAGCATCTTTCTCATTGAGTGTCAGGGGTCTATCCCTGCATTCCCTTAGTACATTTCCCACATTATAGCATTCCACAGCTTCCTGTGGACCTGTCTGCCAAGACTAGTCCTCTCAAATTCAATAAACCATTTAGTGATATAATTCCCCTCAAAGAATGTAGGGACAATCCCTTTTGGGATTTTAGAGTCAAAAGATTCTACTTGCTCCCTATTTATTATTGTTCTGCCACCAGAGATGGGTCCTAGGCCCATTTCAGCTCTTTCTTGTTCTATGGCCAAAAGTTTGGCTTCTAGGGCTAGCCTCCAGGCCAGTTTCTGGAGATCTGCATCTCTAGTATCTACCTCATATGGGACACTACTAGGGTCACTCCTACCAGCAGTGTTGCTATCTGATGGGGTAGTGATGGAGTCAGTGTCTTCCTCCTCCACTACCAGGAAAGTATCATACTCTTCCCCACTGGGGGAGGTTTGACTTGCCAGGGCCTTGTCATTTTCTACCAGCAACTGCTGGATATGGGTGTTAGTGGGTTTAGCACCCATGGCAACTTTCCATGCTTTGCACCATTCTTGAGTTGTGGCACTCTCAGATGTGAATAGGGGCCCAGGTTGTGCACCTTGGAAGTCCCTGCATTATCAGCAAGGCTCCCTATTTTCCGATTTTCCTGATTTTTACAGATAAATACAGACAGAAAACCATTTACTGTATTTATTTTTAAATGTGGATAAAACAGAAATTGGTTGTTTTTGAGTGATTCTAAATGCTGTCAACCATGACTGCAAGTCCGATAGCTGTGCGGCTTAAACAGCAAAAGGGATTGAAAAAAAAGGAATTTAACTAAGAAGCCTAAAAATGGCATGTTTTCTCATAAGTTCATATTTTATCATCTGAGTGTATTTGAATCATTGAAACCTGGCAGGCGTTCAGGCATGAGTGTACATTAACTGGTTAAATAAATTTAGAAATATATACATTTCAGCTTCATTTTTTCACAAAACCTACAGTAAATATGGGTAAATACAGATACAATGAGCACGGAAATGACAATAAAATAAATACCACAAAACCGGGAGCCCTAATTATCAGTCATGGTTTTTAAAGTTATTGGGGTCTTATTATAGACTTACAAAAAATGGTAAGGACCACTAAGACCTAACTACTTTACAGATTTTCAATTTCTAAACAGTGGGGCACTTAACCAAGTTCCTAACACTAGTTTAAATAAATTTGGAAAAAATTAAAAATTAAAAAAATATTTTAACTAACGACAAAATTGGATTTCCTCTTGTGAAATCCCTTATTGATCTAGTGGTACAACAAATGTTGAGTCTTGTACCCCAACACTGCAATAGGAAGCTGGCTCTCTATGTGGTATACCACAAGGTGGCTATATTGTGCACAGAGACCAGTGATTTCCCGGAAGTTACAGGGCTCAATGGAAACCCATAGTGCTCTATTTGTGGTAGTGTGGATGAGCATCCTTAAGCCTAACACAGAGGAGTGTAGGGCATTTGTTGTGCACACAATGACCAATAAATGATACACGACTCAAAAAGAAGATCCACACCAATTGTTTTAAAAAATAAGCTTCTTTCAAGATTTATTTTAAGACCAAGATCTTCACAAATAGGTAAATAATTTATAATTAAAAATACTTTTCAGTTTCAAAAGTGGACACAGTGCAATTTTCAGTCTTTAATGTTAACCTATAGGAGGAAAACAATAATACAGTATTGCAGGTAAGTACACAACTTACAATTCCAGTCTTCAGGTTTCTGGGTCAGCAGAGGGCAAGGTTCAGGTAAGCACAAACTCTGCACTACCAGCAGTACATGGGCGGCAGGGTGCAGAAAGAGCAGTTAACAAAAGAGGTAAGTTTTTAGATGACAAGAGGCTTGCCGAACTCAAGGGGAAGGTTCTTCCACAGTGAGGGTCCAATAAAAATGGACCAAATTGTATTTATGACATGTATCCACTTTGTACCCAACAACAAATGAGCCTATTATTATACCATTGGTAGCACAGAAACATTATCGAGATGCATATTGAGAATGCTCTGCATATACAAGAAGCACTATAAATACACTTGTAAATACTAGTAATACCACACAAAAACAGAACTATGTCTTTGACCTACGATCTTTGAAGTAATACAAATAAACATACACCTGGTGTAAGCATACCTGCTCGAGATGGGCAGCAAATCGGAGAGTTGGTGTAGGCATTTAGAAAAGTGGCACCGTGCCTTTTCATGAAGTTGACAAAAGGAAGCTCTACTGTGTGGTTTCCTGCAAAAACTGTCAACCTTCCATCCTGCAACAAAAACAGAAAATATTACTAAAAGAATGTGAAAAGGACTCTGGACAATTTACAAATTGGCAGCCACAAGTCCAGAGGTATTTGAAAGTATAGGTAAAGAGGAAGTAGTTCTCTGCTTCGAACATAAATGGCAACATTAGGTAAACCCTGCTATTTCACTCTGAGCTCTTAATTGCATTGTTCCTAACATTGATGGTCTTCAGTCTCATAAAGCAAGATGCCACTCCTGACACTGCATCAAGCACCTGCTGGGATGGAAGCAGTGACTGTAGTTAGTACTGTTGGTGGGGAATCCCTGAGCCTCCCTCACCGCCTCCACTCCCCTCTCCCCAAGCCTAAAACAGATTTTTGTTTTTACATTTTACAGCACGTCCACTGTGGATCCACAAATCCATTTCATTTTTTTAAGTACATGCTCCCACACTTTTATTAAAAAAAAAAAAAACCTAGGGTGAGCCAGGGCCCGGTGGGGGCGTGGGGGGTTGCTTGGTATTTTATAGAGGAGGGGCACGTGAGGCCTAAATAAAACTAAAAAAGTGTCACTGCTAAATCAAATACATCATTACATTTGTTTAAAAGATAGCAAAATATTTTACCATCATAACCAGTATATATGTCAGGCACAATAGGGTTCACTTGTGATTGGGGTATTTGTCAAAATAAGGATCGTATTTTAGAATATATCATATTATTCTAAAACGAATAACAAATATCCCTATGGCTTTCAAATACTGGACAACTAGACTGAAAACACAAGAAAACATGAACGCTGGCTGCAACAGTATCCTAATTATAGAGTGAATCAATATTTTCTATTCAATACACTTATTTAAAGCTGAATTTTTTGAGTTATAGTTTTTTGCATAACACAAATCCAGAAGATGTTGGAATACTTTCTACTATATACTATTTGGAATGTTGATATCCATTTGTGCACTTTGGGCCCGATTTAGATCTTGGCGGACGGGTTACTCCATCACAACAGTGAAGGATATCCTGTCCGCAGAAATATAAATCCCATAGGATATAATGGGATTTATATTGCGGCGGATGGAATATCCCTCATCGTTGTGGCCCTTTGTCTGTGCTCATTCTGCCCTTATGCCAGAAAACTACCTATACTCCTATGAGTTCCCCTTCATGCTAAAAGGAGAACACACAAGCCAGATGGCTAGAATGTTTCCCTATGTAAATATAAGAAAAAGCAATCTAGATGCATTACTGCTTCATTCTTTTCCACATACGTGAATCTCAGCACAAGCCCCCAGACACAAAAAACACATCTCCGTTTCTGTATAGTCCTATCACATATGATTCCAAGTCAAAACCATAACGTGTGATAAGCATACACCATGCAGGTTACAGGGGTTATACTATAGATGTACAATGTTCTTATAATGTTTCATCATGCAGGGCTTGTGCTTACAGAACTACATCAGCTCTCTAGGCAAATCAGTATCCTCCTACATACTACATGGCCACATCTCCATTAAATAGAACAAATGACTCCAGACAGGTTTTTGCCTCTTCACGCTTTGCCAATTTGATAAACTTTTGCCCTTGAGCAACCACATAAAAGTTCTCAATGGAATATTCCTTACCACGTGAAGTTACAATTTATATAGACGAGTTGTGATGCGAAAACATGATAGGTAATAGAATTATACAGCCTAATGGAATTATAAAGTAGTTGCATTTAATTTCTTTATGTGTGAGAATGATCTGCATGTATACTTTACCTATTTAAATACATACATTAACTGTGTCTTTAAGGCTTCTTGCTTTAATTTTCCGTCATGTTTGCTAAAATTGTACATAGGACACAGGTATTTTATCCTGAATCCATGGGTCGCACTCAGATTGCTACACAATACAATACCTGACTCCCATATTCTTGTTTTAAACAGGAATATATTGGTTACAGAGCATATAGGTTGTACCCAAGTCTAAAGCTGAAAAGCATGTACTCATAAGCACTGACACATAGCATGTAACAACTACAAACAACTGTGCTGGCTTCTGGGGCAGCAGTGGGACCACTTGTATCTGTTTTGTAGGTTCTGCTCCTTTTTCCTAAAATGCCCCACAATAATTAGAGTGATAAAATACTCTATTATTCAAAATAAAGTTAGTGCAAGTGATTTTTAACATATAGGCTGTGTTCCCCACCACTGAGGTAGAGATCCCCCAATGGTAATGTATCTAGAAAATTCAAAAGGTTTATTAAATGTAAAAAATAGTATCAATATTTTTATGTTAAATATGAATGTAGACTACTTTTATATATTTATTTTAAAGAAGAACAAAATAAAAATCGTTACAGCAGTAGTAACTTACTTTTGAATTAAATATTTCATCAATTTAAAATATTTTAAATTTCAATTATTCTTTTTAAGATTTAATAAACTAAAATCCAATGGGACGGTAGGAGCAAGGAGGGGTTAAGAAGTCCTTTAATGAGGGACATGCATCTACCCCAAAAGAGTAAGCCCATTGCTATTCACCTTCTATACTTTCTACAGCCAAAAAGGACCAAAAGCAGTTGTACGTCCAGCACTTCCCATAACCTCTCACAAGCACTGCAACAACCTCCTATTGGAAATAATGGGGGTAAGGTCTTAAAACCCCATAGGTACTAATAGTAAAATAAAATAAATAATTGTAATTGTTTAAATCTATAATTGCATCTTATTTCATGTTGAAAAAATGTTAAGAACAATTAAATTACCAATATTTCAATAAATCCCTTTTAATAATTCTAAATACGTAATAATATCTTTTTTTACAGTAGGTGGGAATGTTTTCATTAAACTTCAAAAAAAGAATGTTATTTTAAATTTAATATATCCAAGAATATATATATATTTTTTAAGTTAACAGTGCTGAAACAATTTATATTATTTATTATATTTTTCTACGGATATATACCATTAATAAATATCTAACTTAAAATATTTTATTAAATTTTTTTAAAGTGTAATGAACTTTTAAATGTAACAAACAAGGGACAGATAGAATCTGTGCCATCTAATAGCTAAAGAAGTAAAAGATTGCTTACTTATTGGCGGGTAGAGGACTTCTATTTCTGATTGCATTTGAACACTATTGTATGATAAACTTTCCATCATAAAAAGAGCAGTTTCCAGATCTTTGTTCCAGAGTGCGTTAGAGTTGTCCCTAGACATTGAGGTACAATGATTGAAGCAGGTTACCAAGAATGACAGCATGTCTTATGGGAGGATTGCTTTTCTTCAATTATTCATAAAGAATGCAAGTCAATGAACCTGATTTCTATATAAAATGATGATCCTAGAGACCATTGGTACGGAAAACAGACCTTCAGAAAAGAACAACCAAATCTCTGAACAGCACAGCATTTAATAATGGAGCTGGTCGCCTGGAATCAAACCAGGTGTTATTATACAACAGATTGGGTTAATTCATTTTAAGTAAAACATGGTTTGAAAAAGGCAGTGGCAACATTTAAATGTGTGTGTGTGTGTGCTTGCTAACCATATTTAAATATAACACCTGGATTTCTGATCTTAAGAAGCATTTCAGTGTATTGAAGAAGATTTTCTCAGGCAGGGACGGGATGCACAGCATTTGGAATGTATCTGTGGCATGATCAGATGTGTTCTTCATATAGATAGGCTTGGCATCTAGAACACGATCATGAATGTATGTGAATCCACAAATACTGCATGTGCTGTATGCCATGTTACAAGTGTGTTATATCCCATGGCACTTGTAATAAGGCAAACAGGATATCGGTCATGTTTGTGATGGAGTAACTGTCTGACAAACTCTAAATCAGGTTGTAAGTAATGCCTGAACTCTTAAGAGTGAGCTGATTATGTCTACATGGTGGGATGCACTGTAAAACATTTTTACCAAATTTCAGCCTCCTAAATGTCACCACCTCACTTCATGCATAAAAAACCTTCCCCACTATTAACTTCACGCATAGGCTTGCAAGAGATGGTTTAACTGTACTGAAACTTCAAAGCTGGTCACATGATGGCAGTCAGGGTAACATATTTGATGCTAAAGTTTTACAGTTTAGTACTGTATCCTAGCATGATGCCCTGGCACAAGAATGACATACATACACTCTCCCATTTTGCTAATAAATGGTAACCCCTGTTAATAACTACCTTTAAAAAAAGGTCGATATGTGCATATTCAAATGTTTTCATCCAGACACATTCTCACCATTATTTTTTCTCTCCCATAATTTTTAACATTAGTTCTAGTAGTATTTGCATAGTGTGGCTAATTACCCCAGGGGTATCCGGGTGCTGTGCTGCAGGTATCAGTCGAAGAGCCAGGTTTTGAGTCCCTTCCTGAAGTGGTTCAACAAGGGTGCAGTGCGGAGGTGGATGGGGAGGGTGTTCCAGGGTTTGGCAGCAAAGTGGCTGAAGGAGCATCCTCCAGAGCGCTGTGGCAGATACATGGTGTCTGAGCGAGGGCGAGGTGTGCGGAGTGAAGGTTTCTGGTTGGTTGGTGGAAGATCAGGCAGTGGTTCATTTAGGCTGGTCCTTGGTTGTGGAGGGCTTTGTAGGCATAGGTCAGAAGCTTGAAATTTCATCTCTTCTGGACGGGGAGCCACTGGAGATCTTTTAGGTGCTGGGTAATGTGTGTCCACTTGGGCAGGTTGTAGATCAGTCTAGCTGCTGCATTCTGGATTATCTGGAGTCTTTACATGAGTTTGGTGGTGTTGTTGGCTTAGAGTGCTTTGCAGTAGTCAAGTTGGCTGGTGATGAGAGCCTGCAACACAGTTTTCCTTGCGCTGATGTGGACAATCTGAAGATTTTCCAGAGCAAGTGGATCGTGTGGAAGGAGGCTGAGGAGACGGCGTTGACCTGTTGTTTCATGGAGAGTTTACTGTCCAGGATGATGCAGAGGTTGCAACATGGTCTTTCAGCTTGGGGATAGGTCTGACCTCCACTCGCCACCAGGAGTTGTTCCAAAGGGCGGTGTGTCTGCCGAAGATCAGAACTTCCATTTTGTCCATGTTGAGTTTCAGGCAGTTGTCGTTCATCCATGTCTCGACGTTCATCATCCATGGTTTGGAAGTTGGTCTTGGTTGATGTGGGGTCTGCTCAGAGTGAGAGGACGAGCTGAGTGTCATTGGCTTAGGAAATTATGTTGATGTTGTGCGATCTGACAATGTCTGTGAGTGGTGTCATGTAGATGTTTAAGAGAGTTGGGCTGAGGGATGAGCCTTTGGGCACTCTGTAGATGGTTTGCTTGGGTTGAGAGGTGAAGGGAGAAAGACAGACTCTCTGGGTGCGTTCTGTGAGGAAGGATGCCATCCGGCTGAGCGCATCGTCTGTAGTTCCAATCTGGCATAGTCGATCGATGAGCATTTGGTGGGAGACAGCGTTGAAGGCTGTGGAGATGTCAAGGAGGATAAGGGCGGCTGATTCTCCTCTGTCAAGTAGGGCTCGGATGTCTGTTGCAGCGATCAAGGCTGTCTAGGTGCTGTGTTTGATACTGAAGCCTGATTGGAATCGGTCCAACAGTTTGGATCTTTCCAGATGATCTGTGTGTTGGAATTTGATGGCCTTCGTCAGGATTTTGGTGGGTAATGGGAGGAGGGTGATGGGATGGTAGTTCTGTAGCTTGCTGGGGTCTGCCAAAGGTTTCTTGAGGAGGGGGGGGTAAAACGTCAATGTGTTTCCATGCATCAGGAAGTGTGGCTGTAGGGGTTGAGGGGATGGGTGATCTTGTTGCTTCCGAGGTTGAAGAGTCGATGGAGGCATGAGTTGGAGGGTGAGTTCATTAGTTGCCTGATGCGGTTCCTTAGTTTATGTGTTCTTCATTAATGTTTTCATGGTGCTTATTTCAAATATGGAGTTAAATGTTTGTTTTCACCAAATGATTATTGACTTAAGTTCTTAGCGTGATATTATGATGGGATTCACCAAATTATTACATTTTCTACTTCAGAGTTCTTGGATTTCAATATAGTACATCTGGTGACTAATTTTTATTAGGCGGAGTGTTAAGCTGTGGGGAGAGAGGACACAGTCTTAATGTGAGCTACGCCTGAGCTCCTACAAGATCCAAACAATTTGACCCTTAATAGGAAAACTGGTTTCTTTGAGCAATCAATAATGGTAGATGGAATCAAGCAGCAAATATTTCCTCAGACAAATGTAAGTGGTACACGTGCAACTACTAAATAAAACAGTAGAGTTAAACAATGAAGAAATTAAAAGGTCCTTATCATGCTACTTACAAAGATATGGATTCAATAAGTAAACTTCCACAAAAATGAAGGAAAACTAAAGTACAGTACAAACGATATAACAAAAAACGTCAAGCTTATTAGTGAAAAGAAATCATTTTTGAGCAGAACGATGATTTTGCACTATTAAGTTTTGTTGAGTTTCGGTTGTCGAGTCTTAAAGAATTTTTCTACTGTATACTGGTACGTAATACCTTGTCCCCTTCAGGGACATGTTTGCTTCTGAAGCGTCACGAGTCTCCTATATGGCCGCATGAAAAGGCTGGCAAATAAGCACGCAAAACACACATGTCCCTGAAGGGGACAAGGAATTACGGACCAGTATACAGTGGAAAAATTCTTTAAGACTCGACAACCGAAACTGAACAAAACTTAATAGTGCCGATCGAACTGGGCCATCGTTTTTCGGACATTGTTCGAAATAGTGTGAACACAAATTACTTGCCCTGAAGAAGACCGCAAGGGTGAAATGCGTTGGCTGCTGTTTATTTAAGTGTGAATAAAGAATCTACAGAATCAACTATCTGAAGGACTGACCTTTTCTGTCATCACTGCCCTCCATTATTTGTGGGATTTGAACCTAATGAACTTTTTCTCAATAACGATGCCTCTCTCATCTTGTGTGTTTTCTTGTCTCTGTATTTCCCTGCTGGAGCACCTGCTTCCCTTTGCCCACATGGTCTTCTGCACTCCCAGTCACAGGATGGAAATACCATAAGGGAAATCAAAAGAAATGTTCAGTCTTTTTCGTCCAGGCTGCCATCTGTGCACTCTGCACCTTAAGCACTCTCCAGGCACAGGAGGGAAGTTCAAAGGAAGGTAGGCTGCACTGGGAGCTCCAAGACTGCGGTTTCCAGTGGGTCCAGGAAAAGACTAACATTCACTAGTCACTGCAGCATGCCTCTGTCAGGCAGACAGTAATTCTTCAGGGCAGCGAGCAGGCAGTCTTCTCTTCAACTATTCTAAGCTGTTCTGTCCTGGGAGTGGATTAAGCAAAAACATTTGTTAAGGGCTGGATGCCTTTGTCATTCCTAAGAGACCATCCTTGGTTCCCTGAGGTAGGGACGGCCCCCTTCTGTAAGCCACTGTGACTGTAAACAAATATAAATTTTCATCAAGCCAGGACGGGTAAAAGCTGAAGCAGAAAAACACCAATTAATAAATGATGAATATGAAATCATAAACTGTAGTCAATCCCCAAAAGAAAACAATATTAACTGGAGGAACCAGACAAGGCAGAACTAGGGGCACAGGAAACAAACAGCCAGGTAGAACTGTGAAAAGCAGGATAAAAGAGCAGGGACAAAAATGCAGACAAAAGGTCTGGCAAATCGGCCAGCATGGATACACAAAAGCGTTGAGATGCACAGCCATTCAAGCTTTACATATTTCCCATAGCATCACCTGACAGGAGCTTCCTGTTTGGACCAATATTAGGAGACAGAATAATTGAGGCACCCTTCTAGTTTGGCATCTGTGTGGAATGTTTCTTCAAGGTGCCACGCTGAAGACCTGGTAGGTGAGCACCTGTTCCACTTTTGTTACCGAGCCATGGCACACATCCGTCAAGAACGTGTAACATGTGTCCTGACACCATTCTGCTGCCTGGATGGTGGGTGTCTGCTAAATGGATAAAACATCCAGGTCTGTGGATGGAGGACTGGATGTGGCTGGGGCTGTGTGCTCTGCAACCAGCAGGTATGACCATTTTAAAAGCTGAAACCGGCCACAATTGAAGATGTCCTCTGAACACATTTCTAAGTTTCTCCATATTTTACCCTGAAATAGTGTTGAGTCCAGCGCATTCACTCCTACAAGTCTTCAAAGACCTTGTCTTGTGCTAAGTTCTTAGGTGTTCTCTATACCTTATTGGCTGAAAGAGACCAGTGTTTACATAAAGGAGTTGGTGCCCTTAGTGAGTCATTTTCAGAAGAGATGGACAAAGGACTCGTCTGTAGAAGATTTATTCTCTACAGATATTACTAAGATTATCCAACATCTGACACACCATACTGGGTAAGTATATTAGTCTTTTAAATGTGATTGTGCTTTTCAACCAACTGCTACCCAACAGCTGCACGGTAGATGGCAGACATATGTGATAAGTATATGATGTAACAGCCTTGCCAAGTATCACACATCAGGGGTTACTCTAATGCATTTTGGAGCTTGTGTTCACATCACCGCTCTAAAATGCATTAGTCACACAATACACCTCCGACAACCTCATGTGTGTGACTCTGCAAGTGTGTGAAAATACAATTAATAATAAAAAAGGTTAACTGAGGTTATATTAAAGAAATGTGGAGATTCCTGGGAGATTATCTGTGGTTAGGGATTTAATCATATTGATTCATGTGTGTCAGGTCTTTTATGAAAAAATTTAGGAGGGACCCTCATACACCAACCTGGGTGTCTTGCTTTATCGTGGGGTTGTCTCATCCACCGACAGTGAGTTAGGTGGGTGGATGGACTCATTGATGTGATCAAGAGCACTTTGGTGGTCGTGGTTGGCTCACTTCTTGATGAGGTCAGGGATCTGAGCAATATTAAAAATACCTTCTAGTAAAACCCATCCTCTGTATATCATTTGGGGATTTTTTTACAGTGGGATATTAAAAACGAAGGGCCCTATTCACAAGGGGAAGCTTAGACCTGAAGTCTAAGTTTAAATCTGAAGTCTAATGGCCCAATTCACAAAGGTAAACTTAGACCTAAGCTTACCTTTGTGAATTGGGCCCTTAGACTTCAGGTCTAAGCTTAGACTTCAGATCTAAGATTACCTTTGTGAATCGGGCCCGGTGCATTTGGGGCTGAAGGGGTTATAACAGCTTTCTTGTCCATTTAATCAACATGTTTCAGCCGTTCTAATGGCCCCCTGTGGTGTTTGCAGCCTTTCTCAAGACTGAGATCCCTAAGGCCTTTCATTCACATTCATATCCGTACATACATGCTGTACCCTTGAGGAAGTACAACTGTTGTGGGCATTGTTGTACCTGTAAAATAAAAACGACAAACCACCCTAACCTCTGCCTGGGATCAGTGGCGTAACGAAAGTTGAGGGGGCCCCTCCTGCAATGTACACAGAGTTGCCCCCGCTCTGAAATTAATCCAGAGCTCTCATGCCTGAGTACAGTGCTGAGGGAGCTCCCTGCAGCTCAGGCCCCCCTGCAACATGGGGGCTGCAGGGACCTGTGTTACGCCCCTGCCAGGGCTACTCAGTAGACCTTGGAGCTTGTTGAATAGAAATGTCCTATGCATTTTAATGGATATGCATCCCTGCCCCTAGTGCCCCAACTGTACTGATTTCTGGATCCTAAATGCTGGTTTTTGTTGTCATAGGCAAACACGTATCATGTATGCGACCATAACATAGGCCTGTCACATGGATTGCAGTCTTGTTGGACCAGGTGAATGGCTACTGCCTTTTCCAGGAGTTAAGCAACACAAGCATTCTGTGTAGTAATATGCAGCAGTGAACAGGTCCTTTTTGACCTGTCACTGGAGTGAGGTCTACAGACTCACTCATTTAAAGTTACTCTGCTTCCTCTGCTGTGTGCTTAGCTCACCCATGGCCTACATCGATTGGTGTGTAGCGATGCACAGTACATGGGTAGAGTACATGTGCTTTGTGTATTTGTGCCTGCGAATGGTACAATACATGAAGGATGAAGCACTGTGCAGTATGTGTTTGTTGTGTACATGTGCTGGTTGTATGTGTGCCTCCGAATGGTACAATACAAAGATCATGCAGTACCGTGCAGTGTGTGCATGTTATATGCATGTGCTGGGTGTATGTGGGATGTAGTGCTGTGGAGTGTGTGTATGCTATGTGCGTGTGCTGGATGTATATGTTCCTGTAAATTATACCAACACATGGAAGACTCTGGATTCCATTCTAGAAGACCCGGGGCTGCATGGTGAAGCATGAGGAGAGGAGGTAGAGGAATCCCTACCAGACAGATTTGTGTATTGCTGCATTTCTGCAAGCTGGGTCAGACACATGAGAATGGAGAGCCAGGCTCCCCCCAGTATACATCGACGGGAGCCGTTTGACTCGGAGAGATATCCCAAGAAAGGGGCATGGGTACATTTCAGGAAGGAGATAATGCTGATAAAAGAATCATAAAGAGTAGGAATGAGGCCCAGGGCTAACCATTTTATACACATAAAACGGTGGCTGACATCCAGGTGGGAACTCTAGTCACTCCTATGGCCTGTGTTGTGGGGCTTTGTAGTCGCTCCTTCTGTGACAGAACTGCTTTCAAAAGGAAGAGACGGC
Organism: Triturus cristatus; assembly: GCF_964204655.1. NCBI lineage: Eukaryota > Metazoa > Chordata > Amphibia > Caudata > Salamandridae > Triturus > Triturus cristatus. Next base: position 591,576,722 of record NC_140581.1, on the reverse strand, counting down.
AGAGGAGTGGGCACTTCAAAAGAAAGCAGACCTCCAACATAAATTTCAAAAGACTCAGATTTCAAATCACATTTGGTGTCTGGGAATGGACTATAAGAAGGGGAGATTGAGACCCCAAAAATTGTCAACTTTCAAGCAGCCAGTTGAGCTGAGTGAGTTGGAGAAGCTCTGCAAGATTTCTGCATGTGGCCAGAACTAGGGGCCAAGACCTGCTAGTCCCCCAGCTGGGTGAGGGGACATCGCCTAGTTAATCCAAAACCACCTGCCCTGGGGCTGTAGCACCCTGTGAGGAAGAGGAGAGTGTTGGAGTGTGTGAGGTCCAGTGGGGAATCCTGTCGAGTAGAGTCCCTTAGTGCGGTGTGAGAAGATGTCTGCTGCACCAATCCAGTTGATGCCCATGTGCAGAACAAAGTATGCCGGACAAAGGTCGACATAAAGTAAGCCTTGATTGTAGCTGTGCTGAACGAGTCATCACTCTTATGCAGTGAGGAACCGGTGACCCCAAGTTCCATGAGGGGCCACCATGAAAAGATTGCCATCCTGAATGCGCTGTGGTCACCTGCAACCTTGAATGTCTGAAGGGGCCACCGTGAAGCAAATGGTGTGCCAAACGAATCGAAACCCATGTGCAGTGGATAGAAGGTGACCCCACAGTGGGCCACCAGGACCAAGCCATAAGTATGACCTGGTCAGGATCGTCATCGGAGGAGAGAGGCCACTTTGGGGACCCCTGCGGACCTGCACCATGATGGAGGATCAGGAACATCACACTACCTCACCCCCCACTTACCGTGGGCGAATCAAAGAACTTACCCAACTTGGAGGAGTGATGAAAAACCTCTGGTCGCTGCTACTACATGACCGTGTGTGAGGATCTCGAGGACTGTTGAGCACAGCCTTCCTGGGCTGCGTGCAGTGAACTCACATGAACCAGCTGATACTGATTCAGTGCCAGTGGAGTGGGCACACTCAGGAACTTCAGTCACTCCAATCCAGCAGGTGTGGGTAAGAATGATTTCAGGCCAGTCAGCCCCGGGGGAACTTGCCTGCTAGAAAGCGCTTCAGCGCTGGAACACTTTTGACTAAGTCAGAGTGGAACTCTTGCGACTCTGACTACTAGTGGGGCATACACTGTATGTTGCCTATAGTGAATGGAGAATAACCGCTATAGCTAGAGTGAGGAGGGAGGGAGACACAGGAAACTGCCTAAGAAACACTAGAGCCCTGACCTCATGGTGGACTGTGGAAGTTGTTTGTGAATATCGCCTTTCCCATTGTGTTGACAGTGTTAAAAATAAATACTTATTTTTTTCATTAAAGTAAGAATCTGACTGGACAAACAATTATTGCAGATGCTGCATGCATTTTGAGTTGGGAGCCTGTGCTCAACCCCTGTATCTACCTTGTCCCTCCCCCCCCACCCCATGAGGGAGCCTTGGATTGCTCGAAGTAATAACATAAAACGTGATTTATTTAGGACATTGAAAAGTAAACGTGAAGAGTTGATGTGGAAAGCAAATGTAAATACCAGAAAACACTAACATGTAGAAATTTGTGTTGTCCAACTGACAATCATTTATAAGTACATGTGCTTGTTAATCATGTCATCTTATATGTATGTAGGAATATTAACTGAACGTGCCTTATTTGCTATGCAATTTCATTAAGTTAATACGCCATTTCTCTTATGTTAGTTGAATCTTGTAGGACGGAATTGCATTTCCCTGGAAGTTCTCGCTTTAGAACTTCATGTATGCTGTGGATTTCGTTCTTTCTCACATTTGTGTTGCAGGTGGAATTGGTGCCTTTGTGAGTGGAGTAATGTCTTTGTTTTAGTACTCAGGCAAGGAGAGAAGAGGATACATTGTGATCTAAGGCCGATAAGGAGAACTGTTGTATTTTCACACCAGAGAAGGCCTGGCAATCAAGGTCACAATGTTGCTATTCAGGAACACCGCCGTCCTGTGGAAAAGTACCTATGAGAACGTGGTCAGAGCGGATGGCCTGACCCGCAAAGATTCTTGGGAAGATACCTGTAATATTGGGATGTTGCAAGTAGGGAAAGCAGCCCACTTCTTCTCTGCCTTTGGAGAGGGAGAATCTCAGAACGAGCTCTGTCTCGATAGCTGTATGCTATTCGACTCATTGAAAGTGGAGAGACTTCTGAGGAAGACTCCACATGCTGACACATTTCTATCTCTTTCCCTGAAGGGTGCTTAAGTATGGATGCCACGTTAGCATTAGTGTAGGGATGGATTGATGCTTTCTATTCATCAACCCTTGATGCAGGGAAATTTGGACTCATGCTTTTTGATCCTCTGCATTCTATTTCTTGAGTTATTTGTTTTGTGCATGTTGCACCGACTAAACTTTATTTATAAATTTGGCTTTAAGTTGATTCCAATGTATTTCTATATTCTCATTTTGAGGTGTCCCTATGTCCAATAATTTTTGGCTTTGTAATAAATTAACTAACCTTTCATAGTGGTCTGTGGTTTCTATGTGTCCAGAGAAATTCCTATTGAATTGATTGACTTGTTAATGTTTTTCGTCCCTCTATGCTTACATGCTGCAAAAAAGAACAATCGAATTATGACTCTAGAACAGATCTAGAACTTATGTGCCCGGCCCTTTCAGTTGGTAGCAGTATAGGATGGTTCACATATGAAGCGAGGGGAGACTCTAGAATTATTCTAGAAAAGGAGACCTAGAACCCCAGAGCCCCAAAGTAGAGTCCAATGACTGAGAACAGGGCGACGGAATTCAGTGGAAACTGACAGAGTTTGATGGTGCAGCAAGATTAGCGGCAAACGGAGGAGTGAGTATCAATAGGGATGAGTGATGTGTTAGATTATGGGAATGAATTGATTGTGTGATGTCTGGCAGAGTTGGTGTGAGAGTTGAGTGCATGTGGTTTCGGGACGGACGGGGTCCAAGGATTAAGATTTGAGTTTCAGGTCCCGAAGTGGCCTATTTTCCCAGGATATATATTAAGTGGTGTACAAGACACCGAGCTATTGTGATTGTCTGACCGAAGAATTGAGGAGTTGTAGTGAGATGTCATCGACAGTTCCACGTAAGATAGGGAGCTTTCTGTGGATGGGACGCATGGGAATTGTGTACAGGGATGAACTATATTAATTCAGGTGACCAGCGCAGGTCGAGAGTTGCCACATGTGAATGTTCATGGATGTCTGAATTCTATCGATCCTTTTAGATGCCAGACAATTATGGAGTATAAGACGATTGCGTGAGTGAGTGTGTAAGGAGAAATTGTGAAAGAAAGTGAGCCTCTGCAAGGAGTAAAGGTGACGAAAGAGTGGGCCGCGCTGCGATAGGTTGGTCGGTGTAACGCAACGCTGAGATTTGTCAGTAGTCATCAGGAAGTTGTGGTAGGGAAAAATATTGTTTGTCGTAAAAATCAGATAACCTGTAATTGAATCATGCGATGTTTTAGGGTGCTGTGGGATCTTTTGGGTGATCGGGGAGTTGTTACTTGAGTGGGCAAAGAAGCTCCACCTGAGGATACTCCAGGACACTATATGGTGACAGAAGTAGGACTCCATAGTATAATTTTAGCTTCAGAATTGGCACAAGATCACTGAGAAAGAGGGGGAATTGTAATTTTCAAGTTTTGGTTCATTGCGGTTGGATGTGTTGCACTAGTTGAGAGGAGTGATGTTTGCGCTACAACCTTTTCCTAGACCAACACAGTTTAAGGCGTTGGACACATAGATACGGGCAGCACATAAAAAGAACAGGTAAAAGATATCAAGGGAAGATGAGGAAAGCTTTGAGGCCATTCCAGGAAGCGCTATGTTACATACAGTTTAAGAGATAGATAGTGGATACCACTGAAGGAGGAAGAAGGTAGTACCTAATGCTGGTAGGAGAGGGAGGTTATCAGAATCCGAGTGGAAGGAAAAATGGAAACGATTGGAGTTATGTTATGTTATGTTATACTCCATTTATATCGCTCACAGCTACATGGAAGTGTCCCGGCGCGAAGCCAAATGGTGGAGACAGAGAGGAGCTGACCCGGCTGGAAGATTACTTGAATAACAAAGTTTTTAGAAGTTTTTAAACAGCCTGAGGTCGCCGATGTTCCGATGCTCGAAGGGCAGGGCATTCCTAGCCTTGGCCGCTCTGACAGAGAGGGAGCTGCCTCACATTCTAGCCAGGCGGTACCTGGGTACAACAGTGAGGCATTGACCTGTGGAGTGTAAATGTCTGGGCGGCACATAGAACGTAAAGCTTCTCCTAAGATACTGAGTCCCCGCCATGTAGAGAGCAATGTGGCCAAGCGTGAGAGCCTTAAACAAAACGCGTTGGTCAGCTGGGAGCCAGTGCAAATCCCGTTGAGTCTTCCTAGTGCTAGACCCGTCAGGATTACCCAGTAAAGCTCTAGCCGTTGTGTTCTGGACAATCTGCAGCTCTTTTAGCTGATATCCCGGAAGACCAATTTACAAAGCATTGGTGTAGTCCAGACGTGAAAGGATGAGAGCACGGGTCACCATTTCTTTCGCCACTTTGGGCAATAGGGTCAGAAACTTCTTTAGGCGTTTCAGTGTGCTGAAGCACACACTGGCTAATTTATTGATCTGAGGCAGAAATCTTAGTTCCTCACTGAACCATACTCCCAAATTTTTTGCCGGGCTCCCTATTGATTTAGGCATGGGGTAACCCACCGGCCAAATGTCCTCTCTGAAATGCGGGGGGAAGGATCCATAAAGGAGCACCTCAGATTTCTCCTCATTGCATTTCAGTTGGGCCTGCGCTAACCATTTAAAAACTTCTGCAAGACAGTTTTTAGCAGTGATCGGGGTGGAGGGCACCAGAAGTCTCAACAAACTCAGAGAGCTGCTTGTGAGTGGCCTTCTCACACACCTTTGCCACAGCCAGGAGAAGTGAGATTGGGCGATAACTAGCCAGGGTAGCGGGGTTTAATGAAGGTTTTTTTAGCAGGGGGAGGAGTTTTGGCTGTTTCCACTCAGGTGGGACCATAGCGGTCAGGAGGGACAGATTGACAATTGTGTTAACTTCAGGGTTAACTACCTCCGCCACTGCCGCCAGTAACCTGGCTCGGCAGGGATCCGTAGGAGAGCCTGATTTAAGTATTGCCAGAGAATCTGACAGCGAGATGGGAGTAAGCGCAGTCAAACAGGAGCGGACTGGATCAAAGTCTACGACTGTCTGATGCAAATAGATCGCCTGCATTTGAATAGCAGTCCCAAAGCTATCCTATATGGCTTGAATTTTATCAATAAAAACAACGAAAGCTGCTTGCACCAGTCGTTAGAGACAGGCGTAGCCATCTGTTCATCACATGGATTCAGGAAGCTTTGGACGATTGCAAAGATTTCCTTTGAATTATTTTTTGATTGAGTAATGCGCTCCTCATAAAAGTGGCCTTAGGCCAGCTTGACCGTGGTGTAATATTTGTTATGAGCCTTCCTGAGAGCTATTTTGGCTAGCAGACAGTAGGCCTGTCTCCAACAGCGCTCAAGCTTTTTGCAGGATATTTTTAGTTCTTTTAATTCATTCGAAAACCAGGGTTGGGACGGAGATTTTCTCGCTCTTTTATGACCCAGAAGTGTGGAAAAATGCTCCACTGCTCTAGACAGCCAATTATTAAATCCGCCAACAGCTTCCGACAGGCCCCCAGAGATACCCGGGCAGGTATCTGTCAGGACTCTGCCCAGGGCAGCAGGCTCAATACGAGGAGGAGGTCTAACCTTTGAAGTCCTCGTAGATGAATAGGATGGCTTAATGGAGTGATACTGACAACAGCTTGTTGGATAGGTTGTTATCGAAGCGTCCTCCACCTTACAATCCACACTCAGAGGAGGGAAGGCGAGAGTTGGCGAATACAGGGAACACTGAGAGTGTGTCAGCATATCAGAAAGGTCCTAATACGGGAGTTGTGGAGAGGATATCTGCAGGAATATGGGGGACAGGAGTGTCTGCCTTAGGAGGTATGGAACAAAACAGAGTCAATGCTGCTTCACGGTTACCGGAAGCTCCTACAGTACCTGTCACTATTGCTCTTGTTGTCCCTGTGTATGACTCGAGCTCAGTGGGAAACCTTAGTCAGCGACAGTCTGTGCAGGCAGAGGCAACTGGATTGGGAAGATTAGGGAGCATGAAGGGAAATGGTCCATACCTAGTGGAATCTAGTACCCCTTTACTAGCTACTGCTGATCCTTCGGGAATACGCATTGGTTCCAGTGATATACCATCCATACCCATGGTGAGCACAAGCTCAGATTTGAGCATGTAGGAAACACCAGTGAAGGGACCAGTGGTTGTGACTTCAGAAACCAGCACATATTCATCCAGACAGATATCAGTCTGCTCCAACGATCGATAAGGGAAGTGCACTAACTACCTATAAACGAATAAATTGGTCATCTCAAGGACTTCCAGAACGCACATGCAAAGCTAAAATAGTCTAGGAGAATAATATAGGGTCATCCTCTACAGTATTAAACGCCTGGATCAAATTTGTGACCGAAATGACGAACCATAAGCCAAATCTAATATCAGGACGGACCAAAAGCTACATGCATCAATCATTACAGAGAATAAAAGAGTTGAAAAAAGAATTGAGAAGCGAAATAAGGAAGGTGAAGAAGCGAGGTTATCAAACAGTCGCATGGGATTAGTTAAAACAATTAAAGAAGGAATTTAAGAAACATGTCTGGCAGGAAAAAAGAAAAACGACAGAAGAGTTTGGGCAAAGCTGCTCTACAATTTTAAACAATCAAATACCAAAGCGTTTTGGAAATCAATAAACGGCTTAAATAAGACAAACACAGTAACAGTATCCTCAAATGTTACGGAACAAGATTGGGTAGTTTATCTCACAAAACTCTTTATTGATGAAGACCAGCTTCAAGTAAGAAAAACTAACAAAGTTATTGAGACTGAGCTAATAACCAAACCAAAACACTGCCGCAATTTGAGTTTGTACCCGCTTTAGACATCACATCGTGCACGCTTACAAGAGTTGAAAATGTGATCAAATCAGGAAGAAGTGACAGCGCCCCAGGTCCAAATGGCATCCCACAGGCAATATTTAAATTGGACCCAAAATACTTGGCCAATCCAATAATGGTCTTGTTTAAAGAGGTGGAAAATACAGGCATGACTCCAGATAGCTGGAGGGGATCAATAATAAACCCTATTTTTAAGGGAGGAGATAAAACAAAGCCATCTAATTACAGATTAATAGCCCTTATTGACTCTGAAGCAAAATATTATGTATCATTAATATTGGAAGGTCTAATAGAGTGGTCAAATTCTAAGAATTTGATCCCTCCCCAACAAATGGGATTTCGGAAAGGGTATGGCACGTCAATCAATATAACAACAGTAGCATCAATTGCGGAAAAGAGTAATCGCCAAAAGAAGAAATTGCAACTCTGCTTTATAGATCTGAAAGCAGCTTTTGATCAGGTGGATCAACCACTTCTATGGGTTAAATTAAGACGGTGGGTTATTCAAGAAAAAGTGTTAAGAGAAATTGAATCGCTATATAGAAAAATATGGATTCAAATTAAGGTAGAGACAGGACCAAACTATCAAGGAAAATACCACCTGCAAGGGGTCTTAAGGAAGCCACACCTGTTTAACCTCTTTACGGGAGATTTATCCACCCACCTGGATCATGTCAACTCGCATGCTCCAAGGTTAGGCCCACTAACGATATCCCATCTATTGTATGCCGATGATATTGTGCTCCTGAGCAACACAGAAAATGGACTTCAAAGACTGATAAAAGAAACTGCGGCATATACAAAACTCAATAAATTGGAAATTAACATTACCAAGACAAAAACCATGCGTATTGGGGATAATCCCCATGCCGCACTAAAGATCAAGCTGGATAATGTAACCATAGAAGAAGTCAGTGTTTATAAATATTTAGGTTTTAATTTTGATAACAATTTTAACTTTCATGCACACCAACAGTATATGGTTAGGAAAAATAATTGTCTAATACATTCATTCAGTTTACTTGCAAAAAAACGAGATGGCCCCTCTTATCAACCATTGCTCTCGGTTATCAAAGCAAAACTGCTTCCATCTCTAACTTATGCAAGTACGGTGATGCATGGAAAGGACTCCCAAATGTTGGATAGATTACAAATCAAAACATACAAATGGGTCTTTTGTCTGCCCTGTAAAGCTTCTCCCGCTCAAATTCGTTTGGAATTTGGATTGACACAGCAAAACATAGCAAGAAGATATCACTTCATCAAATCCATGCATAAAACACGAAACAATCATTCCAGCCCTTTAATCGGTGCTCTATGGGAATCGGTGAATAATGACGTGAATTCAAGTTACAACAAATACTTGTCATCATCTATACAACTAACCAATGTGGGTGACTCATGGGGCTTGAATTTATCGCATCCGACTTTCTGCCAAGCCATGAGCAAAACTGCAAAAATTAATTCGCTAGTTGAGGACAAAAGCACATTTTCGTGGTGTTCCCATGCCTGTATGACAATTCAAACCTACATCACATTGCAACTGGCAACTTATCTACATCTAACCTATCCGGTGCATTTCCAGAAAAAACTATTGGCTACGTACTTAGGTGATCTGCCGTCTTTGTCAGACAAACCAGCATGGCGATATAAAGGACCAAAAACGTGCAGACTATGTGATGCTCCAAACGAGGATTTTGTGCATTTGGTCACCATATGTCCCAAGCTGAATAATGCACGCCGTACACTTTTAAAACACTTATTTAATGAGAGAGGGATTCGTACGTGCAGAACAGCCGTCATGAGAAGTCTGGCCCCTTCAGATCCTCAGCTAAACTGCAAACTTCTGAAGTTTTTACAATTTCATGATTAAGCAGTCAAACAGAATTGTAAGCTGCATCCTATAGCATGAGGAATTTGCCTCGCATTATGAGTACAATACATTTATATGCTGTTAAAACGGTAGTAGGATGTTGACATTTGGAGCTGTAGAATTCTATACTGATGTATACGCCTCTTTATAGCAACGGGTATCCACATTAATGACTGAATTAATTTTACAATGTTATGTTTCAAATGAGACAATGAAATTTTTCCTGAGTCGTAGCAATATTAATTCATGTTTTTAAGATAAGTGATTATTTTAAAAAGGATTTCTTTTATATGTATATTGTGATGGTTTTTATTAACTAATAACAATAAACTCTCATTTCATTTCATTCACAAGTCAGGGAGCTACCGGAAATTAACACGTCCTAGATGCTACAGGTTTAGAGACCTGTTGAGAGATCATTATAACAGTAAAGAAGGTCAAAACAGTACACTGAGTCAGGGAAGGATCAAGGCTGCAGTAAAGGCAAAACTATTGGATGTGGTGGGGCTGAAGGATGAGGTACACAAGATTATCAGTGGTAATTTACCTTTCGAAAGAATAGAGACCCATTAGCCAGATAACCTTTTGTTTATAGTAAAGGAAGTCACCCGTAAGGCGAGATGGGCACACAAGAAGTTGTCAGAACTAGCTCAGCAATATGAAGTAGACTTGTCTTGAACGAAAATGCTACAGGGAAATCATAGCCTTAATTATAATGACCAGGGGCTGGAAGAAAAGAGGGTAACAGTATTGAAAACACACATCCGAGAGTTGGTTATAGGAATACTGGCTTAGAGTATGCTTGATAAGTGGGAGGAAAGGTGGTCTAAGATGAAAAGTGTTAGAAAAGTGACGGGGGAAACGCCACCTCCAGGAGGGGGAACACCAGGAGTTGAGGCATATCCACTATGAGAGGTGCCTGGTGGATGGTATGTGCATGTTCCTTGGAGTAAAGGAGATCAAGCTGCATTCACAAATGTTTTTCCTAGGTTAATGGAGAAACCTACTGAATGGCACAAGAAATTCGATCTCTTTGTTAAAATCTGGAACGTGTTGTGGATTGACTTAAATACTCTGTTTGAAATTGTGGTTCCTAGTGATCTATGGTCTGCATGTAAAATTGATATTGATTGGCCTGCGGCTGATCCAGAAAGGGATCCTGTAACTCATGGTCTATCACCCTTGATTTTGAAAAAGTATGATCAGGTGATCACATGGTTGCAGTCCAAAATAGCCCCACAAGACATCGATTGGGTTAAGATAGATCGAACTACCCAGGAACCTAAAGAATCAGTGCACGCCTATTACGGGAGGCTCTTGCAAGCCTTCAAGCAGTACAGTGGGTTAGATACACTTGACCCCAAAGACTTGGCCAGTTTGTCTCAAAATTTGTGACTGGATTGAGACCGGAAATCAGCCTCATGATCCAACAACAGTTGATCTGCTGGCAAAATAACTCAGTGGACGAAATTCTATGGTATGCCAGATATTGCAGTGATTAGGTGGATTTCAAGCATAGGAGAATAATGGAAAACCTGATGCTGGTTCAAAATCAAAACGCACAGAAGAGAGATCAGGCGCAGGCAACAGGAGGAACAGTAGGTCGTAATCAGGGGAATGTCATAGAAGTGCTCAGGGCACACCAGGTGCAGCCGGACAAGGAAGAGGGAGAGGTATCTCCATAGATCCCAAAACAGGGATAAATATTGCAACGCTGAAAAAGACAACAGTCTGTCATTTTTGTCACAAAATCGGGCACTGGAAGAGCGAATGTCGCTTAAATCCAGCAATTCAGGAGGGAGAACTCGTGCAAGTGACACATGCAGTAAATTAGTTATTGACTGTGACAAGGCCAAGATGCCATAAGTGGGAGGGATTCAGAATCAGTTTGTGCAAGTGCCGCAACCCCCGAGAATCTCACAGAACAATCGAACATACCACAGATGACCTTCATAGAAGCGTTAGATGGGTTTGCTCAGAATCCGTCCCAATGACGGTGTCTGAGGGGGGAAGATGACTGTAGTCTTGGAGCAGTCTCAGAGGTAGACCAGAGTGGATCATATGTAGATGCAGATGTAGGTGATCATTCCATTACATTTTTGATTGGTACTGGTGCTACCCATTCTACTGCGATATCTGCAGTAGCCCAAACCTACCTCTCTCAGGAAAATCAATCCAAGTTGTAGGAGTTGCCAACAAAAGAATGATAAACCCTTTAATGGAAGAGGTGCCCGTGAAAATCTGAACCTTCCAGGATCATCATCAGTTCGTAGTGTGTGACTCGAGTCCAGTCTGTTTATTAGGGCATGATCTTGTGTAAATTGAATTGTACCATTTATTGTATGCCAAAGACAATTGAGTTGCAGACTAATGATGATGATATTGCTTCAAAACTAGTGAATCAAAACCATTGCATAGACATGTTTCCTTTACTGAAAGTGGAGGACATGCCGCTGGACTTGAGAGACACTGTCCTCCGGTGGTATGGGACTTCACGGATGAGGAGACCGGACTGATTCGAAGAGTCGAGCCAGTTCGGATACAGATCAAGCCTAATGCAGAGTTTCCGAGAACAACCTAACCCCGGAAATAATAGCAGGTATACACTTGTGATTTAGTCCATGATTGTGCAGGGCATCGAGTGCTGGTGAAATTGTGGGAGACATATTTGGAGCAATGATATCTAGTTTGGGGGTAGTACTGAATGAAATCAAGATTAGAAGGTTATCTACCAAAGTGGATAAGTTGTCGGTTAACACAGCTCAGTCATTGTTGCTCGTAGATGGAAAGATGGTTTCAATAAGGGCTATGGTGATGCAGAACAGGTTTGCTCTAGATCTGTCATTGGAAAACGAGGGCGGAGTCTGTAGAAAGCTCAAGGTCAACAGTGTTGCACTTACATATCTGACAACAGAAAAGATCTGAGAAAATATATAAGTAAAATCACTGAGATACACCATAAGATACATGACTTGGCAACTGAGAGAATCTGGGATAAGATAGGAAAAGTTGGAAGAGTTGGAAGTTGGTTTGCTAACTTAGAGAAAGGAATCCTTGGCTATACCTTGAAGTTGAAAGTGATTGTTGGGGTCTGTGTAACCATCTTGTTATGTATGGTAAGGGCTTACAAATTGCATAAGTTGAGGCAATTGGAGAATTCCATTAGAGAAAGAGAAAGAAGGGTGGAAAGACTGCAGGACAGTCACTATGAGAATCTCAAGCGGTTGGAGGTATTCAGACAGAGGAGACTAGCTACAACATCTGTTTAGATCGGTCTACTCTACAGGGAATTAGAGGTTTTGTGATGGCACTAGTCATCAGAGGGGGGTCTGATGTAGTGGAAATTTCATTTCATTTGTAGGGGAGCATTATATTCACACATGTAGAGCGCACCCGCATATCATCCTTTTTCATATTAACATGAAGTGTTAGAATCTTGAAATGTAGTTACATAAAACATGAATTGGACATTGAATAGTAAACGTGAAGAGTTGATGTGGAAAGCAAATGTAAATAGCAGAAAACACTAATGTGAAGAATTTTTGTTGTGCAACTGACAACCATTCATAATTAAATGTGTTTGTTAATCATGTCATTTATATGTAGGTAGGAATATTAACTAAATGTGCCTTATTTTCTATGCAATTTCATAAAGTTCATAAGCCATTTCTCTTATGTTAGCTGAATCTTGTAGGACTAAATTGCATTTCCCTAGAAGCTCTCCCTTTAGAACTAACGGTTTCAATTTCATGTGTGCTGTGGATTTTATTCTTTCTCACATTTGAGTTGCAGGTGAAAAAAGCGCCTTTGTTAGCAGAATAATGTATTTTATTTAGTAGTCAGGCAAGGGGAGGATACATCGTGATCTAAGGCCGATAAGGAGAACTGTTGTATTTTCACACCAGAGAAGGCCTGGGAATAAATGTCACTATGTTGCTGTTCAGGAACATCACCGTCCTGTGGAAAAGTACCTGTGAGAATTTGGTCAGTGCAAAAGGCATGACCTGCAAGGATTCTTGGGAAGATACCTGTAAAATAAGGATGTTGCAAGTAGGAAAAACAGGCCACTTCTTCTCTGCCTTTGGAGGGAAAGCTTCTCAGAACGAGCTCTGTCTCTTTAGCTTGACTCCAGTGGCATGGAGAGCACGGGACTCACGTCTGAGCATACCCGTCTTGGCTTGGCAGTTCGGGCTGGACTGTTCCCATGAGGCACAGGGTCAAGACTGATTTGCATATGGCTATGTCTGAACTGGGGTGGCGTGGTGAGCAAAATAACGATGGATTAAACCCAGATCTGTGACTGGGGGTGAATGTTTTGCCAATGTGCAACATTCTGTCCATCATCTTGTGTGTTTTGCTGTTTGCCCTATGTGGGAAGGGTATGCCCAGACGTGGGTCCCGTGCTCACTACGCCACTAGAGTCAAGCTATCCTGGCTGAGGAGGGGTGAAACCCCGGAACCGGTCCTAGGATGCTTGTTTACGGTCCATGGAGGACCTGGCTTGGGAGTTCGGGCTGGACTGTTCCCATGAGGCACAGGGTCAAGACTGATTTGAATATGGCTGGGTTCAAACTGGAATGGCATGGTGAGCAAAAAAATGATGGATTTGGGCTCAGATCTCTGTACTGGGGTGAATGTATGACATTGTTCTGCATTCTGTCCATCAACTGTTATTTTTGCATTTGTCGCCCCGAGTGGGAAGGGTATGCTCAGACATGAGTCCCGTGCTCTCCATGCCACTGGAGTCAAGCTATCCTGGCTGAGGAGGAGTGAAACCCCGGAACCGGTCCTAGGATGCTTGTTTCCAGTCCAGGGCGGACCTGGCTTGGCAGTTCGGGCTGGACTGTTCCCATGAGGCACAGGGTCAAAACTGATTTGCATATGGCTGGGTTCAAACTGGAATGGCATGGTGAGCACAAAAATGATGGATTTGGGCCCAGATCTCTGTACTGGGGTGAATGTATGACATTGTTCTGCATTCTGTCCATCAACTGTTGTTTTTGCACCAGTCAAATAAAGGCACTTACCTCACTGTACACGAGTGCTGCTCGGACACAACTCTTGCAATGGTTATATTCAGCATGCCACAAAACCCTAGAATACACAAAGTCATACATATTGCTCTGGCGTTGACGATTAGAGTGATTGTGATGTTCTATCTGTTACAGAATTTAAGTATCTCATTCTTCTAAAGGATACTTCTTTCCACAGATTCCTCAGCTCTATAAAAGACTCTCATGGCAGCATGTGAGAAGGAAGAGGGCTGAGGGAAACTTAAGAACAGCCCAAAGCCATGCCTTTTGTAGAACAAACCCTAATGTTCTCAAGGGGACTGTATGGAAGGGCTTATGCATGCTCTTGCTTAGAAAGAAAATACAGAGTTATATTTTACTGTGCGACATGCTGGGCACAATAGTTCTACATGCAAAGGTGGAGGATGTGGTTGTGGTTATGAAAAAACACTTGCATGTCACGGAGAATGCATAAAATGTTGCTGCTTCTGCAACTGAAAGAGCACTTAGTGCAATTGTTACCGAATATTTCTCCAGTGATACTTGCTATTCTTCAATAAATGAGGTCATGATCATGTTTTATTTAAACAGACTTTATTAAGTTTTATACAGACATTCAACAAGGCATCTCAATATTATATATATATTTGTACATTCAGGTGTATTCGTCCATGAACTTCAGATACATATCAAGGTGGTTTGGAGTGCCATGTCAGCAGGCTAGGGTCCCTACTCCTGCTACCCACTTAATAAAGATATTACAGTTAACATCACATGTAGTCCATCAGGGTCCCTGCAATTAGTTTGTAAACCACTCTCAACTGTACCCCCCTCCCTAGCCACCCCCCAGGCGTGTCACATGCAACCAGTCACTTATCAGTCTAATCCTGGGATGTCCTGCTCTTTGCTCTACTAGCTGCCACTACGGGTCTATACCAAAAACCTAACGGTGGAGGAGCAATTACCACTGCATATCGGCTCCAGTTTTCAGCGTACAACAGGGTCCAAAGTGTAGGGCATGACTTGGCCCTGTTAACTTTCAGGCCTGCCCCCCTCCCTAGTTTATTTAGGAGCTGTTTGGCCCACCGGAGTGCTTCCCTCTTATCTGGTAGAAACAGCAGCAAATCGTCTGCATACAATGCAATATGATGCATTTGCCCAGCCACCTCCAGGCCTTGGAAGTATTGGTTTGTTCTAGCCTGGGCTGTCAGCGGCTCCATTGCCAGAGCAAATAGCAGGTGTGACAGCAGACAACCCTGCTGCATTACCCGGTCTACTCTGCAGGCTTCAGAGATCAGACTGCCCATTTTAATCCTGGCGGTGGAATCTTTGTAAAGAGCCGTCCACCCCACAAACTCAGGCCCCAGCCGTCCACCCCACAAACTCTGGCCCCAAGCCAAATTTCCTCATCACCTGGAAAAGGTGAGGCCATTTAAGGCTATCGAAGTCCTTCTCAATATCCACTGCAAAGATGGTCCTCTCCTCCTTACAGTAGGAGTCAGCCTCTAGTATATGCAGCAGGAATCTGACATTCAGAGCCGTGTTTCTGGTGGGAATAAAGCCCGCCTAGTCTCTGTGTATCAATGTCGTCATATGCGGGAGGAGGCAAGTAGCCAGAATTCGGCTCAGGATTTTGTAATCTAAGTTAAGCATAGAGAGAGGTCGATATGCCGTTCTGTCCCATGCTGACTTCCCTGGCTTTAGCAGCGGGATGATGACCGCTTCTCTCGTTCACCCAGGTAAGTGCCCCACCTGTTTGGCCCAATTATATAGTTCCACCAGTCTAGGAGCTAGTAGGTCAACATATGTTGAGTAAAACTCTACCGGCGGTCCATCCGTCTGTGTTGTCTTATTCCTGGCCATGTTCTTGATGGCCCCCCTCACCTCGCTTATCTCTATGTCCCTTCCCAGGGTTTTTGCTATTTCCTCAGACACCACCGGTAGCTCCACATCGTTTATAAAGCCGTCAAGCTCCTCATACGTTGGGGGAAATCTGCTCTTATACAAGTCAGTGTAGTAATCCAGAAACAGGTCGTTAATTTCCTGTTGCCTGTGGCGAGTCTCTCCTCCCTGCCCTTTCAACTCTAGTACTACCGAGCCTCTCCTAGCTGGGTTAGCCAACCAGGCCAGCAGGGCCCCAGATTTGTCTGTTTTGGAATGGCTGCCAGAAGGTCCTCCTGCCTGTCTCTCCTTTCTGGCCTCTCCTTTTCCAGGTCCCTGAGCCTTTGTTTAGCCACCAATGTGTCCTGCAGAAGCACCTTCTGTACTCCCACCATTGCCGAGATACAGCGCCCTCGAGTAACTGTTTAAAGGCGTCCCACTCTATGAGTGGATTTGTCGCCATGTTAGCATTCTCTAAAAAATATTATCCAATAGAAGACCTGGTCCTCCAAGGCTTCAGGTGCCAAGTCAGGATGTTAGATCTCGCACGGGACCATAGCAGTGCCAATAATACTGGGTTATGGTCCGAAATCATTCTGGCTGGCTGGATATTCACTGGTTCGTACACATTTCTGTACGTCAGGGGAGCACAGTATAGAATCTAGGCAGACATGGAGCTCATGTAGTCCCTGAAAAAAGGAATAGTCCCTGTCCCGAATTTGTTGCGCCCTCCAGGAGTCCACCAATCCCCATCGCTGTTGCCATTGTCGTCTCATCTCTGCTAGCTTATGTATGAGAGCATCAGGGAGTGGAGGGTGGGAACGGTCTAACCCGACGTCCGCAATACAATTAAAGTCACCCCCAAGAATGATCAATCCCACCAAAGCTGGGGCCAGCACTCCAGAGACCTATGTCAGGAACACGGTTGGTTCTGTATTAGGGGCATAGAGGCTACCCAGGGTTACATCTCTGCCATCCAAATGACCGGATAATATGACATACCTCCCCTCAAAGTCAATTATTTGTCCCATGCACTGAAAGCTCTCTCCTGCCCTCACACAAATCAGGACTCCCCTGGCAAAGGCCGAATAGTTTGTGTAGAACACTTGGCCCCTCCATCTATGCTGGCGCGCAGCTCCTTCCTTTACCATTATGTGCGTGTCCTGCAGCAGCGCGATTTGTACTCCTCTCCGAATCAAGTACGCATGAATTCTATGACGCCGCAGCATAATATGCATCCCCCGTACATTCCAAGATATGCATTTAAGATCTATGGGGGGGTGCCATTGTGCTAGTTGCATCTCCTTCCCGGTAATTCTCTCAAGTATGACATGCCTGGCCCCAAAAAACAACCCCTGACATAAACAAGAACCCCAATTCTCCCTCCCCAGGAAAGGTACAAGGAACCTAGTTCCTATCCAAACACAAAATCGATAACAAAAAAAGTCCTCTGGTGGTTGTGGGGCTATGTAGCTTACCCTACAGGCCCGAGAGCACCACCAGGCCGCATCTCCCAATGTCTTGATTGGGTCATCAGCCCCAGCTCACATGTTGCAGTTCTTCCGCCTGATCAGTAGGGGTTATGCCCCCTGCATTCCCTTTCTCAGTATCAGGCCCATTCTCACCCGTTTCTTCGTCTCTGCTTGCTCCGCTCAGGCAATGTCATTCACCGTTTCGGGCCTGACATCTGGCAGTTCCAAATCAGAGTCCTAGTTAGCACTGGCAGCCAGTGACTCATCTGACCTGTTCTTTTCCAGCCCGCTCTTGCTCGATCTAGGGCTGGTGCTACCTTGGCTAAGTTCCGTAACTGCTTGCAGTACTTTGCGCCGTTCGGATCTGACCTCCTTGGAGGACGGCGCCCAAGTCGTGCATTTACTCTTGTCTGTTGGCTGCTGTGTCAGATCTGGTGAGGAAGTACGCCTTTCATGGCCTTGTCGGGAGTCCAACCACTCCCATGCTTCCTGTGGCGTAGTGAAAAACTGCACTCCTGCTTTATCAGCTACTCGCAGTCGTGCCGGGAACAGCACTGCATAGAGAATCTGTAGCTGTCGTAGATTCTTTTAGAGGGCTAGAAATTAGGCTCTTTGATGCTGCATCTCTCTGGTAAAGTCTGGGGAAATCATCATTTTGCTGTTGTCCACTTGCAGGTCTTGCTTTTGATGGGCTTGATGGAGTACATGATCCCTGTCCCTGAAATGAAGGAGTTACGCCACTATTGTATGAGAAGGGGCTCCAGGTCTAAGCGGTGTGACTGGGACCCTATGAGCTCTTTCCAGGGCATAGAAGGGGGAGAGTCCCTCTGGGGCTACTTCGGCCTTGATCCACTCCTCAAGGAATTGTACCATGTCTGAGCCTTCCGCTTTCTCCGGCATTCCCGCTATACACAGATTATTTCTACGGGTCCTTCCCTCACTGTCCACAGCCCGCACTTCCAGCACCTTGACCCTGGCCTCCACCACACTGACTGATTTCTGTAGAGTGGTCACTGCCTCAGGGAGATCAGTGAGTGTTTTTAAAGTGGTTGTCACGCGCTCCTTAAGTTTACGGTGGTCGTCCTTCAGAAGGCTGAGATCTGTCCCTATCGCATAAATTTTCCCCTCCAATGCCTACCTGGAGGCCGTAATGGCCTGCATGATTTCCGTCAGGGCGGGCCGCATCTTTTTCTGCCTCCACACTCTCTTCCTCGTTGTCAGTTTGAGTTCTGGTCCCCCCCTATGCTGAGGGCACTATACCCCTTCCACTTGGATACTTTCCCCATTATTCTCTAAGGGTCCTCACAGCAATTTATGCAGGTGGTGCATGAACGGCTTACACGGCCTCTCTGGTCTCTCCGTGTCACAATGAGCCACTCTCCGTGCCAGCCTTTGGAACGCCGTTCAGTGGGACAGCACGATCTACTATGGGAGGTAGGCAGTCAGGGTCAGCCTTGATGCACTTCGGGCTCCAGACCTAAGGAACCTACTGCCCCTTAATGGCCACCTCCCTCGCGCCCTTCTATCTTCCTCTGCTGATCTAACCAATTTACGCTGTCATATCCCTGGCGCCCCCTCTCCTGAGCTCCACACCTTCAGCGTCTCAGTGGGCTCGGGGGCTGGGGCTCCGTCCGGTCTCCACACAGTTCACCGTCCGATTGCTGTCGGTCGTGCTCGTTATACCGGCTTGTCCAGTTTTGCCCAAGACCAACGCCCCTCAGGACTTATTCTCCAGGTCTTGACTCGGCCCAGGGACAGCGTGTGTTGCTGGTGGCCGGATTCTGGGTGGGTGCATCTGCTGTTCTCGTCCCTCCTTCCGTGTTACCTCAGGGGGTTCGCTTCATCATGGGCCGCCTCCGCTATTTAGGCATGCCTGCTGCAAGTCCCACTAATATGCCAGGGATTTGGGGCACTTCCTTTCAGTCTCCAGAGCCCTCTCGTTCCGGGGCCTTTACACAGCATCTGGGTTCCTCTACCCCTACTCAGACTGTCCTCTCTTCCGTGGGCTCACGGGGTGATTAGGCTCTCTGCCATGGCCGATGCAGGTCTCTCGCTCAGGATGGGACAGCACTCCCGATGCGCCACCATCAAAGCAGATGTCCCCACCTCGCAGCAAGTGTCGCAGGGCTCACCTGAAGATGGCTGCCAACCGTCCGGCAGCGTTCTCCGGTGAATCGGCAGGTAGAGCCTGGGTCACCACTCCTCCGACGTCGGGAGTCCACTTCTCGCCACAGCTATCACTGTTGTCCACCGCACTTGCTTTCTCTGCCACCCCCGGCATCAGCAGAGTCCACCCCTCCACATCGCAGCTGCCATCTTGTCGTTCTCTGCGATGCTCCTCTCCGATTGTAAAATGGACAATAGCCTCACGAAGCAGGGCCGCTGGGCAGTTCTTCATTGCAAAGGCGTGTTCTGGGGGTATTCAGCTCCAAGGATTACTAAAAAGTATTGTGCCCGGGGATCAGGATATTTACCAACGGGGGATGTGCCGGCTGGAGCTCCACAGACCGCTCCTGCCTAAATAGGTGCCCTGCCACGCCCTATGAGGTCATGCTCATATCAGTAGTTTTCTGAAATTACTTAGAAGGGAAGACTTCGTTTTCTTCCACAAATGTCCTTTGTAAACTCATAACACCTCATAAAACACAGGATAATCCCTCTCATAAGAGATTGTTTGGTGATCATGCCTGCTTTCTGGACCTAAAAAAACCTGAAAATGGAGCTGTAATTTCCAACTCAGAAGGTTTTATTCCTAATAGTTCAAGATGCTAAAAGAAGTCAAAACATGGAAGGGAAATCATGTGTGGTACAGTAGTAGGTGTTCTCTTTTAATGATTAGTCACTACCCTTCAGGTGTTATTCAGACATACATTGTTCACAAAACAATTAAATGATTTTATATGTCATAAAGCTAATTATTTTTACAAGCTAGTATCCATTTACAAAGGGTTAAAATGCAATATTAAAATCACCCGTAATTATAAAGTCTTGACAGTGAAATGACAATGCAATGGCCTAGAGGGGCTGAATTTAATGTTGTTTAAATACACAGGCATCAAAAGCAGATCACGCTGATTAATCTTTAATTGTGGTGCTAAATATCTTTCCTCAGTATCTTTTCCTATGTTTTCAGCTTGAACATTGTGGGACATATTTATCAAACGTTTGTGCAGCGCAGCAAGCCACCGGGAAAAGGGAAATGGCAGGAATGCGCCGTATTTAACATTATAAGGCCCATTCCTGTCCTTTCCTTGCGCTGGTGCCCTTTTGGCTGCCGAGCACCAATGCAGGCACCCTTGCACCGACAACATACACCTCTGATGGCCCAACGGAGTAAGGGCCATCGGCGCTTAGGCCATGTGTTCTCCTGCCCTACCTAGAGTGGACAAACACAAAGCCAAATTTCACTGTCTATTAACAGCAGGTAACACCTGGCTGTAATGGCCGCTAAAAATTAAACTATTACCCCCAAGCCATAGGAAAACACTCCATGACTAGGAGGGTATTTTTTTATGATCATAAAGAAAAGCTCACTTTGGGATTTTCATTTTGAAAATAATCAAAAAGTGAAACGTTTGACTTCTGGCTCCATCATGTTGACGGAGCCGTAAATCAAACTTTCAATGCATTTACAGGAACCAAAGGGATGGCGGTTCCTATAAATGCAAGGCGCACATCTTAAAATTTGGCATGCTGGTACTCCCTCATGGCAACGGGGAACTTTACTCCACTGCCCTGACGGAGTAAATTGCTGTCTGCTAAACTCAAAATTAGGCCCTAAACTTCCTAGAGGTGGATGACTATGAGTGACAAAATTCAATGCCAAGTTATTGCTTTTTAGATTCACCATCAGTCAAATGTGTTATTCGATTGACTGCATTATCAGTTTTTACAAATTTGAGATGTGATACTTTTCCCTCTTTAACTGGATTATTCAATTCATTGAGAGTCCAGGTATTTATTTTAACAATGGAATTAGCTATCTTGTTGGAAATAATTAAAAGAACCATCAGATGGCCACCATATAATACCTATTTATACATACACTGATATCTGCTAGATGTCTAAGGAAACATTTATGCCTTTGAGCTGATGTTGTTATCTACACTCTAAGATATATTTCAATACAAAACTCAAATAATTGGCCAACATCACCCTGCTGCCAAAGAAAGGTTCATATAGGGCAACATTTTCCCTCTGCAGCCTCATCCCTTACGAATATGCAAATGTCTTCTGGGTGTGGAAGCAGATCCTCCAAGCAGACGGTCTGCCCGAATAAATAGAGTACTCTGGAGCGTAATTACATAACATGCTGTGACCCTCCTACAAATGGAACACCATTAACAGTGGGTCACTCAGGCAAAGGCATGAGCAGGAGCCTCGTGGACATATTACAGAAGCTAGCTCGTGACAAATGAAAACGTTTCATTCTCTCTCCCACAAGAGACGGTACGGCTTATTAGCAATTACCCAATCAAATAGCTGATACAAATACATAAGCCCTCGCTATCCCACATCTAAAGCAAATTAATCTATGATGGTCAACTTGACTAGCACAGTACCATGACTGCAACTTCAGAAGATATGTCAGCACTAGTTGAGGATACAGAAAGGTTATGAGAGAGAACAAATTACAGATTGATAGTGCCAGTGAAAAGCCAATGTAGGATGCTGGCTCTCTATATAGTGCACTAAAATGAAGTACACTGTGCAGAGAGTCCAGTGAATCTCCAATAGGTGTGCAGCTGTAAAAGCAGCTTCTAATGCTCTTTTTGTGGTAGTGTGGATGAGCAGTTAGGCTTATCAGAGGGTAGACCTAAGCATTTGTTGTCACACACAGAGGCATTAAATGAGACACACCCTTAAGAATAAATCAGAGACCAATTAGGAAATATAAAATAATATCTTTATATATATTTTCAGAAACCAAGAACTTCGTTCATAGTTAATAAATGCTTTGAATATCGATTTTTAACCTCTTCTATGCCCATGACGAGATAGTCTCGTCATGGAGCACGGTTGCGCTGTGCCCATGACGAGACTATCTCGTCATGGACCCCGCCCGCTAATGTAACGCCCGGCACAGGAGGGGGAAAGGGCGTGGCACTGAAAGGGTTAACCAAATACAGTTCAAGACACAAATGCTTACAGGTTTTAAGCAACAGTGGTCACCACTATCAGCCAGAGACCGTCCCGGTCAAGAGGTAGAAAAGGATTAGGTAGCAGTGTACTGACAAAACATTTACCATCGCTGTCAATGGAAACAACACTCTGCCATGGAGACAACAATTCCCCAGATTTCAGGGGAAGTTCTACTCCAGGGGAGTTTGAGTTTTGGAAGTCCCAGGGCTTGGATACAGCAGGCAGTTCTGGGCTACCTGGATTGGAGGTGCCAGAGGTCTTGGGATGCAGAATTTGTTCTTCACCGGTGATGTTCAGCTACAGCTGCGGTGAGGGCAGTCTGTAGCGGTCGGGCGGTCGTGCCCAAGTTGCTGCTCTCACGCAGTCTATGCCACCAGAAGGCGGGTACAGACTCGCAGAAGCAGGGCTGTTTCCAGCATCGGTCACAGGTACTGTGAGGATTCGTCAGGCTGGTGGATGCATTGAAGGGATTGATTATCTGATTGTTGACCAACAGGCCTTGGCTGCTGCAACTTTTGGGTGACAAGGTGAATCGCTTGGACACAGTCCGTGCCAGTCTTCACCTCATGGCGGTCTTTTCCGGTGGTGCGCCTGGGACTATTACCACTAGTCTAAAGGGAGGTCCCAGGCAATTGGAGAAGGCTGGCAAGATTTTGATGTTCTTGGAGGCTGGAAAGGTTTCAGGTATTGACAGCAGACCACAGTTATCAAGTCCTTTCGCAGTTGGCAGGATTTGGCAATGGTTTCTTCTGCAGCAGAGTTCGGTTTCTAGATCAGCAGCACACCTTCTACCTTGAGGGAGAGTCAGGTAGTAGCCAATGGGTGCTTACATGTAGAGTGACTACACCCTCTATATGCTTTCCCCATATGGGGAGGGAGGTTGGAATATCCCTGATATGCCATTTTGCCCATCTTCAAGATGGTGGAAAGTGAAAGGTGGGGTCCACCTCCCCTGCCACACCTTAGTGGTGGTGCAGACTGATAGTGGGCATACCTCCTAGTCTCACTAGTTTTCCAGTCTTTCCTACCGCCAACAGTGGAGCAGGAAAGAGGGGTTTTGGCCTCCCCCACTATCTGGCGGTTCCTGGGTTGGATTTCAAAGGCAGCATGGCCTTTGAAGTTTCCCGCCCAGGACATACATCCTGTCCAGGAGGAGGTGTGGTGTCCAACACCTCTGCCCATAGTAGGCTTTGTCTCTGTCCTCTCAAGAGTGCAGGTTCTCACCCCCATGAGTTCAGAAACATGTCTGGTGGTGGCAGACTGTCGAAAACCAGTCAGGAACCACACCAGGGCTTGGTAGGTTTTCAGGGCACCCTCTAAAAGGGTCTACTGTGTAAATATATTTAAAAATCTATCACTGGCATCAGTGAGGATTCATTAAGACAAGATGTTTGGTACCAAACACCTTAGAAATCGGTGAAGCCATCATGGAGCTAAGAAACTTGTGTTGATGGGTATCCAGCCTATGCACTCTTTATGGCTTCCCTGTTCACTTACACCATCACAGATTAGACTGGACATTGCAGGGGCCTATCTGCTGTAGGCCCACACATAGGAAATAGTGCACCCTGCCTTAGGGCTGAAGGCCTGCAGTAGCGCTGGCTTACCTATACCTTATGCAGTGCATGGGAGGCATGGCACACAGGGCTGTGTGCCATGTACACTCTCCAGATTTTCCTGCACGAAGACTCGCAGCTTGCAGTGGCAGAGTTCATAGACTTGGTGAGGGGGCCCTGGGACGGCACAATCAGTGCTGCAGCCCCAGGGGACACTCTTCAGTACCCATGCCCTAGGTTCCAGGGTTACCATTTATTAGGGACTTATAGGAGTAACTGAAGTTGTGCCAATCGTGGTACAGTTTTGGGAAAGAGATCTGGAACTGGAAACTTGGTTAGCAGGGACCCAGTGCACTTACAGTCCGAAATCACATCAGGTAAAAAGTGGGGGCTAACCATGCAAAAAGAGGCACTTACCTACAGTCAGGTTGTAAAAGGCAAGCTGGTTAGTGATGACAAATAGGTTCTTTGACAGAGTATTAAAAAATATTAGTGTTCACAAAGTTAAAAGTCTACCACCTTTTGTCACACACCTGACAAGGAGTATAGATAACATTGGTGGAACGCAAGCTGTGTCAGGAGGGACTATTTGGTAAAACAAGAGTAGAGCTGCAGAGATACAGTCTACTGAAGAGCTCCATGACATATACGTCAGATTTTATACATCATTTGTTTATGGGCAGGAATGATGTTTAGGGGTGTGCCTGCACCATGGAAGACCAAGGACTAGTTGAGCCCTAATATTCTGCGTATGTTGTCACCAATAAAGGAAGGTTTTTGGGAAGGGTGACATAAATACAATTTCCTTAATATAAATCAAAAGATATCACTGGCAACACAATGAGGGTCATACTTTGTGTTCTAAAACTAAGAAAGATAGAAGCTGCCACTGTTGTTACTTGTAGAACAAAAGGTAAATTGTTATCAAAGATTATACTGATGTTTCTAATTTGCCTCACTGGTGGGAGAGGAATGTACATTTAGGCCACACAACACTAGACCAGGGAAGAGGTTTAATTATAATCAGTTAAGTTCAAGGAGACTGACTGGCATCCAAACCACAACTGCTATCATATAGTGTTGGGAGTCTTTGTTGGTTGAAAGAGAAGTGATCCTCATTTTGGAGAATAAGCTGCCTATCGTTGCAGTTAATGAAGAGGGTAGAACCCAAGAATGAACTCTGTGGAACTCTACGAGGCAGATGGCAAAAAGATGAACACAAGAGTGAAGAGCTACAGCTTGTTCAGTCAGTGAGAAAAGAGTTTACCAATCCTAAAGCCTGGCCCCCGCTTCACAATCAGTCAACCAGGAATTAAGAATGGGGTGGGAGACTTTTTGAATGCCATCAACAGGCCGAGGTGGATGAGAAGGAAGGTTCCTTCTCAGTTTAGAATAATAAGTGTTGTATACATCATCAACAAGCACTGATAAAGGTCCTGTGAGTGGGATGAAAGGTATTCTGCTTGAATATCAAGTTTTAAAATCATGCTGCCAAAATACTGTGGCCCAAATCTTGACTTCCACAATACAGTGAAGGTAAGAGTAGTTAAGTATAGACGTATAGACTTACTATTATTAACTCCACCTAGATGTATCCTTACAATATAGATATTTCATCAGTACCCTGTTTATCTTCTGTGCCTGGCATTGCCTTTGGCACAGAAGATACCAGTGATCCCAAAGGCAGTGATAGGGCAGCCAGTTGCAGCCAGAGGTAGCAGGTGATATCTCTGGTAAACCCTACATGAGGTCCAGGGGTTCATGATTACTGTTAACTTAGGAATAGGAGTCAAGAGGGAACACAAATGTAATTAAAGATAGGCTGATAAAAGTGAAGTCAGGAATAATTAGTCAAAAGTGATCACAGACTAACTTCACAGTGAGTTATGCCATTCTACTCTTTCACACAAAGCATAAGTGTGAGGCTACCCAGGAAAGGTCTGAAACAAGTCAATAAGTAGGAGGTTTTTTTCATAAAAGCTAACATATCTGGGCATTTAGTCATACCACATTCTGATGGAAGCTCAATCTTTCTGAATATTTCTTACAAAACATTAGCAAAATTATAGATCTGATTTTGTTTTCGACCAACAGCATTTAAATAGCTTGTAAACCATTTTCAAACGTTTGATCTTATTTCAAAACACAGAGGTACTGGGGCACCATTTGACCTCAACAATGTTAATTCAAAAGTGGTGTGTGGAAAAGTAAGAACTTCAAGTCTTTTTCTCTTTTTGCCACTAGGTTGATATCAGCCAGCAACCTTTAAAAATTGTTTCCATGTCTGATCATAGCTACAAAAAGAAAAGCATTTTACATCACATAAAGGTACACATCTCATGTTCCTCAAAACGTTAACATGAAAAAAGTTCCATTAGGGTTATTAGTCAAGTCTTCAACGTTGCTTTTAGTACCATCGTTGTTGTTTATTTTAAAACACTTATATGTTTATCTTTTGGGAAATAAAGGATACACAACTACTTACTCCTCAACTTGCCCTGGTGTTTACATATTTTAAAAAATGACTTCAAGTAACAATATATGAATTTATGTAGGGACTGAAATGTTTCCTTTTTATAAGTTTTTTTAAGTATGGACCTACCTCTGATGATCATACCAGGTTCCTGCTGTGATGTCTGCCTGTCCCATTTTTTCCACATAGGAATTGACAGGATCTGACTGGCATTAGCCTCTCTCTTTGTAATGCTTCCCTATCTGCTGATGTATTTTGCCATCCTAGAAGCAAGCAGTGGTCATTTTCATTTAAACAACCAACTTCAGTTTGCCCAAGTATATTCAGCAACGACCATCCAATCTCACTCTTTCCATTTACAACTACCTCTTGATTATGAGTCAATCATAGCCTTTCAGGACTATGACTCTATTCTGGACCCCGCTCAGTTGGACTTTAGACCACTGCATAGCACAGAGTCAACCTTTGTTGTAGAAGTAGAAGAACTACGCTGGCCACTTGATTCGGTAGGCAAAGCAGATTTAATATGATTAGATTTCTTTGGTGCTTTTAATACCAAATCCAACAATAGTATACTGATCAGTTTATATGAAATTTAAATAATGAACAAAGGTTTGGATTGCTTCACTTCCTATCTGCAAGACTGCACCTATGTAGTTAAACTTCCATCTTCATACTCTGCACCGAAACAACTGAACCAAGGTATACCAAAGGGATCGACACTGAGCCTGATACTTTTTAACATTTAGGTGGCACTCATGGCCCACTGATTAGGTCTGTTGTCTTTTTCTTTATGACCTCTGCAAACAAAGCAAAAATTATCGTCCATCTGGGTGATCTTTCTGGTGGCTTTAAGGACTGTTTCATAAATGCATTACAGCAGTAACATCTTAGGAACAACTTAATGTTGAACACAGATAACAGTGAAGTACTTATCTTGAACCACGCTAATGAGGACTGCTTAGACAGAAGATGGCCCTTGGACTTAGACCCTACTCCCACTACAAAAGCCAAGTTTAAAAGTAAAATTAATTGTTGGCCTTAGTTCTCTGTGCACTTTACCACTGCTAACCAGTGTTAAAGGGCTTGTGCTTTCTCCGTAAAACATGGTTACATAGGCTTATACCCAATTGGCATAATTAATTTACTTGTAAGTCCCTTGTCAGGTGGTACTACATGTATCCAGGGCCTGTAAATTAAATGTTCCTAGATGACCTGCGGCACTGGTTGTGCCACCTACTTACATAGTACCTTAAACCTGGTCCCTGGCCTGCCATTGCAGCCTGAATGCAGTTTTAAATTGCCATGTTGACTTGCCATTAATACCCCCTTGCCAAGCTTTAAATTCCCCATTTATTATAAATGTCACCCCTATTGTAGGCCCTGGGTAGCCCATAGGGCAGTGTGCGTTGTAATTACAAGTTTGAACATGTAATTTTAAGTTTTACATGTCCTGGCAGTGGAAAACTCCTAAATTTGTTTTTCACTACTGCGATGCCTACCTCGCCAATAGGATAAGATTGTGGATTCCTTATTGCATTTAACAAGTTGTAATTTCCAATTGGGAACTGTTAGCTATGTCATGTTTGGTGTAGTTGGAATTGTGGTGAAGAGCCCCATTTAATGATAAGGTCTGGTTTTTGATCACAATTATAAAAAGGCCACTTTTAGAACGTTGTATGTCAAGAAACAGGGGTTCTTGTGGCAACAATAATGAACTACGTTAATAATGAAAAGCACAATGGCAATAGTAATGGGTCACACGGATCTGAGAAAGAGAGGAGGCCAAGTACAGTGTGATTGGATATTCACAGTTTTATATATCAACTTTAAAGAAACTTCACAAATATATACAAACAAATAGTGCTTAGAGTCCCCAGTGTGTAATGGAACCAAAAGACAAATTGGTGAAAGTTGTGACATTTACAGATTGGTTTCCAATATTCAGAAAACGACCATTTACAGTTCTTGTGTATACCCAGACGCTGTATTAGATGGCCAGTGCTGATACAATGATTTGTTTTCTTATATGTCGATGGCGTTTCGACCCTTCCAACGATGCAGGGTCTCTTCAGGACCTAATAATATAGGGACATCTGGAGAAATAGTAAAAATGCGCGCAGCTAGGTGTTAGAAGTGAGGAACACCGGTCAAGTGAAAAGGAAATGGAGATATACTCACACTGGACCCAGACGGGTACTCAGTGTGAGGGTGGGGTGAAAAGGAAGGCGCAGAAGGAAGGCTGGCGGTGGACGATGAGAGAGGGCAGATGCGGCTGTCTATGGATCAGTGCCTGATCCTTTTTATTTTTGTGGCATATGCCTGCAATGAAACATTGAAACATTGAAAATATCAACTATAGTACCAGTGTGCCAAGGCCTGACCTTTTGCCTTGGCAATTTTTCTTAATAGTGTGTACTTCTCATGCAGCTGAGTCGCTTTTCACTTATCTTCAGCAAAAGAAATACTTCTTTCACCAGATGCTGCAAATGAGGGTGATGCAGTCAGATCCCAGTTCCAGCAGTTATTTCTGAGCCAGATCTGGGATCATGCTGACCCAGTAAAATAGCCTTAATTTGTCCTGGTGTAATTTCCAACACCAAGTCACAGTTCAGCAGCGCCTCCACCTTGCCTGCTTTCTGTTCAAAGTAGCAAAGTGCAAACAGCAAGGTGGCTTTCTTCTTTTCACTTCTAACTGGGTATAACAAAGGCCTAATTTAAAGGGCCATTATCCCTTCTTTTGTTTAAGGGTCATCCTGGCTGGGAGCCATCTGAAGACTAACACCTAGATGCCAATGCAATGGAAGGAAACAAAGGCACACAGCTTATTATTCACAAGTACTTTAGGGAAACTAACATTTGGCGGCAGGTTTTTGACTTTGTTCAAACCCCTCAATGTAAGAAATGTGCACATACTGTACGAATGCCATCTGTCCTGTGTTATAAGTAATTACACAAATAAAGATTTCAATGACACTTACTAATTATGCTTCATTTAATTATTTTACAATACATGGGATTCACCGATTCCTGTATTAAAAACCCATTTCTAATGTCGTTACAATCAGCGACTTGTGACGCCCAGTCGCCGATTATAAATAAATTACATAAGAACTCAACTGTAATAAGTTATTACAGTTGAGTTCTAAAATCACAATGCCTTTTACCAGAGCCAGGAGCCAAGAGGAAAGGCAGGCCAGGTCACTGAGCATAATTCAAGCAGTTGTTTCAAAACATTTCTTTTCTTTCATCTGTTCTGTTTTTCTAGCTGTACAGTGGCAAGCAAAAAGGAGATATTTATGGCAACATATTTACTATTTACACTCCTTAGGTAGTTATAGAAAAGTTAGAATCTTCCTGCATATTTCTACATATTCCAAGCTTCTTTTTTAACTGACTGGTATTAAACAAATTTTTGTTTCTTTTTCCAAAAAGTACCTAACAGCTATTTTGATATGTTTAATTTTGCAATAGAGATTCTATTTATATTGTTCATGTTTGCAAACATGCTCTCTCTTTCACATGAAAGAGCAGCACACCAAGGATTGAAATGGTTTGTGAGAAAGTTGATTGTGTGACTATGTAAAAGCAAGGGTGTAAGGTTACGTGCTTGCGCAAAAATGTGGTTGCCCAATTGACCAGATGAACATTAGTCTCACGGGTGCTCCAAGGAGAGAAGGTAGCCATCAAACTCTTCGCTTTAAGAGACAAAGCTCCCCACAACAATTGCAAAGACAACTGAGCACCAAAGTTCTAAGATTATCCAATCTTGGCAGACCCAAAGTACACAATGTTCATTTATTTAGTTCATACTTCATATGTATCCAAAAGGTCTTGACAGATTTCAGTAGCCAACCCGTGTTTCATCATTGTGGTTACAGTCACCACTGACTTCCTCAGGGCTTCAAGCAAACACAACAAACCATCTATGACTAAGTCATATCATACTAATGTGAACCTCCATCACCATATCCTCTGTGATAATGAGCTGTTATGCCATAATGTATACATACGTTATGTTGCTAAAATGACAGGATGAAGTTGTGCACCCTTAAGCCAGTCCCGAACATGAGTAATTCTGTGTAAAACAAGAAGAAAACAGTCATGCAAACCAAACTTGAGATTAACATCAAGTGACCACCATGTAGCCATTGCCAAACATCCCCAAGTGGAAAAATATTCTATGCCAGAAGAAAATCGAAATATTAAAAAACCCATATCTGAAATGCAAGCAAGAGATAAGGTTTACCAAGATGTGAAGAAAATGAGAAGGAGAAGTAGATAACCCCCATATATCATAGGCACAACAAAACACATGTTGGCTGCTGGAATCTGTCAAGACCTTTTGGATGCATATGAATTTCGAATTGAATAAAAGAACATTGTGTACTTTGAATCTGCCTAGACTGGATAATCTTTGAACTTTGGTGTTCAGGAGTCTTTGCAATATGTATTATAAGGGATAAAGCACCCCTGCTGTACAGATAAGGATATTCTAAGTCAACTCAGAGGTCCATAGCCTTATAAAGGAGCTTGGCCTTTAGCCTTGTTCTTCTATATGGCCATGAAGCTCCTCAGTAACTTGCAATATCCTTATACCATAAGGCAGGGGGAACGTTATCTCACATATAGTGCTACTCATCCCAGTGTAGGGTGTCAGAAAGCTTTACATCACACACAGAGATAATAAATTATACAAGTGAGTAAATTAATGTACAGGAAAAAGACAATGCGCGCCATAAGATGTAGGAGTCACATATAATCTATACTTGCAGACATTTCATGTAAAGAGTTCATGGTCAACAGAAACACAAAGTCAAGATTTAAAATGTAAAGCAGTGATTGGGTTTGTTTGTACTAACAAGACTTTATTGCTGATGCAGTGTTGGGGTGTTCTTCGCTGGGAGATATTGGCGCCTATAGAGTTTGCGTCAGTCTTTGGTGATGAGCAATTCTGGCAGTCCCAGAAGTGAGGGAAAACACTCTGAGCCCTCCAAATTTGACCCTAGAGTCAGACAAAACAGATACAATCCTCTGCAAAAGCTCTAATCAATTATGAACTTTTCTTAATAAACAATAAAAAGAGTAAGACGTGTGATCTTTCTTTTTTCTTTTAATCAGCAATGCCCAGCCAACACGTGTTTCGTCGGAAGGGGTGTACCCCACGACTTCTTCAGGGCTAGAAAATAACATGACAATGTGTATCACAAAATCTGTTCCTGCCAGAACACATATCATATGGGGAACAAACCCATTCACCATATAGTGGAAACCCAAAATAAGACATGTATATGAGCACACATGGTGTCCATTATATTATCTCAATGAGAATATTCCCTTTAAACACATGCACACACAGTGTAATTTATCTTTTAGAAAATACGTTGTTTTAGTCTGAATCGGGGGACAACAACTCATGCAGAATACACAGAGATATATGACCGCTGTGGAAATCACCGCAGTGCCAGATGGTCAATGGTCAAAATGGTTAACAAGCAGCTTACCGCCTTAATTGAACAGCAGGGCCTTCTCCATCCTGCCCAATCGGGATTCACGGCCACATACAGTAGTGAGTCTGCCCTAGTAGAAGTAGCGGAGGCCATACGTGAGACTCTGGATGTTGTGGGCAGGGCCGTCTTGGTCCTGCTGGACCTCTCGGACGCTTTTGATACTGTCCCCCATTCACTTCTCCTTGCCCGTCTACAGAAGTTGGGCATCATCTGTACTGCTTAGGAGTGGGTAAAATCCTTTTTGGAAAATAGAACTCAACAAGTTTGGATCCCCCCTTTTGTGTCTACATCTCAAGCTTTGTTGACAGGGGTTCCTCAGGGGTCTATTTTGAGTCCCCTGCTATTCAATCTCTATCTGACCCCTCTTATTCAGCTGAGTGAGGCCCTAGGTGCCAAAGTGGCTGCTTACGCCGATGATACGCAACTTTTGTTTACCTGGAAGAAACACGAGGCCGCCACATCTCATGTCAAGGCTTTCCTGTCTGCGGTATTTAGCTGGCTTGTGTCTGCTCAGTTAAAATGTAACGCAGACAAAACAGAGATTCTTTTCTTTGGGGAGTTTCCCCCATTGTTTTGGCATAATTTTTGGCTGACTGAATCCCCCTGTCCTTCTCCTTCTGGCCATCCTGTGAAAAATCTTGGCATCTGATTTGATGAGAAACTCAGCTTTGGTAACCAGATTGGCAAACTCACTGGCACTTGCTATGGTATTTTAAAACTCCTCCGCAGATTCTTGCCACTGTTGCCTCTCTGCTAAAGAAACGGTTATCCGTGCTTTAGTCACCTCTCGCATTGACTATGCGAATGCGCTGTACGTCGGTCTTCCTTGTTACCTTTTGGACAAATTGCAGGTTGTTCAGAATGCTGCCGTCTGTCTTCTTCTGGATCTTCCTAAGCGCTCCAGTGTTAGACAACACTTGCATAACTTACACTGGCTGCCAGTTAAAGCTAGGATAATGGTCAAGTCTGTGACGATTGCTCATGCTGCACTTTACGAGTATGGCCCTGCCTATCTCAGGACACGTTTTCAGTTTTATACCCCCGGCACGTTTCTTCGTTCCTCGAACATGCTCGTAGCGTCTGTTCCCAGGTTTCATCTGAAACGTAAAGGGGGTAGCTCTTTGGCCTTTCTTGCCGCAACATACTGGAATTCCCTACCTCTGGATTTGCGTCGTCTTAAGAATCCTTCTTAGTTTAGGAAAAAACTCAAAACTTTCCTGTTCAATTAGCCTGTTTTCTAGTTCTCCTACACTTTGGTTTCCTGTGACTCTTGGGCTCGCGCCGGGACGTGCGCGCTACAAATCCCTTAACATTAACATTAACATTAAAATGGTAGGAGGAAACAGAGTGTGCAGTAAAATCCAAACAGGGTGTATGACTATAATGGCAGTGTCAGATCATAAGGTCTCCAAATTATGACCCCAACAAAATCCTTAATATCCCTTCTTGAGATCAGGTATGTATTATGTTAACTCTAGTCATACAAATATCATGCAGAAAAGTGAAATCGGAAGTAGAAAAGAGGGTGCCCTACCTGTCAGGCTTCAAAACTTCTAGTATACAACTCCTATAAATTGGAGTAAGATAGCCCAGAATTACCCTTAACATACATGTAAGCAAAGTCATATATGTGTCATCCAAAACGAGTAATGAGCGGTAAGGGGTGAACTCTCACCTCTCCGCCAGCTCTACTTCCAACCAGGCTGG
The DNA here is from genome assembly GCF_964204655.1 of Triturus cristatus. NCBI lineage: Eukaryota > Metazoa > Chordata > Amphibia > Caudata > Salamandridae > Triturus > Triturus cristatus. Next base: position 591,543,098 of record NC_140581.1, on the reverse strand, counting down.
TCCTGTGGTTTTGAGTGATTTTATATTGGTTTGGGATTCACTGTGTTTATCATATAGTGTGGTCCCTGTAGATAAGAAAACTAGTTTAATGTCTGTGATGCTGTAATGCTCCGACTTACAGACCTGCTCATATAAAATAGACATGCTGGTACAACGTGCCCCACATTTTCACCTTAATTTCAGATTCCAAACGTGCTGGTGATCGGTCAAATAAATTATCCCAAAACGTCGTCAATATTGAAACCCCCCTATCCAAGTATCTGTAGGGGCAAAGAGAGCGTAGTGTAAGTGAAGTTGCCCCGATAGTGCCACAAACTCCAAATAGGTCCTGTCTATCCATAGCCCCAATGGTTTACCTGTGCGAGTACGCTGAGTTCTGTGTCTTGTGTCCCGAAATTGAAATTCGTGAACCGGAAGCTAATACAACCGGGTTCGGCTCTATATCAATGTACTGAGTGAATGGGAAGCTAGAGCGTTAACCCAGGGTTCTGTCAGCCGCAACATAACCGGGAAGCTAAACCCGGTTATGGCTGTATTGTGATTGTGAGTTCCATGCCAACAACTAGAGCGGTAGTTCAAAACGTGGAAGTGAGCAAACATGCATGCCCGGAATGCTCCCTACGGGAGTTGTGCCCTACTGATATATAACCTAACCAGCTGGTTATGCATTCTGGTTATGCATTCTACTCCTTGTGTTCAGATTTGTGCCTTCATATCTTTGTAAGGCATGAAACGAACTGAATAAAAGAATAGTTTGTGATGGTCTTGATACAATTCTATCGAAATGGTCGGGTGTGAAATCCATGCGTGTGAGTTAACCTAGTATCTCCCGATCAGAGTATCGCAGATTGCGTTAGGGTCCCCAGGGATCCTAATGTATTGCACTTAAAGTCATTGTTTCCCGTTAATATTAATCATGCTGCACAAACCATTGTTAAGGATAATTGCCTGCGTCATGAAACAGTAAATTTGTGAAGTTAAAAAATGGTCACATCTATAGTCAAGGTAAACTTATTCTGCTGCGCATATGAAAGATTACAACATATATTCAACATTTTATTATTATCTGTTATTCTTGCTTCTAGTTATAGAGTTAGAATTCTATCAGAGAGTTATAGGTCCAATAATATTCCAGTCTAGGCTTTGATCATCCAACATGACATAATAAGGGTGAACTAATGGTTTATTACACCTCTGAAAATTCTATAGGAGCATTCCTCTGTTGGGTGTTCTATTCCTAGTGAGTATTTATGGCTCACACATGTGAAATATCAGCACTATAGATTCCAAATGATGGAATCTACCACGGTATGGACGTAATCATTCCCATGTGCCAATTGTTGCACTGTGTCTATATTTTCAAGGCACGCTTGTACACTTGATCCATTTAGAAGACAGTATGTCATCCTCATTACAGCATTTGTTTGGGATTAGACTGCCTAAACTTGATATCTAACCCAATTTGGCTCTACTCAGTCACCAAGAAAGTACTGCATCTCATGGGTAGTATTGAGACCCCATTCTACAGTTTTTAGATGCATGATCCAAGTGGCTTCTGTACGTCTTAGTCTCAGCTCCCTAATGCCACCTCTAGGCTCAGGGCTATTACATCACTCCCGTAGAAGGTGAATTGTTTATGTGGCCCTTGTGCTGCACGTTCTGTGACATGTATTGCCAAGGGTACCTCTCTTCCTGTTTTTTAATGCCCTCGCATGTTCACAGATGCTCTCCTTCAAAGTCCTGATGGTACTCCCTACATACAATCTATCGCATTTGCATTCAATAATATATACTACATACCTGGAGTTACAATTTATGTTGTGTCTGTATAGTTGCGCCTATCACGTCCTGTGAAATATGTTTTTTTACTGCACACTCTGTTTCCTCCTACCATTTTCTGGCACCGCAGTGATTTCCACAGCGGTCATATATCTCAGAGTATTCCGCACAAGTTGTTGTCACCCAATTCAGTCTAAAACAACGTATTTTCTAAAAGATGAATTACACTGTGTGTGCATGAGTTTAAAGGGAATATTCTCATTGAGAGAATTAATATAATGGACACCATGGGGTCGATTCCGATCCTGGAGAAATATTCCCCGTACGAATCGTATCCGGATTTTTCTACGTACGAATCGTACAAGTCCCGTACAAACTGGCAAGTGCGATTCGTATGTACAAAACACCATACGAATCGCATTGGGAATATACCCCGACAGGTCCTCGGGTCGGAAAAAGTGTCCGACACATCCCCGGACGTTTTTACGTACGACTCGGCAAACCGACGTCCGAACGCGGAAGTACGATCCGTCCCGTCCGTCCGAATCCACAACCGTATGGTAAAAACACTGTGCGGAGCGGACCTCCACAGCAACCATGGAGACGTCCAAACATGTGCCCGCATACGCGCCTAACACCCCCCCATGTCCGCGACGTCCCCCCAGCCCCCCCCGTATGACCGCGACGTCCCCCCAGCCCCCCCGTATGTCTGCTACGTCCCCCCAGCCCCCCGTATGTCCGCGATGTCCCCCCAGCCCCCCGTATGTCCGCGACGTCCCCCCAGCCCCCCCGTATGTCCACGACGTCCCCCCAGCCCCCCGTATGTCCGCGATGTCCCCCCAGCCCCCCGTATGTATGCGACATCCCCCCAGCCCCCCGTATGTCCGCAACGTCCCCCCAGCCCCCCCGTATGTACGCGACGTCCCTCCACCCCACCCCCGTATGTACGGTGCGGACCCCCACCCCACCCCCATATGTACGGTGCGGACCCCCAGCGCGTAGCATACGGGGGGTGGGGTGGGGGTCCGCACCATACATACGGGGGTGGAGTGGGGGTCCGCACCGGACATACGGGTGTGGGGGTCCGCACCGTACATACGGGGGGTGGGGTGGGGGTCCGCACCGTGCATACGGGGGTGGGGTGGGGGTCCGCACCGGACATACGGGGGTGGGGGTCCGCACCGTACATACAGGGGTGGGGTGGGGGTCCGCACCGGACATACGGGGTGGGGGTCTGCACCGTACATATGGGGTGGGGTGGGGGTCCGCACCGGACATACGGGGGTGGGGGTCCGCACCATACATACGGGGGTGGGGTGGGGGTCCGCACCGGACATACGGGGGTGGGGGTCCGCACCGTACATACGGCGTGGGGTGGGGGTCCGCACCGTACATACGGGGGTGGGTCGGGGGTCCGCACTGTACATACGGGGGTGGGGTGGGGGTCCGCACCGTACATACGGGGGGCTGGGGGGTGTTCGGCGCGTACATACGGGGGGCTGGGGGGTGTTTGGTGCATACATACGGGGGGCTGGGGGGGGGGTACGGCGCGTACCGGGCCCCCCATTCCGCTCGCATCGCGGCGTACTTCGCTTTTCCGGCACTTTTTGGGTGCCGTAAAAATATTGCCGTCCGGACTGCTGTCGGTTCGAATCGTACTTCCTGGTTCGTGAAACGCAGCCTGAATGCGTCCCGACGTCACGTCGGCGCTGTCCCGGATCATATTGGTATGTATTTTTTCGTCGGTCGGTGTTTTTTACGATTCGTACGGAAATGGTGTTTCCGTGCAAATCGTACTTGCATGTTTGGAATGTTTTTTTCCCGGGTACGAGTCGGACGGAGAAAACGCTCCGACCGACGGTTCGTACCCGGTTTTTCCAGGATCGGAATCGACCCCCATGTGTGCTCATATACATGTCTTATTTTGGGTTTACACTATATGGTGAATGGGTTTGTTCACCATATGATATGTGTTCTGACAGGAACAGATTTTGTGATACACATTGTCATGCTATTTTCTAGCCCTGAAAAAGTCACTAATTACTCTTTTCATTGTGTTTTGGATACTGTTTTATTAAGAAAAGTTCATAATTGGTTAGAGCGTGTGCAGAGGATCGTATCTGTTAAGACTTTATTGCTACTCAAAGGAACCTTTCTTTGCAAAAATTAAATAATAACAGATTGAGAAAAAAATAATGATCTAAACCCATGACTTTATCTAAACCCACAACTTGCTGTTTGCATTCTGACCTTTGATGCCAGTTCATAGGTCACTCTCCTATATTACGATTGTAACTTATGAACTGGAAGTAACAAAAGAGTTTCTGTTAAAAGCAGCAGTTGCGGCTGGAGAGGTTTGTGAATGGTAGGGCTGGGTTTGTTCAGGGGTGGGGGAGGAGGCACGTTATGTCAGTCACACATCCTAACGTTTCTTTATGGCAAGGTAAGACCTAATGATTCCAGTTAGTGGTGGTACCAAACTACTACAAAAGGCCTGGTAGGTGTATATTTTCCAGCATATAAGGGCCTCTCCAGAAAGCAAAATGCTTTTTAACAAGTCACGCTGAAAGTTCTCGTGTCATTCATGGGTAGTCCTGACTGCTTTCCAGCCTTAGTGACTGATGTCAGCAGCGAGCGTTTAACTTGCTGTCACTGAGGTATAGCATGATCGAAACAGTCAGACACTAGCTGTAAGCCGAAGGAACAGTCAGAGTGCAGCCCTGGAATCACAATATCTTAATGTTTCATTCCCACACAAGGGGAGCCCTCTGAAGGAAGTTGGCTCCAATGCCCCTTAATCCTACTTGAGCTGGCTCACCTCGACCTCTTGATGAAGCGGCCACACCCTGACCTCAGATTTTGAAGACCATAGCGCACTCAGTGATCTGGCTCTTCAAGATGTACAGAGAGCCTCCCTCACTCTCAAGGAAATTATTAAAACCCTTTCTAAAAGTCAGGAAAACTCAATAGTTAGCAACAACTCTCTGTCTTGTGCTGCTGTGCCTGTTTCCATGCAGGTATCAATTTTATGACAGACAATCGAATATTGAACGCCACATTTGTAACTGCACTGCTTCTGTCAGTTAAGGAGGATGTATTTGATTTGGTAGCTTTGTATGAAAATGAGTTATGTTTCCAATGACAAACTCAGAGGCTTTGCAGCTCGAATGGAAACCATGAACTGCAAAAACAGATCTAAAAAATGTTTGTTTTGAGCTTTCAAAAACATTCCTGTTTGGCACAAAGGCCTCAGTTTAGTGTGGAATTTGTAACACAGGCGAGGAACAATACAGCACGCTCTCTGGTAAACTGCATCCCTCTGCTGTGGCCTTTTCAGGCCCAGTCAGATGTATTCACTCCGTCCATACCCCCTGAGTTTACAGGCAGAAATGCAATGACAGAGAGTAGGATTCTTTTCCTGTCAGGAGATCGAACATACATGCTATAGAAAATATGTATTAGAATGAAACCATAGTGTGGAATGCAACGCATTTCCACACATGCCTGCTACCCCAATAAAAACGTCACATTCCCTTTTCCAATTCAAGCAAACAACGAAACACAATTAATGGTTTGGATTACTAACGGCCCTAAGTGCAATGACCTAACTAAATGGGCAGAGCACAGCTGGCGTGTTTTATTTACCTCATCTGGCTGCTGAACTGGAGGGAAGTTGCCTTCAGGCCAGGCGACTCCGACTCCTCTGTGTTTTTAAGTCAACAAACCATCCTTCACAGGCCCAGATCCCAGTTGCAGTCTATGCATTGCAATGTCTTTCTTTATCTAAACTTCGACCCTTCATACTACTATACTGTTTGTAGCATGGACCTCTCTCTTTGAACAACCCTATCTGTAAATTGAAGTTAGGTTTCTGTTCATAAGTGTCCATTACATCACTAAATGAAGGGTGGCATTGTCGAATGTCGATTTGTTTTTTTTATTCAGCTCTGAGACACTGTGTGACGTTGTGTTGCGAAAAGACCAGTTCAGTGTTACAAACAAGCAATAAAACATCAAAGGAACCAGGGACATGTACACCTCACCCAAGCCCTCTGCCCCCTTTGTCCCTCCGCTGATGACAAACACCCAGCGGGTCTACTAAAAACACATTCTCTGCAACAGCAATAAAACTCTGACACCTTCTTCCAAAGGAAAGTGCTAGCACATTACCCCATACTGCGCACAGCACATCTGCAAGGTTTCCTTTAGACACAAGGCACAAACCTGGCATGCAGTGCGCAAGCAACACCTCGTCCTTTGATCTCCCACAACCGTCATCAACAGCATGAATCTAGCTGGCCTCAGTGGCCTGGCACTGGCAGTAATTCATGTGCGTCTCTGAACAGACATATGCTGCTGGGCCCGGAATGAAAATGGTTTCTAGGATTAAATCAAGCAGCGGGAAGCAGACTCCTCAAGTCGATTCTGCTCAGTATCATACAGTCCCGCCTGCAGCCTTTACCAAACCCTTTTCCAACTCGCCACAGGATGGGTCGTGTGACGAGCTGGGAAAGGTGGGGTGCGAATGCTCTCTCCACTTTCTAATTTACGTGGAGGCTTAGCGCCACAGGGCTTGTTTCTCCAATCCCCGGGGCTAACTTTACCTCCATGTCATCAGGGGTGGAGACTGGCCTTTGGTGCAAGGTCTTTGCTGAGCTGATGACCTCACATGCCTCAGGGCTGAGAGATTTTCAGCCCGGCAAATACTCTCTACATGTAGGGCTGCCCAGGTGAGCAACGTGATTTTAGAGAAAGCACCGTGACGGAAGTGGCAGTCTGGTAGACAGTGCAGAAGGCCCCCATTCAAGTAAGTACTTTGTATGTGTGCATATATGTATTTTTATAAAACAAAAAACGCAGATTTAGCATTGCGCATTGCTTTCCTTTTTATGGTGAAAGTAAAGGGGGCGGAGCCCCGACGCCCTAACACAGAAACCACCACTCATTAACCCACTTACCTATCTACATAAAATACAAATCTGTGATCAGCATGTCAAACTGTGTGCTTTTGAGTAGGCACATTCTCCGTCTATGCTACTGTATGAGTCAACATTGTGACTGGACAAAACACAGAACTTTCCAGGAACTGCATTAACCACCAGAGTTCTCTCGCCCTTACTATAACCCACTGAAAACTGCTGGGTACACAAAGATATCTGCCGCAGGAGAAGGCGCCTTACTTAACCCTGCAAGATACTTTGTAATGCAGCTTCTTTGTGTTAATCTAAGCAAGGTAGAACAAATTTACTGTCCTATTCCTCCTTGTTTCTTCGCATCAGATTCTTTAGAAAATACATGAATAAGTTGGCTGCCAGACTCCGCTTTTCATGACTTTGTCCCTCGTGACTCGGCCTCTTCTGCCACGCCTTGACCCCTAATACTGGTTCAGAGCCAAAGTAAAATATGGAACGTGAACATTAAAAAAAAAGCTGTATAGATCCCACTGATGAAGCTGGAAAACAGCAATAAGGAACTCAAATTAAAGGAAGCGAAAGAATAAAAGCCACAGAAAATAAGATTGTCGATGGGCTTAAGGTAATACCTAAAAACAAACGCGGTGCATTTGAATGAAACGGAGCGACAAGGATGAGCACAACTTTCAAGAAGTTCACAAAGTAGAAATAAAGTTAAGGAAACAATCAAAAGCGCCTCAAGATGATCCGAACTCCCTGGGGTAAAGCAGCCAGAAGTGCAGAGGAGCCGGGATTTCTAAGAGAGGGAGCGGCTCAGGAATCCGAGAGTGAAAGAAGCAAGAGTTCGCGGGGACGGAAATACTCACGAAGGAGTCGCACATGACCATCAGCAAGTTGTGCTGGGGCTTTGCGGTCACCCCTCCGTGGAGCAGGGCGGCCAGGGAGATCACCAGCACAGCTGGGGGCACGGGTAACTCAGCTGGAGCCGCCATAGAGCACGGAGCATTCCAGCAGCAACAACTAGCGCTCTCGGTTTTTGTTTTGCTTCCTGTGATAAGAAAGCTCGCCTACAAGGCAGCACAATTTCTGAAGCCAGGATGCCTATTGCACAGGGCATTCCTATTTCCTAAGCAAGTGGGTGGGGAAGGAGGCGGGCAATGCAGGGCTTTCAATAGGATGAAAAGGCTGGTGGGCGGCGTGTCTGTAAAATGGGCATGGCCTAAGAAGAGCAACTAGAAATCATTTCCAAATAAACATGACATTTGTATTTAAAGTCGTAGCTGACATGTAAACTAAAATCCGGTGCTTTTCACAGTGTGCCACCTGAACATTGTAAGAGCGCCTCCAGACATATCACACATGGACAAACATATGTATGAACATGCCAATCCTGTTGGCTTTGCCAGTGCTTCTTAGCAGAGTTAAACAAATTAGGAACAACAATATTCTTGTTGTTAAGGATTAGAATTAAAAATGTTTCAAATCTGAAAATAGGAGACTGGCAATCAAACATTATTAAGGTCTGTGGAAGGGTTAGTGGTCTTCCGAGTCTCTCATTCACTCCTGAACTCCTCCATGCCTCTTTTCTCTGCATCCTCTCACTCTGTTAGACTCCAACAACCCTTTTCTACCACATATTTCTGCAATGCTCTCTCTTGAATGTCTCACACTTTATCTCTTTCCACTTCAGCACCCTGTTTTCACTCACTTCTTCTACCCGTACTTCCTTCCATCTTTTCCATCTCACCAGGCTCCTCCCACACACACAACCACCTGTAACCACTGCATTTTCTTTTGCTTTTTTGGTGCTCTCCAGATTTCAGTAGGCTTGGACCTCCTTCACACATTTTCTCGCAAGCACAATTGTCACATATATGACCATTCCTCAGTGCGATCTGCAGGGAGACCAAAGATTAGATGTGCTTGCAGTCTGTCCTCCTTTTTGACTCCCTGACAGGCACTTTGAGACATTCGCACTGTGGTCAGTCTCATCCCCAGAGCTCTCAGTCGTGCCCCGTCTAAACACCCACCACACACCCTGAACTTGCTCAGACACCTGAAACTGATTCATTTCACACTATGCACTTCATGACAGCCATATATATGTTGCTTGAAAAAAAACTAGAGAAACACAAAGGGCCTCATGTAGGTAAATAAATTTTACCGGTTCTTAAATACCGAGCCGTACCGAATCGGTAAATTAGAATCGGTAAGTTATATGTAGGTAAAAATTCGGTAACAGTTACCGATTCGGTAACATTCGGTAATCACGAATCGGAATTCACCGAATCGGTAAATACCGAGGTGGTATTTACCGAATCGGAAAATACCGAATCGGTATGTACGGATTCGGTAAATCAAATCACATGACTTGACGAAACAGCTAATCCAGTGCAACGACAGCCCACCCAACCAGGAAGTGCCCACACCCAGGCAGGTGTACATAATTAGCCGAAGTGGCCACACCCAGGCAGGTGTACATAATTAGCCGACCCTGGAGAAGCTTGGAGTGCAGAGGAGAGGCAGGGAGCCGTTGCATGTGCGAGCGGGTAAACGAACAGCATGTCCAGCCAGAGAACACAGAAAGACGGAGGGGAAAGGAGGAGGAAGCTGAAATTTAGCCCCAAGGAACTCCAGGTGCTGGTGGAGGAGGTGGTGAAGCAGCACCAGAAGCTGTTTGGAAGGCAATCCCTGCAAGTGCCTGAGGCTGAAAAGCGCAACATATGGCTGGCCATCCAGGCGCAGGTCAATGCTGTGGGAGTGACCCACAGGGACATTGAGGTCCTCAAAAAGCGCTGGTATGACCTCAGGATTGTAACCAAGAGGAAGATGGGCGACATCCAGAAGGAGGCCAGCCAGACCGGAGGTGGAACCAACAGGGCACCTGCCCTCACCGAACTGGAGGAGCTGGTGGCGGCCACAATCGAGCAAGAGAGCGTCGTGTGTCTTGGGGACGCCGACAGCTCTGCCAGAGCCGCAACACACCAAGGTAAGACGAAAGCACAGCAATGTAGCCCCCCCTACCCCTATCCCACATCCCCCATTGTGAAACGAGAATCACACTGCAGTTCACACGTGTCAGTGCAGACAGGCAATGCATTCCGGGAGATGTAGTCAGGGCAACACTAACCATGACGTAAATGTTACAGGGCAACAAGGCATGTCACGCACTCGAGGCACAAGGAGACAGGGGACATATTGGAATGTGAATTGATTTATTGTGACGCTTGCAATGCAGCCCTTCGGGGACACTGAGCCAATGTTGTATTTCTGTCCACAGATGTGACATCATGCAGGACAGGGCATGCTGCAGGAGAGACGGCACACCGGCCACATAAATCACCTCTAGCCAGCACCAGTTCAGACCAGGGAGCAGGCCCACTGGCAGCCGCACCACCAACACAGCCAGCCTCGCCGCACACAGAGCCAGCATCACCTCACCGAGAGCCAGCATCACCACCACCAGAGCCAGCATCGCCACCACCAGAGCCAGCATCGCCACTCATGTTCGAATCACCGGCCACATCTCCGCTTGCAGGTGTGAGAATGAGGAGGCGTCCAGCAGCCAGGCTACGAGCCTTAGACACCTCGTCAGACGACAGCATGGGCCCAGAAGACCGCACCGGGCCCCAGGAAGGGAGCCATGCCACTGTGCCCCACACCTCACAGGCAGCACAGACGGAAGCAAGAGGGCGCCGCAGGTCGCGTGTCCAGAGTCCACCAGCACCCACTGACGGCCATGGTGTCTTCTTGGGGCTCGAGGGCCAAATGTTGAAGCAACAGCGCCTGCAATCAAAGGCAGTCATGTCAGTCCAGAGGCACATGCGGGTGATGAAGACAACATTAGTCAACATGGACACCAACATTAGCGGCATGGCTGCGGGCATTCGGGACATGTCCCAGTCAATCCAGCAGTTGTGCAGCAAATTAGATGCTGACATCGAAGCACGGCGCCGGGAACGCCAGAGAAGGGACACTACCTGCAGGGCACTCAACCGTCTGGCAACTGCGACTTCTCTACTGTGCCGGCGCTCTGTGACGATGCAGGAGGGCCTAACACAGTGCTGCAGCGACCTGTCTCGGGGGATGGTGCAGGTGACAAGTGCACTAGGGGTGCTATTGACTAGTCAGGCGTCGACAACTGCTGCAGGGGATGCTGCGGAGAGCATCGACACCAGCAGCAGCATCACACCCCCCGTCCCAGAAGCACGCAGGAGCAGCAGGCGGCTTGGGGTTGGCTCCAGTGAGGATGCACAGGCCGTGCAATCCACCACTGCAGCGCGTATGCGCAAACATTGATGTAGCCCTGCTTAGCCACTTTCCATTGGGTGACGTAACCCTGGACATACTCCTTGTATAGATGGTATATTGCCAGATTGGCCTGTTCATGTGTTCATGGCGTGGTGCCACATTAAAACTACGTCAGGAATTCTCACAACTCGCTGTGTCCCCTTACTTACTCAGAAATAGTTGCATGTGATATCTGCTCGTCTCTCTCTCCCATCGATTGCAGTTGGCACTCTAGCTGCGTTGCCCTCTGGCTGGCCTGACTCATCCTCGTTGTCCTCAAAATATGTCAGTTCCACATCTGTACCTTTTTTCGTGGCAAGGTTGTGCAGCATTGCACAAGTGGCAATAATCTTGCAGCAGGTGATGGGTTTGTACTGGCGTGCGCCTCCGCTCTTGTGCAGGCAGCGGAACCTGCTCTTCAGTAGTCCAAACGTGCGCTCCACCACATTGCGTGTTGTTTTGTGTGCCACGTTGTATCGTCTCTCACTCTGGGTTGCTGGGTGTAGGTAGGGAGTGAGGATGAATGACCGGCATGCATATGCACTGTCGCCTGGATGAGTAAAAGGGAACCATCAGTAACATGCCTCTATACACTATGATTTGCAGGTTTCAATGGGCGTCACTGTTACTTACCTAGCAGGTATCCCTCTCCGAATTCTCCGGCACTCAGTCGTGTGTAGATCCCACTATTCTGGAAGATGTAAGAGTCGTGGGTGCTCCCAGGAAACTTTGCAACAATATCTGTGATGATGTTCCCTGCATCACAGATCACCTGCACATTGATGGAGTGGGTGGACTTCCTGTTCCTGTAGATGTGCTCTGTATCAGCTGGTGGACAGATTGGGATGTGTGTACCATCAATACAGCCGATGACATGGGGGAACTGTGCCATGTGATAAAAGTCTGTTTTTGTTTTCTGCAGTGCAGCCTGTGTGTTTGGGAAGCTTATGTAGTGGTGCATTCTCTGCATCATGGCATCCAGGAACTTCCTGAAGAAACGTGACAGGCAACTCTGGGATACCCCACCCACCGCAGCTATCACCACCTGATAACTGCCGGATGCCAGCAGATGTAGGCTGCAGAGCACCTGCACATGTGGGGGTATGGCGTGCGCCCTTCTTATTGGATGGTCCAGGAGTGGCTGTAGGTCCCTGATTAAGTCCATGATGGTTTCGGGGTCTAGCCTGTACCTCTCATGTATCTCTGCATCAGTCAGCTGGAATAGTGTGATGCGCTGTCTGTAGATTTGTTCCTCCCGTCGCCACACCCTCAGTCCTGCTGCCTGTAGACGTAGGCGCCTTGCAATGACGTACATAGCGGCCATGTTGTCCACGCTGTAGCATTTTGGGATTGCTTATATGCACTGTTGATGGTTACCACCTGCTTTCAATCCGTGTTATTTACCGACTCTTATTTACCGATTTTCCTGGATTTCTTAATTACCGAGTGCTCCTACATGTCATTTTAATTTTTACCACTTCATATTTACCACTTCATGTTTACCGATTCGTTAATTATGTATTCGGTAAATATGAATCGGTATTTACCGCCTCATATTTACCGAAAAGTTGTTTTTGGACTCCTACATCTCACTTGTCTGAATACCGGTCGGTAACGGCATATTTACCGAATATCGGCCGTTACCGACCGGTATTTGGCTACCTACATGAGGCCCAAAGTCTGTAAAAAAGCAAATAATCTTAGGGAATGCAAGATTAAATAAAACGTGAAAAATAATGAGGGACTGCACACTGACATGGCTCACCTTATGAGTGTTTGCAGTTATTCTTCAGGAATCAATCACTGTTTTTGCCTGTAAAGGTAAGGATATGAAAAAAGGGCACAATAGGGACCCATTTCAAAGTAAGTTTCCAATGACTCCCAGGTCTGAGACTTATCAGGACCTGGCCCACTTTAAGCCGCAGGGCAAGAAGAACTTTTGTGATATGTTATGCTGAACTCTCACTAAATAACTATTTATCCTAGCAGTCCTGCAGATCCAAAGGGAAATTGACACCAGACTGTAAAAGAACCTTTTCATAAAATATATTCTGAATGCCTTCTATCGACTGAGATAATGATTATGGAACACTGAACAAATAGTAAACAGAACAAATAGACCAAAGCTTTACTAGTTTATTGCTTGCTAACCTTGACATCTGTGTAAGTATATTCTAACAAGGGTGACCACACAGCTCTAGAGAACCTGGGGTAATATATTGCATTAAGGAAACAGAGGTTCACTAGGACATTCATCTCAATAGTGAAGTGAGATATCTCCAGTAGATGAAGAGAAAAACTATTGTTAGATTACCTAGACATGTAAAAAACTGTCAAATAAACAATACAATATTGCAATTAATTTATTCATTGCACATTTTCATCAATGTTGTGCTTTTCTGAAGATCCAGTGCTCACACAAGTGAAATGAAAAAGGGGTGCGGTGAAGGATGATAGAGGAGCAAAAGGTAATGTGCATCACACATAAAAAGACATGTGACTCCCTAAAATGGATTTATACACTGAAAACAGAGCCTATATAAATCTACTGTCAATGGCATTTCGACCTCTGGCTATGCGAGCTCATAATCAGGATGGGGCATGAGCACCTAATATCTGGTAAAAAAAAGGGGGAATCAAACCAAGGAGGGACTCCCTATAATCAATGGATAGTTGGCCCTGAACTTAAAGCTGAGCTGTTGAGTACTGAGTTGGAGGCTCGAGCCAGCCAAGTGGTACAAGGGTTCCGGGGATGGAGCATTGAGGTATCAGGGGTGCTTGTGCTTGGAGGAAATTATCCAATCTAATTGAAGGTGTAACAGCTGTTACCCTGTCCAGGGCCTCTCGGGCAAAGCCAATTGACTCCTGGGAAGACAGTAATTGAGAAGCCCATGGTAGGAAACTCCGAACACCAAGGGGAGTCGGAATACCCGCGGCAAAGCAAAAATGTCTGTGGTGTACGGCGACTTATGAATAAGTTGAACCCGTGGCACGTATACCTAGCATGGAAGGGGGCCAACAAATGGCAGAAAGTACTGTGCTGGTACCGAACTGTCAGCGGGCATGGATCCTGGCAGTGTGGCATCTGTGGCAGTGCAGACAACTTAGTCACACAAATGTAATTCAGCACAGTTTGGCACTAAATTTGAAAACACCATAGTAATATAAACATGCACTGGCTGTCAGTCTTTTGGCTTTGTCGGAGTTTCTGTTTTTTTGTCAGTTTTTTTTTGTAAACATTTGCTGGTCCCTCAACAATGTTAAAAAAAGGCATAGGCTAAACCACCCAGGGGCAAGCGTAATAGACAACGACACAATCAACGAATGCTCCACACTGGAAAGATCTCTAATGCCTATAACCCAGGAGTCTTATGACAACAAGGAACCTTCAATCAAGCAAATAAAGGTCCAAATACCAAATAAAGTAAATGAGTGCTCCCAAGACCAAGAGTCGACGGCAAGAACTCAAAATTACGAATCTTCGAAAACCCAAAACTCATTCCTACCTGGAGGCTTAGAAGACAAAGGGTTGTACCCCCAAAACAAATCTTTAAAAGAAAATGAAAAAAGCAGACCGGGTAACCCTGCACAAGACAGTTTCTCTCCACCCCAGGACGGACACGCGGCCTCCCTTAACAAACATCAAATTGACGACTCCAACGAAGCAGAGGCCTCCGAAACGATTATTTTCATCCCCAAATATAAGTCGCGAGGCCGGATGGACATCCTAAACAGAGGGAATATACTACGCCTGCTGCAAGCTATTCCATCACTAACGACGATCCATAGCTCTGACCTACTGTCTGTTGAATTCTTATCAAATTACAACTCAACAAACACGGAAGCCTCCAAAACAACCTGGAAAACATCGGAGATAGCATCTAGAATCAGTAACGAAATTACAATATTTCAACACTGGGGGGTTGCATTAACAACAGTCCCCAAACCACAATACCCAACCCCATTCCTAAATTTAAACAGTCCATGCCGCACAACGACGTCAATCCTAAGAGGCGCTAGAAGTTGCTCTCCAATAGTCAACCAACTCGCCCCAAAGGTTTCTGTGGTCACGAATGAAAGGCAAGGCTTGCACCGGACCATTCTACTAACAAATTCAAACTGACAAAATACATTGCCTACACTTCCCACCTACAAGGGCCCTTATGAAATTAAAATAATCACCTGGAACATTAATGGCCTAAATTCCAAGCAAAGTGATCCAGAATTTTTGAATTACCTCAAAACGTTTGATATTATCTTGCTTCAGGAGACCTGGGAGGACACACCTTTTGACCTCCCAGGATATATCTCATGTTACAAACCAGCAATAAAGAATACCAAATTTGGACGCCGATCGGGCGGCCTACTCCTTCTCTCCTCTATACTTAAACTCGGTGAGATGCACCAGTTAACAATCCAAATAGCTTCCCCAAGTTGCATACTAGCCACAGTAATTAAAATGTCTCTTGACCAGAAAACCCAAAAGATAATATTGATAAATATTTACCTCCACCCGAAAAACAAAATACAAGCATCAAAGGAAGTGGTTAAAGAAATATCAAGAATAATGGAAGAGGAAAACACCGACAAAGTCATCCTGGCAGGAGACTTTAATATGCACCTCCTAGGGACAACACAGGAAGACGACCTCTGCCTTGACCTGACTGGCATCTGGGGAGTCCCAAACCAAGGCATCCCTTTGGTAAATAAATCAACAAAGAGCTCAATACTCCTTCTGTCAGAACTTGAACATCTCAACCTGAGGGCAATCAATGGTCGCCTCAAAGAAGACAACCCCCCTGCGCCAACGTACCACTCACCTAAAGCATCAACGACGATTGATTATACCTTTACTACATTAACTATGTTCAACAAAATTGCATCGTTTCGAATAGGCAGTAGTACCCACAGCGATCATATGCCGCAAGAGATGGTACTTCACTCCACAGCTATATTACATCAGGAGGCTGAAACAGCCATTGTCCCTGTGGGAACATTAAACCTTCATCGTATTAGGTGCAACTCAACAAACATAGAAAATGTATCAGCACAGGCTAGAGACGCGCTGAAGGAAGCACAAGCCAATCTTGCTCACCCATTGGAAATATGGGAGACCTTCATTTTCTCTCTCAGAAAAAGACTTCTTGTAAATAAAAGCTCAAAAAAATACTCAAATGTACCGCCAAATTTGAAAAATATTAGTCCTGACTCAAAAAAATTAAAAACAACAATAAATCACACACTTCGACAGATACGGAAACAACCTGGTAACCAAAACCTGCGAAACTCTCTACGTGATACTAAAGCCCTCCTAAAAAAGAGAAGCTGGCTAAGAAAAACAATAAAGAACAATGATTTCTGGGTCAAACTGATTTACGATGCCAAACAAAAAAACAGCGCTAAATTTTGGCAATCAATAAACAAATTGCAGCAACCACAGCATTGCGGAATTAATTCTAACATTTCCGAAGAGGCCTGGACAAACTTTCTTTTCAACCACTTCAACAATAACGACGAACCAATAAGCCGCCCCAAACATCAAATTTTCGAGAGTAGCAACAAGGTCAAAAATCAACCAGCACCACCTGATAATTATACGAGAATAGCTCCAGACCAATACAAAGAGCATCCTAAAGAACCCTTAGCAGAACTGCCCGCAAATGGAGATAATACGGCCCAAGCCACCAAACTGATAATGACCCAAATAGCAAAGGGCCGACCATCAGGTGCCCCGGGCCCTAACGGGATACCTCCAATACTGTTCAAAAGTGATCCGGTTTTCTGGAGCAAAGCACTGGAGCCCATCTTTCAATATGCAGTTATAAATTCCACAATTCCAGATTCATGGAGAGGCTCAATAATAAGCCCAATCTACAAACAAGGGGCTAGGGCTGAACCAAAAAATTATCGCCTAATAACCCTGATTGACACAGAGGCCAAATATTTTGCAGGGCTCCTCCTAAAAGATATATCTACCTGGGCTGAAGAAAATAAGGCAATACCTATGACCCAAACTGGTTTCCGAAAAAGGCAAGGAACTATAACCAACATAATGGCACTGACCCTGCTCATGGACGCTGCCAAACAGGAAAAATACCCGCTTTTTCTATGTTTTATAGATTTTACAGCAGCCTTCGACCACGTTGATCGTACCAAGCTTTGGCAAAAACTCGACAACCAGGGTATTCCTCCCAATCTACTTTCCCAAATAAGGAATCTGCACACTAACACATGGGTTAAGATAAAACTTGCAAACGGTGGTAAAACATCAAGAAGAATTCCCACCTCAAAAGGACTCAAACAAGGATGCGTCTTAGCGCCCATGCTATTCAACTTGTTTCTTTCAGACCTACCAGAGATACTGAGCAATAGCGCAGGCCACGCACCCAAACTAGGAAACGTTCCTCTACCTTGCCTGTTATACGCGGACGACTTGGTTTTGATAAGCAGGACCCCTGTTGGCCTTCAACACCTACTGAATGCCACCTTAAAATTCACAAAAGAAAACTCCCTAAAAATAAACTATAACAAAACAAAAACCATGGCGGTCAATTACCACAAGAGAAAAGACCTCAACTGGTTCCTAGAAGGTCATCACCTGGATCAAGGCACCAGCTATAAATACTTAGGGGTCATACTGGATCAAAATAACTCAGGAAAACCACAAATAGAAGCCGTGCGGAGAAAGGGGGTAACAACATATTTAACAATTAAACCCCTTAAAAAGCTCTTGCCGGATATGTCACTCGATCCCTTGCTTACAATTATGCAAGCAAAATTTCAGCCAACCATATTCTATGGGAGTGAAGCGCTGAAGGGAAAAGATGCCGCAACTCTTGATAACATAATATCTAAGGCATATCGCGCAATTTTCCACCTCCCTAGAACGGCCTCCCCTGCCCAAATTCGACTAGAATTCGGACTTCAAAAACAGTATTTAGAACGTATGGGAGCCTATGTGAAATGCTTGCATAAAATTAAACACGATGACAAGGGTACCCTGAATGAGCTACTCTGGACAGAACTTTCCTCTCCAAGAAAAACACCGGCAAACGAATACTTTCAAGAAGCGATCAAACAGCTGGGGTTATCAGAACTGTGGGAAATTCAGAATAACCATCAAGTTTTTAAAAAATCAGTCACAAAGGTAACCCGAACTCTATCTGCAATAGAGGATAAAAAAACCCTAGCTAACAGATCCCATGGCTGGATGGTCTTACACACCTACAATAAATTAACACCTCAACCCTACCTGAAAGTGGGCTTGAAAATTATTATAAAGGAAAAATTCCTCAGATTAAGACTGGGGGCAGGCCCCTTCAATCAATTCCTGCCTCCCTGGGAGAGAAAAGACGAAAACGAGCAATGCCGGCTATGCAGTAATGGTACAGAAGATGCAATCCATATTATATGTATTTGCAAGAAATTAAAAGACATCAGGTGTACCCTTTTAAAACCCGTCTTCATAAAATATGGTGTCAGATCATGCAGACAAGCATTAATGCTGTGTTTTAACCCAGATCGGGTACAGCTTAATTGTAGACTGATTAAATTCCTTGACATTACCGCAAAGAGACTAAAAAACCTGGATTGCCTCAACAATTGTATTGTCTGTGAGAAATAAGTTTTTGTATATAGTGATTTTATTATGGAACGAGCGGAATTTTATTGTTGTATATGCAACGGTTTTAATTAATCATGCATAATAAATAAATACCAAATACCAAATACCATAGGCTAAAAGCAAACATATTTTTGGTCTCAAAAAGCACACATTACCATAATATTCCTCGGCACTGCATGTACTGATGCGCTCCTTGTGAACGGACAGGATACTGTCACTATCTGTGAATATAGCCAAAGACTAAAGTGGGCTGAAACATTGCCCATGCTGTACACTGTAGTGAGTAGAAGACAAATGTGAATGAGACAACAACAGATCAATGGATGAAGAGACTGGCTGAAAACCCACCTAAATGGGTAAAAGAAAAAATATAAATTTATTCACTGAGAAAAACAAAATTTAAAGTAATGTTATAGGTAGGTGAATTTTAATTCATCAGTGACAACGTTAACGTTCTGAACTAAAACAAAAAACACAGAAATTCACCAGTTATAGTTAGCAGCACTAACTATAACTTGCCCCTCCGACATGCACTGCTTATGACCTCACATATGACATCATTCATGGCATGTTCTATGACATCATTTATGACATCACTGATGACATTGCCCAATTAATGTGCTAGCTTGTTTTACAGTTTACATAGTGGTGAGTACCTACCATATTAATTTCATGTAATTTTGTACATAGCTGTGTAGAGGTGTAGAACACGTTATAAATGTTTGCATTCAACAGTAACTCTATGTGAAAGTGACAGTTGACTTGTATTCATTATACTCCGCACAACTTTTTTGGTTCCCCAGAAAAAGTTTCCAAAAGAAGAAAGATTCTACGTAGTAGATACTAACTTTGTAAGCAGTCCTGAGTTATTAGACAGAATTATGTCTTCATGAAAATTTCTATATTACTTAGAAGAGTGTGTGCACCAGGAACTAACCTATATACCATGCTTGTTTTGCTTCAGAAGGTGGGCTATCTATAAAGTTTTCACCACAGTATGAAGGGTGCAGGTAGTATAATCTTAGCACTATCAGATCTTGGTTATCTTTAGGAAATAGTGTCGTCTTTCACAACTGTTGCACAGAATGTATACTGTTGTTAGTAGTTTCTTTTCAATACTCTGTGGTGTAGTTCTCATGAGACTTTCACTGTTTGGAAACAGTGTGGTAAAGAATGAACTCTCTCTATAGAGTAAACATTGTTTACAGTTCTCTACTGATAGCAACTTCAATTCTTAATGTAGGTTTGATGTGTGTCAGGGGTTTGGTACAGATAAAAGCTGTCTGTACTGGGCAGTTGTTTTGGAATCAGCATTCAATATTTTTGGATTCTCTAAACAGTTGTATACAGATTGAATATTCTACTCAATAAGGATTTCCTGTATATATGTTGCTGATTGATAATGAGAATTATGCTACATGTAATACCATACCAAATTATACAGGAATATGGGCAAAAACCAAGCTTGGCTGAGGTCATCAGTGATGTCATCAATGATGTCTTTTGACATGTCATCAGTGATGTCATATGTGAGGTAATACCGCTTTGTTCGCCATAAGTTGGCAGGGTATGCTCAGACGTGAGTCCCTTGCTCACTTTGCCACTGGATTCAAGCAAGCCTGGCTGAAGACGGCTGAAATGCTAGAAACCGGTCCTAGGTAGCCTGTTTTTGGTCCAGGGAAGGCATGGCTTGGCAGTTCGGGCTGGACTGTTCCCATGAGGCACAGGGTCAGACTGATTTGCATATGGCCATGTCTGAACTGGGGTGGCAGAGTGGGCTAAAGAACGGTGATGGATCAAACCCAGATCTGTTGACTGGGTGTGAGTGTTCGATTGGTTCTGATGCTCCGTCCATCACCACCCCCTTTTGTACCGATATGTGAGGTAATAAGCAGTGCATGGCGGGGGCATAAGTTATAGTTAGTGCTGCTAACTGTAATTGGTGAATTTCAGTTTTTTTATTTAGTTCAAAATTTTTACGTTGTCACTGAGAAATTCACCTACCTATAACGTTACTTTAACCTTTGTTTTTTTCAGTGAATTTCCAAGGCTTTATTTATCAAGCATAGCAACTGACTACTCCAATGATCTTTGCGCTGAGAATGTTAATCTTCTTAGATTTTGTAACTCACAGATTGAGAAATGTTCCTAGCATAGTTTTCTGAATCTTTGTATCTATTTTTACATAAACTTCATATATATATATATATATATATATATATATATATATATATATATATATATATATATATATATATATATATATATATATATATATATATATATATGTTACCTACTGGCGGTCGCCAGTTGGTAGTTATAGTAAGGACCAAGTTTCCATAGGAAGAGCATTCATTGTTTTGCTTATAACTTTGGCGTCGTTTGATGAATCTTCATGAAATTTTCCAAACTAATTCTTTCTTCATATCAGCTCCTATGTTGAAAGTTAGGGGGTGATTCATCATGGGGGGGCTGAGAAAAAAGGTGGGTCCCAAAACGTGTTTTCCACCTTGTTAAATACCATAGGAAACTTTAGATAAGGCTACAGGTCGAACGGGTGAACGGAATTACCCCAAATTTGGCAGGGAGAAGGGTCTTGGTCTTTGGTGTAAATCCGTTCAGTAGTTTTTGAGAAATATAAAAATTTACAGATATCAAAATTTGGGAATTCTGCCATCTGATTGGCTGAGGCGTTACGAGCACGAGCTTGCTGCTTATAGGTTGTGAGCGCTGTAAGCGGTTGCACCTAGGAAGTGTTGGCCGCCATTTTGTGATTCCGTGAAGCGAGTAAGGGGGAAAAAAGGACGAAAAGAGTAGGAAAGAGGAGGGTAGGAGCGCTGTGAGGTCTGCGGGGTGGTTAAGGTGTGCTATACAGGGAGTGTGAAGTGAAGTATTCACCCCTAGCGGTGTGGAAGTGCTGTTTTGACCAGAGTGAGATGGTGCTGATGTGAAGTGCCAGTACACTCGGGCATGAAACCGTGAGCTGATTGCTGTAAACTGATGTGCTCCTGGCGCTGTAGCATACTGGCTGCTGTAGCATAGCTGTGCAAGTGGTGTTAGTAAGGGTTTAGACTATAGTGGGAGTGGGAAGCAAGCTACTCACCCCTACCGGTCTGAAGACTCGAATGGAGTGTTTTAGCAAGCAGAAATAAATAATATATCGTGAAGAATATAATGCAGAATGTTGCAATGCCACAGAAGACAAATGGTGAAATCAGGTGTGTTTAAGAAAGTGGCTGTGTGGGATAAAGCGATGGAGTCTGCAAGTTATATAAAAAGTGTCTTTATGTAAGTGCCATAAATGGAACCACTGGTGCAAGAGCTAAGGCATCCAGCTGAGGCAAACTCCAGACGCTTCTGCTGTATTCAAACCTAAGCTCATGCATCAGTCAATTCCACATTACATGTTACAGTTCCATGTGACATAAACAATACCTATTAGACATGAATGACTGTAAATTGTAGAATGAAAATAAAGGTAGGATACGATTACCACACTGTGCCAACCAGTTCCTAAACAATGCCGTGTTTTTTGATCTTGATCGCCAGTTCATGAGCAGAGGCTGAGGATGAGCTAATTTGTGTGAAAGGGCTTCGTGGATAAGAGGCAGGCAGAGAGACGTGTGTACAAAGAATAGATATGGTTTCAAAATGGATGTCGGCTTTAGGCTAATTTAGCAAGTAAATAGCGTATTTGCATAGGCCATACATCATCCATCCCTGGTTAGTGTGGAGAGGTAAGGTCCAATAATGAAAACAGAGTTCAAATGCCTAAGCATACTTAGAAAGTTATCATATGAAAATAGTTCAATTGAAGTGTATTAAAAAATTTAATAGGAAAAAGTCAAAAAAGTTGGAAAAAATCAATCCAAGAATAAAGTGAATTTCTTACAAGTCTTGGAGATTGCAGTCCGGAAGTTCTTCAGCTGCTTGAGATGCGTAATGGTCCAAGAGGCGATTGTTGCCATCGTGTGAGAAAAGCGAAGCGATCCAATTCATATCCTCAAAGGGATAGTAATCTTCCTCGAATGTTGGAGCGGCAATTTAAATTGGCAGGCAATCTGCGATGTTGTCAAAGGTCGCACGTTGCAGGAGATCTTTCGGGGCTGCGCAGAAATCCCATTCCACCAGGATACCTTTTTGCGATGCATCCGCCATTGCGCCACTGCCTTAACAATCAAGTTCATGGTTGTCAAGATACTCCATTACCTGCTGGATATCGGGAGCATTTGCTGAGATGTTGGCAAGGCATAGATCCATTCGCCAGTTGATTGGGCAAGTTTTGCAATAAAAAGATGGTTGCACGCAGATTGTATATGTGTAAATAAATGTCATGTTGTAGCTGGCTCCGATAATAAATAGAGGCAGGCAGCCGAAAAGTTGTTCCATTTTTTCACGGTATTGATGCAGCTTCGCGTAGAGGTGTATTCTGTCAGACATGCTTGTTACCACAGGGAGCGTAGCCATTTTCAACAAGCTAAAATAGTAGTAGAATGGCCGCACACAGAGCGAGAATTATGGTCACTGGTGCTGTTATTCCAGAGATGATCGAATGAATGAAGTCTGGTATTAGACTAAAAATAGTTTGAAAGCCTGTGAGAAGGCCAGAGGAGACAATGTTAAAAAAGTGTGCCAGACCTTAAATATCAGATGTGTTGAAAATTGTGTAACAATTCACAAAGTGTAATGGGAGGTTCGTATTTAAAAGGGAGTGTATTTTACTTGAAGTTTGTGCTATCTGCAGTCAATAAATTACTTTTGGAGAAGTGAGGGACACTTCTGTTTGAAACAAAAGCGCTTTCAGTTTGCTCCGTTTAATAAAATCTGTTTTCAAAGTAGGTATTGAAGGCCAAGTTGAACTTTGGGAGTTACTTTGTGTGGGTGGGAATAGAGATTGCCAGAGGGAGTTATCCAGTTTGAAACAGTAAGGACATACAGTATGCCAGCTAACATTGCGTAGCAGTCCATGTTATTAAGAAGCAGATAACTGCCGTTAGAAAGCTGTGTGAATGTTGGTCTGATTGTGGGAGTTGGCGTGCTTTTAAGAATGCACTCAAGATTGGGGGCTGTAAGCTTAGAAGCGTCGTACAGTTGGACATTCTTGCATAGTAATGAATGACTGCCATTGTGGTCGCACTTTTCACCTGTGAGAAAAACCTCTGTATCCTATTTAAGACAGCGATATGTAAATGGGAGAAACCACTGATCGTAAATAAACGAGCTCCCTTATATAATCACATACAACATGACAAACAACATGTACACCTAGCAGACACAACGACACTACGTACTGTGGGAACCGTGGCAAACATGGCATGGCACCACTGCCACAAAATGCAGAATGCAGGGAGAGATGGGAGCAAAGTATGTCCGACGGTGGCAAGTGATTCTCGATTATAAAAGTATACAGTGCAAAGTGTTGAGGGGATGTGCCAGAGAGACTTGAGTATGCAGAGCACAGACATGTACATGTCAACATAAACTGGTGGTCTATTGAGTGAAGTTGACAGTGGACGCAACCATGATAGCACAGTCCGTAGGGAAGATTACGAAAACATAGTGCGTACATGCCCCCTCTCCCCCCAAATCTTTAGCGTAGTGGGCTGGCTCGGCGTACGCAAGGCTAGCATAGGGGTATGAATAAAAGGCACGTTTCTCTGGGTGTGGTTCTCTTCCGGAATGGCGAACATGTATGTCAGGTCTGCGCAGCTTACACCGCCACGAGGCTGACGCCGTGAGCAAAGGTGGCTGCGGGAATAATGCTCTTAGCCTGCTGCTACCTAGAAACCGTCATGGCCGCTGCAATGCAAATATGCCCCACAGTTCACCTTTCGACACCGTCGTATGTGAAAAAGGGCCCACCACGTGCCGGCGGAAGCTTTTGGGCCGAGGCCTGCGAGCTGGGAAGACTCCTGAGATAAACGCTGGCTACCGCGAAACAGGCAGACAGCACCCAGTCTGAGGCCCAGCATTGTGTAGTGCTCTGTATACTACTAACACAGTAGTCGAAGAGGTACCAACAGTGGAACAGTGTCTTGATCCCACAATGGACGATGTTAGAACTGCATCTGAGAGTGCAGATGAAGGTACTCCTTTCGTCCAGCTGTAACCAACTCTAGGTCTCAATAGTGGAACGGTGTCTTGATCCCACAATGGACGATGTCCGATATTACCTGCTGCTTGTGAATTTTCACAGAAGTCCCTGCGTTGACGTGCATCAGACTCTGTGCTTCCATAGCTAAGTGCTGCACATGATTATTGTGCTTGGTTCATACCAGTCGGTGGAGTACACCACGGTACAGCAGGTCCGAACAGTGGAACGGGGTCTTGATCCGAAAATGGACGATGTTAGAACTGCATCTGAGAGTGCAGATGAAGGTACTCCCTTCGACCAGGTCTTGATCCCAGAATGGACGATGTTCGATACTACATGCTGCTTGGTTTTCACAGAACTCCCTCCATTGAGGTGCATCAGACTCTGTGCTTCCGTAGCTAATTGCTGCACATGATTATTGGGTTTGGGTGACTGCAGTCGGTGGAGTACACCGCGGTACAGCAGGCCCGAACAATGGAACGGGGTCTTGATCCCACAATGGACGATGTTAGAACTGTATCTGAGGGTGGAGATGAAGGTACTCCCTTCAACCAGGTGCAAGCAACTTTAGGTCCCAACAGTGGAACGGTGTCTTGATTCCAAAATGCTAACTGCTAACTGCTGCACATGATTATTGGGCTTGGTTGACTGCAGTCGGTGGAGTACACCGGGGTACAGCAGGACGGAACAGTGAAACGGGGTCTTGATTCTGTGATTGAGGATGTCAGAAGATGAAGTTTGTGATGATTTCTGTGTACCCACTCCGATCAGGTGTAACCAACTGCGTGCTTCCGAATCCAATGGCACGTGGCTGTGAGGCGTTAATGACAACTGCCTCTGGCCTACAGTGCGGTCAGCAGGGCTCACAATTCAGATGGAGTGGTGATTGCTTAATTACAGAATCCAGTAGGCATCTAACTAAAACGTCTATTGAAATATACACAATAGCCTTTTAGTATACTTGCTTGAAGAAGTTTTTGAAGATGACTTATAGGTCTAGTACAATGACCAAATTCTTCTTGGTAGTGGTAAAGAACACTGAATAACAGTGTACACAGTGGACAGCAGAGATCGCAATTCAAATTGTTTTGATTTATTTATTGCAGAGTTTTGTGTAATTTATGTTGTTGTATTTTGTGAAGTGGACGTTAGAAAATGTATTCATGGAAGACTGTGCTCACTACTGCCTTCAATTTACACTGCAGACAGCAGTGTTCACAATTCAGATCGAGTCGCTATTGTAGATGACGCAGTCCTGTAGGCAAAAGACATTGCTCCTACTACGGCCCGCCCGCAGCACGCATCATCGCTGGCTGTGCACATCTTGAATGCTTTTGATGTGGCTATCTAAGTGCACTAGACCTGATGGACCCTTTATGATACAATCTTTTTGTGTATTATTTAAGATCTACTGCCTGTATCTTAGTATACCACAAGTTATGGTTGTTTTACGATAGAATCTTTTCTGTATTATTTCACATCTAGTGTCCCTACCTTACTGCAGCACAAACTATTGACCCTTTTATTATTGAATCTCTGTGTGTGATCCAATGATTACTGTTGTAGTTTATGCTAGCAGCAACCATTTCCTGAGGGCTGCTTTACACTCATCCCACACACATCCAGCACAGACGTCACTGGATATGTAACCCTGGTAATAAAAAGGAGTCGAGCGCACGTGCCCGTACCCACTTCCACTATCTATCTGTATCCGTGTGTTCAATATGTATGCATGATACTGCCCCTTGGCCGAACCACATTACATTGTGCTGTGGACAGCGTATGCAACCATGTTACCTCTGGCAGTGGGGAAAAGTTCTGTTATGTAGCTTTCAGATGCATGGCTATCACAGGTGGAAGGCTGCTTTACAGAGCATGAACATTGATGAAGATGATGGTTGCATGTTGTGTGTACTGTCAGATATGTGTACATAGCAAAAAGTTTTCAAAAAAGCTCTGTAAGCAGAAGAGGAGTCTCTCATCAAACACTGTAGAGAGAATGGCGAAAATGGGTGGGGTTCTCCAACTGTTACAATGGGAAATGTTATGAACCAATCAAATGCTTTTCTTTAAGGTCACATGGCACCCGACGCGATTTTGAGAAAATGTTACCATAATATAAGTTTATTACAGTTAGAAATATATAAATGTTTAAAATATTTTAGATTATCGCTTGTTCTCATATACACTTTAAACTTATATAGATATACTTTTGAGACGAAAAAAAATGAGGGGATTGCGTTTCCCGGCGCGACACCATATGTCTATGACATAACACAGGGCCTGGCAGCGTGTACTCGTCGCATACGCAACGCGCAGTGGGCGTGACCCCATACGTACATGACGTAAGGCGCGGCTTGGTACTGCGTACCCGTCGCATACCAAAGTAGCAGCTGGCGCAACCACATACGAAGATGATGTTACGCGGGATGCGGTGCCACATACCCGTTGGATACGAAATGCGCATCCTTTACGAGTTTAGCAATATGGCGGATAGGATTGTCGTGCTGATGGAGCTTGGTACACTACTGGTACGGGACATCAGTTTTCTAAAAAAAAATAAAGATATACATACTTTTTTTGAAGATATAAAACATTACATATTTTGCAAATTAAAAACAAAAAAGGATAATAGAGTTCCCAAAAATTACAAAAAATAGAAACATTTTAGGTTTTATAAATATTAAAATATGAAATTAACATTTTAAAAGCCTTTGAAATTCACTGAAAAAAACATAGGTTTTACCGACGTTATAGTTAGGAATTAGCATTTAAAAAACATTCGAAATTCACTGAAAAAAACATTGGTTTTACAAACGTTATAGTTAGGAATTAGCATTTAAAAAACCTTTGAAATTACCTGAAAAAAACCATAGGTTTTACAGACGTTATACTTAGTAATTAGCATTTAAAAAACCTTAGAAATTCACTGAAAAAAACATAGGTTTCAGGGATGTTATAGTTAGTTGGACATTTGACTCATATAAAACCAGAGAAATTTGCCCGTTATAATTAGTTGAGCTAACTATAACTCGCACGCCCGCAATGCACTGGTGATGACGTCACATATTACATCACTCATGACATGGTCAGTGACATCACTGATGGCATCCCAAACGACATCACTGATGACATCATCCACCTGATAATCTGATGCACATACTGATGGCCTAATATAAACTTTGATACACGCACTCTAAAATACAGACTATTATTTTTGAAACCATACACACAACAATGCCAGATACTACATACCACCCACTATTTCCTAGGTCTACATTCAAATCCAGTCACTTATACATGCAGTTACTCATCAATACAGTACTATAATATGCACTCATACACCTATACATACAGTCACAGTCTGCCACTCATCCATAGAGTTACTCACACACCTAGTCAGTCATGCAAAGAATCAATCACATACCCATTTACTCATGTATAGAGCTATACACACCAACTGCGTTATTTATACACAGACCACATCACTTATTTATGCAGATACTAACACATACTTACTGTCTTATACAATCACTGATACAAGCAGACACTTTTATACACCCACTCCTTCAAATAACTTACTCTCACGTATAGTCATTTATATACTCCAACACTCACATATACTGCCTTAAAACATATGTAGTTACTCACACATATACCAGTTAGACATTCATTCACTCACCAACACACCCATACACACACTAACTCACCCATACAGCCCTTCCCAGATGTACTTTTGAATCCATACAACCAGTGACTCACCCACTCGGACATGTATGCACAGAGTCACACATCCCCCCACCCACCCACACAGACACTCAGGCTCTCATACAGATACTCAGACAACAAATCAATAACCCATATAGACACTTGTAGCTACTCACCAACCCATGCAGTCACTTATACACCAACTGAGACACTAATACAGACTTTCACACAGTTTAGTCACTAACCCATACATTCAGTAACACATGTTCAATCACTCAGTTATACAGTCAGGCACGCACCTAGTAAATAATACATTCAGGGACTTGTAAATTCACTCTTTCTTCAATACACCTTGGCATAGATATATGAAAAATATTTAAACTTTACTGAAACACACATTCACTGGATGATGTCATCAGTGATGTCATTTGAGATGTCATCAGTGATGTCCTCAGTGATGTCACTGACCATGTCATGAGTGATGTAATATGTGACGTCTTCACCAGTGCATTGCGGGCGCACGAGTTATAGTTAGCTCACCTAACTATAACGGGCGAATTTCTCTGGTTTTATATGAGTCAAATGTCCAACTAACTATAACGTCCCTGAAACCTATGGTTTTTTCAGTGAATATATATATATATATATATATATATATATATATATATATATATATATATATATATATATATATATATATATATATATATATATATATATATATATATATATTATCTACTGGCGGTCGCCAGTAGATAGTTATAGTTAGGACCGTGTTTCCATAGGAAATCCGCAACATTCTATTTGGAATAACTTTGGCGCCGGTTGACGAATCCTCGCGAAATTTTCAAAATAGGTGGGGCGCTCCGCTCCGCTCCTACCCTGAAAGTCTCGGGGGGATTCGTCAAGCGGGGGCTGAGAAAAAAGGGGGGTCCCAAAACGCGTTTTCCCCATGCAATTTTCCATAGGGACATTTAGTCCAGGGTACAGCCCGAACGGCTGAACAGAATAACTTTAAATTTGGCAAAGAGGTAGTCCTCAGGTCAGGAATGTGCCTTTTGCAGGTCTGGTGTCAATCTGTTCAGTAGTTCCTGAGAAAATCAAAAGTAAAATCATATAAATATGTGGGCGGAGCCTAACCACACATCTCATCCTGAGATCTGATTGGCTGTCAGCACTTCATCCAAGAAGTGTTGGCAACCATTTGGGGACCAATATACATGATAGCACCTCATTAAAAAGCATTGCAGTTAATAGAAGTTTTAAGACTTTAGTTACATTATAAATCATTTGTTGATGGTACCATACTCATTTTAGGAATCGTGGTATGTTCTAAGGTGATTTCACCATGTGAAAAAGCCTTCTGCTGGGATATCATGATTGAGAGAAAAATATTTTCTCATGCTTTTCCCACAGAGGTTTGGAAGGTGATCTATAAGCTAAACTGAGAGCTTATTTTCTGTAAATTCACATTATCTTTCTCAGTCATGTGAGAATTAAGTCTGACATTCTCAGTAAAACATGTACATCCAACAAGGGCAGAGACTGTCAGTTGATTCCTTTGTGTTCTACTGCAGCTTCCCAGAGTGTTCCAAAGAACAACTAGAGCGCTAACAGTCCTACTTATGATAAACGTATGGCACACCTGAAGCCATCTTGCTTGGATTAAAGTGGTAACTCTTAAAACATTTAATTTTCCATAAAAAGTATGATTAGTGCTGCAGAAAGAAAAATTAGGGCACATTTTGAGTGACTTCTCAAATCCTCTTCTATTTCATTAAAAAATTCTGACATGCAGACTGAAACATGCACTTTCAATACCAGCAGCAGTTTTCCCTGGTGAGCAGTAGCTTTACTACAGTGATCTAATGAGCAAAAAGAGTGCTAACATTCTGAATTTATGGCAAATGTGTGACACATCTGAATGCCTTCTTGATGGAATCGAAGTAAAAAACTGAAAGTATTTCCTACTGAGGAGACTGCAGTAAATGAGGAAATTAGGAAACTTCATAACAAATAAGTCTCCCAAGATGGCCACCAGAGACAAAAGAGCCCAAATGTAGCCTAAATATCACCCAGATGTAGCCCAAGTATAGCCCAATGACAGAATGTCCCAGAGTGTTCTTAAAAACAACTAGAGCGCTTACTGTCTTCATTATGACAAAAGTATGGCACACCTGAAGCCATCTTGATTGGAATAAACTGGTAACACTTAAAACATTTAATTTAAAAAGGAACACAATGAGGGGGTTCATTTTGCCATAGAAATTATGATTAATGCTGAAGAAAGAAAATGAGGGCACATTTTGAGTGACTTCTCAAATCCTCTTCTATTTCATTAAAAAATTCTGACATGCAGACTGAAACATGCACTTTTAATACCAGGAGCAGACTTCCATGGTGAACAGTAGTTTTACTACAGTGATCTAATGAGCAACTAGAGTGCTAACATTCAGAATTTATGGCAAATGTGTGACATATCTGAATACCTTCATGATGGAATCAGAGTAAAAAACTGAAAGCATTTCCTACTGAGGAGACTGCAGTACATGAGGAAATTTGGAAACTTCATAACAAATAAATCTCCCAAGATGGCCACCGGAGACAAAAGAGCCCAAATGTAGCCCCAAATCACCCAGATGTAGCCCAAATATAGCCCAATGACAGAAGTGTGCAAAACACTTATTATTTTCTGTTTTTGCAGTGTTATATAGTGCAGACTTGTCAGGTATTGGAGTGCTTTACATGAGCATTGGTTACATCACACAAGAACAAATTCATTTTGGTTGTAGACATGGGGAGACTAAGTGATTTGACCAGAATCACAGAATGTCGAGTTGAAGCAGAAACTCTAACCTGGTTCCCCAGTTGCAAAGTCTGCAGTTCTGGAAGTAACACCACATCCTCTCCCCTAAGTGCAACATTTAATCAAGTGGTCAACTGGATAAAAAAAACATAAAGATAAATAATTTAAAAGTGCTTTGTCGCTATTTGAAAACTCAGAAAATATGTCCTTATTTTAGTCTTTTAGAGCACTAACCATAATTTTGATGCCAATAAGACCCTCTCATATATGTAATTTCTAAAGGAAATGCTCTAGGTATTACAGTTTTGATTACATCAAGATGACGTCAGGCGTTCCACACTTTTGTAATAAATATAGAATGTTAGCAATCTAGTTGTTCATTAGGATACTGTTGAGAGGCAGAGGCCAGGGGCACGGACTCTGAAAATTGAAGGCAGGTAGGAGGGTGCAAAGGCAACAATTTAACCACACTGAGCAGGCAGGAAGGGCCGTGGCAGCACAACAGACTATGGAGGGCAGTGGAAAGGGGGGCAGGGGCAACAAACCAACAATACAGGACTTGCAAGAGAGGCTGTGGCAATGTAATAGACCATTGTGGGCAGAAGGAAGAGGCAATGGTAGTACAACCATACATGCCAACAGACCCGATTCAGCCAGGAAACGTCCAATGTTTTTAAGCTCAAATGGGCTTTATTTGATCTGTCTCCTGTCTACAATCTCCTCTTTTTCAATGTAACTCAAAGGGGAAAATCAATACCCCAGTTTTTTTTCAAAATCTCCCTCTTACCAAGTTCAAAATGTTCGCAAGTATGGTACATTGGATCATGGAAGGAAATGGGGTAGGGACATGGACTTGGATAACAGAGGACAGGAGGGACATGGAGAGGTGCACCAAACTGACCCTGCAGGGCAGGCATCAGGGTTTGCAGCAGCACAATACACCACACAGGGCATGCGGGACGAGAGTGCAGCACAACAATCTATAGAAAGCAAGAGGGAGGGGACAGGACCATGCACATGGACAAAAGAGAACAGAGGGGCAAGAGGCAATGGTAGCTAGCTGACCATAATGGACAGACAGGAGAGAAAGCTGCAGCACAACAGACCATAAAGGGCAGGAGGGACGGATCAGGGGCATTACAATGGAACAGACAAGCCAGGAGGGAGGGAGTAGGGGTCTGCACATGTAAACAGAGGGCTGGGGGCAAGGGGGCAGGGCAGGAGCAGCAAGATAGCCATGGAGGTCAGGCAGGATGGGCACTAGAAGCAAGACACACCATGAAGAGCAACAGTGAGACTGTGATGGCATACACACAGACCATGGAGGGAAGGTGGGAGGGGGTCAGGAGCAGCTAACTGACCACACAGGGAAGGTGGGAGGGGCCATGGCAGCACAGAAGACTATGCATGGCAAGTGGGAGGGTTGGTGGCAGCACAATGGCTATGATGGGCAAGAAGGAGGGTGCAGGGGCATGCACAAAGGACGATGGAGGATAGAAGGGAGGGTCAGGACCTGTGCACAGACAAGAAAGTTCAGGGGAAGGGGCCTCACAACAGACCGCACGGGGCAGGCAGGAGGAGCAGTTGCAGCACAACAGACCAGGGAGGGCAGAAGGGTGTGGCAGTACAATGGACCATGTAGTACAGGAGGAAGAGGATAGGGGCATGGCATGTGGCCAGGCAGGGTGGAGGTGGCAGGGACAGGTTACAGTCATCTGACAATGCTAGGCAGGTGGGACGGGAGTGGCAGCTCAACAGAACACTCACAGTAGATAGGAGTGGCAGGTCCATGGAACATGGTGGGCAAAAAGGATGGAGCAGGGGCATGCACAAAGACATCGGAGGGCAGGGGGGAAGGAGAATAGGGGCAGCAAGCTAAGCACAGAGTTCAAGCAGGAGGTCAATGATGGGGCATAGAATTGGGCAATGGAGGGCAGGAGGAGTGGACTGGTACATCATACTAAATTGAGGGCAGTGGCAGCACATCAGACCATGCATGGCAGGAGGGAGGAGGCTAGTCTATGGATTCACACAACAGGGGATAGGGAGGAGGGGGATGGGGCAGCAAGCTAACTGTTCAGAGAAGGCGGGTATTAGGAACTTTATTGTTTTTAAAACGTGTGTCTGTGCGAACTACTTAAAATATGAACAAGTATGCAGTATAATCTCACTTTTATTCAGGAAGAAGAGGACGTTTGTGACTGTGACTCCGGGCTCACTTGGCAGAAACACCCCCTGACCCTCCACCCCCTATCACAAAATGTAATGCCCGTGAAAAGGGTAGGTGAACACAGTGTTATATAGAACATAGTCCTGAGAGCACGATTGAAAATGAAAACTAGATATAGTGTATGGTATAAACTATGCACCAAAAAGTGTGATATAAGATAAACCGAGCGTGAAATATAATATGCAATACATTGTGCGCAATGACAGATTCATTGGAGAGCGCGAGATAGCACAGGCACTAGCGCGTGCTATGCGATATGCGCCTTGGAGAGTAATATGCACAGGGCAGTGTTGTGTAACCTAGCTAGTCTCTAAAGTTGTAATATAAAATATGTGCTGGGGAGTGTAACGTTGCATATGCACTGTGACAAAGATATGGATCCCAGATTGTAATATGTATGGCATAGCACTGTGCGTTATAACATAGGCATCGAGGAAGGCACGTTAGATGGGGCAATTAACCCGTGCGAAGACAAGTGTGGCATGACATATTCACGGGGTGGTGTTACAGTGCACATGGGCTAGAGAGTGTCATAGCATATGCACTAGCTAGTGGAATACAACACAGAGGTGTGTGGCACTCAGCAGGCAATGGTGGGTGTAACACAGCATTGGGCTCTGCCAGGAGCGCGCTGTGACTCTCAAGTGATGTTCGTCCCCTTTCCAGAGAGTAAAATAAAAAGTATTACACATCCGGCAGTGGATGTGTGTTTTATTAACCGTGAGGGGGGTTTCTTGCATAGTTTTGGTCGAATTTTTGTCGAATCCCCTTTGAATGGCTTGGTGTGCATGTGTATTAAATATGCCCGTCAATAGCTACCCATGTTTGTATAAATAAACGACAAGGGTGTCTACCGGGATTAGGCACGGTAGGGCATCAGACATGTCAGAGCTTCACTAGTGGTGTAAATACATTCCACGTGGATTCATTTTATGCATAATCGCCTTTTAATGAATATCACACAAATCGTCATGGTGATAGGTACGTACGGTTTGTCCAGCATGTCCTAGGTGTGTCTATAAATATATATTTTTAAAAAATAATAAAAAACAGTGGCCGGCCCTGGGGATTGGGGTCAAAAAAATATAATTAGGAGACAGGCCCTGGGGGATGGGGTCATCAGGGCCAATAAATTAGAATAAGAAGGGGAACCACACAGCCCCCCTTCTTAAAAAATTAAAATAAATAAAAGACTGGCATCGTGCCGGAGGCCACGCCCCCTCCTTGCAGCACTCTGCAAACGCGCCCCCTGGCGAGTTGTAAGTTGGGGAATTAATTCCTCTTCAATACTGAGGGTCCCTGAGGGCCAACTAGCCCAACAGGCATCTCCAGTATGCGCCAGGGAGCTGCGCTGCAGACAGGTGTTCTGAGGCCAAGCCCCTTTTTACACCTCTCTGCAACACAGCTCTGTGGCGCTTACTGGAGGTACCTAGTGGTCTAGTTTGACCCTAGGGACCCTTAGGATTCAAGGGGACTTAATCTCTCAACTTAGAACAGCCACAGGGCGCGTTTACACAGTGGTGAAGGGAGGGGACGGGGCCTGAGGTGACGTGTGCAAACACGCACTATGGCACGTTTTAAATTGGGGATATAATTTCCCTTCAATACTGAGGGCCCCTGGGGGCTAACTAGCCCACTGAGTGCTTCCAGTAAGCGCCACTGAGCTGCATTGCAGAGAGGTAGTCCAGGTCGTGCCACTTTTTACACCTCTCTGCAAAGCAGCTCTATGGCACTTACTGGAGGTACCTAGTGGGCTAGTTGGACCCTAGGGACCCTCAGGATTCAAATGAACTTAATCTCCCAACTAAAAACGGACACAGGGCGTGTTTACACAGTGGTGAAGGGAGGGGACGGGGCCTGAGTTAACGTGTGCAAAAACGCCCTGTGGCCTGTTTTAAGAGGTAGTTTTAATCCCCCTGCCCTATTATATACTAGGGGCTAATCACAGGGGGACCCCAACGCATAATGTTCCCTAGTGTATGTAGGTGTTTTCACTGTATTCTAAGTGTCTTTTAACATAGCACTGGCTCTAAGACTGGTTAGTCAGACTCAGTTACCACCAGTATCCGTCTGAAAAAGTTGAGGGTACAGGATGATTTTGCAACAAGGCTTCTTTCTGCTCTTCTTTTTGTTCTTTCTGCACGTTATCCTTCTTCCTGCACTTTTCTTCATCTTTGAGGACTTCTGTTGCTTCTTTCTGCACTTCTTTTTTTTCTTTCTGTGCATTTTTTCTTCTTTCTTCACATGTCCTATCTCTGTAGGCATAGTTAGACATTAGTATTTAAAAAACCTTTGAAATTCACAGAAAAAAACATAGGTTTCAGGCACGTTCTAGTTAGGAATTAGCATTTAAAAAACCTCAGAAATTCACTGAAAAAACCATAGGTTTCAGGGGTGTTATAGTTAGCTGGACTTTTCACTTGTACAAAACCATTGAAATTCCCCCGTTATAGTTAGTTCAGCTAACTATAACTCGCGCGCCCGCAATGCACTGCTGATGACGTCACATATTACATCACTCATGACATGGTCAGTGACATCACTCATGACATCACTGATGACATCTCAAATGACATCACTGATGACATCAATTTCAGGACGAACTCACTCGAGAATTATCAGAAGCAACTACAAATACCACAAGGCCAGAGAAGTGGCCACGCCCACTGGGGCGTTTCTCATGAATAAATTCAGTTGCAGATGCCGGTCCTGTCTCATCGTGTGAACGCCAATGATTAAGGGTCAAAGAGGACTCGAAACGCGTCCGGCCATTTTTCAAGATGACGCTCTTGCCTTTTCCTGTGTGCAGCCTTCGTGAATAAATATTTGGAGTACAACCTACCTTGTGAGGCTCTTCCTTATGGGGTAACCTTGTTTGATTGGATTGAAGCGGTCTGCTCCGGCCGCGGAAGAAGCCCCGCTGCTAAAGCAGCGTTCTCGAGGTGAAGCCATTTGGTGACATCGTAAAGAGAGGTAGTCCATCACGGAGGAGTAAGATGCAGCATGTTAAAAGCAAGACTGAGCATCATCCCACTGGGGTATTAATGACATTTTAATTTCACATCAATTTCAGGACGAACTCACTCGAGAATTATCAGAAGCAACTACAAATACCACAAGGCCAGAGAAGTGGCCACGCCCACTGGGGCATTTCTCATGAATAAATTCAGTTGCAGATGCCGGTCCTGTCTCATCGTGTGAACGCCAATGATTAAGGGTCAAAGAGGACTCGAAACGCGTCTGGCAATTTTTCAAGATGACGCTCTTGCCTTTTCCTGTGTGCAGCCTTCGTGAATAAATATTTGGAGTACAACCTACCTTGTGAGGCTCTTCCTTATGGGGTAACCTTGTTTGATTGGATTGAAGCGGTCTGCTCCGGCCGCGGAAGAAGCCCCGCTGCTAAAGCAGCGTTCTCGAGGTGAAGCCATTTGGTGACATCGTAAAGAGAGGTAGTCCATCACGGAGGAGTAAGATGCAGCATGTTAAAAGCAAGACTGAGCATCATCCCACTGGGGTATTAATGACATTTTAATTTCACATCAATTTCAGGACGAACTCACTCGAGAATTATCAGAAGCAACTACAAATACCACAAGGCCAGAGAAGTGGCCACGCCCACTGGGGCGTTTCTCATGAATAAATTCAGTTGCAGATGCCGGTCCTGTCTCATCGTGTGAACGCCAATGATTAAGGGTCAAAGAGGACTCGAAACGCGTCTGGCAATTTTTCAAGATGACGCTCTTGCCTTTTCCTGTGTGCAGCCTTCGTGAATAAATATTTGGAGTACAACCTACCTTGTGAGGCTCTTCCCTATGGGGTAACCTTGTTTGATTGGTTGATTGGATATATATATATATATATA
The DNA here is from genome assembly GCF_964204655.1 of Triturus cristatus. Classification (NCBI taxonomy): domain Eukaryota; kingdom Metazoa; phylum Chordata; class Amphibia; order Caudata; family Salamandridae; genus Triturus; species Triturus cristatus. The sequence goes on along the minus strand of NC_140581.1, from coordinate 591,505,792 downwards.
TATATATATATATATATATATATATATATATATATATATATATATATATATAAGATCTACTGGCAGTCGCCAATAAGTAGTTATAGTTAGGACCTTGTTTATATTCAAAAAGTGTTTTTTCTTTTGCCAATATCTTTGGTGCTGCTTGACGAATCTCTTGAATTTTTCAAAACGAATGGGGCGCTCCGGTCAGCTTCTGTCTTGAAAGTTTCAGGGTGATTCGTCAAGCGGGCACCAAGGAAAAAGGGGGGTCCCAAAACGTGTATGCTCCATGTTAATTTCCATAGGAAACTTTTGTCGCGTCTACAGCCTGAACTGCTGAACGGATTTACACCAAATTTGGCTGAGAGGTAGCTCTTGGTCCAGAGTGCACTCTTTGCTTAAAATGGTGTAAATCTGTTCAGTAGTTTTTTTTAATGTTTAAGGAAAAAGAAATGTATATATCTGGGCAGAGTCTAACCACACATCTCATCTTGAGATCTGATTGGCTATCGGCACTTCATCCAAGAAGTGTTGGCAGCCATCTTGGGACCAATACAAATGAAAGCACCCCATTAAAATGCATTGTAGTGAATGGAAGGTTTTGAGGGTCACCAAAAGGAGAACGTATAAAGGGTGATAACAGACTTTAGTTACATTATAAATCATTTGTTGATGGTACCATACTAATTTTAGGAATTGTGGTGTGTTCTAAAGTGATTTTACCCTTTGAAAAAGCCTTCTGCTGGGATATCATGAATCATGTTTGAGAGAAGACTATTTTCTCATGCTTTTCTCATAGAGGTTTGGAAGGTGCTCCAGAAGCTAAAATGAGAGCATATTTTCTCTAAATTCACATTATCTCTCTCAGTCATGTGAGAATGAAGTCTGACAATCTATGTAAGGATTATGCATATCTTTTTTCACTTTATTTGCATAGACGTTTTTAAGGAACGCTAAATAAAAAAACAGTAAAAACATTAGACTACACATCCCATGAACCATAGGGGAGCAGTCTCCATGGAAACCATAGTCCAAGCCTATAACAGTCCATAACATATAATCATGTGACGCCCCTTCCGCTTCCTCTTTCTTCACTGTTCGTCAGTTAAGTGACATTCCTAGCATGCTTCTCTTATCTGACATACTTTATTGTTTTTGTATGTAGTGTTTCTTTGTTCTGTGATAGTATATTACGACTTGATTCATTGTGCAGCAAGGTTTCGCCCGAGCGCTTTCTCCCCGCAGTTGCGGACCTCCCGGTGTGCGCGTGTGCATTGTGGGGATTCTGTCAGGCACGCATAGCCCGAACGAGGCAGCTCTGTTGAGTGCTCCTGCAGTCACTCTGCGCGCGTTTAGGGATTAGGATTCTGAGCCTGTGGTTGGTCCAATCCCTAACCAACCCTGGCCGCACTGACCCCGCAACGCGGTGATTCCTCCTCACACGGTCACGATCGAGTGACAGCAGCGCCACCTGGTGGTGACTGCTATATTAGCATCCAGTGCAATTTGGCATCTTTCTTAAGGCAGTTTCAGCTCAGCTGCTAGAGCATCGGCGAGGGAGCTGCCCAATAAATCTAAAGGGCGTTTCTATGTGCTCACACCCTCAAAGTTGAAATGTCCTCATCTGAAGACCATTTTATTCCTCATTTCAGGAGGTTGAAGAGGAATGGCCCCCCCAACGCCTTCCAACTGCGGTAGACCAGGCTCTGTCGCAGGCTAATTCTAGGGTGCTGGCTCCCCTTAGGGATCAAGTGGATAGGCTGGCAAAAAGCATCCCAGGGGTATTCAGCAATCCTGACCATGCGGAGGCGGGTCCCAGTAACTGCCAGGTGGGGAATTAAAGTGCCACGAAGCATAACATGGGGACCTGGAAGGGTTTGATAAACTCAGGGAAACCTTCTTTAAAAGTGCACGAATGCATAAACATGCACCCTGCCGGGAGGAAGATGAGCCTGTAGAAAATTGCGACACGGTCGTCCCAAATTCTGAACCCGATTTACCTTTGAAGGGGAGGGTGTGTCAGAGGGAGATTTCTCCTCCGACGAGGATAAGGACTCGGGTCGTCCCTCGTGTCCAGGTTCCCACTCCTCTGAGCCCCTAGAAGGGGACGGAGGCCACTCAGATATGTTCGACCCTACTCAGATTTACCATCCTAGATCGGCAGAGTGGATACCTGACGCCAAAGTGGCGGATTATATGGTGGGTAAAATCTGTCAACCCCTAGAGAAGGAAGTCATGTGTAAGCTGAGAGGAGAATGCCCCCAGGCCCTTGCTTAAGGGCAAAGTGGCAAACACACCGAAGATAGATAAAAAACTATGCACATTTTTTTTCAAAATAAATGAGGGATTGCAAAAAAGGAATAGATAGGTCCTGTAGAAATTGCCAGGGCAAATTCCTGGACGTAGTGGGCCCCTTGACCCAAAATAAACAATTGGCGGAACGTTCAAAAGCTTCTGGATCCCCTTTGTCTACGGACATAGTTGCTGGTTGTGCTCAAAGAGCGATACGCCTCCTCGGCAATGCACATTGTGCCCTGGCAGCTGAAAAAAGGTCTCTCCTGATAAAGATTGACCCCCCCCCACCCCCCCAAAAAAAGGGCTTCATAAAAATGATTTTTACGGGGCGGGTTTTTGCCGGGGCTGGAAGACGTAGGGGTTGCTCCTCCGGCCGCATCCATCAGCAAGGCCCCTACAACAGAGGTCAGCAATGAAGGAATAATGGCTGGAACGATGGGCGCCAAGGAACCTTCTACCCCAGCAGAGGTTCCAGCAGAGGGAAAGGATGGAACAACAGAGGAGGCGCCAAAGCTCCAGGGGAACCCCCTGGTAAGGATTACCCTTTCTTCCACAAATCTGGGGGAGGCTCCTACACTTCTCACACAAATGGGGAAGGATTACAACAGACCCGTGGGTGTTGCAGAGTGTTAGGGGCTTCCACTAGAGGTCTACGGTGCCCCTACTCAGTCTTTTCAGCAGAAGAAGAGGGTCTGATAGAATCCGATATTTTTGAACTCCTCAAGAAAGGAGCTATTTGCAGGTCACTACTCCATCCAAACAGGTTTCTAAGCAACCTCTTCCTAGTACAGAAGAAGGAGAAGGGCTTCCGACCTGTTATCAATTTAGAGGAATTCAATGAGTGGCTGGTCTATCGCCACTTCAAGATGGAGGGGATACACTTGCCCCAGGACATCCTCCTGTCAGGGATTGGATGGTCAGACTAGGCCTGAAGGACTCTCACCTAGCTGTCCCCTTTTTCCCTCCTCACTGGAGATTTCTCCAGTTCGCTTATAAGGACCAAATATTCAAATTACGGGCTCTGCCTCGGAGGGACAGAATCTTAATACGCCAGCTGGCCAGGATAGTGGGCCATCTCTCCTCTTCGAACCAGGCCATATTCCCGGACCCATTAAACTACAGGCTCTCCAGAGACTGAAAGCTCAACATCTACGGAGGGGTCTTACCTACTCAGAAATCATCTCCCTGACAGAGGAAGCCAGGACGGAACTCCAGTGGTGGATCGGCCACATGGCAACCTGAAATTGGAGGGTGATCTTCGGATCGACCTCGGATATGGTGATAGAGTCGGTTGCCAGCAGATTGGGCTGGGGAGCCCGATGCGAAGAAATGTCAATGGGAGTCAGATAGTCAGAGGAGTAGTTGCAATTGCACATCAACTGTCTAGAGTTGCTGCCGGGATCCTTCGCGGTGAAATCCCTCACCCAGGACAGAGTTTCTTGTTGCATGGGCTTTATTTTATCTGTCTCCTGTCTACAATCTCCTCTTTTTCAATGTAAGTCAGTGGGGACAATCAATTCCCCTGTTTTTTTTCAAAATCGCCCTCTTACCAAGTTCAAAATGTTAGCAAGTATGGTACATTGGATCATGGAAAGCAGGAGGAATTGGGGTAGGGACATGGACTCGGATAACAGAGGACAGGAGGGATATGGACAGGTGCACCAAACTGAACATACAGGGCAGGCATCAAAGTTTGCAGCAGCACAATACACCACACAGGGCATGCGGGACGGCAGTGCAGCACAACAATCCATGAAAAGCAATAGGTAGGGGACAGGACCATGCGCATGGACAACAGAGAACAGAGGGGAAAGAGGCAATGGCATCAAGCTGACCATAATGGATAGACAAAAGAGAAAGCTGAAGCATAACGGATCATAAAGGGCAGCAGGGAGGGATAAGGGGCATTACAATGGAACAGACAAGCCAGGAGGGAGGGAATAGGGTCTGCACATGTAAAACAGAGGGTGGGGTAAGGGTGCAGGGCAGGAGCAGCAAGCTGACCATGGAGGTTAGGCAGGATGGGCACTAGAAGCACAATACACCATGGAGGACAAAAGTGAGACTATAATGGCATGCACACAGACCATGGAGGGAAGGTGGGAGGGTGTCAGGGGCAGCTAGCTGACCACACAGAAAAGGTGGGAGAGGCCGTGGCAGCACAGAAGACCATGCATAGCAAGCGGGAGGGTTAGTGGCAACACAATGGCCATGATGGGCAAGAAGGAGGCAGCAGGGGCAAGCACAAACGACCATGGAGGATAGAAGGGAGGGGTAGGAGATGGGCACAGACAAGAGAGTTCAGGGGAAGGGGCCTCACAACAGACCACGCGGGGCAGGCAGGAGGAGCAGTTGCAGTACGACAGACCAGGGAGTGCAGAAGGGTGTGGCAGTAAAATGGACCATGGAGGACAGGAGGAAGGGCAAAGGGACATAGAATGTGGCCAGGCAGGGTGGAGGTATCAGGGACAGGTTACTGTCATCTGACAATGCTAGGCAGTTGGGAGGGGAGTGGCAACTCAACAGAACACTCAGAGTAGATAGGAGGGGCAGGTCCATGGAACATGGTGGGCAAAAAGGATAGAGCAGGGGCATGCACACAGACATCGGAGGGCAGGGGAAAAGAGAGAGTAGGGGCAGCAAGAGACTAAGCAGGAGGTCAATGATGGGGCATATAGTTGGGCAATGGAGGGCAGGAAAAGTGGACTCAGACATCATGCTAAATGGAGGGCAGTGGCAGCACATCAGACCAGGCATGGCAGGAGGGAGGAGGCTAGTGCATGGATTCAGACAACAGAGGATAGGGAGGAAGTGGATGGGGCAGCAAGCTAACTGTTCAGGAAGGTGGGAAGACCATTGGCAGAACAACGGCCACACAGGGCTGTAATGAGGGAGCAGGGGCATGGACTTGGACAATGGATGGCAAGGAGGAGGAGAGGCAGGAGCAGCAAGCGTGGGTGGTGGCAGCACAATGGCAGGCCAGGCTCTGCTTCTAACCCCCACCATCCATTGTGATAGGCATCTTACTTAACGTTAAAAAAAACCTAGAAATTCACTGAAAAAAACAAAGATTACAGGGACGTTATAATTAGACTCAGAGTTCACTCGTACAAAACCAGTGAAATTCAGCAGTTATAGTTACCTGAGCTAATTATAACTTACGCCCCGCAATTCACTGCTTAATACCTCAGACATTACATCATTCATGACATGGTCAGGGACATCACTCATTACATCACTCATGGCATCTCAAATGAGCTGTGAATGGAATGAAACAATAATTGCAAGAACTTATTTAGGGATAGTGTATGTATATTAACACCCCTTTTTTTCTTTTCTTACGTGTAAGAGCCATTATAATACGCAAAGTGGCCAGATCAATATGGCCGATAGCCTTTCACTTAAAATTTATGTGTAGTCCATTGTTTATGTTGATGTTTGCAATTGTAGGTATGTTTATTATGAAGAAGTCACGTTGACGAACACACAGGTACGGCGGTCATGGAGCAAGATATGCTGAAATTACATTGTGTGCATATCTACACTTGTTTTCTTTTCTTTATTGTATGAATTCCTGAATTTTCGCATTGTGACCAGGCCAATATGGCCGCCAGCTTTTTGGATTAATGTAATATGTAGTTCTTTGTTAACGTTGGCAACTGGAGGCATTTGTACATTTAAATAAGGAAGCTACAATGACGTCTTGTATCGTTATCAAGGTTCGGACGAGCCGAAATGCGTGGATCTCGTCCTTGGCAGATTAAATACTTCCAAACTACAACCTGAGTGCTGATTCCTTCCTTATAAGAGTGAGAGGAGATTGAATACATAGATATACAATTCACTGAAAAAAACACAGGTTTCAGGGACATTATAGTTAGGCTGACATTTCACTCATACAAAACCAGAGAAATTCAGCCGTTGAGCAGCTGAGCTAACTACAACTTACGCCCCCGCAATCCACTGCTGATGATGTCACATATTACATCACTCATGACATAGTCAGTGACATCACTGATGGCATCACTGATGACATCTCAAATGACATCACTGATGACATCATCCAGTGACTGTGAGTGTTTCTAAAAAGTTTAAGAATGTGATATATATATGATGATTCAGTCAGTGTGTGACTGACTGTATAAGTGAGTGATTATACGTGTCTGGGTGAATGTATGGATGAGTGACTAATCTGTGTGATTGTCTCTATCAGTCTGTCAGTTGGTGTGTAAGGGGCTGCATGGGTTGGTGAATAGGTACATGAGTGTGTATCTGGGTTATTTATTGGTTGTCTGAGTACCTGTATGGGTGCCTGAGTGTCTATGTGTTGTGTGACTACCTGCATGGATGTGTGAGTGGGTGATTCACTGGGTGTATGGGTTCATGAGTACATCTGCGAGGGGCTGTGTGAGTGAGTATGCATATGGCTGTGTTGGTGAGTGAATGGATGTCTCAGTGGTATATGTGTGAGTAACTGCATATGTGAATGGCATTATATGTGAGTGTTGGAGTATATAAGTGACTGTATGTTAGAGTGAGTGATTGTGAGAGTAGATGTATGGATGAGTGTGTGCTTGTGTCAGTGAATATATAAGAGAGTTAGTATGTGTTAGTATCTGTAGGAATAAGTGAGGTGGTGTGTGTATAACTGTATAGGTGAGTAAATAGCATTGTGATTGACTTTTTGGGTGACTGACTAGGTGTGGGAGTAACTCTATGGGTGAGTGATGGTGTGTGAGTGTCTGTATGGGTGTATGAGTACATATAATAGTGGCTGTATTGATGAGTGACTGCATGTATGAGTGATTTTATCGGTGAGTGAGTGGATGTGTGTATAGACCTAGGAATCAGTGAGTGGGTATGTACTAACTGGTATTGGTTTTAGAGTGGGTGTATGAAAGGTTATATTAGGGTGTGAGTGGGTCCATCAGAGATTAAAGGAAACAAAGATCAGTTTTTGTTATATTGTAAACTATATTTTTTCACTATGTACATCCATTTTTTAACGTGTGATCTTTCTCGTGGGTGGCTCATGGGAGACTCCAGAGATCGTAGAGTTATATATTTTGTTCTAATCTATTGTGAAGAGTTATTTTTCATGTGGTGAGTTATTATTGAATACTAAACTTTAATAATTGTTCATTACAGTATGTATATTGTGTTTATTATTCCGTTTACAAACTTATGGCTCTCACAAGACAATCAATAGAGCTGAATACACAATACCCTGTGTGGACTACGAGGGGGCTGTACTTCCTGTACGGCTCTCACAATCCATTTGCGAGATCGTACATTTGGAATTAAGTTCATAATAGTGTATTTTTGTAATTTTGAAGAAAGTAAAACATGAGAAGTTTTGTTTAGAGTAGAAAAACTGTTGATGTATTGTTGCATTTCAGACATAAAGAAGGTTCTCTGTTTCTCTGATCTCGCGAGTCACCGGCGAGATGCCCATAAGAGGAAAGCCACCCCAAGGAAGAATTGTGATTGGTTCATATGTATGTCTTTATTTATAAAATAAATATTCCTTCCTTGTTGCTTCATTTGACTATTGTTTGGGGAAACGCCCTGCCACTCACCGCTGACTTTGTTTGCTGCTGCTGCTCCTCTCGCTGGTCTCCCCTCGCCGCCGCTGCTCCACCAACACCAACGCGGCTGACGAGAGGGGCGGACCACAGGCCCCAGGAGTCTTTGCGGCGCAAAGCCGACATTGGGATTTTCGCGCCAGGCGGCGCTTGAAATTGAGGAGAGCCCCGGCAGAGCGGGTGCTCCTGTCATTGTTTGGGGAAACGCCCTGCCACTCACCGCTGACTTTGTTTGCTGCTGCTGCTCCTCTCGCTGGTCTCCCCTCGCCGCCTCTGCTCCACCAACACCAACGCGGCTGACGAGAGGGGGGGACCACAGGCCCCAGGAGTCTTTGCGGCGCAAAGCCGACATTGGGATTTTCACGCCAGGCGGCGCTTGAAATTGAGGAGAGCCCCGGCAGAGCGGGTGCTCCTGTCATTGTTTGGGGAAACGCCCTGCCACTCACCGCTGACTTTGTTTGCTGCTGCTTCTCCTCTCGCTGGTCTCCCCTCGCCGTCGCTGCTCCACCAACACCAACGCGGCTGACGAGAGGGGGGGACCACAGGCCCCAGGAGTCTCTGCGGCGCAAAGCCGACATTGGGATTTTCGCGCCAGGCGACGCTTGAAATTGAGGAGAGCCCCGGCAGAGCGGGTGCTCCTGTCATTGTTTGGGGAAACGCAGTGCCACTCACCGCTGACTTTGTTTGCTGCTGCTGCTCCTCTCGCTGGTCTCCCCTCGCCGCCGCTGCTCCGCCAACACCAACGCGGCTGACGAGAGGGGGGGACCACAGGCCCCAGGAGTCTTTGCTGCGCAAAGCCGACATTGGGATTTTCAGGCCAGGTGGCGCTTGAAATTGAGGAGAGCCCCCGTGTCGCGGGCACGTGCGCGGGCACCGCCGGGCTAAGCCCGGGCAAAGGGCGGGCCGTCTGTGGCCGTCCGGGGCAGGCCGAGGTAGGGCAGGGCCACAACTATTGGTTGTAGCACAGAACATAAGCAAACTTTTTATTCAAAGTGTTTTCTTGGGATTTGGTTTATTTGTTTTTATTTTAACTGTGTATTTCTGTTTCTTTACGTGTTATTTTTTATATTTTTATATTGTGTTTTTTTTCATTGAGGCAGCTGTTGTCGTAATTGAACCGCCTTCGATATGGGAAAGCATACGTCTGTTCAAGTTCATAATGACCCTAAATCTAAAACTGCTGTCAATACTCCTCTTCCTAGTTTGACAGCAATCGATCGTATGCTACAAAAAACAATCGGGGTGGTTGCATCAGCTATCGAAAGTACTGAAAGGCGCCTCTCACTTCCAGCAGGTATGCTTCCCCCTCTTCCTGCCACTAATGCATCGATTCTTACAACCAACTTACAGGAGTCACTAATAGTTCCATCTTTTATTGGCCTCCCTGAAGTCCGACCACTACAAGTAACTGGGGACAGCATAAATCCTCTGCAACAGGCACAATTAGATCATATGCCTATAGAATCTAGGTTATCCTTGTCTCCTGTTATCTTTTCTAGTAACCAACTATCTGAGCACTCTCTGCATGAGAGTCCTATAGTAGAGGTGGGATCAGCTCCACTTTCAAATCCAATTACAATTTCTGGATCTGTACAAAATATTAATAATGACACTCCACAAATGACAACTAGAGGCCAGAAGGCGAAGTGTAAGCAAAACCATTGTAATAAGGAAGGGTCACACTTGATAAATGCTAAGGGAAAGGGCCCTTATAAACCACGTAAAATTACCAGTAAACCTATTGTGGAAGAAGGGAAAAAGGATAATAATAATTCATTAGTTGCCCCTTCTAATACTAGTATGAGTGACCCGTTAATAGGGGAGGGTTTTGGGGGGAAAATGGAGAACCTGTTAATGGCTCTCATGGAACCTATCATGGTAAAATTATCGAATATTGAAGCTAGGGTCACCAATATGGAAGTACAAGCCATGGGTAAATTACAGGTTACACAGGGTAATGTTATTGTACCACAAAAACCTCTGCCTGTTTCGAAAGGCAAACTTAAAAAAGTTCATCAGGTGACTGAAAGTAGTGTGCAGGAGAAATCCATCAGGTTAAAAGGTACCAATTCGGTTGGAATAGATGTACCAGGACCTTCTAAAGCTGTCCAAAATAACTCTCCAACCGTTATAAGAACAGTTGTTGACGCTAGGGAGGTCATTATCACACCCAGTTTACCTATTATAAATTTGCCCCCGGAGGCCTTACCATATACTGTGGTGCTAGCTAATGTTCCACCCCTTCCCCCAAACGTCCATGAACACTGGTCAACTTTGAGGAATAAATCCCTTTATTTCCTGTCAGTTAAATTTGGGTCAAATAGTGCTTTATTTTCGAATTTCAAGATGGCTATAAGAGTTGGTTGGATTGGTCCATCTTCTAAATCACTGAGAGGGGACTGCGTGATTCTTTCATTCCGGTCCCCCCCTTTGGTTAATGATATTTTTGAGAGATGTTATTCTGGCCAACTTCTCACAGACCATGTTAATATTGTTCCTCTTGATTTCTTTTATTCGTCCCCATGACAGGAAAGGATGCGGGGTTATTGTCCTCAATTACCTACCTGGGGGCGTTTTGAGGGTGGGAGATACGGTATTTCAACATCCAACCGATTTGACACTCTCAGTGGGTTAGACAACAATGATTGACAGCAAATCTATCCTCTCCAAAGCACTTTGACTATTGTTATGGATGCTATGTTGCCTTTTGACCCATTGGATAATACCAGTGGTGGAATAAGTGAAGTTAATTCTCTATTTGAAATTGACGGTTATACGGGGGGATGTGGTTGTGGTCGATGGATTAGAGGAGACGAGTGAGAGCGGATTATTGCCTCTGGAGGTAGATCCTACTTTGGTTCCCTCTATCTGTCCTCCGCTTGGTACTCTGACATGTAATGTATGCTCATGGAATATTGCTGGAATTAAATCCAAAATTGGTAACCCCTTTTGGCAAGATTTTATCTACCAGCAAGATCTCATCTGCCTACAAGAAACATGGACTAGGGATCCAGTCCATATAAATGGGTTTAAAACGTTTCATACTCCAGCAGTGGATACTATACATGGAAGAGCCAAAGGAGGCCTGACAATTTATGTATCAAATAAATTGCATTTAATTAAGATAATGGAGCCAGTTAAGGACTCCTACTTTCAACTTTTGATACTGGTTTTAAATTCAGCTACCCCGATTGCCTTGCTCAATCTATATAATAATATTCCCCTAGGGGAAGCTTCTATTACGCTCAATAAATTGGATAAAACAGTGTTCCTACAAGAAAAATGTTTTGGGTATAATATGATGACTCTTCTCTTGGGAGACTTTAATTGTACTTTGTGCAATATGACGATTGACAAAAGATGTATTATAGGGCGAGAAGACGGAGTAAGTCGGTTGCATTTTAATCACTCTCCCTTGGGAGAACATTTTAATGAATTAATGGGACAACTAGATTTGGGTTTTATAAACGAAATCTGCACAAATCCCTTTTCTCTTCCTCCAACATTTAACGGTCGAGGTTGTTCTTCGACCATTGATTTTGCATTAATTACAGTTAGACATGCCGAAAGCATTGTTAATTTTAACGTATCTGATATTGTTCTAAGTGATCACTTTCCACTATGTTTAGCTATTTTAATCCCAAAGAAGTCTGCCCCAAAAAATAGTATAGATAGAGATAAACTGTGGGAAAATTTGGCCATTGGAAGAACCAATGGCTATACGCTCAAATGGGATAAGGTGGATAAAATTAACGTACTCAATACTGTAATTAATAAATGTGCTTCGGAGATTTCAACTTGTCTATCGGAGGACGCTATTCCAGAAAAAATACTTGCATCATTTTCGATAATTTGTAACGAAATTAGAACCTCCTTAACGAGAAAATGCAAGAATAACAATGTACTGAGGGGTGGCTGGTTTAATTCTAGGTGCACCAGAGCATATTCTTATTTAAAGAAAACATTGCATAATCATCCTAGGTGTACGGAAGACGTACGTAGAGCTAGGAAAGAATATAAATTAGCTGTAAAAGATAGAAAAGATGAGCTAAGGAAAGAATCCTGGGAAGCGTTGCATCAGGCATCGGTTAGCAATGATTGCGCAAGCTTTTGGAAGATCATCAGAAATCCTCTTCTTAGTGAATAGATCTCTCCCTCCATAGAGATAGCTATTCCTGAGGGCAAATGGATTGATCACTTTTCTAAAGTGTATGAGGGAGACAGTATGTTTTGTTCCTCTTGTAATCCTACGGATTACTCTTCCTTAGGAAATATGCAGTTTTCTTTGAAAGAGGTTGAAAAAGCTATACTTACAAGTAAGGGCGGAAAGGCCCCTGGCCCAGATGGTGTGCCTATAGATGTATTTAAGACAACCATGCCTCTGTGGGCCCCCCTTCTGGTCCAGGTGCTAAATGCCAGTTGCAGGACGGACTTATTGCCCACTTGGGTGGAGTCCATAATAGTTCCAATTTACAAAAAGGGGGATAGACATGACCCGGGTTGTTACAGACCCATTTCCCTTTAAGATTCTTATACTAAAATAGTTGGACGAGTTATTCTGGATCGTCTACTCTCGTGGGCTGAGAAAAATTCCATTTTATCCGACCTGCAATACGGTTTCCGCTCTGGATTAGGAACAGTGGAACAGGGCCTAAATTTTCTGATGTTGACCGGGAAGTACACCAGGGCTAAGAGGGAGAACTTGTTTGTGGCTTTTGTTGACCTCTCAGCCGCTTTCGACTGTGTGATTCACTCTAAACTATAGATATTATTGGAACAAATTGGGGTTGAAGGAAACATTATTTATTTTCTTAAATTGTTTTTATAGTGATGCATCTGCTCGCGTTCGTTATGGTCGCAAGGGAGAATGCACGGGCAAAATTCCAATCAGGAGTGGGGTCAGGCAGGGTTGTGTCCTGGCCCCACTCCTTTTTAATTTGTATATAAACGGGTTGGAGAAAGCCCTGTGCAATAAGAGTTTTGATCCCCCATATGTAGCTGGTCGTCCAATTCCGCTTTTAATGTACGCGGACGATGCCGTACTAATGTCCCGTACCCAAGTGGGTCTACAGCGCGTGGTGGATTGTTTTGCCCTCTTCATGAAAGACTTGGGCTTACGAGTTAATATTGCAAAAACTTTCATCATGCACTGTGGTAGAAGGGTAAAAACTAAGAAGGCTATTTTTATTGAGGGTCAGCAGATGTCTCATACCAAGCAATTCTCCTACCTGGGTATTTTGTTTACCTGGAAGGATGTATGGGGTGAGGCAATATCAGCAAAAAAACAAGTAATGAACCGTTCGATCGCTGCCCTCAGATCCTTCAAGAGGAAATTAGGCACCAGACCGCCTACGGAATTAATTAAGATCTATAAGGCCAAATGCGTTTCTGGTGCAATGTATGGTAGTGGGATTTGGGGTTTTGTGGACACTACCCAGCTCCAGGTGCTTGAGAACTCCTTCCTGAAATGTATCCTCGCAGTCCCTAAGAGTTCCTCTAACTATAATTGCCATGCAGAATTGGGACTCTCCTTTATATTGGATCTCATTAAGTTAGAACCTGTACTATTATGGCATAGGGTGTGGACAAAAGAAGAACCCAAACTTAACCCCTTCGCTGCGGCGGGAATTCCGCCGCAGCGCTGGGGGGTGCGGGGGGGGGGCAGCGCGGTGGCGCTGTGCTCATGACGGAGCCACTCCGTCATGAGCCACGGTTGCGCTGTGCTCATGATGGAGCGGTTCCGTCATGACTCTGCCCAGTTGCGTTGTCCCCCCGCACAGGCGGGGAAACAGCGCCGCGTGGGCGGAGCGGCCGTCAACGGTCGTGGCATGACGGAACCGCTCCGTCATGAGCACACGGCAACCGTGGCTCATGACGGAGCGGTTCCGTCATGAGCGGGGAAGGGGTTAATAGAGATATATTGTTAGAAGTTTTAAAACTGGATGGACACATGAGGATACCGTGGCTGAACTATGTACGAAAGTTTCTAACTGATATTGGTAAGTTGGATTATTTTTTAAATCCTCTTACTATTTCAGCAATTTCACGGAAGGAGCTCAAAAAAGAGGGTCTGATCTTTTTAGAATCAATAAGAAATGCTGCTGGGGCCTTAAAACCCACTGTTTTACAACATCAATTAATCTTAACATCTTTTAATATTCAACCCTACTTGCTTCATGTTCCGGGTAACTATGACAGATTTTTATTAACCCGTTTTAGGTTTGGACTGTTTCATAGATTGGTTAGCTTCCCAACAGTTAATGTTTGGTCTCATGTACTGTCTCCCTGCCCCTGTGATGAAATTTCCCCCCAAAGTACAATGCATGTTGTCCTATTTTGTAAATTTTACCATCAAATCAGGCGAGTTGTTTTATTGCCGTTTTTAAGGGAGATCGGGCATCGGCAATGTTGTATGATATCCAACGTTTGGATAATCACCTCTGTGTTGCAACAATTACACTGTATTTGAAGAAAGTGATACTTATTAGAAATAGGATAACTGTATAAATGTATCTCTTTTTACCAACCGTAGGAAATTATGAAATCTGTTGAATCCATTTTTTATGATTTGTTATATGATATTATTTAACGAATTGTAATGACTTTTTTATATGTATACTTTTATGATTGTTCTTTTACAATCGAAGAAAGTTTTTCTGAGTGAGACTATTGGGTGTTGCTGTGGTTAGACCTTTTTTGGTAGCTCTCTGACATTGCTGTTTTTCTGTCACCAGAATGTCACCTCAGATTCAGTCAACAAAGGAGTCCTTGGTGTGGCAATTTTTTTAAATGAAGCCAGGTGGAAAAAAAGCATCTGAGAAATGTGTCATGTGTAAAATATGCAAAAAGGAGTTCAGTTGGGGCAGCAGGAACAGGTAATACAGTATGAGTAACCATGGAAGGTGGACACATCTGATTGCTATGCAGCCTCAACGCCTTGCTCAGCTGAGTTAGCCCATGCTGCAGAGCTTGATAACTCCTCAGGGGAATCCACAACTTTTCAACCTGGTGATACACTGCCTGCCCTGGTACTCAATATTCAAGCAGATAACCCCTGCTTATTTCTACAAAGTCCTTTTTTGCTGCTTATATAAACAGATATTTTTTTCTTGTGAGGCAAGCAGGACTGCACAGGACAAGCTTGTCCAAGATCATAAAGGCACTCCAGTTTGTTTTGAAGGAGATGTTGTTTTTTTTTACTCCCAGTTTTTTGATTTTGCTGTACCCTTTTTTTTAAAAAAAATACAAAAAAAGTTAAAAATGTTTAAAAAAACAGAAAAAAATACAGTTGTTCAAAAATGTGACTTAAAAAGGCTCTTTTTTCAGTGCTACCCAGTGTATACTGTTTGTACTATGTCACCCTTTTTTTTCTTCTTGATGACTCTCGTAAGGCACTCGCGAGAGCCATGATGCTCTCATATATAGAATGGGTGTCTCTCGTGAGAGGCTTGCGAGATTCAGGCGCACAGTGTTCCACGTCCACTGCGAGGGGGCAGTGTCTGCTCCTTTAAGCTCACAATCGTCTCGTGTGAGCATATTTTTCTAAAGGAATTTGTATTTTCATTGAGAATATCCTGTTGTACTATGTGTAATTTGTATGCACCAGTTTTCGCTTTCTCTTTTTTTTAACGATCCGATGAGACTCTTGCGAGACCGTAAAATTAATTTGGAGGAAGAATTGACATTTTCCTTCATTACAAAACGTATCTCTTATAATCCCCACTACTAGACTATGGAGAGAGACTGGCCTCTCCATGAGACCTTTAATGGACATAACTAGATTGTAGCGTAAGATTAAAAGAGACACTGCCTCTCCATTCACACATTTCCCCTAGGCTCAGTAGTAGTCATAGTAGGGTGGGGATGGTACTCACCTCAAAGATAAGATATCACTAGGCCATACTAATTATAACAAGTGTTAGCTTCCCCATTGAGACCTCTATGCAGCGAAATAACCATATATATTAGCATTTGGGAATGGATTTGCCTGTCCACAATAAGCTCTCCCCAGCATAACAGATATATATAGTAGTATGTAGGGAAACATTGTCTCCTGCACTAACACCTATCTCCAGGACAACTTGGATATACACTAAGGTGTAATGAATCCAGGGCCTCTGTGCTCACACCTCTCCTTAAAACAACAGCGATATGCAATGATGTCTGGGAAGGAAGCCACCTCTCTGCAAACACATCTTACCAGGGTAAGAGGTGTCTGTGGTAAGGTTTTAGAAAAATTTACTTCTCTACTGGTACCTCTTCTCACACTGACAGGTATGTAAAGTAGGCTGTTGGGAGAAACTACCCTGTTTCCTGACACAAGTCTATTGCATGATAGCTCAGCGTAGTATAGTGTGGGGAGAGACTGGCCCCTGTCCTGTGACCTGTCTCTTAGATAATGCTTGTGCAAATTAGGGTGTAAAAAGTGGCTTACCTTTCTGGTCACAGCTCTCCCCAGTATGACAGATGTACAAGCAAAGTAAGTCTTGCATAAGAACTACAGAGACTATCATATGAAAACACACTGCCCTCTCAGGTGAGACATCTCCCCAGATTAACATATCTGCAAAGTAGGCAGTGGGTAGAAACTGTCTCTCTGCAGATACCTCTCTTCATACTGATGAATGTCCATAGTAGATTATAAAATGGAGTATCCTCTCCATTCAGAACTGTGTCTTGGACAACTTGTGACCATATTTTATTGTGCAGACATACTTACCTCTATTTCAAACACTTCCCAACAGCAACACCCATACATTATAGGGGGTGCACAGCAGCTGTACAAACAAATGAGAGGTACAGCCATGGGTACCGATTTGGGGAAAAGGGGGTGGTGATGGACAGAGTTTCTGAATGATGCAGAATACTCTTACCAAGTCAAGAGATCATGGTTTTAATCCATCACCGTTTTTTAGCTCCCTGCACCATCCCAGCTCAGAACCTGGCTACATGCAAATTAGTCTGTACCTGTCCCAGTGCATGATGGGAACAGGGCAAACCAAACTACCAAGCCAATTCTTATACTGGGAAGGAAACAAGCTTCCGGGGACCGGTTTCTAGCATCACAGCCTTCGTCAGCCCGGCTTGCCTGAATCCTGATGGTGCAATGAGCAAGGGACTCACGTCTGAGCATACCCTCCCACACTGAGTGTGGATAAAATCGATTTGGGAAAAAGGGGGTGGTGATGGACAGAGTTTCTGAATGATGCAGAATACTCTTACCAAGTCAAGAGATCATGGTTTTAATCCATCACCGTTTTTTAGCTCACTGCACCATCCCAGCTCAGAACCTGGCTACATGCAAATTAGTCTGTACCTGTCCCAGTGCATGATGGGAACAGGGCAAACCAAACTACCAAGCCAATTCTTATACTGGGAAGGAAACAAGCTTCCGGGGACCGGTTTCTAGCATCACAGCCTTCGTCAGCCCGGCTTGCCTGAATCCTGATGGTGCAATGAGCAAGGGACTCACGTCTGAGAATACCCTCCCACACTGAGTGTGGATAAAATCGATTTGGGAAAAAGGGGGTGGTGATGGACAGAGTTTCTGAATGATGCAGAATACTCTTACCAAGTCAAGAGATCATGGTTTTAATCCATCACCGTTTTTTTAGCTCACTGCACCATCCCAGCTCAGAACCTGGCTACATGCAAATTAGTCTGTACCTGTCCCAGTGCATGATGGGAACAGGGCAAACCAAACTACCAAGCCAATTCTTATACTGGGAAGGAAACAAGCTTCCGGGGACCGGTTTCTAGCATCACAGCCTTCGTCAGCCCGGCTTGCCTGAATCCTGATGGTGCAATGAGCAAGGGACTCACGTCTGAGCATACCCTCCCACACTGAGTGTGGATAAAATCGATTTGGGAAAAAGGGGGTGGTGATGGACAGAGTTTCTGAATGATGCAGAATACTCTTACCAAGTCAAGAGATCATGGTTTTAATCCATCACCGTTTTTTAGCTCACTGCACCATCCCAGCTCAGAACCTGGCTACATGCAAATTAGTCTGTACCTGTCCCAGTGCATGATGGGAACAGGGCAAACCAAACTACCAAGCCAATTCTTATACTGGGAAGGAAACAAGCTTCCGGGGACCGGTTTCTAGCATCACAGCCTTCGTCAGCCCGGCTTGCCTGAATCCTGATGGGTACCTACTTTGCCCCCAGTTATGCTAATTTGCATATGGGTTGATGGGAGGAGCAGATGCTGTGGCAGGCGAGAATTTCAAGAAAATTGGAATGAAAATGTGGTTTTGTGGTCGAGGTTTATAGACGATTTGTTTATAATTTGGAAGGGCTCTGAGGAGAGCGCTTTTAGATTTGTTCAGGATATAAAGAACAACCAATTGAACCTCTACTTCATGATCACAATCAGTAGCAAGGAAGTAGTCTTTCTTGATTTACTAGTCTTTGAAAAAGGAGGCAAATTACATTTGAAAGTCTGAAGGAAGCCCACAGCCAGTAACATGGTATTACATGCCAATAGTTTTCATCCAAAAGGCTTGGGAGTATATCCTTTGTTGAGGCACTAAGATTGAGAAGGAACTGCAGTGATGACGCAGAGTTTACAACAGCCATCGAAGATATGTCCAGGAGATTTAAAGAACACTGGTACTCAGAGTAAACAATTGAGAAAGTAATGCATAAGACAAGTAATGTCAAGCAAGAAGCAGTATTATTTAAATCAAGCAAAACACAAGACACAAAACAGAAGAGATCCAAAATCAGGTTCATTACACACTTCAGTACACAACATGACACCATCCAGAAGATACTTAATACATTCTAGCATTTAGTGAGTAGTGATCCAATTATTGGAAAACATGTACAAAGAAGACTAGGCATCACCTATAATGAGGTCCATGAAAGACAACCTTGTAAAAAACACTCGAACAGTCAGATGCAGGCAACTGGTTGAGGGCTAGTCAAAGCTTCCGTAAGTGTAATAAATGCAAGGCATATGTTTATGGAACCAATAAAACACATTACACAACATCGCTAGAACCCTGGCCACATAAAATCAAAGAAGCCTTAAATTGTAAGACAGATTATGCTATCTATGTTCTGGAATGTCCATGTGGACTCCAATACATAGGTAGTACCAAACTCCCAGTGCACAAACGCATTTTGCAGCACATAAGAGCTATACAAAGCAAAGCAAAGCTAGCTCTTATGCAGTAGCTCGACATTTCTCCATCACACACAACAATGAGGACAGACGTTTGAGCTACTTTGTGATTGATAAGATGCCATATTCATTCAGAGGAGGTGATCGAGAAAGGAATTTGAGAAAACTAACATCCAGTTACAATAGTAAGGCCCCAACAGGTTTAAATATGGATGAAGAATTATATTAAACTCACAAAAACATATGTTCTCAAACTGAACCCTCATCTCAGCTCCTCGCCACTACTTTCTTTTTGGTGGAGAGTTGTAGCCCACACCGGGAACCTTGCGGGCCCGGTGTGAGGAGGGAGCCCTATGATGAAGCATGTCACCTACGGGTGAGTGAGGGTTCTTGTCCTTAAAGAAATTATTTTCCATTAATCGCCCTCCCCCTGTTTTAGTTTGAGAACGCATCTTTTTGTTAGTTTAATATACTGATAGGGAGTGGCACGTTCTCCTCTGGGTTTTTCTCCCCTAGATCCAAAGGGTGATTTTGATTAATTATATTCACAAGTGCGAAATAAGAAAAATTAAAAAGTGAAAAAAGTTATAAAAAATAAGTAACTTGATAAAAGACATAGAAAGAAAGAACAAATTGACAAAACAGTGTTAATGTCCTCCAACCTGTCACCAATGTTCTTGAGTGCAATTACTGTAAATGATAGGAGATATATATTTCTCTTTTAGTAAACTTGTTTTTGCCTTCTTTTTTTGAGTTAGCCGCTTTCATATAGTAAATCAACTTGGCAGGTTTTCATGTACAGTAATGAATTTGCAATAATTATTTCCAAGGTTGTGATGATTTTGAATGAAATATTAATTTGTTAACAGACTACACACAGTGTATAAGACAACTGGGACACAATTTTGATAAATTTAATTCTGAAATGAAAAATGCAATTCTGAAATAAATTTATATAGGCATGTTAATTGTCGGATTAATTCATATGCTCGTGTGTAAGTTCTCACTGGTTTTATGAAACAAATAATGTTTTACAATTGAGGAAAACCTGATTTGGCATTAGAATGGTTTTACTTTATGGAAATTGATGAATTTTATTAACAAAAGTGTGCACAAAAAACACACAAATCAACAGTGTTAAGCCATTATGTCAATGATGGAAGACTGATGAATCTTTCAAGTTTGGCACGTAATAACATGGCATTGCTAGGATATACATTCACGTTAGCAATGGTGGCACTCAATATGTGATCAAGGCTTGCTTGTAAACCGAAACGCGTTATGAGGACAATTGATTAATAAAGTGATCTGCAGCAGTTACCAGTGCGTGAAGTCTTACTGATAAAATTGTGGAGACGTACGGAATGTATATATATATATCTCAAATTGCCATCAATCCTCCAATTGTGAGTCCTCTCCCAGGATTGATGCAGACACTTCGAGTTTGCTCAAAAGAAAATGTATTTTGCCGTATGCCCCTTAACGTGTTTTAGCTGCTGCCTAAGGCCTTGATCACACAAATATTGCGCTGCAATTTTGCCTGTTCAGATATGTTTTGCACCAGCATGGATATAAACAAAAAATTCACATAGTTCCACTGTATCATTTTCTCTCAATATAGTGTGACTTTTTTCCATCGTTATTTACCGCGTGATCATCCACCTTCAATGCAAACAATGATTCATTTGAAAATATTTCAATATATTTTTTTTTTTATTTGGGAGAATAGTATAAGAGGAAAAGGGAGTAAACAGGGGCTACCATTATGAGAAGGAGGTTCGTTGTTATGCAGCATCTTCAAATGATTATCTATCATCAGCGGTGGGTTATTAATATGCATCTTAGTCTGAGTATACTAGTAGGATTTGAAAGTAGCATCTGAAATGTGATTAAAGCATACCACTCCTGTGAAAGGTGTATATTTGTTGTTACTTTTCTTCTGTGAACTTCGACTTCACACCACCAAAATCCTCTGGAGTGCCCTCAGAATGTCTGTCCAAAAGTCATTAATTGTGGGAACCTTGCATTTTAAACCAGGTCTTTGAGAGAATAGTCCCATGTTTCAGTATTCTTCTTGAGTGTCTCTATGTTGGCTTTATCAAAGTGGTTGAACAGTAGCCTTTGAGACGTCTGACATTGGACACTAATTTGTGCTTCAATGATGAACTTAAGGAAGGAGGGCACTTTTTCGTGACTTCTGGAAAAATTACGCACAGCATAAAGATAAGCATGCCATTTGATTCACAGCGATTTACCTTTTTTCATGAATTTCAATTTATGCAGTGTAGACTAGCTAATAAAGTTTTAGAAGGGACAATGCCTGCCTACAATTACGAGAACATCGCACATGGCTTCCAGCAAAAAGTGTTTTTTCAGAACAACAGAATCTCAGAGGCAACAAAGTCAAGGACTGGTAATATTCAGGCAGTAGAAGACCACGTTTCAGTAGGATGAAGCAGTTTGAAGGAGAGGCATTTTTTTGTCTTGTGGGCATTCCCAGAACATCTTGTGGACACCAAAGAACCTCATATTAACAATTGGAACTGGAGACTTGCAAGAGACCAAAGACCAGACAATTGATCACTTTTTATTACTTTATTGATAAGGAAAATATTCAAATGCAAATGTATTAAAAAAAGATAATAATGGTAGATAGTATAATGGGCTGATGCAGTTGCTGACAAGTGATTCTGAAGGAGAATTATAATGCCATTATGGGAATGCGAAAGCAGATTAGGACACTTGACTTAATGTGATTTATCAGTAGTGACATACATATGTATAAAGGGTAGAGGACAGTGGTTGCTAGGTTGGTATGTGTTGAGTACCTTAGTTCAAGCAATAGTATTGAGGTTGGAACAAGTTGATTCATATAGGCCAGTGATATGGAACTCTCCCCACCACCATTGAACTAAATTGCACCCACTTGTTCATTTTCCAGTGAAATCTCAAGACTTTTCTCTTCAATAAACATCTCATTGATAAGAATTATTACTACTGGCAACACCGCCTACCAAGAAACCATAACATTGTTTGTAGTTCATTACAACATAGCAGAATCCATTGTGTGTCTACCCTTGAGACACACTTTTAATTGAATAGACATTTTTTAATTTGCCCATAACTTTGGCCCCAGTGGATTCGTCTGCACGTAAACTAGGAGTGAAAGAGTGTAGTCAGCTAAATTACAGCATTGCAAATTTCGTGCACTTCCATAGAGGGGAAAAAAAAGTTTAAAAGATGGTAGAAGAAGATGTGTTTTCACATTTTAGCTGCCATAGGAATTTTTGCTCACGCTACAGTAAAAACTGCTAAATGGATTTACACCAAACTTGGCATAAAAGTAGAACTTTACTCAGAAAGTGTGCTTTCATTGGTTTGATGTATATCCATTTAGTAGTAATTGAGACATAAGCATTTTATAAAGTTGCTAGGCAAGCCTTAAACGTTTAACTCTTTTGAAAATCTTGACTGTTTTAGCCCGCAAAGGTTGAAGGTAATCCTGGTGGAAGAGGGAGCTGTTTCTCCCACCATCCATTTTGGGTCTACGGTACAAAAGTCTAGTCCGCGTGTCAAAACTCTCTGATTATTTGACTGTAAGAAAATATTTTCTCTTGTGGCTACCATTTCAGGATGCAGGTCTGGGTCCCTGCATGCCAAGAGAAAAAAAAACACATAAGGGAGCAGGTTGAGCACACCCTGACCCTAAGGCCATATAGGAGGAGACACTTAATGGGCCCTTAGAAACTAAATAACAAAAAAAAATCACATAAGAGGGAGTCCACAGTCGAGGGGCGTGGCTAAGATGGCCACCACGACGGACGTGTCTCGCTGAGGCTCCGTGACTGGGCCTTCACCTCGCCCGGTTTCGATGAGCCTGGCTGGTTCTGGCCCACACCTGGCGGTTCCTGGCGGCGCGGGGGCCCGGTGCCCATGTTACAAATGCAGCTTTGGCCCCGCGGGGATTGAACTCCGGAGTTTGTGGTGGAGCGGGGACGCCGAGCACAAGATGGCGCCCGCTCGACTCGCAGCTCCCCGCCTTGGCTGTTGACCCGGAGGAATCTCTGCGGCGCCGCCTCCTGCGTCCAGCCATAGCGGAGGGGGCATGGACAGTGTGGGTGCACCGGAGGAGGTAATCCCGGACCTCCGACCCTGAGGGAGCTGCCTGGGCGTTCCGGTGGACGGCGGGGACAGAGGTGTGGCTGCTCACTGGTGCCGGCACCCTCCTGCGGCTTTACCTGGCATGTGGCGGAGGCCCCCCCCCCCTGCTTGGTGACCACCGAAGACACACCGCGGCCCGCATGCGACAGTGGCAATCGGGGGGCGCGCATTGTTGAGGAGCGCCGCCTCTGCCTGAATCGGCCGCAGGGGACACGTCTACTATCGGCCTGGAAGGCCGTGCAGCGCACTCTTGGAGGCCCTGAACTGTCGCCGGCTGCTCCGGAAGCGGGTGCATTGCTGGACCCAGGGCAGCCACTGGAGCAGAGGTGAGCCCACGCGACGGTGAGCGAGACTAGATGAAACGCTATGTCTATGCCTCGCAGGTGCTGCTGTCCATCGCGGCCATAAGGTGGCCTGCCTGACTCCAAGATGGCGGCCCATCGCGCTTCTGCCTAGCAGTCTGCATGGGAGAGCGGTGGGCCCTGGTGGACGGGGCGACGATTGCTGAGGCCCAGAGGCGTTACCCCGGCACTTGCCTTCACTGTAGCGGCCCGCATGGACTTTCTGGGAGCTGAGGGAGGCCGTGGAGGACTAGTGGTGCACTGACTCTGATCTCGCCTCTTGCTGCCGCGCGCTGGAGCGGGGCGGCCTCACAGCTGAGACATCACCAGTATGGGCGGGAGGATTTGCCCTGGGGACGGAGAAAGGGACGGGCCCCCGCCGGCAGGAGAGGCCGCTGGTATCCCTGCAGCTGCGTAACGCCGGCAGACTCCATCACCGGAGCAACCACACAGTTTGCCGCACACCCGCCTGCCCAACGGGCAACACTCACCTGCCGTGGCACCCAACACAGTGCCAGGGGGCCCATCATCGGCTAAGACTGCGCCTCGCCCTGTCAAAGAGTCATCTTCACGTTCGTGGGGCCCCCAACGGACAGTATGGGCAAACCCAAAGCGGCGACGCCGGCCCCCGGGGCTGCGTCGGAGGATCCGGCCAGCAAATCCAGCGGTGCCTGCAAAGCCGCTGGATCGTCGGGGGATACCTCTCTATCGGCCAAGCTCGACAAGGTGCTGGCGGCGATAGAGCAGTCGCGGCTCTCCCTGGAGCACCAGCAGGGCACCCTCACTACAGACGTCAGCCTCCTCCGCGATGATCATCGAAAGCTATCGGATAAAGTTTCAGACAACACGAGAGTGGTCGCCGACATACAACCTATGGTGCAGACACACCAGGACTCGATGCGTACCCTGATGGGTCGCATGAGAACCATGGAAGAACGCATTGATGACCTGGAAGGGCGGTCACGACGCTGCAACATCCGCGTCCTTGGTCTGCAGGAAGGAATTGAATGATCTGATGCAGTGGAGGATATGGAGATCTGGACTAAATCATTCACCCCCAGTGATGACCGCACAGCGTACTTCTCCGTCGAAAGTGGGCACCGAGTTCCAGCGCGTCGCCCCCAACCGCAAGCCCCGCCGCGTCCTATGCTGGCCAAATTTCTATACTTCAGAGACCGTGATGCGGTGCTCCGGGCGGCCCGGCAGTCGGGACCGCTCCGAGTCGAGAACAAAATCATCATGCTCTTTCCCGACTACTCCCGAGCGGTCCAGGGCCAAAGGGTGTCCTTTCTGGAGGTGAAACGACGCCTATGGGCGGAGAAAATACAGTACTCCCTGTGTTAGAAATGGGATTTCTGGTTGGCTAGGGCTTGCGCCAAAGCCAGGCAGAAACCACCACTCTAAGTCAGGGCTGGGGAGTTACACTCCAAAGATAACCCCTGCTCACCCACTTGGTAGCTTGGCACGAGCAGTCAGGCTTATCCCGGAGGCAATGTGTAAAGCGTTTGCGCGCGCACACAGCAACAACACCCTAGGCCCACCACAAAAGAAACTCCACACAAGGTTACATATAAAAAAAAGCCTTTGTATTATAATAAACACATTAGATGATAATCACATAATTTACACTATGCCAACAGGCACTGGGCAGAATTTTACAGGGACTATTTACACAAGACAGGGCCACATGGACCACTGTCAGAATTAGCACAAATCACCAATTGTAAATGTAGAACATATACCAACTGTAACACACATTATAACTGTAGAGCACAACCAGTAACCACTGGCGCAATAATGACTTCAGCATTATCACAATACAATCAGGTATAAAACCTATCCTGTATACATCACAGGGGCATAAACACATTATGCAATTTCTCATAAGTCTAACGCATTAGACCTTACCTCCTAAGTAAAATTACACTAGGGGCGTATATCACACAGGGAAGTATAATCTCCCAAACATAAACCTAAACAGGTAAAAATACCTCCTATGCAGAAATCATACCTAGAGGTATAAAACACAGGGTGCGCAAAACATACTACACACAGTACATTCCCTAACACTATAAGCATTAACACAGGGTGCGCAAAACATACTACACACAGTACATTTCCTAACACCATAAGCATTAAACCACAATAGTACTTCAATCCCATTAGGGTCCAGGTTGCGCCAGAACCTAAACGTAGCAGCTGCCCACTACTTGCTGGGCAGCTGGGGACAAGAACAGGGCCTAAACGCTGCAGCTGGCACTAAGTGCTGCGCAGCCGGGGAAGTAAACTGAGGCATGGGCTCTCAATGGCCCTTGAAATAATGTCCAAAACGTTGGAGCCACCTAGGCTCTAAAAACGACATGTCCCCCAGTACTGTGGAGCCACACGGGCTCCTCTGGCCCTGTAAATAAGTATGGCCCACGTTGGAGCGCCATCGTGCTCAAGACAAGCAGGTCCTAACAGTTGGAGCCACCTAGGCTCTAGAACCCAAAAGAAACATGCCCCCCTTCTCGCTGGGGCAGCCCCCTCGCAACCGGGGCCACCCAGGCGCCGACACTGCACCTCGATATGGCCCCAGACACGGGGGCCAGCACGGGCCCCTCTGGACCCTTAAACCCGAAGAATGCCCCTCATGGTAGCCCCGGGCCTTTAAATTAACTTGCCCCATCGTTGGAGCCACCAAGGCTCGGGAAAACAAACCTGCGCCCTTCGTTGGAGCCACGTAGGCTCTGAAAGTCTTTGTGCCCACGTTGGAGCCACGAGGCTCTTAAAATAAACATGCCCCCGTTGGAGCGGCCCCCTGCCAGGCGGGGCCGCTCTGACTCTGCCTCTCCCCACCCGGACTCACTCAGACAACATACCGGCTGGGGGGCGGAGGCAGGACTCGGTCTCCGGGGACTCTGGAGGGCGCCTTCCATGCGGGGCTCTCTCTCTCTCCTGAGAGCCTCGCTTGCGTCGGACCGACGACTTCTTCACCCGGGCCCCCTCCTGGGACCTGGGGCTTCACTGAGATGCCGGCAGGGCTCTCCCCCGCATACGGGAGCCCTGCTCACCGGCGCCATCTTCATCGCTTCCTCTCTTCCGGTTCCGTCCGTTAAGCCCCGCCCACAACCAGGCGGGCCGCGGACGGCGGCAGAGATCTCGGTTCTTGGGGGCAATGAGGGGTAGGCTCCCTCCCAAATTGAAATATACGGCGGGGTGGGCACCCGCGCATTAATGGACAAGCACCATAAAGCGGAGTTGGCTCCCGCTACTTGAAATAACGCTAAGCGGGGTGGGCACCCGCAAACCAAGCATAAAAATAAGCGGACATAAGCAGGGTGGGCTCCCGCATTCAAATTAATAAAATAAAGATGCGGCAATGAGGGGTGGGCTCCCTCCTAATTAAAACCCACAAGCGGGGTGGGCTCCCGCAACCAAGATGAATCAGCGGGGTGGGCTCCCGCTCGGCAGCCATTACGGGGGAATCCCTACGCTGGGGATTCCCTCTGGGGACTAAGACGGCAGCAGAGCGCTGCAGAGCATACACGCTCCTCTTCCTGGCAAAATAAAGATAAAGCGTTCCCAGGGCGCTAGAAGGCTGTATCAAGCCTTGGCAAAATCAGAGGGAGAAAGCAACAGGTCCAGGAAGTCCATCAGGCATCCTGGGGCTGGGCAGGGCCCAGGGAGGCAAGCCTTCCCCTGGGCCCCAGCAGCAGCATGCCCCTGGTCGTTTCTAGTCCAAGAACAAGAACATTTTCATGGGGTCACAGCCCCTCTTTTATACACAGAATCCTTTGTCTCCAGAGGTGCAGGAAAGGGGCGGACCAGATGCAACTGGTTCCTGAGCACTTTGTTTTGCTCAGCCCCTCTCCCTATACACAGGACAGGCCAGGGACATCAGACGCACCACAGGGGGTGGAGCCAGCATTGTGGAGGGAAAGCCCAGCCCTATTCAGGTCCCAGGTGTACTCCTCCCTGCCATCACATGCAGATCTCTCCATTCACCACCGGGGCAGACCCATCCTGACTCCTGGAGCCAGACACACCAGCCAATCACAAGCCAGACAGTCACTTCACATTTATGCCAGCGTCTAGAAGTGGCACTTCTACACTAGCCACAGTAACGCCGCACACATCATCGTGCAGCATTCACTCACGAGTTCGCACATACCAAACTCGACCCTGCACTCCCCACGCATCAGGAACTACCATGGACACACACATTCCCCATGCATTCCTATGGGAGGGCAGGTCAGTCTCATTCCATGTAACACAGAGCGCACGCACTTTACACTGGGACACAGTGTAAAAGCACCTAGAGGCCTAAAACCACTAGTCCAACATAGGGAAAAGGCTAGGATAAATGCAAAAAGTTCCAGGGGTGAACTTGCCAGAAGGGCCAAGTCCAACACCCTACTGTTCCCGGCCCGTCTTAAAATCATACACAATGGCGTCACTCACTTCTTTACAACCCCGGAGGAGGCACATGACTGGGTGGACCAGAACTGTACCACGGGCCACCGAGCGGAGCGCACCCAGGAACAACACGTGAGAGCAGCGGGCCCCAGCAGACAACGCTCACGGAGGCGAAACCATCCAGGTGCCCCCGCAACGCTTCCACATACTTTGGGGTCCCCGGACCTGGAGCAGATAGTTCAGGAGAGGCGCCAGGCCCTGAAAGCGGCAGCGGGCCTTTGTCCCGCCTCCCCAGCAACAGACCGTGAACGCGCCCCCCATATATTTACGTCAGAGGAGGAGGGGGACAGCGAGGCGACGCAGTCCTGGGTGGACTCGGTGGCTCTACCCTCGGTCACCCCGCGAATGGCGGACGACCTGATATGACTGGAACCTTGCAACATGTTGAGCATTTACAGCGGGGGGAGATGCCCTCAATCCACTGCTACTGATAGCTGCCGCGCTGCGGGCGTCCCCTCGCCACCTCTGGGCCTACTATCCCCAGATGCAAATCGGCAGACCAGCAGCTAGTCACAGATAGCGCGCATAGCCCACATGTTGAGACCCCTAGCGGACACGGGCCAACACCCCTATATTATGTTGATGCTCTCGCACCAATTGAGAGCTAGTTTGGACGTATCGCCTATGACGATAGGTCCCCCGCGTTGGGGCAGGTTATTTTCGCCTCACCCCAGTTTTCCCTTCCCCTTGAACACAAATCTTCTGCACTGTGTCCTAGTCCACAAGTTGCTGAGCAGCTGCACTGACATCTTAGTGGCGCGGGCATGGGGAGAATGGGTCAGAGCTGGGTACTTCCGGGGGAGCCCGCTGACCCATCCTGCGCTATACGCTATACGCGCGCACCGATGGTACACACTGGTAAAACCACAATACTTACACTGAATGTGCGCGGCATGCATACTGCACGCAAGAGATACTCCATATATGCATACATCAAGCGCCACCAAGCACAAATTGCGTTTCTGCAGGAGACGCACCTTACAGCAGGTGAGGTGGCGAAATTGCGCAGGCGACGGAGGGGAATCATATGCGCCACAACTTATTCGGCCTTTGCCCGGGGCACCCTCATATGGGTACGTCCTGGGGTTCCCTTTCAGGAACAGTCTCATATAATTGATCCAGCTGGCCGATACGTTTTATTACTAGGCCGGTTGGATGGTCAGGCAGTACTACTGGGCAGCATCTATGGGCCCAACGCCGACCAAAATACATTTTGGGACGCGCTGTCCACTCCCTTAAGCACATACACACAAGTACCCTGGATCCTGGGTGGGGATTACAACTGCGTGCAAAACATAGCACTGGACAGGCCCCATCCTCCCCATCCGACATCCCCCATTGTAGTGCAGGCAAAGCGGTTTGCAACATGGGCGCAACACTGGTCCTTTGTGGCTGCTTGGCGAACCCGGAATCCTACCACCAGACTCTACTCGTTCCACTCAAGACCTCATGACCTTAGTGTGCGCCTGGACTGTTTCCTTTGCTCCCCTACCATCCTACCTATCATCTCAGACACTGACTATTTAGGTAGAACCATATCAGATCCCGACGCCCACACGATAACGATCCGATGGCGTCCGCCACACCCTCCTGTCCCTAACTGGCGCCTCCCTAGGGATAGTCTCTACGACCCGGTCTTCAAGCAAACTCTAGCGGACCACATCTGCCATTATTTCCAGGAGAACACAGGCACGGCCACTACACGCGCGCAGGAGTGGAATGCCTTCAAGGTCATAATGCGTGATACCTGCATTCGCCACATTACAGGAGTCCAACGAGTCCTGGAGCTGGACATCCAGAAGGCGGAACAAGCGTTAGCCGAGCTCACCAAAGAGACCAACCCAGCTAACGCCACGCCGGCTCAGATAGCTGGCGCCGAGACTGCCTATGCGGAGGCGCTGGCAAGTATGCGCCGATATAATTTTGCGGCGTATGCAGCTCGGGTCCATAAAGAGGGCGACCGGGCGGGTACGTTATTAGCATGGCTTGTTAAGCAGGATTCGACCCTTCCACCCATCACGGCCATTCGTAATGCTCAAGGCACTCTGTTATACTCGCAGGACCTGATTCTCAAAGCCTTTCAGGAGCACTACACGCTATTATATGCCAGCCCCCTCCCCCCGGTATCGGACGACATCCTTTCCGATTTTCTAGATCGCTTCCAGCTACCCCACATAGATCCTGACACACGCCTAGACCTCGACGGACCTATCAGGGCGACCGAGATTAGGCACTCAATGAAGGCGCTAGCTACCCACAAGGCTCCTGGTTTAGATGGCCTTCCACTAGAATTTTATTACACCTTCGCGTCCTAATTAGTCCCCCAGCTGGAGTCACAATTCCAGGCAGCCCTAGACGAGAGGGCTTTACCCCAATCCATGCGCGAATCAGTCATAGTGTCCCTTCTCAAGCCGGATAGGGACCCTCACCAACTGGGCTCCTATCGACCCATACCCATTTGCCAGCGGACTATAAAATGTACGGCAAAGTCCTGGAGGATAGGTACGCTACGGTCCTTCCGCAGCTAATCCACCCGGATCAGAACGGATTCGTCCCAGGCAGGCATACCTCTTATAACATCCGGCGGCTGTTCCACATCCAGGACCAGATACAGGATCGGTTCCCCCGGGCGGCGTGTCTGGTGCTGAACCTCGAAAAAGCTTTTGACACTCTCTCGTGGGCCTACCTGTTTTGGGTCCTGCAACGCATGGGCATAGGACCCAGGCTACAAGCCTACACTCAGCTCAGCTACTCCGTGCCCAGCTCCAGAGCGCGACTGGGCTCCCTTATTTCGGCCTCCTTTCCAGTGTGCCGTGGCACCAGACAAGGATGTCCACTCTCCCCCTTACTTTTCGCCATGGCGATGGAGCCTTTGGCGACTCTACTCCACGCCGCGGGTGAGGAGTGGGGTATCCCAATAGGCGATTCCACCCCCAAACGGTTCGCTACCTAGGAGTTAGACTATACCATACACCGCAGGATATATACGAGGGGAACTAACGCAAACTGCTGGCTAGCATTCGATCCTCTGTCCACTTTTGGAAAGACCTTCCACTGGCGGTCACGGGGAAGATAGCGGTCGCAAAAATTATCCTCGTTCCGCGCCTGCTATATCTCTTCTCCAATCTCCCGTTAGTCCCCCCACGATCCCTGTTTTGTGAGCTCGACACCCTGCTGGGGAGCCTCATCTGGGGCTCTGGCCGCCGTCGTATTGCTCTGGCAAAACTGCAACTGCCCCTTGACCAAGGTGGGCTAGCGGCCCCATCATTTGAGTCATATTTCTTGGCAGCCCAGTTGCACTGGGTGTCTCGCTGGACGGCGGGTCGGGCGCAGAGGGAACTGATCACTACAACAGGGCACATTCAAACCCCTACTATTCACCGTAGGTTGTTACCAGGGGCAGCGCCGCTGCCGACTAAGCCCCTCCAAGTGATGACTGCGCACGCCTGTCTGGCACGTATTCATCGTATGAATCGGGCTGCGCCCCTGTACTCCCCACTTCTGCCACTGATAGGGTTCCCCAAGGGCCGGGTACATTACACAGAGAGATTGCTGCAAATATGGACGGATCACGCCGTGACTGAGGTGGGGGCGTTGTTTTTTGAGGGACAATTGCAGACTTTTGAAGCGCTTGTCGACGACTTCGAACTTCCCAGGGGACAGTTCCTACTGTATAGACAGCTCCTAACAGACTGCCGCAGGCAGTGGCGCGCGATTGACACGGAACCCCCCACGCATCCGGTCATCCATGCGATCCTGCAGATGGGGCCAGGGCGCCACTTAGTCACCTGGATCTATAAAGCCATACGGACTCTAAAACAACCCACACTTGCACCCCTCAGAGAACACTGGGAAACTGACTTCCGCAGACCACTACATGACAGGGAATGGACCAGGGCCCTTGAGCATACCAAGAAGGTATCCCGCAATTACCGCTTTAAGAATATACAATTGCACATCCTGCATAGGGCATACCTCACTCCCGAAAAATTACAGAAGTATTTCCCTGATAGCTCGTTTGCTTGCCCCAGGTGCCTGGAGACCACTGCCTCTTTCATACACATGTTCTGGGATTGTCCGACGCTTCACAGTTACTGGCACGCGATCCACACCGCCCTTCGCACGGTCACGGCGCTACAGGACCTATATACCTGGGAGGCTAGCGACCTGGGCATCCACAAGCGACACAAGCACATGAAAGTAGAGAGGCGGTTTACTTCCTTGGTGCTCCTCCTGGCCAAATGGTGCATCACCATGCACTGGAAGACACTGGAGGGGCCTCCCCTAGCGGCATGGGTGGGCACAGTCAAAAAGTGGGGTAAGACAGAGGAAGCCCAGGGACTTCGTAAACACCAGATTTCTCTGCCCTGGGCCATGCTACTGCATTCCTTTGCGCAGGAAACGATAATGGTGGCGGGACCACGAACGATTGGTTCCCCCGGGGCCCCCATGGCCCATGAGTCCACCCAGGGAGATGTACAGGGGGTCCAGATGCCCGGCGGGTCATAATTGCAGACCGCGACTGTTCCTCCATCACGCCCTCGCACGGGCAGTGATCAGCGCTCCCGCCTCCCTCTTCCCCCTCGCACCTGCATTACCCCAACAACATACCTTGCAATGGTATAGCTCTCAGGCGCAAGATTAGTACTGCTCATCATCCGTGACACAGTGCACCCCCAGTTTATATATCCCCAGTTTGTTTATGGTTAACATGTGGCTGCAATTCCATAGCCCCTATGATAAAATACAAAGGGGAATAGACAGACCCCGCAGCCCCAGCAAGGCGCAGCGACCACCACGCAAGCTGGTTGGGTATACTTGGGCACATGTCTCGGGAGACTGTTATCAGCTCATAGACAGAGTGGGGGCCCACATACCCTAGGCTTACATGCTCAGAAGTACACATAGGGCGCGATTGAGCGCTCTTGCTTGTATGTCTATATCAATCTCATTACCAGATGTGTTGTTGTATGTACTATTATATAAATGCCAATAAAAAAGGTTTATAAAAAAAAAAAAGAGGGAGTCCACAGTCTGTTTCCTCAGCAACTAGATCGAGGACTATAGATGCAATTATATGTGTATCAAGACATCTGCCACATTTTTGAGGCCAAAAACCATTGCTGCCATCTTACGTGAACCAATTCCACTGCCTTGAAAACAAGTCTGGGGACCACTGACACAGTGTGAGGCCAAAATTAAAACTATATACATGTCCTTCTTAAAAAGTCCAATTTAGGTGCTGATAGGGTGTACATTGAGAAAGTATGGGGTCGCTCACAACTCAGCTCAACTGAGTTCATGGCCCTTTTTGCGAGCTTGTGAACCTGGCACACTTAGCAATGAGTGATGTACTTCCTTTGACATCTGCAGAATATTTTATATATAAAAGCAATTCTGGCATTCTAACATTGATCCTCAACAAAAAGAGCAACTTCTTAGATAATATGAGGAAGAAGCCTCATCTTGGAAAGAACAGGAGATCTAAGCAGTTCTGTTTAGGGGAACAGGTTACTACAGAAAGTGTTGATTTTTAAAAGGTAAGCCTTTTTTTCAAGATGACTACTGAGTTTGCCGAATCGTGCCTGCCACAGGCTGAACACAATGCATTGAAATAGAAACGCTTCCTGGGAGAATATTACACCAAACCTAATAGCATGAGGTAACAGATGTTTAATCCTCTGAAGTTCACTGTATATACACATTTGGCAAACAGCAGCAATGCAGGGGTGGCTCTAGGCTCATGGTGGCCCTGTGCAGGGAGCGCAGGTAGGGGGCCCCGGAAGAGGGGGTCCGGGCATACTACATGTATG
Organism: Triturus cristatus; assembly: GCF_964204655.1. Taxonomy (NCBI): domain Eukaryota; kingdom Metazoa; phylum Chordata; class Amphibia; order Caudata; family Salamandridae; genus Triturus; species Triturus cristatus. Next base: position 591,472,027 of record NC_140581.1, on the reverse strand, counting down.
ACACATTATGAGGACTAGCCACATATGGAAGGTTTATTTGAAGAGTGTTATAAAACTATAGGGTAGATCATGTGACTTGGCATACAAGGTCTGTTTTCTCAGTCCACTGAGAACAGTAGAGCCTGGAGAATAGTTCATGATCTATTTGGGAAGTGACCTTAGCAGGAAGAGAGTAAGCTACCTTGAAATCATGGCACACAGAGACCTGTCTCAGTACGTCACTAACTGATCCTGAAGACAGCCTACAGGTAACCAAAGACTCGTCCACTTTACCACATTGTCAAAAGACAAAATACAATGGGGGAGATTTATGAGCCCCTTGCGCCACTTTTGCGTCACTTTTCCCATGTTAAAAGTGACGCAAAAGTGGCGCAAGGGGCTCATAAATCTGCCCCAATATATTTAATTAAGGTTTCTTGTATAGTGCCATATTCCAGCAACCAGTTCTGCTCGCTTTCAGAGCACCTATTAAACAAGGATTAATTACAGTGAGTCTTAAGGCTATGAAAAGGCACTAGAGGTTCACTGAAGCAAAATTAATGTGCAAGGAACATCCAGTCAGGAGACCACTTTCAAGCAGTCGTACGAATCACTAGCACAGCGTACCAACGACCCCATGGGCCGTGGCATAAGCAAGGAAAATGGCCCCTTTGGCTGCTGCTCAGGAAGTAAAATATAGCAATTATCAGGGTTCAATGGGCCCCTGAGGGTTTTGGGTCTCAGTACCACTGTACTTGCTGAACCAATGGTAACTATGCCCCTAGTATGGACAGAGAAGGCTGCTTCACCAATTGCAAACTGAGGACTAGTTAAACTAGTTTTCTCTGCTAGTCACATGACAAGCTCTGGAATGTAATTAAAGAAATGATCAAGAAGCCAGTCTCCTACCAAGGTCTCTGCAAAAGGGCATTAGATTGAGTTAACATGGGTAGGCACTGCCATCCTATTCCAGGCGTCCATCCATAGGTGCTTGCATTTTATGTCTGCCTCAACACCATATAAACAGACATAACCAAATGCCAAGTACATTCGAACACTCGATGTTTTAAAAGATTTGTGCAGGCAGATCCACTCATTAGATCACAAGTATCAGCTTCATACTCTGTTTTCATGATTGGTGATAAGTAATTGTAATCATTTTAATGAATCCTTAACATTACGTCTAACACCTCGTACCCTGCTCTCCTCTTCCCCCCAATACGACCGTGCCTCCCAAGTTACACCTCCAAAAGTCAACATGCCTCCCCTCAGCCACAAGTAAACACCGCCCCTGCACTCCTGACTCACTCTTCCCTCAACATACAGCGCCGATCTGTACCACTCCCTACCCCTGGCGCACGGTGACCACCTCTCTGACCCGCGCCCTCTCAGAGATGAATCGTGAGAGAGAGGCTCTCTCTCACGATTCATCATGCCCTCCCTTCCCATGACCACCAGAATACCTCCAGCTCGCCACCTCACATGGCTTACCTCCACCCAGACCCAAAGCACACACCATCTACAAAAACATCCTCACCCAACCTTCCCCACGCCCCCGGCTCCTCACCCCCATGGGCTGGGATACATTCCTACGCCTGATCTGCCCTCCTCCCCAGGGCTCGCCACACCCTCGTCCAATGGCTCACCTTCCCTCGGGTTCACTCTGCAGTGGCACACGCTGACCTCCTCACTCCACCTCCCCATGCCCTGACCCTCGGGCTGCTCACCTCGCAGCTGGCACCAAAGGTTGCACACTGGCATGCTATCCTCTGCAAGGCGGCCTTTCTTGCCCAGGGTCTCTAGGCGCGCCGGTGCATGGCCTCGGCCGGTCTCGGTGCTGCTCGCTGCACCCCCGGGCACGGGTGCTGCCACCCCTCCTGCCGCCAGTGATGCGTGGTGCTTCTGTAACCCCTTCGCTGCAGGACTCGCGGGCACTGCGCATGCGCGCGCATGCGAGCCTCCGGAGGTGCCAGATCTGGACTATTAAAACAAGCTCGATTCTCCTGGAAAAAAAGTTCTAAACAAACACAAGACCTACCAGAAGAGCCCGAAACAAGGCCGACCCCACACAAAGACGAGACTGGGTTAGAAAGGAAAAGAGTATAAGAACAACCATTCAGCGTGCATCACATTGGATTTAGCACGCCTCAGTCGTTCATGCGCCAAATCCCTGCCAGGGGCAGCCACGAATATGTATTGTATCCAATTCCTCGTGGTGGCCCCTGGGGTTTGGTGATAAGTAATTGTAATCATCTTAGGCATGTGCACAGCTTGCACATGCCTAAGGCCGCCCCTGAGCAATGTCAACTCCGACGTAAGTGAGCAACACCAGACAGGCTCAAACACACAAAATCACAGAATAACTGGTTTAATTTGGAAAATATTTAATAAATGAGGCAGTACTCATTGTTAAAAGAATTAAATGTTTCTATGGAACAACTATATTTAAGGTTCACCAATACACATATTGAAATTTTTCCATTACAATGGAAACAGTATCCAACCTGCCCACATTGACCAGTACTAAACTCGGTCATCAATAGCAGTGCACATTCACAGGCAACAGAGCCACTTTCTATTTTACGCCATCTAATGCTGGTGGAGCTCAAGAGAATGAGAAGCAGCAATTGAAAGAGTAGCAACTACAGGGATACAGCTAGTTTTGGTTAGCAACACACGAAGTATATGCGGCAACTCACATTGCCTGTCATGCTGAATACACTACTTTGCCAAGGACATAGGAAAAAAAAGGGAAACTATCCAGAGAAAAATATGGTGGAAGGTGTGGGTTTGTGTTTTTTAAACGTTTTTGAAACATTTTATTGTTTTTTCATGTAATATGGTCCTAAAACAGCAACACAAACACTGTTTATCCCCTCCCTCATATTCTACTCCTCTCTCCCTTCAGGTCTTGGATTTCTGTGCTACTGCTCTTCTGACACAGGCACCCAGTCAACCAGATAAGTGCAAGGGTCATGGGGGACATGGTGCTTTGCTACATTTAATATCCATGTTCCGTAGAACTGGTTACCATGTTACCAAGAAGTCGTCTCTGCCTTTAATCAGGTTTCAGGTATGATAAACATTCCATTGTTATGTGTAACTGACTTTGTTGTACTACCTATTTGGTTTAATGGCTGCCGTGTGTTTCCAAAGTCTAGCAATTATAATTTTAGCGGTGTGCAACAGCTGCTATATAAAGGTGCATTCATTCTCTCAAACATTCACTCAAATCTCTTGTTCCAGTCCCAACACTATCCGTGTAGGGTCTGCTAGAATCAGAAAACCCCAAACCCAAAATCTCTTCAATAGCTGCTAGTACCTGCCAGTATGTGGTCAGAACTGGGCAGGACCACCAAACATGATCGTCTCTCTTTTCTTCAGTTTCTCCAGCATGTATTTGGTATTCTGATATCTGAGATTTTGGGTTTGGTTTTTTTCAGTTTGTCAGAGGCTAAGTACAAGATAAACATTGTTTTTAGCCAGGCATCTGTTTAAGATAGATATATTAAATTGTGTTGTGCCCCTCCAGTAATCCAGCCATTCTTTTTCATAGATTTCCATCTGCAGTGTATTTTCCAATGTTTCCACATAAATCAATTTCTTTGGTCTCATACTCTTCATTGGTATTCTGTATTTCTTGGAGACAGTTCTCTTGATGCCCTCAAAGGTTTTGGGACATTTCTCAAAAGTCTGTTAATTCCCTTATTGCCACCAATTTGTTAATAGAGTAGGTTACCCAGTGTCTCTGTTGCTGGTACCTGAATCTCTCTGTTTCATCATGACTGCATGACTCTTTACAATTTTCAAAACTTCTAATTTCCTCATACCTTTGAACGTAATCTCTATTAATGCCGGACTGAATACAGAAGTATTATGTGTGGGTGTGTATGGGGATAGATATAATGTCAAAAGGTATAGTGTGGCTAAATTGTTCCATTTGTTCAATAGTATACCTATTATAAGACTCATATACTCTTTCTTGTCTAGATTTGATCAGAAGCCATAATATATGCCATGGTGGCCACCCTGCTTATGCTAAGTCCATATGCACCCAGTATTTATTACAGTATCTCTGGAACCATTCTCCAAGGACTCTACGTTGTGAGGCATTGTAATACCTTCTAATATCTGGGAAGCCTAGCCCCCCTTCCCCTCTTATGTTTGGATTGTCAAAGAATTTTCATGGAAATACAAGCTAGTTTTCCCTGCCAAAATGAAGAAAGGCTTTCTAAATATTGCCTAGAACATTGGGCTCTATTTTAATGTTTAAGTGCCGAAAGACATGCAGCAGTCTTGGGATAACTTCCAAACAATAATGCTCTCTAATCATGAGAATTTTGAGAAGCCATTTGCACAAGTCTTTTTTAATTTCTTCTATCAAAGGGTATATCTTGGCCTGAAAAAAGGTCTCTATTATCTATATGAGATATATCTATATCTAAAGTGATGGAGTGGGACTTCAATTTGAAAGGGACATGCTTTCGCTATTTGTCTACAGCAGCAACAGTTCTGATTTTTCAATGTTGAAAAACACCTGAGAAATCAGACACCCCTGTTAGGTTCCCCATTTTAATGTTACTTCATGTGACATGATACCTTTGAGTGCTATTGCAGCCATAGGCCCATTATATGGCCATGTGGATCCAGTCATCTCCCATTCTAACTTTTTTAGGATCTCCCGGCTGACCCTGTTGAATGCAATCGCTGCCTTCAAGGCCATCAGGGCAAGTTGGATCCTTCTATTGTTTTCTTTTTTAATGAGATGTGCATGTGCAGCCATCTTATCTTATGTTGTTGAAGGTTAGGCATTCTCACATAAAGCCTGATTCATTGTCATGTATTGTATGAGGGAGGACTTCCACCAACCTGTTAGACAAAATTGTCATATATAGGTTATGGTCATGTTCAATGTAGTCAATGTTCAATAAGCCTGTAAGCCCCTCGGAGGAACATACGATTGCATCTCTCCCTGGCTTCGGAATAACAATTATTTCTGCAACATTTGTATTCGTGGGACCTGTCCAATCATTGCTATTTCTCTGTACATCTCTGTCCAGGTCAGGCCAATTGCGTCTTACATAATTGATCAAATTTTCTCAAAAAGGCATTGGGAGTTGGTACCTTACAAGATGTCAAATTATGTATGGCCTCTTTAACTTCTTTATAATCTATTAGGGTGGTCAAGTGTTCTCATTGTTCGATTGTTATTTTAGGAAGGTCTATATGTGCTAGCAGTTAGTCTTGGGGCGCATATGACTCTGGGTTCTGTGTGTATAGTGATGTATAATAGTTTCCTTTTGCCTTTCAATGACTCAGCTTTACTCTTACTTTGTTTTGTGTTCAACACTCCTGATAGGACAGTATGAGCTTTATTTCTGTATTCATAGTGTCTTCAGCAGAGCACCGATGGAGCCTTCTCCAATCTATTCTCCAATAAGGAGTTTAATTGACCTCTTATTTTGGTCATATGGCTGCGATCTGCTGCAATGCTTTTTTATGATTTTCTTCTGTTGCTTTTAGGTCTTGTTCTAATTTTTCCTAGTGCAGTTTTGTATTTCTTTTATCTGCTGTGAACAATTATTTTGCCTCGAACTACAGCTCTTAAACTTTCCCAATTTGTTTAGTTTAGATTTCTCCCATGTTGTTTATTTCCAAATGCTCCCTAATAGTTTGTGTAATTGCCTGTCTATTTGCGGCATCACGCAGTGTGTGTCATTCCAGTTTGCATTTTCTTTCTCTCAGCGTGCTGTCAGCACCCTTATTTGTGCGAGTCAAGGGGCATGGTCCAACAGAGGTATTATACTTTTCTTTAAACCATGAAGAAGTGATCTACGGCCGTCCAAGATGAAAAACACATTTATCCTTGAGTAGAGGTGGTAGTTATGATAAAAAAAAGGTCTAATCATTTTCATAATGGTGAAGTGACCCCCAAGAGTCTACCAGTCCTAAATCTGAAAACTGTTCTAACGTCCTGCAACATGTTATTAGCCTGGCCATCTTTAGCCCTTGTATGGCCTTTTCTCACTTCTAGTACTAGTACTTGATTAAAGTCACTCACTAATATTACTTCCCCTTTGAAGAAGCCTTGTAGCTTCCATAAGATTCTTTATGTAAACAAACCCTGGCCCTGATTGGGCTATAGAGAGTGTCCACAGTGCAAAAGTGTGCTCCCAGTCTAAGCTTTACAAAGGTGTATCTTCCTTGCTTGTTTACTAAAGTGTATAGGACTACTGCTCCAAGTATTTTCTTCAGTAGAATAATAATAGCTACTCCCTTTGTTTTGTTGGGACCTGTTGTGTGAATCTGGGTGTTGTAATGTTTAGATTGAAATCTATGTGTATCTCCCCGTTTAAGGTGGGTTTTCAGTAGTAGAATTATCTCTGCATGTATCCATTAGTTTATTGTACATAACTGAACTACTTGTAGACCATGTTAGCTCCCTTATATTATAGGTTAGTACCATGAGACTCATCTCAGCCTTGCTCCGATTATGTCCATGTTCAGCTGCAATTTTTCATCGTTTAGTATCTCTCTCCCCTCAGTAACATTCTCTTCCCAACAACTTCCATGTTCCCAAGAAAATTCACATAAGCAAGTAGATTAAACAGAAAATGCACAATCATACCTTCCTTAATATGTTCAGGTACTCTGCCCTAAAGCAATGTCCTTTCCTTACCTGCATCTGCCCTTTGTTCCAGCAGTTAAAGTTCCCAAGTGAGTCTCCACACTCAGTGCCCAGAGTCAAGGATCCTCGAATATGCGTGCTACAACTCCAGTTAGTCGTAGCATTAATTGGGCCTGGGGTCATTTTTTGTTATTCTCTGAAGATTTTGGCCTGAGTTGATTTTTTGATGAGTTTCTTCTGCTTCTCCTCTTCCTTGGGGGTCTTCTAGAGTTTGTTGCAGTGAATTCTTTGTCAATAGGATTTTCCGTCATTTTCTCACACAGGATGTATATCTTCAGAATTTGGCAACACTCTCACTATGTTGTTATGCGACAGCTTTCTCTTCCCGGCCAAAAATTCATGTCACATGTTTCAGTCCACCTGAAACGAAGCTCTCACTAGTAAGTTAATCTAGCAGTGGATGAAGACACTTTCATTTAGAAGTGTGATTGGGGCTAGGTCTTGAAAAAGGAACATTTTGCCTCATTGGCGATTTAATGCTGTGTGTTTTCTGGTTTTACATAACTCAAAGATAAGAATCTTGGCCTGGTGTTTTGTTGCTGAGTTTTGGATTCTACATATGTGCTCTTTATCTGTCCACTGTTGCTCTTTCTTGAAGAATTAGCATGTGTGCAAAGATTGTCTGAGCGTAGCCCGTAATATTGGTCTCTTCTGTTTCATCAGTAACATTCCTAATTCACTCATTATCTCTTCTAGCTCAATTTCCAGTTCTTCACACTTTTCCAACAGGCTCCAGTACAATTAAAATTGTCTACCCTCTGTCTTCCAAATCTAGCATACACTGGTCTATATGCTCTACATATGATTTGAGGATATTGATTGACTGATTTCAGCTCTAGTTTTAAAGATTCATTCCATTATGCTCATGAGCCCTGTAAACATTTTTAATTCCTCTTTATCAGTGCAGCTTCATCTCTTTTGCTCGCAATGTGCCCAGATATTTGCCTTGTCTCAGGAGTTTCTGTCAGGGTCTGATTTACCTTATTGTAATAATCCCAAGGCATTCTGCCCTTTCATTTTCAGGATGTGCAGTCTTTTGTCCCTCTGCTCCTATTAGTGTTCTACATGTCCAGTTTGAGCCTTTTGAAGAGCATTGATCGGAATCTGAATTGATAAGTGTCTGTCAGAATATTTTGAGTGCTGTCCTTTCTTTCTTTTTTACCAGCTGTGGGGTGGTGCTAGAGGGTTAGGGGGTATATTGCGTTCTCTCACTCCCCCAGATGTATATATGTCTGATGAGGATGACTTGCCATTCCTCAATGTCTTCTAGGTCAGTTCCATCTCTCCTCTGTCCCTATTTGATTTCACTCTGAAGCAGGATGGGGATCCTAAACCGTCCTTTCTCACAGGTTAGGGACGTGTCTACAGGTGAATGAGACTAGTGTCTGTCAGAACCCGGGGGAGCTTATTAAGACCTCCTACTGTAAGCATCAGGGATTCTGCTGTTTTCCAAGTGTGTTCCAACTTAGGTTTTGTGCTCCTTTATTCACTGATGCTGCTGAGGAGGTCCCACATCTCACCCAACAGGATCTGTTTCTCTCAAGCTGTTTATCAAGCCTGCATCACAATCTAGATTTCCTCAAATCAGTTCTGATATTTACACCAATCTGGTTTAATAGAGTCCACATTTCAGTTTTCTTTTCCAGCAAGGTTTATTGGCCAGTTATAGGAGTGTGGCTCGGCCAAGCCTCACATGGCATGAATTTTGAGAGTTGCTAACCATAACTGGCAAATTCAAATCATTTACCTCATGTAAGCCAGAACCGTAACTCAATTATTAACTTAGTTTTTGTAGTAAATAAATATATATCTGCATATGTGTGTGCGTGTGTGTGTGTGTGTGTGTGTGTGTGTGTGCGGGTGGGGGTGTGTGTGTGTGTGTGTGTGTGTATATATATATATCCACCAGCAGGTAGGTTTAGTTAGGACCTAGTTTCCATTGGAAAAAGTGTTTTTTGTTTTGCCAATAACTTTTGCGCTGTTTGCCAAATCTTTGCAGCATTTTCAACATTTGTACAAAGCTAAGTTCAGCTGTTGGGTTGAAAGTTTCCAGGTAATTCGTAAAGTGTAGGCCAAGAAAAAGGGGGGTCCCTAAATTATTGTTCCCATGTTAATTCCTGTAGGAATTTTGAACTCGACTACAGCCTGAACTTCCAGATGGAATTAGACCAAATTTGGCAGAAAGGCAGATCTTGGTCCAGAAAGAGCCCTTTTTGTTATTTGGTGTTAATCTGTTCAGTAGTTTTTAAAATATTAATGGCAAAACAAATTTGTATCTAGAGGCTCGAATAGCTCATGACGCTTCACAAATCCACGTGGCAACAGCAATGCCATGATTGGCTGGCTGCAACTGTGTAGAAAGTTGCAGCTGCCATTTTGTATAATGGGACACAGTCCTGTGGGGGCTCAAAATAAATATTGAAAGTAATAGAAGGGGTCAGGGAAGAGGTGCCCTGACCTCATGGTCTTTGTGAGACCCCCTTATGTGTACAAGGTGTTGAAAACTGCTTTTTTTTTCACGTGCGTTATTCGCAAATCAGTTGTGATGTTCAGTGCAGCCCCTGTGTAATGTTACAACAGATTCACGAATATCACTGAAAAAAATTAGAAAAATATATACATTCACACATTTACTCAGACACTAACGATTTACTCACAGTCCCACTCACTCTCTCTTACATCTACTCAGAGACCCCCTCAGAGACCCACATACCCACTCACAAACCCATTCAGAGACTTACACACTCACTTACAGACCCACTCAGACACTCAGGCACACACTCACAGACCCAATCAGACACTGACGCATCAACTCACAGACCCACTTTTTTTTTAACCATATTTTATTGGCTTTTAGACAACATCAGTACAGTACGTTTGAGAATTCTCAGTTCCGTATTTAGCACTTATTGTACATGGTATGCTGCGTTGATTCTCTGGTTTATTTTCTTCAACATCCCCTCTTTAAACCAAACTATCCCCCTCCCCCCTTGAGTTATGCTTATGTAAACATGCTAGTGTGTCTACGTGTTGTTGGGTTCTCGGGCATCAATTTCTCAATGTTTGTGTGTTGTGGCGCTGTGTGAGCTCCAAAACATGTGAAGCATGTGCGCCTCCCTCTCCCCGCATCTCGGGCACACTGCTGTTCTGCCCCAAAATATCTCCTAATTTGGGCTGACATTGGATACGCTGTGTATAACACATAATAGTTAATCAATTTAAATCTCGCATTTCTAGACACTTTCGGGGTTCGCTCCAGGATTTTGTCCCAATCTCCCTTTGGTACCTGTTTACCCAGGTCCTCTTCCCATTGAAATCTCAAGCACTCTAACTGCTTTCGTGTATCCCCCAGCATTGCCTTGTACAGACAGGACACCGTCTTAATTCTCCCTGCTGATAGCTCACAGATCCACTTTGACACTCATACATCCAATCACAGACCCACTCAGACATTCATGCACACACTCAAAGACCAACACAGACACTGGCACACTCATTCACAGACCCACTCAGGCACTCATGCAGCCACTCACATACCAACTCATGCACCCACTCACAGACCCACAGAGACAATTAGCACCCACTTACAGACACCAACACACTCACTCACAGACCCATTCAGATACTCATGCAGCCATTTACAGATTTACTCAGACACTCACAGTCTCATGATCCCACTCACACACACTCACACACCCACTCACAGACCCACACAGACACTTATGCATCCACTCGCTGACCCACCCAGAGACTCATGTACCCATTCACTCACCCACTCAGATACTCACGCACCCACAGGCATACTCAGACACTCCCACTCACAGACCCACTTAGATACTCATGCACCCGCTCACAGACCCACTCAGATACTCATGCACCCACTCATTAACCCACACTGATGCATTAACTCACAAACCCACTGAGATGCTCACACAGCAAGTCACAGACCCCCTAACTCACATGCCCACTCACAGACTCTCTTAAACATTCACTTACTCATAGACCTACTCAGACACTGACACAACTAGTCACAGACCCACTCAGACACTCATGCACCTACTCACAGACCTACTCAGATACTCATGCACATACTCACAGACCCATTCAGACACTCATGCACCCACTCGCAGACCCACACAGATGCACCCACTCACAGACCTACTCAGACACTCATACAGCCACTCACAGACTTCCTCACTGATGCACCCATATTCACATACCCACTCACTGTCCCACTCAGACACTTACGTACCAACCCACAGACCCACTCAGACACTCACAGACCCACTCATGCACCCACTAACAGACCCACTCACACACCCACTTACAGACTCACTTAGAGACTCATACATACACTCACAGGCTCACTCAGACTCTTACACACCCACTCAGACACTCACACATCCACGCACATACCCACTTACACACTCAAGCACCAACTCATTCACTGACTTAGAAACTCACAGACCCACTCAGCCGCTCACTCACCCATTCAGATGCACAGAATCACTCATACAGGTGTGAACTTTAAATGTGCTGATGTCTATTGAATGTTTGCTTTTGTTTTGTGAATTGCGACGGATTTGAAAATTTGTAAAATTAACTAAAAAATGGGATTTAAAAAGAAAATTGACCAGTGTTTGGGTAATAGGGTGGCTCTGAGAAGAGCCTTTGTGTTTATTGTATGTAGATGATAACTACACATAAAACAAGATGCATTATTTCATGTTGTTAAGGAACACCATGTTGGCTTTCTCTGTGAAAGGAACTCCGTCACTTCTGTAGATACATCCATGTCAAAGCTTTAATAGTTGTTGCAGATAGAGCCCATGTTATGGTCTCTGAGGAATGCAGAAACACTTTTATTGACAGGTTTCCTGGCTTTGTCTATCTGTGGACAAAATTTCTTTGACCACTTCCATTTCAGCCTTTGGAAAATGTTGGAGAACACAAAGGCAGAGTGAGGGAAAAGTACCATTAATTGAGCAAAGGTATCCTTCATTAGGATTTCCAGTCCTACCCCAGTAAGTGTTTCTAAGTCATTGCCACCACAGTGGACAATCATGAGGTCAGGGTGTTGGCAATCCAGAATGCTTTCAACCAAAGGCTGCAACTGATGCCACTCTAACCCTCTCTGTCCCACCCACATCATTCAGGCAAGCCCAAGTCCCTATCAATGCCACTCTTTCTAGCATACTCTCTCGCCAAAACACAAAGCTAAGACCCACAATCGACACTCTAACCATTTTGGAGGTAAGGAGGAGTAGCACACAGGAGAAGGCTGGAGCTGAATGAGACAGTTTTTAAAATTAAAGGTAGTTAAAATGAAGGAAGGACCTGGCTAAAAAATAACGTATTTGATTGAATGTTGTAAAAATGCAGATAGCTAAAATTAGGTAGCGATTGCAATCTTGGATATGCTTTTAATTACAAACAGTCAACAACACCTGCTGCAGTTGATTTTGCAGCTAGTAAAGTACTTCTGGAATGTGTTGTAGACGTTTGCCCCACTAGTTCAAGAGAGTTTTCCAAAGGGGGTTGCCATGGAAACTCTGCTAAGAGACTGTGGGGGGAAGGGTATTAAACAGACTGTAGTGTGTTAGTCAAAGTTATAGTGGTTTAGACTCATTGCTTATTAAGGAGGATTTATTTTCTTAGTCAGAACTATCCTTTAAAGTGTATTGTAGCTGTAAATGTTTAAGAGCACAATGCTAAATACTTTTTTGGACTATTGTAGGTATTTACAAATTCATTGCGAAGTTACATGGGAGTCCACGCTGAGCGATGCATTCCCGATATCTGCCCATATACACTACTAGATTGGGCTTCTTCACAGAAGTGCAAGAAAGGGTTAAGAAATTCTGACCGTTGAGAAATGGAATAGCAACATTTAAATATGAAACAGACATTATGATTTGTTAACTATGATAATATCACTGAGAGCAAAGTTGAAAAGGTTGCAATTAATGGTTGCTTTGCATGAGAGTGGTGTACCATTCTAATGCTTGGATTTCACATTGTTTGTGAGCAAAGAGTGTAACTGATACTGTCAAAAGAAATTACAGACCATAAATTCATTTAACAGCTATGTGAATAAGAAAGTACTTTAAAAAAAATTGATTGGAAGGGTATGTGTGTACATGGGGGAACAAAAGTGTGTATGATGTAAACAAAAGTATTGGGAGTTTATGTGGGGATCTGTGAGTGTTTTTGTGGGTTTATGAATGGTTGTGTGAGTGTGTGTGGGAGTGGGTGTGAGAGTGTCTCTCTGGGTCTGAGAGTAGGTATGTGAGTAGTCCTTTAAACATGTGTTGGGCTTCCTACAGTAGAGTGTGCATGTGTAGTTTTACTGCCAGATCCAGTTGTCATTTAAAACTGCTTGCTAAGCTTTAAACTTCCCTTTTACTACACACTACTCACCCCTAAGGTAGGGTGTAAGTAAGCCATAGGGCAGGGTGCAATGTGCATAAAAGGTAAGGCATGTACTTTGAAGTCTCAGTGAGTCACATGTAAACTTCCAGACCAATAGGCACAGTTAAACATCCAGTCTCCCACGCATATTGCAACTCAACTATATATTTACAGTAGCAGAGTCACTCACCTAGCCAATCATTCAGAGATAGAGGCATTTAGACATTCAGTAACATGCCCATATAGCACTTATGTATCCAGAGGTAACACACACAGTTATAAAACCCAACACTCGATAGTAGAGGCAGTTAGTAATATATACAACCAGTTACAAACACAAATAGAGACCCATAGAGATATTAAGACAGCTAGTCATATAGCATTATAGTTATCCAGTGACACACCCAGAGAGGGACTGATACACTTATTCACGTATGTACTGAAGTACTGATACTCCTAGTCAGCCATTCAGTCTAGTAGTCCTTTAAACATGTGTTGGGCTTGCTCTTGAAGAGCCTGAGTGAGCAGTTTTACTACCAGGTCATGCTGGCATTTAACACCCCTTGCTAGGTTATACTTCCCTTCAGCAATGTATAAGTCACTTATAAGGTAAGGTATACATAGGCCATAGGGCAGGCTGCTATTTGCTCAAATGGCAAGATATATACTTTAGTGAGTGACATGCACAGTTCTAGACATATGCATGTTTAAACATTCAATTTTGCACCTATTCTCATACTCTATTAACAAAAGCATACAGCTACTCACACACCCAGTTAGACAGAGACAGAAACACTTACACTTTCCGTCAGACACCCATACAGCACCTATGTATCCAGTAGTAATATAGACAGTTTCACACACAGTTATATACTACTAAAATCAGTAATACACTCAGTAAGCAATCCATAGAGCCACTTACATGTACATATAGAGACCTATACAGATACTAAGACAGCCAGTCATATAGCAACATAGTTACTTACACATCCAGTGAGAGACTCAGAGAGGGACTCATAATCTTATTTAAATATGTACTTAAGTAGTGATACTCCTAGTCACTCATTGAGATTAGTAGGCCTTTAAACATGTCTTGGGCTGCTACTGCACAGGCTGTCTATCCAATTATACTGCTAGGTTGAGAAGGCATTTAAAATCTCTTATCAAGCCATTAACTGTTTTTTAAAATATAAGTCACCATCAAGATAGGCCATAGGTAGACATACACTGATGTATAGAATGAGACACCCAGATTCACACTAATGATACTCTAACACACCCAAGCGTAGACACAAATATACACTGACACTCCTAGGCACACACATGTGCATGCACTGACACACAGGGACGTACTTATATACACACTAACACACCCAGTGACACCAGTGGTGGCTCGCATAGGGCGTGATGCGGGGCGGTTGGGCGCGGGAAGGAGCAGGGTGGGGGTAGTAAACTCGGACATACGACGGAACGGAGGAATGCAAATATTACTTTCCTCCGTTCCGACATATGTCTGAGTTTACTAACACCCTACCTTGCCCCTCCCCCACCCCGCCCCACTGCCCCGCAGCCCGCCCTATGCGAGCCACCACTGTGGGACACACAATGACTCATTTAGTAAGAAACCCAGGCACACAATGATACATACACCCAGGTATTCAATGATGCAGATGCTGGCACACCCAGATACACTCTGATGTATACAGTGGTACACCTACGCACACACTGATAAAATACACATACACACCCAAGCAGAAAGTGATGGATAAACTGACACACCTAGGGGCATACTCATGCATACACTAATACACCAAACAGTACACTTATGATACACTGACACACCCAGTCACACACTAATCCATAGACTAAGACAACCAAGTACACACTCATACATGCAGTGACACACTCAGGCACACACTGATGCATATGCTGACACACCCAGGCACATACTGATGCATATGCTGACACACCCAAGCATACAGTGATGCATACACTGCACCCCACCACACTCCTATGCGTACAATAACACAGCTAGGTATATACTGATGCTAATACTAACACATCAAGTGACACACAAACCCATTAGGTAAGAAACCCAGGCACACACTGATACATATTCTGACACACCCAGGTAGACAGTGATGCAGAAGCTTACACACCAAGATGCAATCTAATGTATATAGTAGTACAGCTAGGCACACACTGATATATACACATACACACCAAAGGATACACTTATGCACACATTGACACACCAAGTCACACACTGATCCATACACTATCACACCAAGGAACACACATACCTACACTGACACTCCCAGGCACAGATTGACGCATATCCAGAGACACCAAGTCACACACTGATCCATATAGTGATACAGCCAGGCATTCACTAATGCATACAGTGATACTGATGCATAAGCTGAAACAAACAGGCACACACTTATTTAAACATGAAAAGTAACATACTTAGACCGGCCACAAAATAGAGACATCGCTGTTAATAAAGGTACTTGAATGCTTCAAATATGTAATTTGTTATGTTATGATATAGATTTCTTATAGAGCGCACAACTCACCCTGGGGCATCTAGGCGCTAACTGGGAGGGGCAGGGCTGAGGGGAAGAAAAATACTAGCTCCGAATGAGAAAGTTAAAACAGGAAAGCTTTTAAATGCTTCCTAAAGGTAGTCAGTGACGGGATTTTACGAACCGCTATGGGAAGCTTGTTCCAATAACTCGGGGCTAGATATGAAAATGCTCTGCCTCCCGTATGCGTGAGACGAATTCTGGGGACTTGAAGGAGGTCTAAAGCGCTGGATCTGAGTTTCCTGTCTGGAGAATATATGACTAATTTCTTTCGAAGGTAGAGAGGACCTCTTCCCCTCAAGGCATTATAGGTCAGGCAGCAGATCTTAAAAAAGGATCTGTTTCTTATATTTACCCAGTGCAGCTCCCTCAACAGGGGTGTTGAAGCTGAGCCTGCAGGGCGGTTCAAAACAAGCCGTGCTGCCGTGTTCTGAAGTTTTGCCAGATGGATTTGACCCACTTCAGCCACCAAGGCATTCCCATAGTCTAAACGGCTAACAACCATCGCCTGGACTAGGGTTCTGCGCTGAGACATGGGCAGGTAGGGAAATATTTTCCTAAGCAACCTTAAGCCATAATAGCAGGAGCTGGTTGTTGCTGCTACCTGATCTTTAATGGACAGCGCCTGATCTAATTGAACCCCGAGATTCTTTACTGACTGTTTAGGAAGGGGGGGGGGGTGACCCAGTTGACTAGGCCACCAGTCGCCCGACCAGCTGTTTTTGGCTTTGCCTAACAGCATAACCTCCGTTTTTCCAGGATTGAGCTGGAGGCAATTGCTTGACATCC
Source organism: Triturus cristatus (assembly GCF_964204655.1). Taxonomy (NCBI): domain Eukaryota; kingdom Metazoa; phylum Chordata; class Amphibia; order Caudata; family Salamandridae; genus Triturus; species Triturus cristatus. The sequence goes on along the minus strand of NC_140581.1, from coordinate 591,455,572 downwards.
AGTCAAAGATGGTAAGCATTCCAGAGGCAAAACGGAGTTTGTTGAGTACTGGGTTAGGTCCGATGGTAAACATAAGCTGGGTGTCATCCGCTTATGATATGATTTCAAAACCCAGATGCTCGACTATTTGAGCCAAAGGAGCCATCTATAGATTGAAAAGAGTGGGGCTCAGGCAAGAGCCTTGCGGAACTCTCCTATCCAACAACATTTTACGTGAGACATACGGTCCCAACATAACAGTTTGGGTTCTTCCCAATAAGTACTGTTCTAGCCATTTCAAGGCTGACCCTTTTATGCCACAGTCCTGGAGTCTCTCCAACAGCTTCGAGTGTGAAATAGTATCGAATGCTGCGGAGAGATCAAGGAGGATTAGAATAGCTGAGCCTCCTCTATCGACAGTTAGTCTAAGTGAGTCTGTTACGGCCAACACAGCAGTTTCTGTGCTGAAACCAGGACGGAAACCAGACTGTGAAGGATCTAAAAGGTGGTTTTCCTCTAGATACAAACTTAACTGTCGGTTGATGAAGCTTTCCAGGATTTTACCTAGCAGTGGTAGCAGGGAGATGGGACGATAATTACCCAAGACCAGAGGGTCTGCCGATACTTTTTTCAATATGGGACGCACAACCGCCTCTTTCCAGGCGGCCGGAATGGTACCCGAGATGATGGAGTTATTGAATATGTCTCGGATTACAGGGGCACAACTCGGGGCCAGCGCTGCCATGGTTTTGGGTGGACAAACATCCAGTGGCGATCCAGATTTGGCCCCCGAGAGAGCTTTAACAACCTCCTCAACTGTAACTAGTTAAAAACAGTTTAGGGAACATACTTCCATGTTATTTTGATTCTGGAGTGAATGGGAAAAGGCTGCGGGGGCGTTGGTAGGGGAAGGAAAATTGGCATAAATATTTAATATCTCATTGAATGCCACAGGAGTAAGATTGTCCCACCTCCTACGTAGAATTTGGGGTAGTTTGATGGGGCGCGTTACACAGGATTCGACCAGGCGGTCTATGTGGATCGTAATCATATAGTGGTCTGTCCATGGGAGAGGGTCTGGAAGGTCACATTGAATCCGGTCAGAGTTGGAAAATACAAGGTCCAATAGATGCCCCGCATTATGGGTAGGACCTATTATTCTTTGAGTGAGGCCTATGAGTTTGAGGGAGGCAAGTAATTTAATTACTTCTGGGTCATCTACTTTTTCCCCGTGAAAATTAAAATCTCCCAACAGGAGGAAGGTTTTTGCTGACAAAACATGAAGTGCAAGGTATTCTACTAGCATGTCCACAAAATTCCCCTTTGAACCCGGTGGTCGATATACTACGGCTCCATACCAGGTATCGGACGGGGAAACCGCAGCTCTAAAAATCCCTAGTTCTAAGTGGTCATTGCATATTGAGGAAACCCATTTTACCTCAAGGTCTTTTTTAAAAGCAATGGCAATGCCTCCTCCTTTTTTATTACCCCGATCCAGGTGAATAAATTTGTAATTCTCGTGGATCGCCAGAGTAATCATCGCCTGGTTTGAGGGGCCTGGCCATGTTTCAGTAAAGAAACACAAGGTAGGGTCATAAAGTGTCATCATGTCCCATATTTCAAAAGGGTGTTTTTCTAAAGACCTAACATTACATAGAATGTTTCTATGCGACATGGTTCCTAATTTTCCTATATCTTCCGGGAGTGTTGAAGCTTCCTCAAATATACTCATTTGGAATTTACAGTTGTAGCAGGTAGCCGGGCCCTCCAGCATGGAGAGGTCGAACTGAGAGCAGTTGTTAAAAGGACATTTATTTACTTGGGCCCGTTTATTTATTTGACGAAGGGCCTCCGCCGAGTAGCTAACTACGGGGGTATAAGTCCTGGGCGAGGCAGCATTTCTGGCCACTGGTCGCATTAGGGCGCGGACGGGCGCAGACGGGCTTGCCTTTGGCGCGCCGCCGGCGCGTCCGCTGCGCGTCCGCGTCTGCATCCTTAGCTATAGAGAGAGGAACCAGCTACTAGTGCACCACACCAAATCCCTCCAAGATGTCCGCACGTTCCCGACAACGCAGCAAAATGCGTGCCCTACCCTGCTTCACTCTGCCCCCAAGTACGACAGCCTGATCAGCAACTGGTAAACAAAGATACCTTTTCTAAAAATTATTTTTGTTTTAAGAATAATAGCAAAAACACACTGTTTAAAAGAAAGAACGAGTTACTTTCCAAATGCGCAGGCAGCTGAAACTCCCGGCTTCCGCCTCAGGAGTGCTCAAACCCAGTGTGGCGCGTCCGCGTCTTCATCCTCAGATATAGAGAGAGGAACCAGCCACTAGTGCGCCACACCAAATCCCTCCAAGATGTCCGCCCGTTCCCGACAACGCAGCAAAATGCATGCCCTACCCTGCTTCACTCTGTCCCCAAGTACGACAGCCTGATCAGCAACTGGTAAACAAAGATACCTTTTCTAAAAATTATTTTTTGTTTTAAGAATAATAGCAAAAACACACAGTTAAAAAGAAAGAACGAGTTACTTTCCAAACGCGCAGGCAGCTGAAACTCCCGGCTTCCGCCTCAGGAGTGCTCAAACCCAGTGTGGCGCGTCCGCGTCTGCATCCTCAGATATAGAGAGAGGAACCAGCCACTAGTGCGCCACACCAAATCGCTCCAAGATGTCCGCCCGTTCCCGACAACGCAGCAAAATGCGTGCCCTGCCCTGCTTCACTCTGCCCCCAAGAACGACAGACGACTAAAAAGTATGTTGAGAAACCTAGGTCCACCTACTTGCTTCGTGACACTGAGTTGTGCAGAGTATGCGTGGGATGACTTGCTTGAATTTTTGAGAGAAGCAAATTAAAATATTAGATCCATCAATGTGATGACAGCAGGAGAACTTTGCTCCTTGGATCCTGCTAATGTTTGTAGATATTTTAATGGCAAGTTTCATGTCATGCAATCTTTCATCTGTAACAAAATAAATCCTCCTCTTGGTGAAGTTACTGATTTCTATTGGCATAAAGAGTACCAAGCAAGGGTTGCTCCTCATATTCACATGCTGTTATGGATAAAAGATGCACCAACATTTGGAACAGACAGTGATAACTCTGTATTCTCTTTCATAGACGTGACATCCACCATTATGAAAGATACTGCTGAAAAAAGACTTAGAAAACATACTTATATGGGCGGATGATTTTAATTGTGAAACTTGCGTGAACTTTTTGAACAATGTGGCTTTTGTCATTGTTTTGGGGACCCTATTGCCCATTTCCCACATGATTCTTATGGGGAAGCAATTAACAATCTCATTTATAAGAATAATTTAGCGGTCATGGAACCAGAAAACTTAGATGGAGAAACAGCTATATATACTTATGTAGGGGCGAGATCAGTATCATGTATTGACCATTTCATTGTGTCAGCTAAATGTAATGGGCTTGACAGAAAAATGTATAATCTGCCCAAGTTTGTTTAGTTTCCACCATCCAGTTATCCTTACACTAATGTTTAGTCTGACTCAACAACTTAGGGGTAAGGTATCAGACACAGACATAAAGTTACAAGGAATTAATGAAGTTACCATTAAATGGTCAGGTCTAAACCCAATAACTTTCATGGATAACCTGAAAGGAAAAAAATAAAATATATTGATATTTGTATGGATTGCTCTTCAATAGACCAGGCAATTATAACTGCTTTTAGCAATATCATGACAGATATTGCAGGGGACTTATCATATATAAAGAAGAAATTAATCTACGAAAATAACCCAAGACGGTTTAACCAGGAATGTTCCAGGTTAAACAGGGAACTAAAAACAGCCCTCAAGGTCAAACCAAGAAAGTGTGAAAATTGGTACCCTGAGGAAAGAGTACAAAAAACTGTGATTCACAGAAAAAATAAAATTCGTGAGGATGCCTAGGATAATTTAGTGCAGGCTGCAAAAACTACAAATGCAGCATTTTTTTGTAAGATAACTGACCACCTCTTTTTTAAAGAAAATACAACAGTGAAAATTGAATATGCTGTTCCCCCCAAAGATTGGATCACGCATTTTGAGCGCATTTTTAACCCTGACGCTGTTATAGTCACCAATTTAAAGAATAGTAATTTTATATTAGTTAAACCCGTAAAATCACTACCAATTGCGTCGGAGGAAATTAAATCCGCCCTACAAAAAAGTAGTAATGGAAAAGCAGCGCGGCCAGATGGGGTACCCATTGATGTAGTTAAATGTAACACTGAATTCTGGATCCATATCTTCTTAAATGTTTTTAATGCTGCTTTAAGGGGGTATTGCCAACCTCCTGGGCAGAAAGTAATATTGTTCTCATATTTAAAAAAGGGGACAGATGGACGGCGAGCTGTTACCGCCCCATATCCCTTCTTGACTCCACCTCCACCTCCAAATTGATGGGAACAATGGGCTGATGAGAATAATCTCCTCTCAGAAGCACAGTATGGGTTTAGAAGGGGTATTGGAACAGTAGAACAGTGTTTAAATCTGGAGTTATTAATAGGAAAGTATACCCTAGCTAAGGATGGAGTATTACACCTTTGCTTCGTAGATCTCACAAGTGCGTTTGATCTTGTTAATCACGCTAAATTGTGGCAAACCCTGAAAGAGCTAGGAGCACCTACTGATATTATTATATATTTATCCCAGATTTACGCTTTACTAACCTCTAAAGTACGGTTTGGAAAGATGGGGGAATGTACCCAGGATTTTAGGGTAACACAAGGAATACGTCAAGGTTGCGTATTGGCGCCTCTCCTTTATTCCTTATATATCAATAACGTGGACTTTTTACAAAAAACAAATGCAGATGTTCCAAAAGTTGGAACACGTTTAACCCCAGTATTACGCAGATGATGCGGTGTTGTTGTCCAGGACAGCAAATGGACTACAATTTCTAATAGAAACATTTGCCCTGTACATGTCAGAAAAAGATCTCCAGTTAAATCTTAGTAAAACTTTTGTTATGACATGTGGGAACAACATGCCAAAGCATAGATTACATCACGTGGGAGGAGTAGTTATAAGTAGAGTTCCAACTTTTTCTTATTTGGGTTTACTTTTTAATAGAACAGGTATGTTAAGAATTATTGAGAGTATTTTTAGATTTTCAGCGAAGTTAGGAAATAAACCCATAAGGGAAATCCTTGCTCTGTTCAGAAGAAAATGTGTGACAGGAGCTTGCTATGGGGCAGCTATATGGGGAGGGCGAATATTGCATCCCTACAAATGAAAGAAAATAGATTTTTAAAGAGATTGCCGGCAGTTCCAAAATCCACAGCTAATTATATAGTGCATAAAGAAATGTTTGTACCGTATATAAGTATTTTATCAATATAGCAGGGCTTATCTTTTGGAGAGGAATATGGGTGAAAGAAGAAACCAAATTAACTAAAGATTTAATAAAGGATTGCCTGACCCTTGACTACAGCAGAAAAATTCCTTGGATAGAGCATATTTACAATTTGCTAGCATATTGTAATATAACATTTGATAAGGCGAACCCTGAGCTTATCCAGGATGTTAGTAAAAGTGACTTGAAGTTGAGATATGCCTCCGCAAAGGAATTTGACAGAATGGAAAATGCAAGACGAAAACAAAGTGTTATTGCTGATTGCAAAATCTCTTCTGTTTTGGGTACACAAGCATATTTGTTCTTAGTAAGCAATATCCAACACAGATTTTATCTAACAAGGCTTAGACTTGGCACATTACATTATATAATAACATTTCCAAGTATGGAAAAGTGGTCTTATAAATTTCCAAATTGTCCGTGCAACAGAAAAAAACCCCAGTCCACTTTGCATTTTTTATTGTTCTGTAGCTTTTATAATGATATTAGGAAAAACACGTAAAACCATTATTTTTGACCAATAGGCTTCATCATTACAAATGTGCCTTACATTTTTTATGTAACATGGAGAATATATAAACAGTGCATTCTGTTATCTCTTATATACAAAGGGCAATTAGGATTAGAAAAGATTTGTCTTATCTGGACGTCTTAACGTATGAAGATTTCTGTGATTGAATTTAGTTTAGCCATTTAAAATGCTATGTAGCAACAAATTATAACATAGCTTGTCATACTTATTCTGCATATTATGCATTCTTTTTGCACATAGGGAATTTTTGCACATGTATTTTGTATATTTATAAGTGACAAATAGAAAGTTATGAACTATTGGTATTTTAAAAAATTGTATATATTTGAAAATGTTGTTTTTAAATCAGATTAGTGTATTCATTGTATGCTTATATGGCTTTAGATTTTACACCGAATAAAGCTGATTTGACTTGACTTGACTCAGAAAACAATTTTGTGCTTTCAAATACATAGATGTGGCAAGTACTGCAGTTGAAAATATAGATGTAAAGGAAAAGTTTACACATGATGTTGTTTTGGGTTTCCACATCCTGCCATTTACCAAGGAAGAGTTAACAGCTTTTTGTCTGCAGTCAGACATATACTGACACAAAAATCACAGAAAAACACATACAACCTGAGAAGAACAGAGGCTTCCAAGTATATTAATGAGTATAAACCTGTGATTCTGAAAATGTAGAATGCAAATATGCATATACAATTTGTTGCTGACAACTCCATCGTTGTCGCTTGTTATGTGACTTCGTACATTATAAAATCAGAGAAGACAGAGATGAAGGAGATGTGAGAGGAGATTTCTACAGAAAAGACTTTGACCAAGAAATTGTACAGATACAGCTTGAAAATGCTTCCCCATAGAGAGATAGACTCCTATGAATGCTGTGATTGGTTGAGCTCAGCCAGTTTGTACTCGAAGTGAAGGGGAATTTTTGGGGAAGTCTAGGCATTGAAAGCACGTGAAATAGAGTATTGAAGTCTTTCCCGGAAATTCAGTACCTAGCAGAGTTCAACCTGGGAAGTGCACACATTGTGAAATCTAATATGTTGGACACCTACTATCCAAGAAGGAGTCCACATCTCAAATGCATGTGTCTTTATGAAATACTGCAACTCTACAAATATTGAAACAATATAGCAGAAAACATAGATGAAGAAATATATACAGTAGTTGGTTGTGAAAGTTGTTTGGTCCGACACACATAATGAAATCTAATTAACCACAGAAATTGTAGTTGCCAAACTCCAGACATAAGAGAGTTTTCCTATTTGGCACTTCTACAACTCTTGGCGATTGGAATTACTAAGAGATTATGACTGCTACGAAGATTCTTTCAATGCTGTGAAAGACAGCATTAAGTGTTTCGAAACTATTTGAGAATGTTAAATGATGAGATTGAACAGGAAGAAACAATTGCTGCTGAGATTGCTAAGGAGAGTTTACAAAGTAGCCAAAGTTCAGGACCACATAGTCAAGATCCTCTTGGACAACCAATTATTGAAAATGAAGCTGCAATAGTCGTGAATGAGGTGAAAAGTGCAATGCAACATGCGAGACAAGAAAGTATTGCTTTAGAACTGTTAGTTGGACAACTGAATGATGAACAGAAAGAAATGTATATGGAGGTAAATAAACAAATAGAGCATGTATTCGTCCACAAGAAGAATGAATGAAAATGCTAATTATTTAAGCCAATACTATTATGCATCAGTGGTCAAGCTGGAACCGGGAAACATTTTTTAATTGAAGTTCTCACCACTTACCTATAGAAGACTACAGAATCAAATCTTTTGTGTGTAGTAACAGCACCAGCTAGATTATCTGCACACAACATTAAAGGAATTACTTTACATTGACTACTTATACCACCTTTTGAACATGACCATAAACTGAAGAACCAAAAGTTGTCTGCCTGGCATTTTGTTATCCACTTTTAATCATTGATGAGATGTGCATGGTCTCAAACTTAATGCTTGCCTTTGTACACTTGATAATGCAACAGATTTTAAAAACAAAGAATGGCGTGATGTTTGGAGGAAAGCTTTTGTCTTTGGGGACCTACTATATCTTACCCCCATCAAACGACAGCCTGTGTTCAAGACGCTTCTCCTTGATGAAACTTAGAAATCCTTGGGAAGTATTGGAAACACAAACATTTGACGAAACTTCTAATACAAGAACTACATAAGCGGATGGATCTAAATTGGAAGCAGAAATTACAAACTTCAAAGCTGGACAAATATCAATTTCTGGAAGAACTTATACTACTTTGACAAGCATATTTCATGAAGGAGTTACTATAACATCTGGACACTATATTGTCTTTTTAAAGAGTGAAACTGGATAGACGGAATGCAATGACAGCAACCTTAAATAAAAAAAATAACTGCCATTCAAACTTTAAGCTTTTTATACTTTGTTTCTTCAACCAATGTTCTAAGGAGGATTACTGTTTAAAAAGTGGTATACGATATTTGTTCTATGTGGATCGTCGGTGTTTCAGACATCATTCGGCCTACCAGGGAAAATGTTTTCAAAAGTGTCTCCAAAATTCAAGTGTGCTTTATATAATAGCATTGTATCACTTCTAATATTAATAGATTTATTTTTTAGATATGTTTGTTAAGACCAGTTCAGTAACTATAGGTAAAACAATTCATTACAAAATTGTAGTAAGTGCAATGCATAGTGTCAATTATTTGCAGAAATGTACTGTGCAGTTTAAGGTTTTTTCTACAATCTTTGGGGCATATGCATCAACATTGGCATTTGCGATTCCTTATTAGCGAAAAATAAGGAATCGCTAATAAGGAATAGCAAAAGGCTATGCATGTAGGAATCGCTATTCAAATAGCGATTCCTTAACTTTCCTTAATTGCTACTAGCAAATTGCGAGTAGCAATTAAGGAATGCCATCCCAATCATTCCTATGGGCCTCCAGGCCCATAGGAATGAATTGGAGATTGCATGAGCAAATAGCGAGTACCAGTAGGTTCTCGCAAATTGCTCATGCAATTTCAAGGGTGCAAGGGTGTCAAAATGACACCCTATTGCACCCCTGAAATTGATATGTGCACATATGTTGCACACACACATGCTCTAAGGGCATGTGTGTGCGCAACATGAAACTTTGAAAAATGCACAAAAGTGCATTTTTCAAACTTTTAGCAAATTACCATGCAGTTCATCTTCATGGTAATTTGCTCCCCCTATTAGCGAATTCGCTAATTTTTTTACTTTCATGCATTGCATTTAAGGAATCCCAAATAGAGATTCCTTAAATTAAGGAATCTCAATTTGGGATTCCTTAAATGCTATCGCTATTTAAGGAATCGCTATTTAAGGATTCCTTAAATAGCGATTTTTGCTTTTGGGTTGATGCATTGGGATTGGGTATTTTTAACTCAATACCGGGAGCTATTAGCGAATCGGTATTTTACCGACTGGATTTTGGCTTGATGCATGAGGCTGTTTGTGATTATTTTTTGAAAGCTGAGAACAGTAAAAAAGGAAAACGAAATGCTTTATTATAATCTCAAATTCTAATACAGCATAAGCAATGTGTACTGTTTGTTGCTAAAAGTTTGTAAATATAACACTAACATATTTATGTTGTTTTTCTTTTTCAACAGATGAATGACACTATCTATTCGAGTAATGTCATTTCCTAATTACTTCTTTCTATGCAGTTCAACAAACTTTAATTCTCAAGGTATACAGCAAGGGAGATTCTCATACAGTGACTGAGATCCAGACAAACACTGATACAGCCCTCATATCCCAAGTCACTCACCCATACAGCCACTCACACATCCATACAGTCAGTAACACACAACTCACTTACCAATATAGCTACTACCACATACACTCACTTACGCATATAGATACTCACACACCCACTCACTCATTCAGGTTGTAACACATGCACTCACATACCTATACAGTCACTGACACAAACGCTCACTTGCCCTTGCAACCACTCACACAGCTACTCATTTACCCATACGATCATTAATACACCCAGTCACTCTGCCATGTAACCACTGGCACAGCCACTCACTCACCCAAACAGCTAATCACATAAGTATTCACTCACCCATATAGCCACTCATGCACTGACTCACTCACCCATACTGTCACTCTTCTACCCACTCACTCAGCTGTAAATCCCCTCACACACCTACTCACTCATCCATCCAGCCACACACATACCCACTCAATCAGCTATCTAGATACTTGTACAGTCACTCACTCACCCATAAAGGCACTCGCAGTCACTCAGTCACCCACACAGCCACTCACACAGTCACTCACGCATTCATACAGTTGCTCACTCTCCATACAGCCACTCACACACCATCTCACTCCCCATAGAGCCATTCATCCACCAACTCACTCACCCTACATTTACTCTCCCACCCACTCACTCAGCCATACAGCCCCTCAAAATACCCTCTCACTCAGCCATACAACTACTCACACACTCACTTACCCATACAGCAACTCACACTGTTATGGGCACTACCAAACCTTTGCTCATTCCATCCCCATGTAGGGTGTTCTAAAGTCCCCTGCACTGAAGTGCTTGGTAAATGATTCTGGATAGCGCATGGTTAATGCTGAACTACTTTTATTTCTATTTATTTTTCTTGTTAATCAGGAACATCTTTATATATTTAATGTGTGCAACTTGTGTTAACAGGAATATCTTTATTTTTATATTGAACATGTGCACGCATTCAAATAAAGACACACGCATCTGTTTGCTCAAACCCACACCCTTGAAGACATGTGTAAAGTGCTAACCATTGCAACGTGTAAAATGTCAACTGCTACAACATGCAGGAAGCAAGTGGCTGGTGTATTTAAACAGCTCCCTTTAGAGACCCAGTGCTTAGCCTTGTTAATTTGAAAGCACTTATCCAACTCCAGCTTTCTCATCTTTCTCGTGGCTCCTTTCTGCATTCTTCCTCTTCAGCTCCGCATTCCCCGTGGCTTCCTGGAATCCGATCTTCATTGTCTTCTGTGTTTGGGGCTTCTACCGCGGAACCTGGAATAGAAGCACAAGAGGAAATATAAAAGCAAGCATGAACAGTACAACTACTCTGAAGTAAAAATGAACCATTAACAACTCTTGGTGAGCTTGTTCTTGGCTTTGTTTTACTTTTGATATTTGTTATGTAAATTTTGGAAGCACTAAGCTATAACACACCTGGCTATATTTGCCTTTTCCTTTATTATGTGCATTTTGAAAGACTTAAATTACAACATACTTGAATATAATCACGGTACAAGAAAACAGTACATTGGTAAAAAGCAGGACATGTTAAAAAGACTGCAATTAAACTGAAAAGCCTTGTATCTGACCTTTGGTGACAATGCGATTAGAGGGCAACTGAGCACAATGATTGTTATAAAAGAAAATAACTTTGTATGCTAAAGAATAATTCCTGCATTGCATTTTTCTTCCATGTTTCTCCTTTTTTAATTAGAGACTTATGGATAGTAGCATAATCAATCCTGCTTTCATTTAGGTAATTTAAAAGTCAATACAGAATATGTTTATATGTTTTTTGAGGACTGATTCCACATTGGGAACACAGTATCAAGTACGCTAATGTGATTTATGTTTCATTTACAGTATGCTTCTAAAGTATTAGGAAGTGGCCTCAGGTGTTTGATATTTTGTTCATTTCTACAGACAACGTGAGCATTCAAACATTTAACGGCTCCCTATGTATTTATGGGTATGATATATTCAAGAAGAGTTTAATGGGTTAATGTGCATAATTTGCTTTATTGCAGTGTCTGAACGCGGCTAGAGTGGAACAACCTTAAGTGCCCCGATTATCCCAAGAAGTTCAGCCAATACCCAGAAACAACACTCAGAATACCAAATCCTTCTCCTGATTGCTGTAAGACTACGCTGTGAGACACACACAGCAAATCCAGTATTTGCTTCTTGCTTTCTTTTTTCTCTCATGCCAGTCCCCCTTCCCCTTGAGACCTTCCGGAAGGGCAGTGTGTTCATCGTATACTGCCATTTCGTCGGTTCTCATTGGGTTTAGGAACTTATCGTCGCCATAGGGAAGAGGGTATACCCTAACGGCTAGAGCGGTCAACGTTGAAGCTGGGGAACTGGGTTTGAGTCTCGGCAAAGACGCTCAACATCCTGTGATTCTGGGCAAATCACTTAATCTCCCCGTGCCTAACAAAAATGAATGTGTCCATCTGAAACAAAACCGGTCTTCATGTAAAGCACTCTGATACCTGATATCTTTGGGTCTAATTTGTGCTATATAAAACTTTAATAAAACAAATTGTAGAACTACCTGGAGTACAAATGAGTGGTTTATCATTAACACACACGGTCACTCACTCTCTCATACAACCACTCACACAGTCAATCACTCATACAGATACTCATGCATCCAGTCACTCACTTATATAGCTACTCACATACCCTCTTACTCACCCATGCAGATACTCATGCACATGCTTACTCACCCATACAACCTTCCCACACCCACTAACTGGCCTATATAGCCCCCCATGCACCCCCCAGTCACCCATACAGGCACTCACACACCCACTCATCCACCCATGTACCCACTAACACACCCACTCACTCACTCATACAGCTAGTAACACATACTTATACCATACACCCACTCTAATACCCACTCATTCATTGGTACAGCTACTTAAATAGTCACTCACTCATACAACCATTCACACAGTCACTTACCCATACTGACAATCACACACCCACTCACTCATTCATAAAGCCACTCACACAGACACATATAGTTTATCTGTTTTTAAACCTAGAAAGGTGGTTCTAACAAGAACCTTTGTTTTTTGCGATTTCTAAGAACTTGTTTTAGTTTTTTCACATTTTGTATTTTTTTTGTATTTCTTACCACCAAACTCTAAATCAGGGCCCTAATCTGAAAATGTCATGGTGTTTCCTATCTTTTACTCCAGGTCAGACAAGTCTTATTTATGTAGATAAAAAGAACAAGATGTTTATTCAGACTAACTTCTTCCAACTTGGACCACTGCTCATACCAAAAATGTTTAAAACATCCTCTATCATAGACCATAATCTTGGTTCATGGCACATTTTTGATTAATTAATTCTGGTTGTTACAAGACTCGTGAACAAATGTTTGATTTTCAGCATTCACTAAAATTGACACCGGATCACTACCAAGTTTGGAGGAATGCATTCAACTATAGGTGAGGTGTTCTGTCTATCATATATATATTAGAAAGAGTGCCACACAGATGCAGTCTTGATTTAATCAGTTTGGAGTTCCCATTTTTGGTGTAAGACTTGCATGTGTGCTACTTTTCACTGTCACCTATGTTGCTTAATGTAAATAGATAAGGTGCACTAAGGACAAATCCATTCTCATCATCATAAACGTTTGAAAAAGTATAATTGTGTCTACTCAGTTGAAGGCTGCCCTGAAGTCAGCAAAACAAGGCTTGACATTCACTGCTACATCAATTTCAAAGCCATAACATAGTAAATCGAGGGTGTTCCAATTCTAAGGTCTGTTTGTTTGACAGATATGTTTGTTTGCTTCAATTAAAACCTGTCAAATTGCTTTTTACTGGCTCTATTTGTGAATGTCTACACATTAAAGAAAATAATAGTCATCAATACACACCAAATGCCACGATGCAGCTGGATTGATTGGATCTGTGTTTTCTTTATTGCAATGTGTTATATGTGTGAATGCAGTATAAATAACTTGTGGGTTTTTGCTAGGTTAGGACCCCATAACCATCAGACCAATATAGGCCAGTTCACGGTGGAGAAGGGATGTAACATTACACTCAGCTTCAGCCCAGATTGATGATCAAGCACAGAGATTCATATTGTAGTGAAGTACATTAGGGACCGCACTGAGACTCCATATCTAGTTTTACTTTTTAGCTTGACGTTTTTTCTAATGGTGACTTTTTACATGTTTTACACTAACACGATAATGTACTGGGAAGTTACTATACATGCAGATTCTCTCGTAGTAAAGCACTGCTATCATGTTGTGCATACACTCTACCAAGGTTAGGCACATAGAACGTGATACCCTTGCATGTGTTTGTCTGGTTGGAGACAACTCGAAGGCTCCAGACAAACCATTGCATCAGCTCTGAACCTTTAACACAGTGCGGTATGAACAGTGCTTTTATTAGATAAACAGCCTCTGTGCTACATTTGGCAGAGGTTGTTATCAAGGGGAGTTAGGCCCAAGAGGCCAGGTTCTGGCTGGGCTGTATATATATGTCTAACAAAGGGAAAAGCCTGAACCTGTTTTATTTTGGTTGCCGTCTTCCAATTAACGCTAGATCAAACAATTTATTTTCGTTTGAACCGGTACTTTATTTATACCTTTTCTTTAGTTTTGCTTTTGTTTTCTTGTTGTGTGCTCAAAAACAGAAAAAGACAATAAAGTCTAAATACAGAAAGTTCATATGTACATTTGATTCACAAAACATTAAACGACGATACTGCGTTTTGAATACACAATATGGACAAACATTAATGGGAAAAAGAATCATAAACATACAACCATCCAAATATGTTGATAATCTTATGTTTAGCAACAAAGTCTAAGTATTATTTCATAGACATTATGAAAATATTATGTACATCATAGTTTCAATAAAGAAAGAATGGAGAAACACAGGGAACACATCAATGTCTAATACATGGGACCTTTCCTCTATATATAGACAGAAAATTAATTCATATTTCCTCCGTGTTTCTATCATGTATCATCATAAGCCAACGCGTTTCGAGTCTCTAATATTGAAGTGAACTCTCATCAGGGCTCTTGAATTTGGCAGCACTGTTGTTTTCTAAAACATAGGTTGTGTAAAAGAAAAAATAATGTTTTAAAAAAATTAATATCTATAGCTCCCTTCTTATATATTATCTTTCTCTTTAGTGCTGGAATTCGGTAATTGTACCTTAGCAGCAGTATACTTCTTGTCAGCTCAGGTGTTTTTATCTGCATAAAATAAAAGGCCACGTTATGGAGTTGTCTCTATCTGTGTTAAAACGTGCTATTTACTGAATATAGGCTACTAATAATGTCTTTAGTGAGCCTACCTTTTACTCCAGCCGGAGTTACTTCGCTACATGCACCTCAGCTTGTTTTTTTATTTATTTCACAAGGCATTCTGTGTAAAGAATGACAGGCCATTAGTCAGACGGAGACTCTAAAACCTCGCTGATGGGTTTAATTTAGAAGCTTGTGACATGTGGCATACCTGAACGCTGTGTTTTCATCTCAATGCAGGCGATTGTGCTTCGGACTAATCTATTTTCAAGTGGTTTTAGTGTGCTGGAAAGCATCATCACGCTTAATTAGCACAAGCGTTTCTTACATTATTCAAGCGTGTCGGGCGGTTTGCACTAAAAGCCTACCTCAAATATTTTGTGTGAACTCGAAACGCGTTGGCTTATGATGATACATGATAGAAACACTGAGGAAATATTAAGTAATTTTCTGTCTATATATAGAGGAAAGGTCCCATGTATTAGACATTGATGTGTTCCCTGTGTTTCTCCATTCTTTCTTTTTTTTTATTTTTTAATATATTTTTTATTTTTAACTGAGTATCACTTATGATTTACAATCACATAGTATAAGTAGTAAACATGTTGGAAACATTACCAAAAAGTAATTTGGAAGACATTGTGTTCATATGTTGTACCCCAACAGTCGAAGAATACCAGCAGCTCACAGAGAATACAACATTCCTTATAGCAGAAATGAACAAACTGCTACCCCAGGCAGCTAGTGACAATTCCGATAAATGCAATCTAGTGCAATACCCATTTCACCCCCTACCCACAATAACCCTCCACCCACCATACCCCAACAAAACAATTAACCTAAGTGCGGCTCTATGGCAGACACACCCCGCTGATGTACCTGCGTCCGGTGTGTGCCAGGCCTAAGAACCCCAACAAGGGGCCTGTACGGGGGGGAAATAGAAGGGGGGAGGGTAGAGGGGGGGATGGGGGAACAAAGGGTGGAGTAAGGGGAAGAAAAGACAAGAGGGGGTAGGAGGGAGGGAGAGGATATGAAACCCAGCCGGGGAGAGGGGAGTACTAGGAAGGCACCCAGGCAGGGTATGGACTAACAGGAGTCCATTAGCTCCTACCCGTCCGCCCCACTCTCCCGCAGACCATATTGCGATACCACGGGATCCAATTCCTCCATCGTCTTGAATTGTTCTACTAGATGTGCCCAGTCCAGTGAAATCGGTCGTTTCCTCTGACCCCTATACTCCTCTTGGTATAAGGCCTCCCTTTCCGCCACTGCCCATCTGCCCACCTCCTCACGCCAGGCGGCTACTCGCGGCGCTAGGGTAGCCTTCCAGCGTTTTGTTATCATATGTTTTTGCCAATATCAGAGCCAACCCTGCAAATCTGCGTATCAACTTTGCTTTTTTAGGGAGGGGGAACAGCCCTAAAAGACAGGCCTCAATGGTGTCCCATGGGGTGCGCCCCGTCAACACCGCCAGCCCTCGAATAACCTCTGACCAAATCCCCCGCAGCCGTGGACAGTACTATATCATATGAAGGAAATCAGCGTCAGGTGTCTGACATCGCGGACACGCCGCGGATGCCGTGGGGCACATCTTTCGTATTGTTGCTGGGGCAAGATACGCTGTATGGAGAATAAACAACTGGATTGTTTTTAAGCTGCAATTCCGAGAGACTCTTCGGGGATGCTCTATCATTTGTGCCCATTCCCCATCTTCCAAATCCCGCCCCAAGATCAATTCCCATTTCTGCCTGAGATGTAGCAATGGAACATACAAATGCCCTCTCAAGCCAGATAAAGCCAGCGCACCAGGTATCAGCCGTGCCCCATGATGTGTAAGGACCTCAGCAATTGGAAAGGTGGGGGTTCTACCCGATCTGTGTACCAGTAAGTGCGGATGAAATGCACTACGGTCGCATGCTTGAGGAATGAGGTGTCAGGCACCGAATTAGCATGTGCGGACTCGTCGTGCTGCATCAGCTGGCCCTCGAGAAAGAAATCCCAGACTGTCTCCACCCCCTCCCGAGTCCATCCCTGAAGTTGATTCAGTGTTAATACTCCTCCCCTAGTCGGCAGACCACACAGGGGCACATTCGGGGCGTACGGCGATGGTAACTTAGCCATCCTTTTTGCCTGTGCCCAGTACTGTAATGCAACTTGCAACAAGTAAGGAGGATCTCGCAACTTCTGTGCACCTGGACATAATTGCGATTGAAGAAGCCCTCGTTTTAACAATTCCGGGGTGTCCCCAATTTTGAATAAGTTCTTACCCGCCAACCAATATGCCAGCCACTGTAGTTGTCCCGCTACACAATAGAACTTAAAATCCGGCGCCCTCATGCCTCCTACAGTGGTGAGCAGTTGTAATTTAGCCAGCGCCAATTGACGCCTGCCCGCCCCCCACACCAAGGACAATAATAACGTATCAAGCAATTTAAAAATCCAGGCTGGCAGGACCACTGGTAAATTCACAAAGTAATAAAGGAGGCGGGGCAGCATGACCATTTTCGACACTGTCACGCGGCCCGCCACCGTCAATGGCAATGAAGTCCAAAAGGCAATCTGGGAGCGCAACAAGTTAACGGCGCGAACTACATTACCATCTATTATATCAGCGTCTGATCTATAAATATGAATCCCCAGGTATTTAAAAGTAATAGGCGCAACTCTGAAATGCAAGTCACCAAATTGGAGTGTAGGGGCCGCCGCAGTATTATAAAAGGCGAAGGCTACAGATTTTGTGGCATTAAGGCCCAGACCCGATATGTCCCCAAATCTAGAAAAGGTAGCAGCTATTAGGTGTTTATCAACCTCCAAGTCACGAAAATATAACAGCATGTCATCCGCGTACAAAGATACGGAATGGACCTCCTCACGGAGTGGAATGCCTTATGGGACCATAATCTGTCGCAGATGCTGTGCCAATGGCTCAAGAGCCAACACAAATAACATGGGAGATATGGGGCAGCCCTGACAAGTGCCCCGGGATATTGAATACGAGGGAGAGATGGTCTTTCCCGTCTTAGCACGCGCCGTGGGTCCAGTATACAATAATTTAATCCATGTACAATAGGATTGGGGCAGGCCAAATTTAGATAACACCGCCAACATATACGACCAGTTAAGAGTATCAAAAGCTTGGCGCATGTCTAATGACAAGCAGCCAGCAAGCAGGAAAGAGACCGATACCGCGTTCATCAAAGCATGTAGCCGGCGGATATTCAAAGAGGTACTGCGGTGGTGTATGAATACACATTGGTCCGTGTGGATTAAGCGGGATAGATGAGGAAGGAGCCGCGATGCCAGGACCTTACTAAGTATCTTATATTCTGTATTCAGAATAGAAAGGGGTCTGTAGGACAGAAGATCAGTCGGCTCCTTGTCCGGTTTCAATAAGGACGTAACAATCACCTCCTTGGTAGTAGGAGGTAGCGCCCCATTCTCCAGAGAAGTAGTATAGAGTTGCAACAACCTCGGAACCAATTTATCTGCAAAAGTGGAGTAAAACTCCACTGGAAGGCCATCTGAACCAGGCGTCTTATTGCGGGCCAGTGCTTTTATCGCCATCCGGATTTCCGCTGCTGTAATCGGAGCAGCCATCTCTTCGGCCACCGTATCTGAGACCGAAGGAAGCTGAACCTCAGACAGAGAGGCAAGACATCTACACTAGGGGCCGCATATAAACGAGCATAGTATTCCTGAAAAGCCACATTAATCTCCCCCTGGGATGTAACCAAAACATTATGAACCGTGTTCACTGCCAGAATCGGAGTAGGGCTCAATGTCGGCTGGATCAATCGTGCCAATAAGGTGCCCGCCCTATCTGCCTTAGAGTGCGTACGCTGTGTATAAGCAGCAAAGTCCAACAGGCGTAGGCGCTCTAACAACTCCGCATATTTAATCCTAGCCGACTGTAACGGTTCCGCACCGTCCCCGCCATCCTGGACCGCTACCTCCAGAGTCTGCAGCTTCCCCTCCAGGTCAGTAATGTCCCTGATCGTTTCCCTCCGTGACCCCGCCAGAGTCCCCATGGCAACCCCACTTATCGTCACCTTGAAGGCCTCCCATTCAATAGCCCTGGACGAGGCTGAACCTTCATTTTCCACAAAAAATGTGTCCACAGCTGTAGACAAAGCCGCCCGATATACTTGATCTTCGAGTTGTAGAGGCTGCATCCTCCACACTGGCATAGGAGCTGGGGATGGGCCCCAGGACAACCGCACTTCAAGAGGATTGTGATTAGAGATTGTCTTGCCCAGAAACTCACAATGCGTTATAGCGGAAGTGAGCTCAGGAGAGCAAAGAAAATGATCCAACGTGTGTGTAGTTTATGGGGGTAAGAATAAAAAGAATGTTCCCTCATATTCGCATGCAGTGCCCGCCAGATGTCTAATAAACCCCAACCCCGCGCCCAGCGGGTTAAGGCTGCCGCCTGCGCTCTCGCTGCCGTAAAGGAGGATGGGAACGATCCAAGCCAATATCGAATACTGCATTTAAATCACCACCCAGAAGCCACAGGACATGGGACCAGCCAGCAAGAGCCCGGGACACCCACGCAAAGAATACTTCTTGGTCTGTATTTGGTTCATAGAGGGACCCCAGCACAACCTGTCTCCCATCTAACGCACCCAATAGTAGGACAACCCGGCCCTGTTCATCAACTCTGCATTTAGTAAGGGAGAAGGGAACACCCGCCCTAATCCAGATGGCAGCCCCCCGGGAAAAGGCTGAGTATGCTGTCGCATAGAATTGACCACGCCATCGCCGTTGCAGCTTCGCGGTTTCAGTGGGAAGCAAATGCGTCTCTTGAAAGCAAATGATGTGGGCTTTACAGCGATGCAATTGCGCAGCTTTTCTATGACGCTGAGCTATGGAACCCATGCCTCGCACATTCCACGAAACCAGGGTATAAGAAATAACAGCAGACATCATCAGACATAATAAAGGACCCCCCCCGGATCCCAGCCCCACCCACCCAATCCCACCCACACCCCCCAGATCCTCAGACCATGTGGCATAGATGCAACAAATGTAACAAAATCCAAATACTGGGTCCAACGCCCAAACATCGTTCGACCAAACCATACAAACAACATAAGCATACTACACATACAACCAATGCTACCGCCTTTGGGGGAAGGTCGCTAACACCATTAACAGTCGCGTAAAAGCAGTAAGGCACAGATATGAGAGCCCAGTACGGGGCCCGGGCCAGGGACCTACTCATCTGTTCCCTCCTGTCATAACGGTGTTCATGGTCTATGATGCGCTGCCCGACAGGCAAGGCGCATGTAACGCACAATGACTCTTTTGTCCGGACAGGAAAACAACAATAGGATAAACATATCTCACAGGCAATTAAGAGTCTGCTGAGGCTAGAGGATCCTTGCTAAGCCGCGAGGCCGCAGAAGGAAACAATGCAATGCTGCCATCAGAGTCGGTGTCCATATGCAAACCTTCAGACTGGCTAGTGCTGATGTCAAGACGAGAGGCACGCAAAGTGGAGGAGGCGCGGAGGGCCCCCCGCCTGCCCTCCATAATCTGTTGGCAATCCAAGGTGTCAGAGATCGAACTTTGGGTGAGAAGACCCTTCTTACGCCTGCGAGGTGGGCCTCGTGATTTGGACAATGAGGAGTCCATGCGCCTCATGGGGTGTACATCGGGAAACGTCTTGTCTAGCCACTCCCATGCGCTGTCAGGGGTATCAAAAAACAGTGATCGCTGTTCATAAAGGATTTTCAGTTTTGCAGGAAACAATAACGCAAAGGACAGGTCCACCGCACGCCCGTGCCTTCACTTCCATGAAGGAAAATCTTTTACGTTGAACTGCCAGAGTGTAATCCGGGAATATTGAAATCTTGGCATTATCGATCTGCAGAGGGCCACGCTCCCGTGCTGCCTGCAGTAGATGACCCCATCCCTATAATTTAAAATCCTGGCCAGGATAGGACGTGGGTTAGCTCCAGGTATTGGGCGACGTGTAGGGACCCGATGCGCCCTTTCAACCGTGAAGTGTGCAGATAGTCCGGTGGGGGCCACGGCCGACTTTAACCAGTTCTCAATATATTCTGTAGGCGTAGATCCCTCTGTCCCCTCCGGCATTCCTACTATTCGGAGGTTGTTCCGACGCGCCCGACCTTCCGCATCATCAGCCAGCGCTTGAAGGGAGTCAATCTGTTGGCGCACGTGTTGGATCTGCTCGTCATGGGCCTGTACCTGGGGTACCATGGTATCTACTTTCGGGTCAGTCGTACGGGCCCTCTCCGCCAATTTCTTATGATAGTCCTTTAACAGGTTGAGATCCACCATGATGATGCCTAGTTGTGCCTCCAATACAGAATGGGAGTCGCGAATCTCCCGCTGTATCATGTCCAGCTTGTCTCCGGGTGCGTCGGTCTCCGCTGCCCCCTCCGCCTGATGGGACATGGCAGAAGAGTGACCCGATGCCGGTGAGAGAGACCCCGTTCCCCCAGACCGCGGCGGCACCCTAGGCTTTCCCTTTCCCATAGTCTGCAGTGTGCCAGGGCCCAATGCCAAGTATCCATATATGCGGCCCCCTCGGGTCAACAGTCTAAGGCTATGATAAGGAAGCCCCCGGGTCGTGAGCAGGAGCAACCCAAGGGCCCCGACTATGGTAGCCGCACTCCAGCAGGTCAGTGAGCATCTTTTAGCACCCCGGTCCAGAAACAGCGTCTAGGGCCTCGTTCCAGAGCTCAGGCAACTCCCGTAGCATTCAGGCCAAGCAGCTCAATCCGCCCCTTGCACAGCCGGATATCCGATACGTATGCCCCAGTCACCGGTGCAGGCCAGTCTCAATGCATCCCCAAGCGCATCTCCCCTCCAGTCCTCACCGGACCAGGCAGGGCACCACCACGGCAATGAGGACCAGCAGGGCTTCCGACCAGCAGATGAACGCCGCCTGTCCAGTTCTTCCAGCCGAAGAGTCACCAACCCCATGCGGGGGGGGGGACCCACAGTCAACTGCCACGATTAACTCCACGCTTACCCACAGCGCCGTCCTCGATCTTCTCACTGTAGTTATAGGGGGGGGGTGCACCAATTCAGCACTCCCCCGATCTGCCATGGCCAGGAAGCACCTCCGAGATCCGGTAAGGGACCCCCGCCGTCCCGCTGTGCAGTCTAATCATCCGAGGCCCTTCCAGAGGAACTCCTCCCCGCGCCAGCCACTGCAGCTCCTGGTCGTACCTGTATCACCCCTCGTAGCAGGTCGCCGCCGGGGTCCTCCTCTCTCTAACACCCCCGGGCAGAGCGCCACTCAAGAGGAGTCCGCGTCGATGGCCAAATCCAGGCCCAAAGCCGGGGTCTCAAGCGGGTGCCGCCTGGATAAAGCAACCCTCGCAGCCCCACCAGGCCACAGGAAAGTCCGCTGCTCGCAGCTCCCAGTAGGCCCCGGGAAGGCCAGAAAACGTCACCAGCAGAAGGGACATCCTCCGGGGAACCGAACCGCCGGAAAACTCCGACGAGGCTGCCCCGCCGACTAAGCACGTCAGCCACTCTCTGTCTACCGCTGGACAAGGTAGGGAGAGTCGGATATATTGTCGAATAGATTGCCCCGGCCCGGAGCTCGTCGCTTATGCGACCGCCATCTTGGGCTGCAGACCACGCCACCCCTTCTCCATTCTTTCTTTATTGAAACTATGATGCACATAATAGTTTCATAATGTCTATGAAATAATACTTAGACTTTGTTGCTAAACATAAGATTATCAACTTATTTGGATGCTTGTTTGTTTATGATTTTTTTTCCCATTAATGTTTGTCGATATTGTGTATTCAAAACGCAGTATCGTCGTTTAATGTTTTGTGAATCAAATGTACATATGAACTTTCTGTATTTAGACTTTATTGTCTTTTTCTGTTTTTGAGCACACAACAAAAAGACTAAAGCAAAACTAACGAAAAGGTATAAATAAAGGAACAGTTCAAACGAAAATAAATTGTTTGATCTAGCGTTAATTGGAAGACGCCAACCGAAATAAAACAGGTTCAGGCTTTTACCTTTGTTAGACATTTGGCAGAGGAGCACTTCTGCTGGTATTATCCTGGAATGCGCTGCACTATGACTGAGATGCAGCCCTGCTGTTTCAGATGTCGATCCTGCAAAGGATGATAGCCTGTTCTGCACATACCGGCTTCCTGGCACATCGTACTCAGGTATGGGGATTAGGCTATTCCAATAGATCAAACAGAGGGTACTCTCACTAAGCTTTCGATAGTATAGGTAGTAATAGATAGGAGTCTAATCAAATAGTAATGTTATCATGGTTGAATCGTTTATCTGTTTAACCATTCCTGTAATGCTGGTAACAATGCTTTATTTTATCTGCCTTATAATTGCAGCTCATGGTTACTCAATCAGATGCTAACATTGGGGCATCTTTCTGATGTGTTTGTTAAGGATTTTGAATACAACTGTGTGGTAATTTAACTCTGGTGATTTTGGCTAAGGAGTATTTTCGACTAAATGTTTTTTATCATCGATTTTGATCATGTATTTAATTATCTGTTGTTTATAAATTCTGCATCCAGACGAGGATGTGATTAAGTTTCAATAATGTTTTAATGTCTTATATGCACTTTGTGGCTGCTTCGTGTCGCCAAAATAAAGTATGATCAATCAATCAATTGCAGCTCATGCTTTCTATACAAGAATACAATTGTTTCACTAGATGTTTGAAAAGCCAAAGCCATATCTTTCTTTTGTTTACCTTGGGTATGCAAAATAGTAAAGAAAAGGTAAATCTGTTTCCACAATTTTCTTGGGGAATAAGAGTATCAATGTTCGAGGTTGTTGATACCATCTGGCACCCTGCTAAGGGTAGGGTTTCAGATGGGAGACTGTGAGCTAGCTAGGAATTGGGCCAACACTTTCTGATGATATGTGTGAACTGAGTCCCCATATTCTGAAGTTGATGTTGTCCAGATACACAGTCCTACTTAATTCATAGGAACCCTATAACATGGCACAACCAACATTCTAGGTCAGGTACTTAATTAATGGGTCTGCTGAGTAGTTCCTGCGTGTGCTCAAGGTCCCCTTTAACTTTTATAAGGAGACATCTGTTCTGTTAGGATTAATCCTCCTCAGCTTAATAAAATACTAATCTTCGTCTGCAGGTTGTTTAAGCTTAAACCTTTAAAAGGATTACCCCATTATAGTATTTTCCTTTCTTTGAATTCCATTAAGTAAATATGTCACTGGCAGTTAACATTCCTGTTAATTGTAGACGTGCTGTTACAGCACTAATATTGCAACAAGGGCTCCCTGTTGGAGGAGGAGATGTTATCTTTGTGGTTGAGGCACAAGAATCTTACAATTGGTAAGTATTTTATTCCTGGGTTAACTTTCCTGCAGTCAATGCTAACACACAAACATTTTATACGTACACTGAAGCAGCCAGTCCATCTGCATACAGACCTTATGAATATTTAAGAAATACTATCAACATTTCAGGAACATCAGAATTGGTTCCAACGTGCCCTTTCACATCACTAAACAATGTAAGACTGGGTCCCCTAAACAATGATAGGGAGACCTGGCCAGTCCTAGCCGGCTATACCCCATACACAAATGTAGCACCATTAAATGTTGCAGAACTCTGTACTCTTTACATAGGTCTAGTTAGGCTATACAGACGTATAACACAGTTTGTTAAGCATACAATAACAGATGTCCCAGCAAGGGTTGTTCATGCTGTGCAACCACAGTGAGCTGTGCCTGCAATTAGTTCAGTAACTATTAATTCAATTATGGGTAAAGTTCCCACCAGAGGGGAGGAAATTCCGTTTTGGATTGCACAAAAAAACATTCAGCTTGATGCAGTGTTTCCCCATAGGGGGCCCCAAGACAAACATAGAATTCTCAAAATGTGCCTTCCACTTGGTATGGTTCCCCCAATAGAGGATTGTGCCACCTGGGACACAGTCTTTGTTGCCATTTATACCATAACACATGGGACATCATCCATTGCTGTTTTGCCTGAGGTGGTAAAATAGATTAAAAATGAATACAGGGCTGCTCCTGCCCTGAATATGGGGATAAAATTAATCAGAACTTTGCAACCGTTTCTGCAATTATTTTAGGTAACATTAAAGGGAAGGCAGCAGCACTGGCAGTATCCCAACGCCTTGCGCAGGCTCCCATTGTGAACCAAGAGCATGAACAACCAAAACGTATTGCTGAAACCTATACATCTCTGGGTTGAGCCAGGCTTAATTAGCCACAGCTGAATCACATAATATCAAGCAGGCACCTGAGTCTTCTAAAAAATTGGTAGGACAAACAGAAAAATAAAGATAAGACAAAGACACAGGGTGAATCTCGGCAAATGGAGTCCAATGAAAAACATTATAATTTGTGAAACTGCGATACACTTAAACAGCAAGATAAGTACCAGTACACTGATACATGTCCTTCTTGTTCCTTTCAGGACTCACCGGACAACTGCTTGGAGAGATGGGGATGAACCAAACACAGGTATGAAGAGTATGTGAATCTGAAAATGGACTCACAACGCTTGTCTGACATCATCATAAAAATGGAAGAGAAACTTTCACAACAAAAACCCCAGTTCAAAAAGAAGGATGTGTCAGGTATTTCCACTAAATATGCCACACATATTGAGAACACTCCTTCAGAACAAGATGTGGGCATTGACACTGTTAGACAGCGCAGCAGAGGTCACAATAGTTTGCCAGAATCTTCAGCAGTTTCTAGTTTCGAGAGCAACTAATGAATGCACCAAGTTGTAACACTAGACCATCGGGTAAGCCCTCTTGACAGGCTTTATGATTTGGACATTCATATTGAGGGCAACGTACAGTGTACTATTAAAGTAATAGCCTGGGGAAATATAAACAACACCTACAACATACTCTTGGCTGAAGCAGATTGGTCGACTGAGCTTGTTAGAAAAGTCCCACAAGGCGAAGATGTAATCATACTTTTCCTTTTATGTTCTTACTCCTGAAGTTATTAAACAAGCGTATGATGCAGAATGGGCTCTTGCACAAGACCCGGCATTATATTGCAATCATGTAAGATGGGATAAAGACTGGCCTGACCACGTTATATCTATAAGGTCCAGCCCGCAAATACAACTGCAATATCTAATTAAACATGAAGTAAAACACCTGGTTAGGGAAGTACTATCACAATTAGAAAATCAGGGCGTAATAGAGCCTTATATTTTAGCAAAGAACATTCCATTCATTCCGGTAGCTAAACTGATTCATTCCTTTCGCTTGGTCTTAGACTACAGACATTTAAACAGCCATATGTGAATCTTTGCAATTCAAAATTCACATAGCACAGCTCTAATGAATAACATAGTTTGCAAAAATACAAAAGCACATTGGTACATTTTCAATGTTTTTTTCTCCCAAAATATTGCACCTGAAAGCAGAGACTTAATGACATCTAACACATTAGGGGTCCAGAGAAACAACTACCATCAGGAGTAAAATAACAGTCCAAGTCTGTTTGCTGCTCTAGTAACATCAGTTCTACAGGAAACTGACTCATGAGGGCTCCTCGCATTACCCTACAGGAAATCCCTCAACAACCATTAAAAAATACCAACATTACTACCCCCGGCTGGTCGACTTCAGATGCTGAGAGCCACTAGTTCCTGTTACTACTGTTAATATAAGATGAAGATTAAATGTGAGTCTACGATTTTCTACTGCTACTCCTAACAATGAAGTAGTATTTTACCAACCACCTTTGTACGTGTCTACCAGTTCTCCTTTACCATGTGAGTCACTCTTTTTGCACAGACTGCCTCTGGTTACTTTGTGAATATTGATGATTCTTCTTCAGATTCCTTGCATACTTCACTGAAGGCGTGCGTGAAGTGCATTGTTTCTTTGACTGAAACAGACTAATCTTGTTCCTCCAGCGTCCTATATTTGGATTTCCATTTCACTGCTTTTCCTATTTATTTAGGTTGGATTTGTTACCGTTTTTTTCTTGCTCCTGAATGGACTTTATCTTCAAGAAAGCTCTGCTCCAGAACTGGTATCTGAGGTGCTGATGCCTCATTCTTCTTCACATAAAGTGCTAAGAGATCTGTCCCTTGGGAACATTTCTGCATGTTCTGTCACTAATGGAACTGGTTGGGATAGGGTCCCATTTGATATTTTTTGGTTGTACAGAAACTTTACAGATTCCTTAAGCATTTAAGGCCACTATGGATGAAATAATTACTCCTGGTTCTATGTCTGATGAATGGGAGGTAGAGACTGTCAAGAGCATGCTTTCTGAACTAGAATCATATACAATATTTGAAATTGAAGATTTGTATTTATATTCTGATAATTTTGGTGAAATGTTTTGTTATCATCACTATGTTTACCAATATTTACATAGAGCTGGTATTCCATGTACAATCTTTAATTACACACAATTGAAACATTGCCCAGTGGAAACCATATTTTATGAGTGATACTATATGTCTAAGATTTCAGGCCCAGCTTAGGTTGACATAAGATCATCAAACAAATGCTTGTACTTTTCTACAGCTCGGAAGTAAAGCTGCCTTTGTAACGCAAGGCTTGCCCAAGAAAGATACGAAACAGAGCCGGATGCTAGCTTAGCTGCAAGTATTTCAGCATTTCACATTTAGAAATATTCCTAGTACGTGCTATGGTACTGCAATTATTTGTGTGTAAAAGTACCAAAGCTAATACATTGCATTACAGTGGAAAGTCCCAAAGCTGCACATGCTCAGGGCATGTGGTCAGCAACAATATATTTTGGCCCATAAATGGTATAAACACAGCCTAGGCCTTTCCTGATTGGACAAATATTCAATGCTTAGTTTGTATTACGTGCATTAAGATGCTGTTTCCTCTGTGGGTTGATTCAATAAAAGCTGTCAGAAACGCCACCTTCTCGACACTCAGCGGCTATGCTGACTGTCTCTGTGCTGCACGTATTTGTGTTATCTTGTCCTCTATAATAAATATTTTCTATCATATGTGCTGATTGCTATTATTTCATTTAGGCTTCCACATTTGTTAACGTGTGCAAAAACGCCCCTGTGGCCTGTTTTAAGAAGTAGTTTTAATCCCCCTGCCCTATTATATACTAGGGGCTTACAGAGGAGGTCATGCTAATCACAGGGGGACCCCAACGCATAATGTTCCCTAGTGTATGTAGGTGTTTTCACTGTATTCTAAGTGTCTTTTAACATAGCACTGGCTCTAGGACTGGTTAGTCAGACTCAGTTACCACCAGTATCCGTCTGAAAAAGTTGAGGGTACAGGATGATTTTGCAACAAGGATTCTTTCTGCTCTTCTTTTTGTTCTTTCTGCACGTTATCCTTCTTCCTGCACTTTTCTTCGTCTTTGAGGACTTCTGTTGCTTCTTTCTGCACATCTTTTTTTTCTTTCTGTGCATTTTTTCTTCTTTCTTCACATGTCCTATCTCTGTAGGCATAGTTAGAAATTAGCATTTAAAAAACCTTTGAAATTCACAGAAAAAACCATAGGTTTCAGGCACGTTATAGTTAGGAATTAGCATTTAAAAAACCTCAGAAATTCACTGAAAAAACCATAGGTTTCAGGGGTGTTATAGTTAGCTTTCATGTTGATAATGCGCAATATCTTCACTTAATACCACCTCACTGTCCAGTGGAAATATCTTTCTGCCTATGAAGTATTATTTATGAGGAATTTCTATGGCATATTATGCGTTTTTTCGCTCAATGATGTGAACACACTGTCAGCTTTATATTGCATGTTATGAAGGTCTAATGATTTTATACACAATGCAGTAGAAGATTGAGCTCTTTTTTTCTTATAATTTGTATCTTACTAGTTTCTTATGCTGATGTTGTTTTTCATTGACAAAAACTAAATATTTTATGTCATAGGATGCCATACATTGTCATTTGTGACTGATTATTTTTGTCATTATTATCGGTAAGAGACTAAAATATTTATTTACGTGAGCCTACAGGATTAAGTGTGATAAGTTTACTCTTTCACCCTCATATTAACCCCTACATGCTCCAATTGTTTGCATCTGATTGTTAATCGCTTCATTTGTGTCTGGTTTTTTTCAACACTCTGCGGACACATTTTACAGATGTCTAATCACAAAAATTACAACACAAATTCTAAATTGTCTCCTCCTGTAGACACACATAAGCAACTGTGCACTATGCCTACTAAAGGTTCACCCCCATCACCACCTACTTCATCTTTGGTCAACTCAACTGCTGAGTCAGCAGCAACTATGAATCGTATTTTGCAGGAAATTTCAACTATTAGTTACCGTCTGACAGAAATGGATAATAACCTTTCCTCCCTCACGACAGAAACCAAATCCATTAGAGCGGATATTGCGCAATTTCATCAAAAAACTGATGGGCTGGATCGGCGATTAACTGTAGTGGAAAACAGGCTTGACTCAGTACAAAACAGGGTCCAGGATTTTCTACTCCTTCGCAGTAAGCTTGTTGACTTGGAAGATCGCAATAGAAGAGACAATGTTCGCTTCTTTGGATTTCCGGAGAAAATTGAAGGCCAAAATGCTCGGTTATTTCTATGTAAAATTCTTCCCAAATTACTTGGTACTACTTTTGACCCACCATTGGAAATCCAACGTGCTCATCGTATTGGTCCTCCACGACCAAACCTGGATTCTCGACCACGGCCTCTAATTGCTTGTTTTCTGAGACATGAGCAAGTCAGACAGATACTAATATCAGCTCGCACGCAAAGATCTTACATCTATGATGTCATCAAATACATATGGCAGCTGACTTCTCGAGAGAAACCAACGAAAGAAGGAATCTATTCTTAGCTATGCGACCACAACTACGGAAGTTGGATATCAAGTATGGCCTGTTTGACCCAGCTCGCTTCCGCCTTACTAAAAATGGTGAATCACAAGACTTTTACAACCCTGAAGACTTACAGCAGTTTCTAGACAGTTTAACAGTTCAGGATATGGATGTACAACATATTGCTCATGAGCAGTCTGGTCAAAGTTCTACACAACCTCAACAGTCGACAGATAAAAGGCTTCGCAACCTTGGGGATGTGCGTCCTCGAGTTAGAGAAACAGAGCGACCTTTTCGTACACACGAGGATCAAGCGTCCGCCTTGCAGTCTGTAATTACTACCACACAAGATCAACGTAGAGATAAGTCCAGATCTCCCTTAAAATCTGCTCCAGATGGAGAATGAGTTGAGTCCCTATTTATTATCCTCATAGTTACGGTCTTAGTTAATATCGTTTTATCAACTTACATGACTCTTTAAGTTCAGTTAATGCTTACTCCTTGTGTTTACTTACATCTTACTCTTCAGCCAGAAAGATGAATAAGTTCTACTTATATTTATTATAGATGATTATAATATATTACTGAGTGTTTTTCCTTATGGATATACTTACTATGTATTTTAA
Organism: Triturus cristatus; assembly: GCF_964204655.1. NCBI lineage: Eukaryota > Metazoa > Chordata > Amphibia > Caudata > Salamandridae > Triturus > Triturus cristatus. Next base: position 591,425,178 of record NC_140581.1, on the reverse strand, counting down.
TATGTATCTTATTTCAGTCCCTTTATCAAAATAATTTTATTCTAAACATTATTTATAATTTTATTTCTCATTGGTCATATGTTATACGCTATGATATGTGCTTTTAATGTATTACTATCTCACTTTTTAAGAACAGGCTCTTTATCCATCTTTACAATGCTGACATTCTTTCTTAAATAATACCAACGTTTTTTCTTATAGTTATTTATGAATTTCAGTTATCAAATTTCGTTTATTATGTAAACATTATGAGAATTGTATTTATGAATGATAATTTTAATAGTTTACTTTAACTTCTGGTATTCATTCTCATTCATTTATTGCTTTTAGACCCGTTTAATGCTTATCTATGTTTCTTAATGAAATGTGCTTATCCTCCTAACGCATACTATTATATGTATTTGGGTCACAGGAGTTTTCACTCTCTTTACAGCTTTTCTAATTTATTGTCCTGGCTGATATTCATTTTAATTGTCCACCCTCCTTAAGGTGTCTGTACTCGTAGTGGTGCTCCAGTGAGCCCAGACCCGCGGTTAAAAGTTAAAAGTGGTAGGTAACGAATCTATATCAATTTTTTTGATTCTCTTTTATATTTTAACAGCCAGAAATATACTGATTACATAGAACATTTTGATCTCTCTAATATATATCAATAAGAACCTTCTTTGACATTTTCTTATATCTTTCTCTATTGTTCTATATAATACTTTATTATATTCTTTACTTGCTTCTTTATCACGTTTGTCCTCCATAAGTCTTTTTCTTTTCTTCTCTTTTTCTTTTCATATACTAAACTTTCTTAACCTGTAAAATTCTTATTTTTTTACACTTTTCTATTTCTTATCAACCAGAGTACTCTCCCTTCCCATACAGCCCATTCCCTCCCATTGTATTCCTACCTCTTATTTTTCCCATTTTTGACTAATAAATTGATTCCCAATCCCTTTTGATTGTATCCCATCATGGCTAATATTCACCCTTTATCTACCATTACTTGGAATTTCCATGGCCTCACTCATTACATTAAACGGAAGAGGGTACTTTCTTATTTACAGTCCAAACATGTAGACATAGCTTTATTACAAGAAACGCACCTCAATGAGATTGAATCTGATAAACTTTGCAGAGATTGGGTGGGGAAGGTCATTCACAGCAGCATTCACAAAAATGACCCCACAGATACTAATCCTGTCCACAAATGTGGAGTTGCAATTCTTATCCGCAGATCACTTCCAGTCACGATCTCCAAGACTTGGTCAGATCCTGATGGTCGATATGTATTTGCCAAATTACTTATCGGGAATTCTTACATCTGTCTTGGGTCTATTTTTTCCTTCAATTGAATCGCCTCCTCACAGAAATTGATGCCTCGCAATACCTCATTGGTGGGGATTGGAATTTGGTACAAGATCCTATTTTAGATAAAACTGGTTCGTTTGATAAGGCCAATGCAGCGGATAGAGCGGTATTAAATGACATATTTTTGGATAACGGTTTGGTTGATCATTGGCGTCTTAGTCATCCACAAGACAAAGAATATACGTTCTTCTCATCCTCACATGGTACATTTTCCCGCTTAGACTATTTTATATCGCACAAAGCGGTTCAATTAGTCACGGAATCACGTATCCTAGAAGCAGCCTTGTCTGATCATTCTCCTGTCCTTTTATCTTTAGATTTAGGTCTATCCCGGCCAGGGCGTAAACCATGGCGTATGAGCATTCAAAGACACAGGACGCCCAAGGGTAAACTTCAGTTACAATCCCATCTACAGGACTATCTCTCTATTAACCAGGGTTCTGTCACCTCCAGCAGAACTGTTTGGGCGGCGGCTAAAGCCACTATTAGAGGGCAACTAATGCGCGATGCAGCACTTGCCAATAAGAATAATATTGCAAAGCAGACAGAATTAGAACGAGATATTCAACTCTATTCCCGTTTATATACGTCGGATCCTACCTTACATAATCGCAAGTTATTGGAGCAAGCACGTATATCTCTTAATAGTCTCTTTACATCCAAAGCTGAATTTGCTTTACAAAAGATGAAAGGAAGACATTACGAGCAAGGGGAGAAGGCCGGGAGGTTGTTAGCTGCACAATTACGTCAAAGGGAAGCAGCAATGGCTATTCCAGCTATTAGATCAACTCAAGGTGACATACTTACAAGGCCCCAAGAGATAGTTAATGAATTTGCCTCCTTTTATCAATCCTTATATACTCCAGGTAGTCAAATAGACCTAGGTAAGATGTCCTCTTTTTTATAGAAGGTGAGTCTTCCGCGTCTTTCTGATGATGGTAGAGCTCTGCTTGATGGTGAAATCACAAGAGACGAGATCTCTAAAGCCATTACTGCTCTGTCTTATCATAAAGCTCCTGGGGAAGATGGCTTCCCTGCTGAATTTTATAGATGGGCAGATCATAGTATAATTGATACGTTACATGCTGCATTTCTTGAGGCTGATAAAGAATCATCATTGGGCCCTCTCTCTAATAAAGCAGTTATAGCTGTACTACCTAAACCTGGCAAAGACCCTCTTTTGTGCGGTAGCTATCGTCCCATTTCTTTATTAAATTGTGATATTAAAATCTTGGCTAGCATCTTGGCGTCTCGACTCCGCAAAGTAATGCCTTCTTTAATACATTTCACTCAAGTAGGCTTTGTACCAGGGCGTTCTTCTCGGAACCATCTCCGCACCCTGGCCCACACCTTGTGGTCTGCTAAACATCTTTCAGAAGATACCTTGGCCCTTTCGCTTGATGCAGAAAAAGCGTTTGACCACATTGAGTGGGAATCCCTTTTTACCAATATGCATAGATTTGGTTTGGGTGATCAATTAATCAATAAAGTGTGTTTATTATATGACAATCCCTCAGCTCAGGTTAATTGCGGTGGTTTTTTGTACAATACATTTCCAATACGGAGGGGAACACGTCAGGGTTGCCCGTTGCCCCCCTTCTTTTTCTTTTAGCTATGGGACCACTTGCTGCTGCTATCCGTCAAACTGATGATATTATAGGTGTGCCTCTCCCAATTGGACATTCTAAAATCTATTTATATGCAGATGATATTCTTCTTACTCTTACTAATCTTCCTCGATCTCTTCCATCCCTTCTTCAAATTAATAATGATTTCTCCTCCTTTTCGGGTTACAAAATAAATTGGGACATTTCTAATGGCACTACAAGGGCAGTGATTCATGGATTCCTTTTTCATTGGCAGTCCTCACATCTTAAATATCTAGGAATTTTGGTCAACAAAGGTTTGGAAGATATGGTTGCAGATAACTTAGCTCCTTTACTTTCTCAAATGCAGAGGGATTTTGATAAGTGGAAAGCTCTGGGTTTATCTCTTTGGGGTAGAGTACAAGCTATCAAAATGGTCACCCTTCCTCGTTTCATCTATGTTTTAGGTATGCTTCCCCTCCAGATTCCTTTAGCTACCCTTAGATTAATAGATTCTAAGATTAAGATTTTTATATGGGGCTCAGCTAAACCACGTCTTGCTATAACAAAATTAAAAGCCCATCAGTTATGTGGGGGTATGGGTCTTCCATCCATTGAACATTATTCCCTTGCTCTACACATCTCCCAATTTTCTTATTTTTTGCCAGGAACTAAAGATGTCCCACAATGGGTTTCCATTGAGCGTCATCTTTTATCCAAGAACTCAGATCTTTCTCTTTTATATGGTAGTGGCACTAGTTCTTCTGATCCCAAGAATCCGATCTTATCAGTCATGCACAAATCTTGGCAAAGGGGGCATCGTATACTAGGCTCAAACGCGCGTATTCATGTTAAGGCTCCTCTTTGGAACAATTCAGCTATCCGTATCAATGGTCGCACTTTATCCTGGCCTTTATGGCAAGCAGCTGGTATTTACTCCCCAGATCAACTTCTTCATGATGGAAATTTTAAATCATTTTCTCAATTATGTGAGGAATTTAATCTTCCTATACAACACTCCTCTAGATACTCTCAACTTCAACAATGTCTGAGGAAACACTTGGGATCTCCCCCTTGGGTGTTGCAGGTGTCCCCAATACTATCTTACCTAAATCTGTGGGGAATGTTTAGAGGAGTGACCTCTGGTCTTTATAAAAACCTTTATCACTTCTTTATTTTCACAATCTCTCTCGTATGCTCTCCAAAATAAATCGCAATCTCGTTTATCTATTTCATTTACGGCTTCTGAATGGGACAAGATACTGGAGGGATTACATAAAGGCGGTCGTGAAGCAAGGCTTAAATTTTGTATATTTAAAATCCTTCATGAATGGCACTGGTCACCAACTAAGTTACATAAAGCTGGATTGCTTTCACACACTAATTGCTGGAGATGTTCCACCTCTGGTTGTGACATAGTTCATATCATTTGCGATTGCACAGCAACAGGGTCCTTTTGGTCCTTTGTTGGCAAGACTTTACATTCCACAATGCCTTTATCCTTACCATTTACACCTGCCACAATCCTTCTACATGATTTTCGACACTTTCCAAAACTTTCTAAATCACAAATACGTCTTCTACACACTGCATTGGCTACAGCTAAAATCTGTATTTTGCGTCATTGGAAGTCTCCTTCTCCACCCTCTCAGGAAGAATGGCTGGTGGCAATAATGCAAACAGCCCTACATGAGCGCACAATTTATAACCTTCAAGATCAAGTTGATGTATTTCTCCAGACCTGGTCTTCTTTTTTAAAAACTGAACTTAACACTGATGCCAACTCCACTCTCTCTCCTAATGCAAACACTTGAATTAACTAATTCATTATTTTATATTTTGTGTATATCTTTTCTTTTTCCCTTTCCTTTATCCTTCATCAATTTATTTCCCCCACTCCCGTCCTCCTTCTCCTCCCTCCCTTCCTCTGGCTCTATTATCTCTCACTGTTCTCTTATTATCTTCTTTACAGTTTATCTCTTTTCTCTTCTTTTCTTCTTTCTTCCACTTTTCATATCAATTTTCTCCTCCCTTTTTAATTTTTGTCCTCTGTTCTAATTATTTTAATTTTCTTGTACGAAGTCATTCTCTTTTATATTTAGATTCATTCATATTTTATATATTATAATATGTATAATATCCAGTTCTTATTCATGTTCTTTATACCATATATCTACTCACTGATTTATTCATTTTAATATTTATATATAATATGATTCATATTTATCATCAACATATGTATTTAATATTATCAATAATTCATTGTTTTAGTATTTCTGTGTTACTCTGTATTTCATGATAAAATTCAATAAAAAAATGTCAACACAAAAAAATATACAGTACATGAAAACGGTCAGCCAATGGTAAACAAAACACAAAAACCTATGAATGGTTAAAAATGCCATCAATGTTACCAGAAATTACCTTCTCAGACCTATTATGAATAACACCCTAGAAATAGGGTTCTGCATCAATGCTAAATATCTAGTTGTTTGCTGTGTTTAGTTACTTTCCTCATAATAGAAGGGTGTTTTTATGAATTTGTAAAGCACAGGATTTTAGTTTACCTTTATTAGGCCACACCTGTGATTAAATATGCATCACCTTTTAAACAGGACTGTTAGCTACACTACATGTTAGCTACACTACATGATCAGGCAAACTTTACAATCTCCACCGTTTCATCCTGCTAAAGCACTGCATTATCCATAATAGAAGAGCAATGAAAATGGTTGAAAGAGTAAGGAATGGGAAAGCATACAGGCTCTGCAACAAAAGCGAGCTGAGAGGGCAGCTTCTTCTGTCTTTTCTTGCAAAAGAAGAAAATATTTTCTACGAGAAGAGACAAGGCCAAGGACATCTTAAGAATTTTGGGTGTCCTGGGCCAAACATATTTTGGGGGCCCTTGTTCAAAACAGCTTTAAATGTATGATCCAATTTCAGATCATTCATGCCCTGTTTAGCCAGGTCACTGCACTGACACTGCAGAGGCACATGGGTCGAACTCTAATGTATTTACAACTAATATTCATTGACATGGGTTTTCAATATTGTAACACAGCAGCACCTCACTAATATTACTACAAATAATGTATGTGCCCCATCTCCCATGTCTGAAAGGTGAGGTCCTGTTTTGATCTAAAAGAACTTCTTTTTCTGAATGTTTCATGAAATATAAACGCAACATTTCTCTGCAAAATGTCTGTAATAGACTCTCACACATCAGCCACATTAAACATAAATTAAAGGAAAACTGCATTTAAAGCAATCTGTTTCAGAATTATTCAAGGTCATCAGGGCATGAGAGGTGCGGGGACTTGCTTGATCAGCAGGTTTGAGGGGGTGTGAGCAGGGGAGGTTCCTCCACTGAGGCGGAGGAGCATCGCCCCAAAAGAAAAATAAAATGATATAATAGTATGTTATTATAATTTTATTTTCCAGTACTCCTCTGTAGGGTTGGGCGGGCTGAACTGTCCACAGAGCAGGGGGAGGAGTGGCGGGCACTCTCTAAGTCCGCTAGACGGTTTGGACAGTCGTCTTGGGCCGACCAAACCATCATGCACACTTTGCATGTTCTCCACTGGACTGTGCTGCACAGCCTGGGTGGAGAAAATGCCCAGACTCCCAGTCCCTGTCTGAGTGCCAAACCATGATGCTCTGGCCAATCATGATGCTGCTATCAGCAGTGTTGTGATTGGCTAGGGGAGTCTGGAAGCCTGGGTGTTTCCTGTACCTGCTTTCTGCATCGACAGAAGAAGAAGAGGACGGAGGAGAAGCGGCGGCCAGCAGGTAAGTTACATTTTCTTTTTCCTTTTCTTTTTTTTCTTTCTTCTTTTACCCCCTCCCAGCCCCCGGCCCCACCATTACTGCCCCATAGCTGCAGCTACTGGGTGTGAGCTTCATATTTCCCAACAATAATGCTGATTAAAATACATTATATGAGAAGCAGGGCATGAGGGGATCTTACAGAGCAGTAGGAAGGGAGTGGAGTGCGGATTGTGTGGGATATGTAAAACTGAATTTTTAGACTTGGCCCTTTTTGCAGAGTCATCCCTGAACCTTTTACCTTCCTCCTGGTACTTTTTCCGACCTGGTGTTTGTGGTTTTAGGACTCTGGGCACTTTCTCTCTGCTGTCCAGTGCTAAAGTGCATGTGCTCTCTATGGTAAACGTGGTAAGATTGGTCTACACCTGTTTGGCGTATTTAATTTACCTATCAGTTCCCTGTAAAGTGGTATCTCATATACCTGGGGCCAGTAAACTAAATGCTACTGGTGGGCTTGCAGTGCTGGTTGCGCCACCTACCAAAGTAGCCTTTCAAATCTATCTCAGGCCTCTGCCAGAGCAGGGCCTGCGCAGGCAATTTACTGCCACTGTGATGTGGCACATAAAGTGGATGTCACGTATGTGACTCCCCTTTTACTACATATCAGTCACTCCTAAGGTAGGCCCTAGCTAGCCCTATGGGCAGGGTGCGCTGTAAGTAAAAAGTAGGACACGTGCCTTGACTGTGTGGCTTGTCCTGGGAGTGACAAACAGCCATTTTGGTTTCTCCCTACTGTGCGGCTGCCATCTCATAGGAATGCATTGGGGATTCCCTGATATGTGTTTCAGTGGTAATTTCTGACATGAGAAAAGTAGCATGGTCAAGTTCGGTATGTTTGGATTAGTGGTAATTAATGCTGCGTAATGGTGTTCACAGATTTATTATCACTAATTTAGAAATGCCACTTTTAGAAGTGGGCTTTTCTGTGTGCTATGTGTCATTGTGCCTGCCTGTTGTGTATTGCATGTCTGGCTCTGGATGACAGGGGCTGGGGAGGTGCAGTGGCTCCAGAGGGGCTGGGTGAGTCAGCGCTAGGCTGAATAGGCCTGATCTCTATTTGGAGTAGTGGGAGGAGTAGCACCTGGACCTGAATAGGGCTGTGCCTGCCTTACACAATGCTGGCTCCACCCCCCTGTGGTTTGTCTAGGGCCAGAGCCTACACTAACAATGAGGGGGGTGGTGCACATGAAAAGATGTATGGAAATACCCCCCAGAACTGGTTTGGACCAGGCACAGAGTCCTGTGCCAGGGGGAGAACAAAGACATTGGTGACATAAATATTGGGTGGGACCCTGTTAAAGATGGCAGGAATTGCTGTTAGCATGAGCTAAAAGCCATTTTGTTCCTGGCAGCCATGTGCTTTCTCCCTCTTTCAGAGCCTTGCACATGCTCAGAAAGGTTTAGCTGATAGAATGCACCTGCTCCTAATATAGAACTGTCAGGCTGTTCTTCCTGATGTAGGAGAAATATCTCTCATTCCACTTTGTTGAGCAAGCAAATTTTGTATACCCATATTAGTCAGTAAGTATTCTTGTATGTGCCAGGACCTCTCCTTGGTTTTATGCTCATTATGTAACCTATGCATATATAAGGCCCCTGTTCTCTGTACTCCTTAGAATGCCTCCTACAGTGGCCTGAGGATACTGGGTGACGCAATCTCCCTCATGTGAGGTTAATAAAAATGTTTTCTTGATATTACAGCTTCCGTGCCAATCTCTTCTTTGTTGGTTTAAAGGACCAGGTGTATCAGTGAACCCCTTTGAAGGTTTTTATTTCTTCAACCCCATGTATGTGCTGCTGTTGTGCTTACTTGAAGCTGGAGGAGATTACGTGGGACCAGGAGGACCGATGGGCTGGGGGAGGACCGCCATCTTGACTTTGTAGGTGTGCTGGCCTGAGCCTGCCGCCCTGCTTGGGGCCCATCAGCCATCTCTAGGGCTGTGTGGCTGGCTCTGGGTGAATTTGGCCCAGTGTGTGTTGAGCACTTTGGGACTCTGCACTTGCCAGCGTGTGGTGAGCGCTGTGCGATTTACCCCCTCCCTAATCACTGCATGGGTGAGGCACGAGGCCATGTGTGTTTCGGCCCCGTCGTGCCAGAGGATTTTGCCTGAGAAGGGAGAGACAAAGAAAGGAGAGCGCCTGGTGAACACTCCGATTTCCAAGGGTGAGGAAGATTGCCAGGAAGATTCTGAGCCCGACGGAAACTTTGCTCCGTGTACTCGGGCCGTGAGGAGTTCCGGAAGTCAGGAAGAGGACGCCTGACTGGGAGCAGGGCTCCCGTAAGGAGGAGAGTCCCGCGTGTTCCCTAAGCCTGGTTGTGGGCGGGGCCGCATTCAGGAAAGAAGCCGGAGACACCAGGGCCTACGGCGACTTCGCTCCGCGTCCTGCCTCTTCTGTGTCCCAACAACTGAGGAGTTCCCTCCAAATCATAAGGCCCGGGAGGAGCCTCCATGGTAAAGAAGTCCCGGCCGGGAAGCAGAACACGGAAATTCCCACAACCAGCCTGACTGTGGGCGGGGCCTCCCCAGTGCGAGGAAGCCAGGCAGGAGCTGCACCTGGCTGTGGGCGGCCCCCTTGTCAACGGAGGCCCTCATGGAGAAGAGAAGGATCCCTCCTGGGATCAAAAGACAAGACGTCCCGGCACAAGAACCTCTTGGTCCCCTTGAGACCGGCATCCGTGCAAGTCGGTGAGTGGGGCCTGCGAGGCACACTGTTGGTGCCTAATTGTGTCACAACTGCGCCTCCGGTTATGGGCAGTTGCAACGTCTGGGGCATTCTTTTGTAGTGAGGACAGGGTGTGTGTTGCACCCCGCCCTGTAATTTGTGTACTGGGCACCGGGGACCTTCTTATTTAGCCAGAACAGGGTGAGACCTGGACGGAGGCCCCCCCGCTTAGTGGAATAGGGAGAATGCTGCGTTCCCTGTAGTAGGTGGGCAGGTAGCCCAGATGCCTATGTATGTGGAACCAAATGACCGCCTAGTAGCTAATGGAGATACGTGCTGTATGTGGTGATATTCGTAGTAAATGGGCATATGGTAATGTGATGGTGGCCTAATGGGTTCACGGATGACAAGCTGGGGATCATCATATTTCATGGCCTGTTTGTGACTCATGTGTCTTACCGGGCAGCTTTTTGTCCTAATGTGAATACATATGGAGTGTTCTTTTACCAGAGGTGATTCTACCATAATGTGTGCACCTTGCTAAGAGTTACTGTGGTGCACTGTTGCTAATTATGTATATGCATAATGTACTCTGCTAAGTGCCATATTACCAGTAGTTGCTGGTTGTTTTCACTATCTGTGGGTTGTGATATGATGGTTATGACAGTGGCCCGATTGGCCCTGTAGTGTATATAATCCCCGTAAAGAGATACTAGGTGCCAGGTGGCACAGTGTACATATGTGATTGTGTTCTAATGTGTTTTATGAGAAATAAAAAGGATATTTTTTATATAACCTTTTGTGGAGTTTCTTTTGTGGTGTGCCTAGTGTGTCATTGCTGTGTGTGTGTGTGTGTGTGTGTGTTGCGCAAACGCTTTACAAATTGCCTCTGGGATAAGCCTGACTGCTAGTGCCAAGCTACCAAGTGGGTGAGCCGGGGTTATCTTCAGTGCGTAACTCCCTTGCACTGACTAGAGTGGTGTTTTCTGCCTGGCTTAGGTGCATGCCCTAGCCAACCAGAAATCCAATTTCTAACATTGGTTGTCAGCGGTGAGGATAGGACTTGCGTTTGCGCAGTACTACAGTGACGCATGGTTGCACTACAAAGCTCTGCATTTTAGACAATCACGTGTTTGGGAATTTCTCCCGATTTTCTCACAAAAGTCATTTTTAGGTCTCGCCTGACCCAGCGCATGCGCTGGTCTGGCGAGACTTTTTGTGAGGGCTCAAAAGAGTGCTACCACTGTAGCCTAGAGCTACAGTGCATGTGCGCGGGCGCGTGCGCCTCACTTTTGTGGCCACACGGCCGCTCTGATGTTCTCCGTGAGCCAGTTTTTTTTTCCTGTTCATTACTTCTATGTAGTAATGGTGGCACCCGTGCGCCGCCATTACTACAGAGCAGTAATAAACAGAAACAAGCATTGGCATAGCCAATAGGTCTCGCTTTTGGGACCTTATAAGTATTTAGTTATGCAACTGTTGAATGGAGAAACACTTATAAGGTCCCAAAAGCGAGACCTATTGGCTATGCCAATGCTTGTTCATTGTGTACTCCTGTTGCAGCTCTTACACCTAGGTCTCTTGTGTTGTATTTGTGTCTTAATGCCTTGCCAAAAATGGAATCTGCCTTTATTGTAGGTGATCTGTTCAAATAGAGTATGTTGGAGTTGAGGGGTTCTGTGATGAGAGAGACATAGCAGTTAGTGGGTCAGACACCCAGCTAAGCCTTCAGAAAATCCTGCTCCAATGGCAAGAGGATGAATGGAGACTTGAGTACTCTGTGAGGAAGAGTGCCCTGTCCGCACACCAAGAGGGTGGTGGGTCTGAGGGTGGTCCTGAAGAGTCTGCACAGGAGGGAGAAAATGACAGGGCAGGGACGCCAGTAGATAGTGAGGACCCCGTAGAGAGGGAATCCCTTGCTCGGTACAGTGCCGGGGGCAGTGCCCATCCCTTTCTCTGTCCCCAGAGGACTGGGTAGATAGGAGGGAAGAAAGGGAACACCAGCTGGCTTTGGAGAGGCTCAGATTGGAGCATGTCAAGGAGATAGCGCAGCTGGGTGTGGAGGAGAAAAAGGCCTTGTAAGCTAAGTAGTTGAGTCTCAAGGAGTTGGTCCATGAAGAGAAAAAGCTAGAGACTAAAAGGGTCTTAGTCCAGGTGAGGATGGCGGAGGCAGAGAGGGCCTTTGCCAGAGAAAAGCTAGCTCTTGAGGATAAGTCCCTTGAGTGTAGTTTTAGTGGTCTGAATTCACCAGTGGCAACAAAAGTGAGTCCAGTGTAGAAAGTCCCACTCCCAGACCCCAGAGAATGGTACCTAGTTCCCAGGACGAGGGTGTCACACAGGTAGGGATAGGTTGAGGTTCAGGGGAAGTAGGAAACTGTCTCACCAGTCTTGGGGGGCGTTTGTGGATGAATGCTGTGATGCACTGGATAATGACTGTGATTCAGTCATTATCGCTTAGTCTGGCTTCAGAGGAACAGCCTCCATCTGTGGCTAGCAAGCGCTTCTTGTTGCCAATGTGTTTGCCGAACTTTATGGCAGATTTTGTGTCCTTGAAGTGATGTGATGTTCCTTCGTATGACACTTTCAGCTTGGCTGGGTAGAGCAGCGCATATGGTATTTCTGCCTGCATGAGGAGTTTTTTGGCAGGGAGATACCTGCATCTGGCCGCCTGCACCGCCGGGGTAAAATCAGGGTAAACTTATATGCTGTTACCTTTGTGAGTGATAGTGTGTCGCTCCCTGGCTCGCCTAAGAATAATGTCCCTGTCTCGATAGTTTAATATACATAGGCTTTCCTGTTTTCAGTTTCTATTTGTGGTAAAATCTGGTGGGGTTTTTTCAGTGTTTTCAAGTGATTTCAATACTTTAAAAAAACAGTGGTTTTCAGTGGTTACCCATTTTCGTGCCATTAAAAACTACAGAAACAGTGTTTTTCCGGTGTTTATGGAACATTTCGTTTTTATTATTGCTTGCTTTCTGCACTGATAGCGCATGGTATATAGACAGTGTAAGTATAGTGTATATGAGGTCCAAATATAATTTTGCAAATTAAACTTATTGTAGTACACCATACAATACTTCTTCAGTGAGTCTTTGGTCATGTGTGCTCACTCTTTCCTTCCCATGTAAACTTCTGTGAAAAGGCCCTCTCAACATTGGCACTTGAGATGGGCAACGTCAAAACAGCCAGCACACAATTTGTTAACTCCGGCCACTGACATAGCTTTCCATGCCAATACTGGTTCACTTGAAGATTGCCATTCTCAGGGCAGGATCTGCAGCATTTGCTTTTATCTGGGCGCTTATGTCCTCAGAGCTGTTGAAGCGGTCAAAAATGAAGCAGCACTTTTGAAATACTGAGGAAATTCCCCTTAACAGAAGGGATCTATAACAGAGTACCCCAGTGAGGTTCCATTGACTTCAAATGCCATTGGTGATGAAGGGACATTTCTATGCATCATTGCAAGCCATTTCTCATATATTGTAAAATAAAAGATCCTGAATTGCTCTTTATCATTGCTTTGCTTACCAAGTGGCAAGCGCTCTAACACGGAACTTGTTGCAGTTTCAAAGTCACTAAAGGTGTCGCCCAGCCTACTCTCAAGGAGATGTTTCACATCTACACCAATTATGCTGAACACTTGGCAGACAAGGGTGTTTTCAGACTCTAGTTTTTTATTATGTCCACTACAGCAGTTATGTTTTCCTGTAAAAATCTAAGAATGCATTAGAGTGTACTTGTTTCACATCCTTATCAATATGTGACCAACGATCCTCACATTTCTTACCTTTGGCATCATCACTCTGCTAAAATTCTGTAAACAGTTGCCACATGGATAATATAGCATTCATAGCCCCTTGGACTGAGAACCATCAGCTAAGGGACACAGTTGGGATGCCTCTTTCTTTAATGCCACACAAAGCACAAAATGATAAATATTTGCGTTTTAGTTCCTGTGCATAAGAAAACAGTGCGCTAGAATGGACTAAAAAATCAATAGCATTCTTTATTAACTCTGAAGATTGTAAAGATGCTTTCAGCATACAATCTAACAAGTGGCAAGGATCTCTTACAGGGAAGCCCTTCAGCTCAGGTATCAATTTTGACAGGTCATCACACAACTTTTCATATACGTAGCTGAATCACTGCAAATACAAACAATATCACTCCAATCTTTGTTGAACTTGGAAATAACCTTTTTTGCAGAGCATTCCAAGTGAAATTGCATTCCATGTTTTCCAAAAGTCTAGTGTCATGTTTTAACTACTATCCTAGATGCTTGGTGATAGCACTCTTTTCACATATACTTGTCACTATACCTTGCATTGAATGTTTAAAGCCTGAGGTGTTGGCAATTCGCCTACTATCAATACTGACTCACTAGCAACTGGGGGCTGATGTATTAAGGGTTTTTACCCATTCTCTGTGGGTAAATGTGATGACACATTTGGAAAGATTCTTATGAAACCTATCAGTGAAAGAATCAAATATGATTTTGATATTTCAAGATTCTCTACAGTTTATAAAATAATTAAACAAGACCTAAAACATGCTTCTAAACTCTGCATCTTTAGACCAAAGACCACAGAACTGAAAAAACCAAAGGAAGAAAAAGAAATATTTTAGTGGCATCCCTAAACAACAAAACTCAAGCAGAATAATGTTAGCCCAGACTTTCTTACTGCTAGCTTGTATAACAAAGTTACATTGTATTGGCCCCTTCAGGAAGGAACAAAATGACTCTTTCACTCCCTTTTTCCTTTCTTTGAATGGCATTTAGTTTGTGGCTGTGCAGGTGTTTTTTCAGTGTTTATATGTTTTCACTGGTGAGGGCTATTTCTCTTTCAGTGGGGTTTTATCGGTTATTATAGGTTTAAACCTAAAACCGGACAGCCTAAATATACACGAGCGGGTATAGGTCTGGGCGTTGAGCCCAGCGGCGGTCTGGGGTCCAGAGTGCGATGACCTCTCTCCACCACAAACATGGTGGACAGGTCAGCTCCAAAAAGTTCTTGTAACAGCTCTTCCACATATGTCTCCATTTTTGTTATTGCGGTGGTCTCCGGTATGCCAATGATACAGAGGTTATTACGCGTGACCTGGCTTCAAGGTCATCATTTTTAGCTCGGATGATATTTAGCACTTTGTCCATTTGTAGTAGCTGCTCTTTAGTTTCAACCTGGAAGTCGTGCACCTCTGACGTGCGGTACTCAAGCTAGTCTAATCTTGTTTCATCGACGTCGACTTTTTTCTTGACTAGATCTAGCTGGGGGGTGCGTTTGTCTAATTTATTATCTATCGTTTTGGGACTTGAATTCATCGCTAATAGTAGGGCCCTTAGATCTTCATTCTGACCATCTGTCTCTTCACTAGATGCTTGCTCCATCTCTGGGTCATTCTTGGTGTCTTTTTGCCTGGTGGTGCATTTGCTGTCAAACGTTAATCTGGGTTGTTTGGGATTGTGCTTTCCCATGTTGCCCAACCTGGCAAATGCACCACAAAAGCTTGATCCCTCACCTTATGTCTGCAGTGTTTCTGCTGGTGGGAGAGTGTTGGTCTTCCAAGATGATTGTGTGCAATACTGCTAGCCGGTTCAGCGCCCCCTTGGATGGTTATTTCCTTCGTGTGATGCCAAGGACTTTCTCACTGTCTCTAACTGTGAGTTGTGGCCCCTCAATATCCTGTTGCTCTGACTGGGCAGGCATCACTTGTAAGGAGCTCACTGTTTCCCCTCTGACGTCTAATTGGCCCCAAGGTTATATTTGTGAGGGCATATTTCGCGCCAATGCACCACAGCCCCAGCTAGGCATCCCAGTTCAATTTAATATTTTCGGGCCCCAAGTGGCCTGATTAACGCAGCACGCCCTAGATGAGGGCCCACCTGCCCTCTATACTGTCAGTTTTCATGCCGGGTGGTTGTCGCCATGGGACACATCTCTAGACAATGGCGGGGGCGTCGGAGCAGAACGCGTCTCTACTTTACTTCAGGTCAGCCCTGCGGCCCACCTTGCCTTGCCGCATCCCCAGGGTCTCTCAGCATTCCTGCTTAGCCACCACTCACATGTCTTCCCTCTGTTTTACAGTGCTGGGCAGCGGGCTTATTGATCCGGTCAATAAGGTGAGCAGTAGCGGTGCAGGTCCCCTTGTCCTCCAGGAGGGGGGCAGAGCAGGATGTTTCCTCACGTACCTCGGCGGTGGATGGGGCACTGGCCACAGGGGCTCTCGCGCCACAGGTCATGCTCTCACAGCACCCCTTCTCGGACGCCGCCCCCGCCCTTAAGTCCACCGCGCTGGGATATAGGCCATTGAATGCAGCTGACAAGGCAAGTGGCACCGGCGCAGGTCCTGTGGTCCACTGGGAGGGGGGGCAGTGCAGGATGCTTCACCATGTACCTCGGCGCGTAGATGGATCGAAGGCCACGGGGCTCTCACACCACAGACCGGGCCCCGAGTGTGCCCTCAGCACTCCCCCTCAGCTGCCACCGCTCTACAGGACTGGCTCAGGCAGCATCTACGCCCGCGGGCCCCGGACGGGAACCTCCAATGGTCGGTATGTGTGGCTCTCTCTGTGGGGGAGTATTAATGCGCTTTCTGCCCCATAATCGGCAAGGCGTTCTTCGCTGTAGCACCGCCACAGGGCCGCGGCATGGGTTCCCAGCAGCTGATCAGGGCGACTTGTCTCCTTGCAGCGCCGTACGTTGCCTCTGCGTCACTAGGCCTCGCATCGCCCGCCAGCAGAAATGGTGCAATGTGATATCGTAGCTGCTCCATTTTGGTTTCATCTGAATCCACAGCAGTCTTCGAACCTGTGCCGCCATTTTGTATTGCTGATCGCTTCTCCATACACAGGATTATGCTTGGATAGTAGAACGGCTGGCAGAGCCCTCTCACTGAGTGGCCATCTTGCAGCTCGGCTCGGCCACGCCTTACTCAATATATGTTATGTTATGTTATGTTATTTATATTTTTATAGCGCACAGCTGCCCCAGCAAAGGGGCGTCCTGGCGCTGTGACAGATGCTACAACATAACACACAATAAAAGAAAAGGAAATTAACCAGACACGGGAAACAGTAAAGTTTTAATCGCCCGCCTGAAGGCGAGCAGGTCTTCAAGAGCTCGGATGTGTACCGGGAGCGAGTTCCACAAACCTGCCGCGAGCACCCTAAAGGAGCGGCCACCCATTCTACTCAATTTAAAGCGCGGACAGACCGCCAGGTGAAGCCTCTCCGATCTCAAGGATCTCAAAGGAACATAGGGCGTGAGTAGGTTAGCAAGTGCCGGGGGCGAAGAAGATTTCAAAATTTTAAAGGTCAGGCATAGCGCTTTGAACTGAATTCGCTGTCTGACCGGGAGCTAATGTAAGGCCGCGATGGTACCAGACACTGAGCAATGTCTAGGGAGGCCCACAATGGCCCGAGCCGCGGCATTTTGCACCCTTTGGAGCCTAGAGGCCTCCTCTTGATTCACCCCTAACAGCAGTGAACTGCCGTAGTCCAGCCGAGATAGTATAGAGGCCTGGACCACAAGCTGTCTGGTGGGGGGATCAAAATACTTTAAGACCGGCCTTATTCCCCGCAGAATGCCATAGCACGTGGCAGCCACCTTCTTAGTGTGGTCCTTGAAGGTGAGCGCAGAGTCCAACCAGATGCCTAAATTTCTCACTCCAGAAGCTGGAATGGGAGTGACCCCCAACTCTGATGGCCACCACTGGTTACCCCATAGCTCAGCATGCTTCCCTAATACCAACACCTCTGTTTTGGTGGCATTTAACTGAAGGCAGTTGGTGCGAAGCCAGCTTGCTACTGCCAACAAACCCGCTCGAAATTTGGGGGCCTCCACCTCAGGGTCTCCACTAAGTGTCACCGCTAGCTGTGTGTCGTCCGCATATGAGGCCATCGTAAGACCCCACTGTTTAACGACACCAGCCAACGGTTTCACATAGAGGTTGAACATAGTAGGGCTCAACGAGGATCCCTGTGGTACCCCCAGCTCCAGGGGATAAGTGGCAGATTGGCCAGGTGGTATGGCCACTTTAAAAGAACGATCTGATAGAAAAGACCGAAACCACTGGAGAGCGAGATCAGTCACTCCCGCCTCCTGTAAGCGTTGGATCAGTATATGGTGGGACACAGTATCGAAGGCAGCGCTTAGATCTAATAGTAAAAGCGCTGCAGTGCGACCTGAATCCAGAACCTGGCGTAGATGTTCCGTGATGTAAAGTAATGCCGTCTCGGTACTGTGTCCCGACCGGAAGCCGTTCTGACTGGAATCCAATATCTGGTTGCGAGCCAGATGCTCAGACAGAACAGAGTTGACATGGGCTTCTGTTACTTTGGCAATCCAAGGCAGCAGGGATATGGGTCGATAATTCTCTGGCAGCCGGGGGTCAGAGTTGGCTTTTTTTAGTATAGGAGTAACCACTGCCTGTTTCCAAGCCGTGGGTACCATTCCGCTGGACAATGACATATTGATAAGATTCAATATGGGGTCACGGCAGAGTGGGGAAAGTGTGTTAATTAAGGCTGGCTTTAACGGGTCCGAGGGAGAACCTGACTTGACCCTGAGGCTAAGCCTATCAAAGGTCTCAGTAGTCAGTTCAGGTAGCATTGCAAGAGTCTCATATCCCAACGTATCGGGGACAGTAACCTCTCGGTTCTGGTGGAGTGTGTCAAAGCTTTGGTAGATTGTTTCCACTTTCTCCACAAAAAAGGAGGCCAGCTTATCACAGTGGGAATCTGTGCAAATCACCTCTGAGGTGGATCTGTTTTTCATAAGATCCTTCAGTATCTTAAAAATCAGTTTTGAAGGGTTAGGGCTGGTGGCAAATTCTTGAGCGTAAAATGCGGCTCGTGTTCTGCAAATAGCTCTATGATAGAGCTTCAGCTCAGTAAAATACCGAGTTTTCAGAGCAGGGCTGTAGGATCTTCTCCATTCCCTCTCTGTTTTTCGGCAGGCTTTTTTTAGTTCTGCGAGTGAGTCATTATACCAAGGACTAGGTGTTTTTGTCCGGCCTTTCGACCACCGTAAAGGTATGAGAGAGTCCAAGGCATCGGTGATCCAGGCGCAGAACTGTTGGTAACCTTGTTCCACATTAAAAAAGATGCTCAGAGGTTTCTGTTCCAGTATGCTATAAAACTCCTCAAGCCTAAGCTTATGCCAAGGCCTTTTTAGAATAGGTCTGTCAACAGCTTTAAAAGGCTTATCGTGAACCGGACAAAAGGCTTCTATAAGCAGATGATCAGTCCACCCCATCAGCTTCGGATCTGACAACCTTACCCCCTCAAGTGTGGAAAAAAAGGGGTCCAAAATATGGCCCCCTGAGTGGGTTGGAAGGGTGACGAGCTGAGTGAGTTGAAGAGCTTCGAGGTTCGCCAGCAGAGTGCTCACCGTAGTGGATGACCCATTATCAAAATGGATGTTAAGGTCCCCCACAATGTTAAAATTGGCACAATCAAGTGCTATAGGACCGATCATATCGGCCAGTGCGGACCTGAAGACAGAATCATTGCCCGGAGGACGATAAATAAGCATACCACTGAAAGTGAATTGGTGGGAAAGAGCAACTTTAAAAATAGCACTTTCACATGCAGGTAGCCCCGACGGTTTCCAATCAGCTGGAAAACAGGATTTGACTGCCATGGCAATACCACCTCCTCTTGTGGTTCTATTGGAAGTGAAGACGGTATAGTTCTGAGGGAATGCAAGATTCAATATGGCAGAATCCGAATCCTGCAGCCAGGTTTCTGTCATTAGAAAGACATCGGGGTCCTCTTTCTCTAGCAGATCATAAATGGACAGGTGATGTTTTACCAGCGACCTAATGTTTAAGCACCAAATACGAAGATCTCGAGATGCAACACACGGTCGCGTGACAGGAATAGCATCTTCCAGGGAACGGATTTTAGTAGGGCTCTTAAGAGACCAGCCTTTGCAGGCACAGCTATAAGCAACCTTGGAGGGATGAAAGGCTTATTTTGCCCTGCTGGATTCTAATTTGTCAGCAGATTAAGGCGTATTTCACTGTAAAGTGCACAGTTATCCGGATAGAATTACCTAAATTGTTATAATGCACAGAAAAAAACAGCTTTCATGGGCCCAGTTCAAATAATATCTTAGATCAGGGAGTTCTTCAGGTCACTGGTTTTCTTTCAATACTGCACGTCACATTTCCATGAAAAAAGAGGCATTTACATTTTTATGTCTCTTGTTGCTTTAAATATGCACAATGGAGTTCAAAATATCTTTATATATATATATATATATATCTCTATATATATATATAAAGATAGCCCTAGCAAACGCACAGGAGTGACTTGTTGTCTAACCCCAGGGCTTTAAGTGGGCCGGGTCTCACCGGTGCTGAGCACTGGCAGTTTTTTTAAGGAGGCCTCAAAACGGGTCTCTATCGGGCTCTGGTTTGTACCCTGGCATAGACGGTCCGTTTTATTCCGGACTGCAGTGACAGCAGGCACATTGATGTGCGCATGCTCACACTGCTTACTTCTCACTAGTGGAGAAGTTACGGCATGACGTCATGCCAGGAGAGCGTTGTAGAGGAAGGGAAATCCTTTAAGAGAGACATTTTCTCTCTGGATTTCCCTTCTCTTTTTGAAACTCAGGAGCAGCAACATTGTGGTTGTGTCACCAGGGCTTTAAGTGGAAGTTTTTTCAATATTATATACAACAAGCCGTAGTTGCTGCTTATTTATCTTATGCAAATAACAACCATTGACAAAGCCAATAGTTGTGACTTGTTGTAGGTATGATGTTACTTGTTGTATCATATATCTGGATGCAATGACAGAAACAGCAAAATACAATTCAGGGGTCACACTATGCTAAGCACAGATTTTCTGCTTACTTGTTTTTAAGCCATACCCTTAACTCTATTGGCCAAGCCCCTTTGAGAGACCCCCCAGTTTTTTCATCGTACTTAAAGCCCTGTCTGACTTCATGTCTGTGACAACAGTGGTAATGTCTGGTGTATGGCCAGACATAGTTAATAAATGGCCTGTGGAGCGGGGCGTGGTAATTCTACGAAGTAACTACCACCGTGACAGCGTGATTTGTACTTGGGCTCCACGCAGGGCCTGTACATCAACAAAACAATGCCAAAGTTATTTTTGGGAAACAGAGAAGCATAACCAGGGCACAAGTCGGGGGTACACACGGGTGGACGGTGTCCATCCACTATTTTCACAGGGTAATACATGCCAATAAACCCGATTCAGGCGAGAGACTACTGATTTTTCAAGCCAAGAATGGCTTTATTTTAGCTGTCTCCCGCCTGAAATTGAATTTACTACAATGGAAAAGATTTTTTATTTTAAATCTCCCACGTCCCTGTCCTAAAATGATGACATGTATGCAGGGTGGACGCTTTCCAACCTGCCAAGAAGTTGGGCCCCACTGAAAAATATGCTCAATTCGTCCGAGTGTAATTTTCAAACACCGGGACTCATTGAGCAGTGCCTGCATTTTGTTGTCTGCTTTTATCCCCAACAACGTGCAGGCTAGGATGGGGCTTTCTTAGTTCAGACTCCTGCTGGGCTGTTAAATCAGTAAACACTCTTGAAGGTCGCACTTGAAAGATAAGGTGTTTATTGGAGTAGCAAGGTATAGCAGGAAACAGCCCACAACCGGTCTTCCAACAGCTCTCGAAGTAACTGCCTGAATGAACAGTTACAGGCAGCCACAACAAGAACCATGGAATACACAGGACATCTTAAACATACACAGAGCGCAGGGAAGACGCTCGGGACATCAAGATACCAGCACGTGAATAACAAGTCGCTCTTAAAGAGAAAGAGTGACTTGTTACCGTAACATCATTTCCCCTTTATTAACAAAAACAAGAAAGTTAACAAATCACAGAAAGACTAAGGCAAATAATTAGCATAAAGGAATTAAACATTAGACTAAATTAGTAAAAGATCTATTACTTAACAAACTAGCTTACATCAAATAATAATCTTTAAATCTTTGAGGAACAGAAACATTACGATGTCCAATTCTAGAAGAGACCGTTGCAGAAGGAATATTGGGTGAGGACTGAACACTGGGTAAGGGATCATGACACAGAGAGGTTTCTGAATCACTAACAGTGGGACAATCATTATGTATGAGATTTCCAGATGCAATGTTGTTTCTGTCCTCGGAGGTTGAGGGAAAGTTGTCACAGCAAAAGTCCATACCAGAACTAAATTCATCAAAGTCTGAGGCACAAAAACTTTTCTTCTTTGTAGATATGATTTTTAAAGCTTGATCATGTGTGATTTTAACAAGACTTCTCCTATTCCACCACCTCCTTTCATTTAATAAAATAGCACTTTTTGCCACTTGAATAACCTTGACAGGTAATGTGAATCTGGACTCTCCTTTCTTGACTCTCTTTGGTTTTTTAATGAGTACCCAATCCCCGACAAAAAATGGGATATCTTTGTTGTGTTTAGAATCATGATGATTGTAAAGAAATAACATCATCTTTACATTTTACTTGTTCTTGAATTTTCTGTAAGTTCCCTTGATGAGTAACATCAGCATTAGTAATGTCCTTAACCCAATGGGGACACAGATGTGAAATTGGTACTCTGTTGCGTAGCAGCTTAAAAGGAGATATATTTGTGGTACTATGGGGAGTATTATGGTATGTCCATAATTTTTGTCTTAAGTGTGAGAAGTTGGCCTGATATATGATGTCACTAATTCTAGTGTACACCTTGTATCAGTCCAAACAACCCTTATGGTGATTGGTTGTAAAGTCAACCTTATAGACCAGCTATCCTAGTGGTAGCATGGACAAGAGCAGTCTTAGGCTAAACTCTGAATGGCATGTGAAGCCAGCTGTTATACCATATGTAATCACTTGAATACCAAATGAAAGGACACCACAACATATATATATAAAAATAGAATGTATTTATTCTAGTCAAACCCTCAGCACTCTTTATGAGATTCGAGGTAAGTACAACACAGTCTTATTTAAGCATACATTAAGTCACACAGGTAAGTAATACAGTTAGGCCCTAGGGGCCACGCAAACCATATACTAAGTAAGTGGTATAAGAACCACTGTCACAAACACAGGATAGGCCTAGGCCTAGGGAATCGCTGGGGCTACACTAAACTACCAAAGGTTAGGAAGTGGGAGGCCCACGGGATTCAGGTGCAGAGTGGAAACACTCACGCGTAATGCGTAAAAGTCAATAGAATTACTAGCAGTTAGAAATTAACAGTTTTCGGACACTTCTGGTATAGCTAGAAAGTCGAGACTCGGAAACTAGACCCTAGGTTAGTCAATACCCTTGTGAGCACCGAAGTACCCAAGTTACCTAGCCCACGGGCTGCGGGTGCATAGGTGTGAACTTGCGTCGGGTTTCGTCGTGGACTTCTATGGATGCCTGAAGGAAAGTTGCTGACAGGCAGTCAGTGAAGAGTGTCCGGTGGATTCCAAGGTGGGGATCAAGAAGGAAGGCACCTGCAAGCAGAAGGGACAGAGTCTAGGTCACCAGCCAGGAGCGGGGAAGGAACCAGGAAGGAACCAGGCAATGTCGTGAAGATGCAGGTGAAGAGGTGAAGCTTGTCGCAGCAGCCACGGGTACCAGGAGACGTCGAGGACGACCAGGACCAGGAGGTGAGCTGTCCCACGAAGGCTCTTGCTGTCGGCGGCGTCGAAGTCGAGTCAGGACCCAACAAGCCTTGGCAAGCGGAACCCACGCAGGATGGAGGACTTGCTTCTGGTGCAGACCAGGAAGGTCTGGGGTGCTTCTCTTTCACAGAGGAGCGGGTGCCAGTCTGGAGGAGCCGGACCAGCAAGATGAAAGTAAAGGTTCGTCGTCGCAGAGGCTACTAGCCAACGGGCCAGCAACCGGACAACACGTCGAGCAACACAGGTGCAGAAGGGCCCCACGCAGAACACGTGAAGTGTGGGGAGCTGGTCTTCTTTGCAGATGGTGCTCGGGAGTGGGGCTTCTCAATTCCCCAAGCACAGCCTCAAGGGAGCCTCAGAAGTCACGCTAGTCAGTTACTGGCCACTTTTCCCAAGTCGCTGGTCCCACGTCCCTCGTCGCCTCCACGGGTCTCAGCTTCGCTGGAGATGTGGATCTGGTTCAGAGGTGTCTGGAAGTCTTGGCGCTGGTCAGTCTCTGCAGTCGTCCCTCGTAGGATTCAGTCGCAAAGCAAGCAGCGGTCGCTGGATGGTGCCTGGTTGCCCAGGGTGGTCACTCCTTGGCCACAAGGGAGATTTCTTCAGTCTTCTTCCTGAGGTCGAATGTCGAAGGTCCAGAGTTTCTGTTCAAGTTGCAGATTCAGGTTAATCTAATTTAGCAGGGCTCAGCTAGCTACTGATATACTGGGCTAGTGGGCTGGGCTACCTGCAAGGTCCCTCCTATGAGTGGGACCAGGAAGGGGAGTAGCTACACCCCCTTTCCTTTGTCCAGTTTCGCGCCAGAGCTGGGGCTGGAGTGCCCCAGCACCGGTTTGAACTGGACTATGCATGGAGCACCTTGTGTGCCCCAGGCATGTCTCATTCCTTTCAGCCCTCCCTGCCCCAATACACTAAAGTCTGTCTGGGGAGGTGCTAGCACCTCCCCAAGCAGGAAATCTGTTGTCCAGGCCTCCCTGGCTGGGAGGGATCCCAGCTGCAGGAGGTCAGACTTGTGTCTGTGGCAGCAGCATTCATTTTGTGATGCTGAGGCTTTGGTGAGAGTTAAAGAGCAAAGTAGGATTTTAACATGTCTCTCCCTCTAGAAGGGAGGAATAATATCCTCATCACCAGAAATGGTATGGGGGTATTATTCCAAAGTGTTAGACACCTTACACGACATGTTTTGATAAAGCCAAACCATAGTTACCATAACCGTTTAAGATTATAAGGTACTTTAAGAGTATATGGTAGGCTATATCATAGAACAGCTATAAGGACATGGTTCCGAAAGCTGCAGACAGGCTCAGCTCATGCTAGAGCACCATCTCACATGTTACCAAGCACTCTGCCTCCAGGATTGTTAAGGCCTGCCATAGGAGTGGCTGATAGGTACACATGTGTCTATTTAAGGGTAGATATAGGTATACTATATCTAAGCAAGGGGTGATTACACGACCTTGCCCCAGCTGAGTGATCAGCCAGTTGTGTCTGATTGGAAGGCCAGACCAGGGGTGGCATAATACACGCTGCAGCCCCTGGGAGGCCTAGGGTACACCTATGCCCTGGGTACCTAGGGTACACTGTACAGGGTCCAATAAGGTGATCCTTACCAATTGGGTATGTACCTAGGGTACATGGAGTCCAGTTTAAACAGAGAGCAGACAGCCTGAGACCCTGAATGGCAGGATCTCAGGCTAACTAAGTCGAAAAACCAGCTAGACACTAGGCAAAAAGTTTGGGGGTAACCATAGTCAGATATTCACCTTCCTACATTAAGAATTCCTCACCTTGTAACCCAGAAGACAGAGCAGTCTGAACTCCTTCCTTAAAGAACCTGTTGATGCGTTCAACTAGTCCATTAGAGGAAGGAGAATAAAGTGCCACAGTGAGATGTTTGATTTGAAAATCTTCCACAAATTTTAACATCTGATGAGTCCTGAAGTGTGTTCCATTGTCCGTCACAACTTGTCTTGGAGGGCCCTCAATATCAAACACACTTCTCAAGAATTTGTCTCCGGAGAGGACACCAAATCAAAGTAGACCCACTTTGAAAAATTATCAATCAACACCAAAAGGTATCTCTTACTAGTAGGAAGAAGATCAAATGGACCCGCAAAGTCTAAAGCAACCTTTTCCCAGGGTGAATCAGATAATGGGACCATATGAATGTTAGGCTCATATGTCCTCCAATGCTTATCAGAAATAAGACAGGTATTGCAGTCTGAAATCCAGGTTCGCACCTGCGAGTCCAGACCAGGCCACCAATAAAACTGTTTAAGATTACGAATAGTGGCTGACACACCCATATGTCCTTCATGACTCTTCTTGAACAGAAGATATCTAAAATTTGTAGGAGGAACCAAAAAATCATGTCTGAGTAAACATTCATTGACAATGGACAATTCATCCGATACCTGAGAATAGGGTTTAATGTGGGCAGGTAGATTTCTTTCATGAGGCCAACCTTTTTTGATATAAGACATGACAGTTTGAAGGGTAGTGTCATCAGAAAGTGCAGCCAACCCTGAGTCTTTAGTGGCCAAAGAGTTCTCAACTAAAATGTCATCAATAAGAGCCACAACACATTCCACTTCATCATGGATACTTGATGAAATGTCATCAATGGGCATCCTCAAGAGGCAATCTGCCCGTCCATTCTTACCGCCAGGTAAGTATCTGATAGAGAAATTGTACTCATGCAATTTTGAAAGAATCCTCACTAATCTAGCTGAAGCCTTGCCTGTGCCATTTCCATTGAGCAAATAAATAAGGGGTTTATGATCAGTGAAAATGTAAAAATGAGTGCCCCAAAGAAATGTTTTGTATTTCTCAATTGCCCATGTGCATGCCAGTGCCTCTTTTTCAATCGTGCTGTAATTCTTTTCTGATGAAAGGCGAGATCTCGAAGCATAAGCAATAGTGTGTTCTTTGCCTTCAAAATGCTGTGATAAGGCAGCACCTAAACCTAATTGGCTGGCATCTACAGTTACATAGCATGGTTGACCCGAAATGAAGGGTGCTAAAATAGGTTCAGAGGTAATTAAAGCTTTGATTTCACAAAAGAGTTGTGTGCTTCTTCAGACCAAACAAAAACAACTCCCTTACGCAACAATTCTCTCAGTGGCTGAACTATCAGAGAATAACCTTGAATGAATCGAGAGTAATAATCACAAAGTCCCAAGAATTATCGGAGAGTGTCCTTATTTTTTGGGGGAGTATTATCTCTGATAGCAGGAATAAGAGAGTGTTTGGGTCTTATGCCATCTTTTGAGATACTATGACCTAGGTAATCTAATTTATCAATCAAGAATCTGCACTTCTCCTTCCTAAGAGTAATGCCAATGTTTTTAAACACAGACAACACTCTCTCTAAAATAAGATTATGCTCCCTATTGGTTTCTGCAAAGATAAGAACATCGTCCTGAAATGCTTGTACTCCAGATATGCCTTTGAGAATGGTGTCCATGAGCTTTTGAAACACACTTGCCTCAGAGGCAAGACCGAATGGCATGCGCAAATATTTGAATGCGCCAAAAGGCGTGATGAAAGTTGTCAGGTCTTGGCTCTCTTTGGCAAGTGGTATTTGGTGATACACTGATCTAAGATCAAGTAGTGAAAATATTTTTGCTTTGCCCAGATTTGCTAAAAGATCATGAACCTTGGGTAAAGGGTGACAATCAATAACAATATTTTTGTTGAGAGTGCGAAGGTCCACACATAAGCGGATTTCGTTTGTCTTTTTCTTCACGATAATAATTGGACTGACCCACTCTGATGAATCGGTAGTCGTAATAATACCCTCCGTACAAAGTTTGTCAAGTAGGATCTTAAGATCCTGCCTGACGCTAAGAGGGACAGACCTTACTTTGTGTACTACAGGAGATGCATTCTCCTTAAGTTTAATTAGGTGCTCAAATTTTTTTATATTGCCAATGACATCGCAAAATACTTCACTAACCATGTTGATTACATTAGCAACATTGGTTTCAACTTCACTCTCAATAAAGTTGATAGATTGTTGTGCAAGGACAATTGGGTTCTCAGCACCAGGGATAAGCATAATACCTAGTCTAGCTAGGTCCTTCCAACCAATTATGTTTTTCCTCTGATAGCTACATATATTTTTGTTGTAACTTTTCTACCTAAACATGAAAGGATATCAATGAAATAACCAGACATATCAATGTTTTGACCTCCAAATGCTTTAGGATGAACATCAGACTGAGAGAGTTGTCTATCTTTATACTTTTCTTCAAATAAAATATCAGAAATGATCGTGATGGGTGCACCTGAGTCAGCCATCATTTCAATGGGAACGGTCGATATAGTTGCTTGACAAAATGGTCCCTTTATAGAAATATCTTCTACATTGTCATCTGAAATTGTAAGAAACATCTGACCCAAATCTTGAGCAAATGTGTTGAGTGTGACTTCAACTGAACTTACTTTAACAATGTTTTTACCAGACCTACAAACTGACATAAAATGTCCTAATTTATTACACTTCGTACAACGTTTATATGAGGCCGGACAGTTGGGGTTATTGCCTAGGTGATTTTGAGATCCACACCTGAAACAAAAATTATTAGGTTTTCTAAAAGGAACCTTGTTAAACCTATTTCTGGTGTCTATGGCTGAAATTTGAACATCGTCATTTGAAACAATTGATACTGATGGGCTTGGTGAATGAATATCATTTGAGATAACCTTTGAAGAGATTATGGACCTTTCTATTCCCTTTGCTATTTCTATTGTTTCACTCAATGTTGGGTCTCTGCACCCTAATAGCCTTTCTTGTATTTTTTTAGATGCACAATGATACACAAATTGATCCCTTAGGCATGTGTCTAATACGGCTCCAAAATTACAGGTGGATGCTAAATGTCTCAAAATTGAAATGTAATCTTCTACAGTTTCATCTATATGTTGCTTTCTCTTCATAAAATTAAAACGTTCAAGAAGTATGCTTGGTTCTTCTGTGAACTTTCTTGAGAGTCTCGCTAAACCTTCAGCATACACATTTCAACCTTCTTGAGCCCCTGCTGGGGGTTGGACTTGTGGTAGGTTATTAAACACTTTTTGACCTTCAAATCCCAAGTGACCATACAGGAGCGCAAACTTTCTTTTTGCATCAAATTCGTTTGCGTCATTGGCAACCAGGTAGTTTTGAAATAAATTCAGCCAATGTTTCCAGGGAACAATTGGTTTTCCTGGTGAAGGTAAAAAGTCAGAAATGTTTAGCAGATGACTGTTTAATGCCATAGTGAATGATAATGCCAATCTCTCAACTCTATATATTAAAAGTGTGCCTGTCACTGAAAGTACAGGCAGAAATAAATGCTGTTAGCCCCCATTTTTTGTGTTTTAGTCTATATAGGTTATAAATCCTGCAAAGCTTCTCTCAAAAATAATTAAATAAATGGTGTGCCCATCACTGATGAATGGGCAAGTCTTACCGCCTTAGGAATCGTCTTCACGTTGAAAGCAGGACGAAATACCTGTGCAAAACGCCTCGAAAATGAAGGAACAACGTTTGTTGGTAGTGTTGCTAGGCAACCCACTCTTCTGTTTTGAATACGGAGTGCACCGCAGCCCAAAACAAAGGAAATACTTGAGGAAACCCCTCTAGCCATGTACGCGAGAGGCGTCACGACGTCCAAGGGGAGGTGCCAGCTGCAGCGTCGTGTGAAATGTTCGTCTTCATGAGGCGAGAGATTTCTTCAGCGTCGTGAATACACGGTGAGTTCTCGATGAAAAGTTGTTGAAATTTTGTTTCCGATCGGTGGGCTGAATCAAATGAATCCTGTCGCCAAATGTTAAATCAGTAAACACTCTTGAAGGTGGCACTTGAAAGATAAGGTGTTTATTGGAGTAGCAGAGTATAGCAGGAAACAGCCCACAACCGGTCTTCCAACAGCTCTCGAAGTAACTGCCTGAATGAACAGTTACAGGCAGCCACAACGAGAACCATAGAATACACGGGACATCTTAAACATACACAGAGCGCGGGGAAGACGCTCAGGACATCAAGATACCAGCACGTGAATAACAAGTCGCTCTTAAAGAGAAAGAGCGACTTGTTACCGTAACATGGGCCCATAAGAAAGGCCGAATCTGATGATGCCACTTCCTGTGATGTAACGCACTGTGATGTCGTGCTCGTGATGTCCGCTGCATACTGATTAACCCCTTCGATGCTCATGACGGAGCGGTTCCGTCATGAGCATCGGTTGGGCTGTGCTTATGACGGAACCGCTCCGTCATGAGCACAGCCCCCGGGGGAAGCGCTGGCGCTCCCCCGGGCTGCCCCACTAGGCACCAGGGATGTGTGTTGTGGAATTTGGGAAGCGACCCCTTGGGCAAGGGTCGCTTCCTAGGGGTGCCAAATTTTTTTAAGTCTTTTCTGCCCCCCCTGGGGGCAGATCGGTCGTCTTTCTGCCCGAAAAGCCCACTAGACACCAGGGATGTCTTTTATGGTATGTAGGAAGCGACCCCTTGGGCAAGGGTCGCTTCCTTCGGGGGCAAAATAATTCGAAGACTTTTCTGCCCCCCCTGGGGGCAGATCGGTCTTCTTTCTGCCCTTTTCTGCCCCCAGAAAAGCCCACTAGACACCAGGGATGTCTTTTTAGTTATGTAGGAAGCGACCCCTTGGGCAAGGGTCGCTTCCTAGGGGTGCCACATTATTCGAAGACTTTTCTGCCCCCCCTGGGGGCAGATCGGTCGTCTTTCTGCCCGTTTCTGCCCCCAGGGGGGGCAGAAAAGCCCACTAGACCCCAGGGATGTCTTTTATGTTATGTAGGAAGCGACCCCTTGGGCAAGGGTCGCTTCCTAGGGTGGCAAAATATTTCGAAGACTTTTCTGCACCCCCTGGGGGCAGATCGGTCGTCTTTCTGCCCGTTTCTGCCCCCAGGAAAAGCCCACTAGACACCAGGGATGTCTTTTTCGTTATGTAGGAAGCGGCCCCTTGGGCAAGGGTCGCTTCCTAGGGAGGCAAAATAATTCGAAGACTTTTCTGCCCCCCCTGGGGGCAGATCGGTCGTCTTTCTGTCCGTTTCTGCTCCCAGGGGAGGGGGCAGAAAAGCCCACTAGACACCAGGGATGTCTTCTTTTTTATTTAGGAAGCGACCCCTTGGCAAAAACTGTTTGCATTTGTGCTCGATGTGTATTTTGTTGTCTTGTGAGTAATTTTTTTTTTTTCTTCTTTGTAGTTGGATATCGTTGGTTTTTGCTGTGTCACTGCAAAGTAGGTTCTGGTGAGTGTAGCTGTCTCTTATAATTGAATTCTATAGTTTTTGAGTACATTGATCATTGTGATAAAGGTACACATTTCTTTACTTACTTGGTTTGCACATTGTTGGATGTTGTTGACTTGTTTGTGCAGTCTTCAATCTTTGTAAGTATAATGGCTAGCCGCAGGATTACTGCTCAGCAGGTTGTTGGTTTGCTGTTTGAGTCTTCCTCTGATATTGGTTCAGAGACTGACTCTGCATCTGAGGGAGAGGAGGCAGGGGACGGTTCTGGCAGTGAGTTGTCTCTCCGTATGGAGTCATCGGATGATGAAGATACTCTTAGTGCGGATGAAGTGCCTGTGTTAGAGGAGGAGACTGATGTGCCGATAGTGCGGCAAGAGGCTTCTGGGCTGCAGCCTGCGGCTGCAAGGCTTCCCGTTGGTGTAGTGCGGCAAGAGGCATCTGGGCTCCAAGCTGGGGCTGCAAGGCTTCCCTTTGAAAGTGATGACCTCTGGGTTGCCCCTGGCATGGTGCAGCCGGCATTGCCAGAGTTTACTGGTGTTCCAGGGTCTAGAGTGAATACTGAGAACTTTTTGCCGGTCAATTTTTTTCAGTTGTTTATGGACGATGTGTTTTTTGCAGAGATTGTTGAGCAGACTAATTTGTATGCCGAACAGTTTTTGAGGGACAACAGTGCCAGTCTTAAGCCACACTCTAGAGCTACCCGGTGGACTCCCACAAATGTTGAAGAGATGAAGAAGTTCTTGGGTTTAACTTTTTTGATGGGCTTGCTAAGGAAGCCATCAATGTCTTCATATTGGTCTAGCAGTCCCTTGATGGCAACGTCTATTTTTACGGCAGTCATGAGTCGTGACAGGTATTTGCTTCTGCTTCGGATGATGCATTTTGTTGATAATGGTTTAGCGTTGCCACGAGATCACCCTGACTGTGACCTTCTTTTTAAAGAAATTGCAGTGGATGAGTCTTTGGTGTTGTTCAAGGGCCGCTTGGTTTTTAGGCAATACATTCCTAGTAAGAGGGCACGCTATGGAATAAAGCTGTATATGCTGTGTGACAGTAGGACTGGATATGTCTCTAATTTCAGGGTGTACACCGGTAAGGAATCTAGGTTTAACCTCCCTGGTTGTCCGTCCACTTTTGGAGTGACTGAGAAAATTGTTTGGGAACTTGGAAGAGGATTTTTTAACAAAGGCCACCATTTATATGTAGATAACTTCTACACTGGTGTGCGGTTGTTCAGGGAATTGGCCAAAGTGGACACTGTTGCTTGTGGCACAATCCGCTCTAACCGTAAAGGTTTCCCGAAAGAACTTGTTTGTCAAAAGCTTGTGCGGGGACAGTGCAGTGCGTTGCGTTGCCAGGAGCTTCTTGCTGTGAAGTTTACAGACAGGAGAGATGTCTACATGCTGACTACCATCCATGATGAAAGCACTGCACCTGTGACTGTTTGGGGTCAGGTCGCTGAAGCGCGCAAACCTGTGTGCATTTTAGACTATAATAGGCACATGGGTGGTGTTGACAGAGTAGATCAGAGGTTGGAACCTTACACTGCTCTTCGTAAGGCTTACATTTGGTACAAGAAGTTGGCTATCCATCTTTTCCACTTGGCAATGTTTAATGCTTTTGTTGTGTTCCAGGATTCTTGCCCTGAGTCAAAGATGACTTTTGCTAAGTTTCAGGAGTCTGTAATAGGCAGCCTTTTTTTTAGTGGAACAGGCAAGTGTTCCTAGAGTTGTGGAGGATGTTGCTAGATTGAAAGAACGCCACTTTCCAGATCACATTCCTCCCACACCCGCAAAAGATTTTCCCAGTAGGAGATGTAGAGTCTGTTGGCGAAGAGGTTCGCGGAAGGAGAGTCGTATGTACTGCCCCGACTGTCCTTCTCATCCTGCACTGTGTCTCCCTGCTTGTTTCAGAGCGTACCACACGCGAAATAATTTTTGGGAGCATTCATGAGTGGTAAAGTGAACTGCCTGGTCTGTATTCTTTGGATAATTTGATTCTGTTTCAAGGTTGGTGTTAGTGCAATGTATTTAGTTGCTGATTTTCTGTTAGAAGATTTGTATCTATTTGCAATTTGTTTGTGTTTTAATTTTTTTCTAAAAAAATCTTAAATGTGATGGCGGTGTGTGTAGGCTTGCGCTTGGCTGTTGGTGTGTGTAGACTGGCACTTGGTTAGTGGTGTGCGTGGAATGGTGCTTGGCTGGCGGTGTGCGTGGACTGGCGGTGTGCATGGACTGGCGGTGTCCGTGGAATGGTGCTTGGCTGGCGGTGTGCGTGGACTGGTACTTGGCTGGCGGTGTGCGTGGACTGGTGGTGTGTGCGGACTGGTGTTTGGCTGGCTGTGTGCCTGGACTGGCGATTGGCTGGCGGTGTGCGTGGACTGGAGCTTGGCTAGCGGTGTGCGTGGACTAGCGCTTGGCTAGCGGTGTGTGTGGACTGGTGCTCGGCTGGCTGTGTGTGAGTAGTGACTTTCTGCTGATCACTACACACACTGCTAGCTGAGTGCCACTCCACGCAATCCATCAGCCTGTGTAGTTGCTGTGTCTGGATTGTGGGCGTGTGAAAGTGATGGGCCCTTGAATGGCGCTGTGTGCTGGTGTGAGTTTTGTTCTGTGATGGGCCCGCGGCTGGCGGTGTGAATGGTTTTGTATGTCTCACACGTATGAAAGGTGTATGAATGGCCTGTAAAGAGGTTGGTGCCTTGTCGTGGCTTTACAGCTCACGAGCTGTGAGTCAATGATTCAGTTTCTCGCCCTTTCAATTATTGCCAGTGCATTTCATTTCTGTGAAATCACTTGCTAATACAATTGTATCTACTGAACCATCACTCACCCTCGTGCCAAATCCAACCAGTATGTGTGTGTGCTTGCGGATTAGATGGCTGTGCAGTAATATTTGTCTTTCTGAAGCAGGGTGTACCTTGTCCCTTTTTGGTGAATTATGAAATGTGTTGCTTTTGTGCCTGGTGGTGCGAATGGTCTTGTTTGTATCACGTATGAAAGGTGTGTGAATGGCCTGTAAAGTGGTTGGTGCCTTGATGTGGCTTTACAGCTCACGAGCTGCGAGTCATTGGTTTGGTTTTTTGTGAATTTAATTATTGACAGTGCATTTCATTTTTGTGAAATCTCTTGTTAATAAAATTTAATACACTGAACCATGACTCGCCCTCGTGCCAAATCCAACCAGTATGTGTGTATGTTTGAGGAATAGATGGTTGTGCAGGAATCTTTGTCTTTAGTTTCTCTGCCAAGGTACACTTTCCATGCAAGAATAACCCACCAACTGTAGATATTGTCGAAAACCCATGGGAGTTCATGGTGATGTCTCTCTTGTGAATTCAAAAAGATTTTTTATCCCCAATGTCCTGTACACCTCAAAATGTCTGCCACATTTTCTTTGCAATATTATTCCAAAATTCTCATGCTGTAGGAACAATAGTTAATCTGGTTTTGCAAGGGGGTCACTTTGGTTTTTGACCCGGTGCTCGGCGGCCATCTAGGGAAACCTACCAAACCCACGCATTTCTGAAAACTAGACACCCGGCGGCTTCCAGGGAGGTATGGCTTGCGTGGATCCCCCAAAGTTTCCTTACCCAGAATCCCCTGCAAACCTCAATTTTTGTTGACAAATTCCCTTTTTTCACACATTTTGGGGTGGGAAAGTTGTGGCATCACCGGGCTCACACAAATTTACCACCACCCAGCGTTCCCCCAGGTCTCCCGGTAAAAATGGTGCCTAACTTGTGTGGGAGGCCCAAGTACCCGCGGCAGGCAAGGGCCCAAAACGTAGTGAGGCGACATCAAAATGGCCTATCGCAAAACCACCTGGTTTTGCAAAGGGGGTCGCTTTGGTATTTGACCCGGTGCTCGCCGGCCATCTAGGGAAACCTACCATACCCACGCATTTCTGAAAACTAGACACCCGGCGGCTTCCAGGGAGGTATGGCTTGCGTGGATCCCCCAACGTTTCCTTACCCAGAATCCCCTGCAAACCTCAATTTTTGTTGAAAAATTCACTTTTTTCACACATTTTGGGGTGGGAAAGTTGTGGCATCACCGGGCTCACACAAATTTACCACTACCCAGCGTTCCCCCAGGTCTCCCGGTAAAAATGGTGCCTCACTTGTGTGGGAGGCCCAAGTACCCGCGGCAGGCAAGGGCCCAAAACGTAGTGAGGCGACATCAAAATGGCCTATCGCAAAACCACCTGGTTTTGCAAGGGGGGTCACTTTGGTTTTTGACCCGGTGCTCGGCGGCCATCTAGGGAAATGTTAGACCTGGCACCTTGGCGTGAGTCTCCCTTCCTCTTTTTGTCACTGTGCCTCATGTGTTTTTATGGTGTTGGCCGCTCAGCGCGCTGTGCCACTGCCAACCAGTGTCGCGGTGCGAGTGCTCCCTATGTAAATTGTATATGTTGGTTGGATTCCATGATTGGATTGTTTGATTTACTGTCAGACCCCAGTAAAGTGCGCCAGGGGCGCCAGGGCATGTAAATGCGAACACCGCTGGTGGGCTTGCAGCACTGGTTGTGCCACCCACAGAAGCGGCCGGTAAAATATGTCTGAGGTCTGCCATCGCAGAACCTGCGTGCAGTCTGGTACTGACATGCTGACCGGCGAAGTGCCCACACTTGCCAGTCCCTAAAACCTTCCCTTAGCTGCATGTTAGTCACCCCTCTGGTAGGCCCACGGGCAGGGTGCGTTGTAAGCCTAAGGTAGGACAAGCCTGGATGCGTGGCATGTCCTAGTAGTGAATGACCGCCATCTTGTTGTTCACTACTGCAAGGCTACCCTGTTCTCATAGGCCAGTATGGGCGGCCTGGATTGTTACACCCTATGATCCTAACCGACCCAGGGAACATGGTAGAAGATCGAGTTTAGTATGCCTGAACTCGGAATAATAAGGTACATCTTTTCGCAAGGTTTATTTTAATATTCCGGGTTTGCAAATGCCGCTTTTAGAAAGTTGGCCTTTGCTTGCCTAAACCTTTCAGCCGCCTCTGCGTGATGTGTATCTGATGTCTGGCTGGTATGAGTGACAGGGCTGGGGGAACCCAGATGGGCAGGGCTAGGTAGCCTGGTAATGAATAGGACGATCGACAGGTAGATGGGTGGGAGGAGTGCTCCTAGGCTCTGAATAGGACAGTGCTCTGCTACCTCAATGCCGGCTCCGCCCCCTGTGGAGCGTCTGGTGACTCTGCCCTGCACTCTGAAAGAAGAAGCCTGCATCGCGTAAACAAAGTGCTCAGAAACCGGACTGAACTAGGCAAGGGCCCCCCTGGCCTGGGAGAACAAAAGATTGGCTGTATAAACGGAGGAGCCCTGCTCCTGAGAAACTAGATCCGCTTTTGACCAAGAAGAATCTCTGCCTGAGGAGGAGGCACCGGGAAAGCTGTAGGAGGAAGACTGTCCCTATCCTGGGGGATTGGCCTGCAGTGGTGACCTTGCTGCCAAAGGAGAGAAGAGAAACTGTTGCTGAAGACTTTTTTACTTTACTTTTACTTTCAAGACTTGTGCTTTTCCAAAACGATCTCCAAGGGCTTGGAACTGAGCTTGCCCCCTGAACTGAGCCCCAGGACCATTGGGCTCTACCTGATCTTCACTCGCCTGCTGCTGGACTGTGGTGTCCTTTCCCTCGCCGGAGCTGTGACCCTCGTGCGCCAGTCCCTCCTTGAGCCGTGACCAGGACTGCTTAGCCGCCCCCGCCTTGGGAAGAGCCTCGCTCGATCGGAGCCGCTCCCCCTACGCTGTGCTGGGCTGCCCCGTCACCTCGCTCGTTGGAGGCTCGCTGTGCCCCTTCACCCTCCCGCCGGAATCGGCGTTTGTGAGCATCTCCAAGCCTCGGACGGCCCGGACGTATCTGCGTGCCCGGCTGCCCCGCTTTGCTCGCCCGCCACCTGCAACACCCCGCTCTTGCCGTGAGCCTGAAGACCAGACACCCCTCGTGAAGTGTGGGAGCCCCGGACGCCGCCTCGCTCTTCTGCTGAAGAGCCGCTGACATCCCGCACCCACCTTCGCGACAAGAAACAAGGTACTGTACTTACGAACTCGACCGCGAGCTCGCATCGGATCCAGGGTCCGCAACGTTCTGATTTCCCTGTCATCTGCCGTGTGCTTCCCGGTCGCCGCTTCAGCCCGGAGTGCACTGAGGCCTACTGTTACCTTGTGCCCGCCTAAAGAACTTTCCAGAAAACAAAGAGAACTTTACCGTATTTCCAAGAATTGTGGCCCCATCAGTTCAACGTTACTGGGCCTTGTATTTAACTCTGCTGAAACTACATAAAGCTTATTTTTATATACTACCTGATTGGTGTCCATTTGTGGTGCATGCAAGGGGTTTACTGTATGTGTAATTGCCTTTGCTTAACCGTGTACGCCTGAGACTTAGCCTGGACTGCTCGCGCCACGCACCTAGAGGGTGAGCAGGGGTTATTCTGGGGAGTCATCCTTCGCCCTGACAAGAAGTAAAGGGTCCCTGCTTGTTGTGGGTTCGCACCTGCGGCAACCAGAGCCCCCTCATTTCTAACAGGAAACCTACCAAACCCATGCATTTCTGAAAACTAGACACCCAGCGGCTTCCAGGGAGGTATGGCTTGCGTGGATCCCCCAACGTTTCGTTACCCAGAATCCCCTGCAAACCTCAATTTTTGTTGAAAAATTCACTTATTTCACACATTTTGGGGTGGGAAAGTTGTGGCATCACCGGGCTCACACAAATTTACCACCACCCAGCGTTCCCTCAGGTCTCCCGGTAAAAATGGTGCCTCACTTGTGTGGGAGGCCCAAGTACCCGCGGCAGGCAAGGGCCCAAAACGTAGTGAGGCGACATGAAAATGGCCTATCGCAAAACCACCTGGTTTTGCAAGGGGGGTCACTTTGGTTTTTGACCCGGTGCTCGGCGGCCATCTAGGGAAACCTACCAAACCCACGCATTTCTGAAAACTAGACACCCGGCGGCTTCCAGGGAGGTATGGCTTGCGTGGATCCCCCAACGTTTCCTTACCCAGAATCCCCTGCAAACCTCAATTTTTGTTGAAAAATTCACTTTTTTTGGGGTGGGAAAGTTGTGGCATCACCGGGCTCACACAAATTTCCCACCACCCAGCGTTCCCCCAGGTCTCCCGGTAAAAATGGTGCCTAACTTGTGTGGGAGGCCCAAGTACCCGCGGCAGGCAAGGGCCCAAAATTGAGGTTTGCAGGGGATTCTGGGTAAGGAAACGTTGAGGGATCCATGCAAGCCATACCTCCCTGGAAGCCGCCGGGTGTCTAGTTTTCAGAAATGCATGGGTTTGGTAGGTTTCCCTAGATGGCCGCCGAGCACCGGGTCAAAAACCAAAGTGACCCCCCTTGCAAAACCAGGTGGTTTTGCGATAGGCCATTTTGATGTCGCCTCACTAGGTTTTGGGCCCTTGCCTGCCGCGGGTACTTGGGCCTCCCACACAAGTGTAGCACCATTTTTACCGGGAGACCTGGGGGAACGCTGGGTGGTGGTAAATTTGTGTGAGCCCGGTGATGCCACAACTTTTCCACCCCAAAATGTGTGAAAAAAGTGATTTTTTCAGCAAAAATGGAGGTTTGCAGGGGATTCTGGGTAAGGAAACGTTGGGGGATCCACGCAAGCCATACCTCCCTGGAAGCCGCCGGGTGTCTAGTTTTCAGAAATGCGTGGGTTTGGTAGGTTTCCCTAGATGGCCGCCGAGCACCGGGTCAAAAACCAAAGTGACCCCCCTTGCAAAACCAGGTGGTTTTGCGATAGGCCATTTTGATGTCGCCTCACTACATTTTGGGCCCTTGCCTGCCGCGGGTACTTGGGCCTCCCACACAAGTGAGGCACCATTTTTACCGGGAGAGCTGGGGGAACGCTGGGTGGTGGTAAATTTGTGTGAGCCCGGTGTGCCACAACTTTCCCACCCCAAAATGTGTGAAAAAAGTGATTTTTTCAGCAAAAATGGAGGTTTGCCGGGGATTCTGGGTAAGGAAACGTTGGGGGATCCACGCAAGCCATACCTCCCTTGGAAGCCGCCGGGTGTCTAGTTTTCAGAAATGCGTGGGTTTGGTAGGTTTCCCTAGATGGCCGCCGAGCACCGGGTCAAAAACCAAAGTGACCCCCCTTGCAAAACCAGGTGGTTTTGCGATAGGCCATTTTGATGTCGCCTCACTACGTTTTGGGCCCTTAACTGCCGCGGGTACTTGGGCCTCCCACACAAGTGAGGCACCATTTTTACCGGGAGACCTGGGGAACGCTGGGTGGTGGTAAATTTGTGTGAGCCCGGTGATGCCACAACTTTCCCACCCCAAAATGTGTGAAAAAAGTGATTTTTTCAGCAAAAATGGAGGTTTACAGGGGATTCTGGGTAAGGAAACGTTGGGGGATCCACACAAGCCATACCTCCCTGGAAGCCGCCGGGGGTCTAGTTTTCAGAAATGCGTGGGTTTGGTAGGTTTCCCTAGATGGCCGCCGAGCACTGGGTCAAAAGCCAAAGTGACCCCCCTTGCAAAACCAGGTGGTTTTGCGATAGGCCATTTTCATGTCGCCTCACTAGGTTTTGGGCCCTTGCCTGCCGCGGGTACTTGGGCCTCCCACACAAGTGAGGCACCATTTTTACCGGGAGACCTGGGGAAACGCTGGGTGGTGGTAAATTTGTGTGAGCCCACTGATGCCACAACTTTCCCACCCCAAAATGTGTGAAAAAAGTGATTTTTTCAGCTAAAATGTAGGTTTGCAGGGGATTCTGGGTAAGGAAACGTTGGGGGATCCATGCAAGCCATACCTCCCTGGAAGCCGCCAGGTGTCTAGTTTTCAGAAATGCGTGGGTTTGGTAGGTTTCCCTAGATGGCCGCCGAGCACCGGGTAAAAAACCAAAGTGACCCCCCTTGCAAAACCAGGTGGTTTTCCGATAGGCCATTTTCATGTCGCCTCACTAGGTTTTGGGCCCTTGCCTGCCGCGGGTACTTGGGCCTCCCACACAAGTGTGGCACCATTTTTACCGGGAGACCTGGGGGAACGCTGGGTGGTGGTAAATTTGTGTGAGCCCGGTGATGCCACAACTTTCCCACCCCAAAATGTGTGAAAAAAGTGATTTTTTCTGCAAAAATTGAGGTTTGCAGGGGATTCTGGGTAAGGAAACTTTGGGGGATCCACGCAAGCCATACCTCCCTGGATGCTGCCGGGTGTCTAGTTTTCAGAAATGCGTGGGTTTGGTAGGTTTCCCTATATGGCCGCCGAGCACCGGGTCAAAAACCAAAGTGACCCCCCTTGCAAAACCAGGTGGTTTTGCGATAGGCCATTTTGATGTCGCCTCACTACGTTTTGGGCCCTTGCCTGCCGCGGGTACTTGGGCCTCCCACACAAGTGAGGCACCATTTTTACCGGGAGACCTGGGGGAACGCTGGGTGGTGGTATATTTGTGTGAGCCCGGTGATGCCACAACTTTCCCACCCCAAAATGTGTGAAAAAAGTGATTTTTTCAGCAAAAATTGAGGTTTGCAGGGGATTCTGGGTAAGGAAACGTTGGGGGATCCACGCAAGCCATACCTCCCTGGAAGCCGCCGGGTGTCTAGTTTTCAGAAATGCATGGGTTTGGTAGGTTTCCCTAGATGGCCGCCGAGCACCGGGTCAAAAACCAAAGTGACCCCCCTTGCAAAACCAGGCGGTTTTGCGATAGGCCATTTTGATGTCGCCTCACTAGGTTTTGGGCCCTTCCCTGCCGCGGGTACTTGGGCCTCCCACACAAGTGAGGCACCATTTTTACCGGGAGACCTGGGGGAACGCTGGGTGGTGGTAAATTTGTGTGAGCCCGGTGATGCCACAACTTTCCCACCCCAAAATGTGTGAAAAAAGTGATTTTTTCAGCAAAAATTGAGGTTTGCAGGGGATTCTGGGTAAGGAAACGTTGGGGGATCCACGCAAGCCATACCTCCCTGGAAGCCGGGTGTCTAGTTTTCAGAAATGTGTGGGTTTGGTAGGTTTCC
Source organism: Triturus cristatus (assembly GCF_964204655.1). Classification (NCBI taxonomy): domain Eukaryota; kingdom Metazoa; phylum Chordata; class Amphibia; order Caudata; family Salamandridae; genus Triturus; species Triturus cristatus. Next base: position 591,384,874 of record NC_140581.1, on the reverse strand, counting down.
CTAGGTGCCGGCAGGGCTTGGGTTCAAAAACTACAGCTAGTCACTTTGCCAAAAAAGGGTCATTTTTCACTGCAAAATTGAGGTGTGACCACGTTGCGTTTTGCGCCGTTTCCTGTCGCGGGCACTTGGCCGACCCGCACAAGTGAGGTACCATTTTTCTCGTAGGACTTTGGGGAACGCGGGGTGGGTGGAAATTTGTGGATCCACGCAGATTCCAGAACTTTCCATCCCAGAAATGTGGGGAAAATGTGTTTTTTTTGTCATTTTTTTACGTTTGCAAGGGATTCTGGGTAACAGACCATGGTGGGAGGCAGTCAAGTCACCCCATCCTGGATTCCCCTGGGTGTCTAGTTTTCAAAAATGTATAGGTTTGCTAGGTTTCCCTAGGTGCCGGCAGGGCTAGGGTTAAAAAACTACAGCTAGTCACTTTGCCAAAAAAGGGTCATTTTTCACTGCAAAATTGAGGTGTGACCACGTTGCGTTTTGTGCCGTTTCCTGTCGCGGGCACTAGGCCGACCCGCACAAGTGAGGTACCATTTTTCTCGTAGAACTTTGGGGAACACGGGGTGGGTGGAAATTTGTGGATCCACGCAGATTCCAGAACTTTCCATCCCAGAAATGTGGGGAAAATGTGTTTTTTTTGTCATTTTTTTATGTTTGCAAGGGATTCTGGGTAACAGACCATGGTGGGAGGTAGTCAAGTCACCCCATCCTGGATTCCCCTGGGTGTCTAGTTTTCAAAAATGTATAGGTTTGCTAGGTTTCCCTATGTGCCGGCAGGGCTAGGGTTCAAAAACTACAGCTAGTCACTTTGCCAAAAAAGGGTCATTTTTCACTGCAAAATTGAGGTGTGACCACGTTGCGTTTTGCGCCGTTTCCTGTTGCGGGCACTAGGCCGACCCGCACAAGTGAGGTACCATTTTTCTCGTAGGACTTTGGGGAACGCGGGGTGGGTGGAAATTTGTGGATCCACGCAGATTCCAGAACTTTCCATCTCAGAAATGTGGGGAAAATGTGTTTTTTTTGTCATTTTTTTACGTTTGCAAGGGATTCTGGGTAACAGACCATGGTGGGAGGCAGTCAAGTCACCCCATCCTGGATTCCCCTGGGTGTCTAGTTTTCAAAAATGTATAGGTTTGCTAGGTTTCCCTAGGTGCCGGCAGGGCTAGGGTTCAAAAACCACAGCTAGTCACTTTGCCAAAAAGGGGTCATTTTTCACTGCAAAATTGAGGTGTGACCACGTTGCGTTTTGCGCCGTTTCCTGTCGCGGGCACTAGGCCGACCCGCACAAGTGAGGTACCATTTTTCTCGTAGGACTTTGGGGAACGCGGGGTGGTTGGAAATTTGGTGATCCACGCAGATTCCAGAACTTTCCATCCCAGAAATGTGGGGAAAATGTGTTTTTTTTTGTCATTTTTTTACGTTTGCAAATGATTCTGGGTAACAGACCATGGTGGGAGGCAGTCAAGTCACCCCATCCTGGATTCCCCTGGGTGTCTAGTTTTCAAAAATGTATAGGTTCGCTAGGTTTCCCTAGGTGCCGGCAGGGCTAGGGTTCAAAAACTACAGCTAGTCACTTTGCCAAAAAAGGGTCATTTTTCACTGCAAAATTGAGGTGTGACCACGTTGCGTTTTGCGCCGTTTCCTGTCGCGGGCACTAGGCCGACCCGCACAAGTGAGGTACCATTTTTCTCGTAGGACTTTGGGGAACGCGGGGTGGGTGGAAATTTGTGAATCCACGCAGATTCCAGAACTTTCCACCACAGAAATGTGGGGAAAATGTGTTTTTTTTGTCATTTTTTTACGTTTGCAAGGGATTCTGGGTAACAGACCATGGTGGGAGGCAGTCAAGTCACCCCATCCTGGATTCCCCTGGGTGTCTAGTTTTCAAAAATGTATAGGTTTGCTAGGTTTCCCTAGGTGCCGGCAGGGCTAGGGTTCAAAAACTACAGCTAGTCACTTTGCCAAAAAGGGGTCATTTTTCACTGCAAAATTGAGGTGTGACCACGTTGCGTTTTGCGCCGTTTCCTGTCGCGGGCACTAGGCCGAACCGCACAAGTGAGGTACCATTTTTCTCGTAGGACTTTGGGGAACGCGGGGTGCGTGGAAATTTGTGGATCCACGCAGATTCCAGAACTTTCCATCCCAGAAATGTGGGGAAAATGTGTTTTTTTTGTCATTTTTTTACATTTGCAAGGGATTCTGGGTAACAGACCATGGCGGGAGGCAGTCAAGTCACCCCATCCTGGATTCCCCTGGGTGTCTAGTTTTCAAAAATGTATAGGTTTGCTAGGTTTCCCTAGGTGCCGGCAGGGCTAGGGTTCAAAAACTACAGCTAGTCACTTTGCCAAAAAAGCGTCATTTTTCACTGCAAAATTGAGGTGTGACCACGTTGCGTTTTGCGCCGTTTCCTGTCGCGGGCACTAGGCCAACCCGCACAAGTGAGGTACCATTTTTCTCGTAGGACTTTGGGGAACGCGGGGTGGGTGGAAATTTGTGGATCCACGCAGATTCCAGAACTTTCCACCACAGAAATGTGGGAAAGATGTGTTTTTTGGTCGTTTTTTTACGTTTGCAAGGGATTCTGGGTAACAGACTATGGTGGGAGGCAGTCAAGTCACCCCATCCTGGATTCCCCTGGGTGTCTAGTTTTCAAAAATGTATAGGTTTGCTAGGTTTCCCTAGGTGCCGGCAGGGCTAGGGTTCAAAAACTACAGCTAGTCACTTTGCCAAAAAAGGGTCATTTTTCACTGCAAAATTGAGGTGTGACCACGTTGCGTTTTGTGCCGTTTCCTGTCGCGGGCACTAGGCCGACCCGCACAAGTGAGGTACCATTTTTCTCGTAGGACTTTGAAGAACGCGGGGTGGTTGGAAATTTGTGGATCCACGCAGATTCCAGAACTTTCCACCACAGAAATGTGGGGAAAATGTGTTTTTTTTGTCATTTTTTTACGTTTGCAAGGGATTCTGGGTAACAGACCATGGTGGGAGGCAGTCAAGTCACCCTATCCTGGATTCCCCTGGGTGTCTAGTTTTCAAAAATGTATAGGTTTGCTAGGTTTCCCTAGGTGCCGGCAGGGCTAGGGTTCAAAAACTACAGCTAGTCACTTTGCCAAAAAGGGGTCATTTTTCACTGCAAAATTGAGGTGTGACCACGTTGCGTTTTGCGCCGTTTCCTGTCGCGGGCACTAGGCCGAACCGCACAAGTGAGGTACCATTTTTCTCGTAGGACTTTGGGGAGTGCGGGGTGCGTGGAAATATGTGGATCCACGCAGATTCCAGAACTTTCCATCCCAGAAATGTGGGGAAAATGTGTTTTTTTTGTCATTTTTTTACATTTGCAAGGGATTCTGGGTAACAGACCATGGTGGGAGGCAGTCAAGTCACCCCATCCTGGATTCCCCTGGGTGTCTAGTTTTCAAAAATGTATAGGTTGGCTAGGTTTCCCTAGGTGCCGGCAGGGCTAGGGTTCAAAAACTACAGCTAGTCACTTTGCCAAAAAAGGGTCATTTTTCGCTGCAAAATTGAGGTTTGACCACGTTGCGTTTTGCGCCGTTTCCTGTCGCGGGCACTAGGCCGACCCGCACAAGTGAGGTACCATTTTTCTCGTAGGACTTTGGGGAACGCGAGGTGGGTGGAAATTTGTGGATCCACGCAGATTCCAGAACTTTCCATCCCAGAAATGTGGGGAAAATGTGTTTTTTTTGTCATTTGTTTTACGTTTGCAAGGGATTCTGGGTAACCATGGTGGGAGGCAGTCAAGTCACCCCATCCTGGATTCCTCTGGGTGTCTAGTTTACAAAAATGTATAGGTTTGCTAGGTTTCCCTAGGTGCCGGCAGGGCTAGGGTTCAAAAACTACAGCTAGACTCTTCGCAAAAAAAGTGTAAATTTTCAGTGTGAAAATGTGGTGCCTTCACCTTAGGTTTTGAGCCACTTCCTGTCGTGGGCACTATGCCTACCCACACAAGTGTGGTACCATTTTTATCGGGAGACTTAGGGTAGTTCAGATTTGTAAAGCAACTGTTATTACCTATTGATTTTTTATGCATTTCTCCCTTCCAAATGAAAGACATTGTGTAAAAAAAAAGTCATTTTGAAAAATGACCAATAATTGTCATGCAAGTATGAGTATTCCCAATTTCGAAAATGTGCAAATATGCACTGTTTCTAAACTCTGTAATTTGTTCCCATTTCAGAAATACATAGGTGTCTTTCATACCGATTTTTCCATGTATACATTTTCCCACAATAATTGCTATATACCCGGAACAAAAAAAAAAAACATTACAAAATGCTGCTCAGTTTTTTACTCTGGGTTCGTTGGGCTCTTGGTGAACCTACAAGTCCTATATATCCCCACAACCAGGAAGGTCCACCGGATGTAACGGTACATTGCTTTCAAAGAGATGTCATAATTCGAAGAAGTTACAGGTGAAAACGTTGACTCAAAAGGCTGCTTTTTTCAACAAATTTTTAATTTTTCCTATATTTACCTGTTAGTTTCTATAAAGAAACCTTGATGGATCTACACAAATGACCCCTTGCTGAATTCAGAATTTTGTCTACTTTTCAAAAATGTATAGCTTTCCAGGATCCATTATTGCTTTTCTACCCATTTTACCATTATCTGGAAGGAGGTTCAAAGCACAAAAAATAGCAAAAATAGGGTATGTCCCAGACAAATGTCAAAACTGTGTAAAAAATGTTGGACAAAAAACTGTCATTCCCTAAAAGCTGGAGAAATTGTGATTTCAGCCCCACCAACCCTTTTTTGATATCATTTGCAGAGAAAAACCCAGACGCTTTCATTTGCAGCCACTTTTCCCCATTTTTCACCAAAAAAACAAAATTTTGCTGTATTTTGACTAATTTCTGGGAACCCTCTAGGAGAATCCACAAACCCTGGGTACCTTTAGAATCCCCATGATGTTGGAAGAAAAAGACGCAAATTTGTGGTAGATACCTAATGTGGTCAAAAAGTTACAGGGGCCTAAGCGCGCACTACCCCAAATAGCCCAAAAAAGGCTTAGCACAGGAGGGGAAAAGGCCTAGCAGCGAAGGGGTGAACAAGGATAGTTCCTCCCACTTATTTTTTTTAGGACTTGTGCCCTGAGTATAACATACATTTAAACATTGACAAAGTGTATTTCTGTGCTTCTCTGGGCACTCTATGAGCTCAGTTTCAGGGAGGCATAGAAAGACGCGGAGGCACAAACAAACGGGAAGAATCAGTATTTCTAACCTTCCGGGAGGCATGAATAGACGGGGGAGTTTATGCGATTAAATAGAGTCCCTAACGTTTCTGTGACTCTAGGATATTTTAAATGTGCGCAAATTGTAGTTAAGACATTTTCATGCGCAATATTCCACTATGACAAAGTTATTTTTATATATTGCCTGAAACAGTATGTCTGTGCCTTTCCGCACCTTCCATGAGATCAGTTTCGGAAAGCATGGATAGACGCGTAAGCACCAACATACAGGACGAGTCGGTCTTTCTAATATTCCCTTTCGCTTCCGGGAGATACTAACAGACTTGGGGGCGGGGCTTAGACGGTTACAACCTCGTTCACATGTGGAACAGCTACACAGTCTTTTCCGGGGCGGTTCTTTTCGTTTTAGCCAATTGCATGCTGTGTCTGGCGGTACAGCACTCAAACCCTCCCAGTACCGGCGGGGCACACTGTCAGTCAGAATAAAGCAGTATCCTGATTGGTTACGCTTGCAGTCAGTTTTGCCAGAAGTTCAGAATCGAAAGTAAGACAGTGGCACTATGGCAGGCAGATATATTTAAACGATTTTCATCCGGTCAAGTGGAAGTAAGTCAGCGCTGTCTGATTTGAAATGGGTGGCATGTAATGTGTGTCTGTGGGAACATCTGGCATGAATGAATCCCGTGCGTACTTTCATAAATCAGTATGCATAACTGGTCTAAGTTGGCTAGCGTACGCGGGGCCCCAGTATATCCTTTGAACACTTTTACCGCTATCTCTGATTGCTTCTCTTCTAGGCGCTCATGGCCCCGCCGTCTCCTTTAAGTGTGTGGTATTTCTCAGATTGTGTTCCATATGCAGCATAGTTTATGTTTACCAGATTGCTGCACTTGTCACAAGGACTCCTAATTCCAGGTACTGGGTTTTCCTTAATGAACTCGATGCATTCTGGGGGTTGTAGTCTTATTTAAGTGGGTAGAATCGTCTGGATTGGCGCATGAAACTATATGTGAAAGGAAAGTTAAGCTTAGACAAATGTAAACTGGTGAGGAGGATTCAACATTATTAGTACAGGTTGTGACGGAACGATAGAACTGGGCATTGCACGGAAACCGTATTAACGAATTTGGCGCACAACAAGACGGTGTACCGAGGTTGAATCTTGAATCGAAATGAGGGTCTAAGTGCCGATCCTGAAGGGAAGAGATGATGGAAATGGCGTTGTCTGCAGCCACTGAGAAATACACTTACATGTTTTATGCCTGGTTTAATCTGAGCGGATCCATGCGATCGAGTAGCAGCTGGGTTAAGTGCTCACCGAACTGGGTAGAAAGATTACCCTAGTTTCGCTTTTTTGTTTCTATACTTTCACTTCTGCACCTACTTGGTTTTCCTATGTTTATTTCTGCATCACTCGCTTTGTTTTCGTGTATAGTTGATTTTCCTATCAACCCGTTTAAGAAACTTTACGACTTTAACTTGGTTCCGGATTAATCACCCCTTACCCCGACCCCTATGTAATCCCCTCGGAGCTACACCCGCGCCCTCGAAGCATCCTGTGTATTGTGTTAAGAACTCAAAATACAAGATGAGGGTGAACGAGTTCTTTATTCCACAGTACACAGGCTCCGGGACGGAGCTCCGGTACATGCTGCGCGTCGGGTCGTCAACTGTCAACCAAGACAGCTTAACGGCTGATGAGGGTACGGGCAGTACGGTGGCCTTGCAGGGACATAACTGGCAACACATAAGGTGTCCACGCAGGGACACAACTAATGAACATAACACATTCCCCCCAAAAGAACAGAGACAGACAGTGGAAGAAGCAGAGGTAGAGAGAGAGAGAGCGAGAGAAAGATAGAGAAAGGAAGAAGAGGTAAGAGGCTGCAAAGGTGAGTACCATACGGTGCCGAAACTCCAAACATACAAGTAGTTAATCACAAATGTAGTCAGAAATTTTCACTGGTGGCAACACCCTTCTCCCAACTCTGCTGGTGAAGACCGGAGGAGTTTCACCTAACTCTGGAATGGGAGGTAGCTGTCTGCTGACACTTCTCGTGATGTTGTCCCGAGGGGAAGCCTGTACACAGTTCGCCGGAAGAGATGGAACTCTGAGGGGAGAGGCAGACTCATTAGTGGTGGGCTCTGGTTCAGATTCGCATTCGGAAGAATCAGACCAGGGTCTGCTGTTTTTACCCGCCAGGATTTGTCCTTGACAGGATGTCCCTTCTGTAGGAGTGGCCGTTCTCTCTGGTGTGTGTCTGCATACTGAGAGGGCGGAAAAGTGCCACACTCTTCCGTTGCTTAACAGGGCTGAGTTGCAGTACAACTTGCGTACAATCAAGGGTGTGGAGAATCTGTCCTGTCCTTTGCTTTCATAACCGCTCTTCTTTACCTTAACGGTGTCCCCTACCTTGAGTTGTACTGGTTTGCATCTATGCTTTTGATCAAAACTTATTTTGTATTTGCTCTGTGCCTGCTCTACTGTTCTCCTTACTTGTTCGGCACACCAGCCCTGTTAGCGGCCTTGCACCAACCCACATTGTCTTTTGTTAGGGGAGTTCTGCCCCGCATGAGTACGAACGGGCTGTGGCCTGTTGTATCATTGGGGGTGATGCGGTACGCCCACACGGTTTTAAGTATTTCTTGCTTCCAACGTAGCCTGTTGGCATTAGCTAATTGAATGATTCCCTTTAAGACTCTATTAAACCTCTCTACGGCCCTGTTTCCAGCGGGGTGGTAGACAGAGGTAGTCTTGTGATCAATTTGATTTCTTTCTGTATACGCTCTGAAAGCGTTTGACATGAATTGTGGCCCATTGTCGCTGACAATTTGTTTAGGTAGCCCTTCTCTTATGAATAACCCATCAAGGAATTCCACAATGTTTTTCGAATCAGGTGTAGTGAGAAACTCAATCTCTTGCCACTTGGTAAAATAATCTATGATGACAACGATGTACCATTGTTCATCACGTTCCATGACTGGTCCCATTATGTCCACCGCTACTCTTTCCCACGGCATGGAGGGGCAAGAGATAGGTTGGAGTGGCGGTCTAAGCGTGACTTGAGTCTTGTCAGAGTTTATGCACTTGTTGCAATCTCTGACTAACCTTTCTACAGCGGTGCTTACCCCTGGCCACCAGTAGCTTTCTTTTACTAAGCTTTTAGTTTTTACTATTCCAAATGACCCTCATGACATAAGTCCATTATTCTTTTCCTTAGTGTAATAGGGGGAACTGCTCTTCCACTCCTCAACAGCAAACTTTTTTCGCAAGATAGTTCGTCGTTTACTTCGATAAACTGTCTCAAAGTATCACTGTGTGTGTTTTTGCACGCCAACCCTTTCTGTACCATGTCTATTACTTTGCACAGTTCAGTGTCTTTGTCTAGCTCTGCGAGCCATTCTTCTTTGGAGATCCCCTGGAAGTTCTCATCAATGCTTGCGACACATGTATCCTAATTTTCTGTGGAGTATTCTTGCTTTGAATTACTGACAGGCATTCTACCTAGAAAGTCTGCTACCACGTTTCTCACACCTGCTACATAATGAATGCTGTAGTTGTAATCAAATAAACGCATTGATAAGCGTGCTAACCTGGGAGATGCTGCATACATGCCCGCTGTAGTGAACACTTTAGTGAGGGACTTATGGTCTGTGCACAAGGTGACTTTGTTTCCCCACACAAATTGACGGAAATGTTCTAATGCCCATACGCACGCCAATGTCTCTCGTTCGATCACAGAAAATCTTTTTCAGTTGGCGTTAGTGATCGTGATGCAAATGCGATGGTGCTTTCTATTCCCTTACAGTCTTTCTGGGTCAGCACAGCACCCAGGCCCTTAGAACTAGCGTCTGTGGTGATTGTGCTATTTAGCAAAGAGTCAAACCCCTGTAGTGGCATGGTTTCACACAATTCTTTTTTGAGAGAGTTGAACGTGTTGTGACACAAGTCGCTCCATTCGAATTTGTTTTTCATTTTCAGTAACTGTCTCATTTCGTAGGTCTTGCTCAAAGATTTTAATAAACTTTGCGTAAAACTCTACGAGGCCTAGGAAAGACAGTAATTCATCTTTGTTACTAGGGCACAGGTGAGTCTCTGATGGCATGTAGTAGTTCCTTTTTGGGGCTGATTCCCTCGTCATTAATTTCATGACCCAGATAGTTTACCGAATTGCATGCAAATTTGCATTTTTTGTGTTCTGCAGTAAGCCCCTTGGGAGTCTAAAATTTTGAGTACTTGTTCAACCTTCTCATCATGTTCCCCTCTTGACTTACCCGTCACAAGGATGTCATCTTGGAATTCCACAATGTTTTATACGTCAGCATGCCAATGGAAGAGTTCATTTTTACAAGTCTTCTTTACAACTCTGAAGTGGCTGCATTCACGTGTCTACCCTTGCTTGTAAAACGTAAGGATAAAACAATGTAATACCTTCCCTTCATACATGTTTCAAGTTGGAAGCCGCTGTATTACTCTTAATGATCAATCTGCAAAATGTTATTGAATATTACATTCCCGTCCTTTTGGAATTTATTATTTATTAACCCGTCTCTTTCCACTCACATCAGCCATCCCCCCTCACTCTCCGCTCATGGACACCCTCTTAAAACACTCATGTTATACAACGCTTAATGGGGGGCGGGGGGGAAGATAGCCCATATGTAGCCCTTAAGGATACCTTAAATTGTATTATACACTTTTGCCAGTCACTAAAAGAAGAGTACTTCCTGCCCATGTAGAGTTTTCTGCTCCTTAGGCCCACATATATTTCTCAACATGGACAGCTTACCTTCGTGGAGAATATTTTTCTGCGGTTAATGCAGGCATAAATATGCAGTCACAGTGGTAAAGTAACACAGCCAGCGTTGCCAGAACTGGAAAATGTATCTTTCCATGAGGGTATTATGAAAACCTTTCTGTAGAGCTGAGTCACGTAAGATTGAGTAGAACATGCTAGCATTCAAATCAAGAATCCTACCAAACTAGAGCTATTAATTTATTTTAGTTCTTTTAGTTTCCAAATGTTATTTTATTGTTACTGTTTTTACTAGGCACTGCACTTGAAAGCAGGGTCGGAGGTTACGGTTACATGAGAGGAAAGGATTCCACTCTGAGGTTCAGGCGTCATTTAGTTTGCGTCTCGTCTCCTTGCAAGGAACAAGCATTGGCAAAGCCAATAGGTTTCGCTGTTTGGACAAATAGGCTTTGGCAAAGCTGTGCAGCATAGAATAAAAAAAGAAACAAAAAAAATCCATCACATGTTAATTTCCCTTTGCTCAACAGAAAAAGTCTAAACAGGCATTACAAATAATTATTTTTCAGACAAGCAAATCTGACCTTGCACCCCATGCTTTTATTGTATTTGCACTGAATCTCTGCTTTCCTATTTTTTTCAAAATAAAGTGCCAAATCTATGAACCAAGAAATATAAATAGCCCCATATTTTGAGGAGAGGATATTCTTCTTGTTTGGTGGTACTAACCCCAGCGTGTTTTCGTTTGTGCGACGTGAAGTTGTTGCATGGGAGGGCTGTTCAACTGCTCGGAAATATTAATGCAGTTTGTTTTTGGTTCTGGCGTGCTGTGCCATGGCCATATATTAAAGATAAAGGGAGAGGCAGAGACTGGCGCTTGAGAGAGAGAGGCAGGAAGGGACAGAGGATGGGCGAGCGGGATATGTTCTGTGCGAAATAGGGAGGAGCGACATGGGTGGGGGGGGAGTGGGAGGGTAATGGAGGGTTTCCAAGCACCTATTTATTTAAATTCATGAATTTATATAACAGAAACACGGCCCAGGGGTGGCAAAACGCTTTGCAACGAAGCGGCAAGGTTACACCTTCCTGAATGAGGTTAAAGGATATTGAAAAAAGATGCTTGAGTGATGGAGAGAAAAGCAGATCAGAAGGAAAAGTCAGAGCATAAACACGTGGGTGATGAGTATGTGCGTATTTGGCTATCTCTTTTCCACTCCTGGGTTAATCTCCTGCTGGCAACTTATCGCGTGTAGTTGGAGTCCGGTTGTGTGGAAGGCTCACCTCCTCTGATGACAAGACCCTCTTCTTCACTTTGAAATAAAAACTGCAACACCTTGTAGAAATGGGATCGCTACGTCTTATCGAGCTCATCTTGCTGTGCCAGGGTAAACTTTGCCACCACTTTTCCATAGCCGTTTAGTGCTCAAATGAGAGGGGTGGCTTTGCTTTTGGCTCGCCTGGCCACCAACCTTTCCTGAAGGGTTTGTGCAAAAGCAGAGGTGCTCAGCTGTAAAACTCATTGCCTCCGTTCAGGGCTGCTGTAAAATGAAGGACTCGGGCAGAGCCAACGCGCCTGTCCTTAAAGTAAGTTTCATTAGATTACCTTTAAATTCCCATAACATTATGCTATTGATCTATTAGTGTGCAAACTATTTTGAAACCAACCTAATATCTGTAGCAGCACCTTTACCTCCCCATAGGACATGCCCATACTTGCCCTGCGATAGAGGATAGAGCTGACAGATCCAGTGTAAGGATGAGACACCGCTCAATGGGTGGACATGAAGCCAGGCGGGCAGCACATCAGGCAAAACTGGCTCAACCAAGTCCATTACCCACCCAACCCCAACAATGTGAGGGATCAGAAAAGGCGTCTAGAAAGGAGCTGATCAGGGGGCAAAGGCTCGATGACTTGTGTGCACAGGAGCCAATAAATGTATGATTAATTGCCCCAGTTTCCAGTGGACTGCATAAACATAGTAATGTTCGTAAGCAATCACTCACTTTGAATGCTCACGAGCATTACGCACGCACACGCACTACCAGTCACCCTCAAGGTCAACTAATCAAATCTTATGCGCCTCTGGGGCGACCCTCCTCCCAGCTGTGCACTGCAGCTCCCGCCCTGAGCGTCAGTCCTTCCGGGGCTGCGGACCACAAGATAAATAAGCAAGCCGCTCAATAGGTGTAGTGGGGGCGGGCACAAAGAGACAAGGGGGAGTGGTGCAGGGGAGACAAGGAGGCACTGCAGCTGCCGCCCTGCGCGCCCCCCGCAAGCAAAACACTGTGGGAGTGAACCTTTGCAAAAGAGGTGGGACATGCACCCACCTTTAGCCATTTGCAGGGTACGATGACAAAATGACAGGCAAAAACCAACCCAATGCGTGGGGGTGTCAGACCCACACAGAGTAGTTTAGAGTGCTTACAAGAAGCCTCGCAGAGCAGCGCATGCGCGCTGGCTCAGGCTCGACCTAAAAATAGGTGTGTGTCAATCTCTTTTTGGCTCATCTGGTAAGAAAGGAAGGTACTGGGGATCGGAATTCTATAGCTGCTAACCACACACCTGGGCAGATATTCAACTTTACTGTCTATACTTCCCTTATTTATAATTTATTTATAAGTTTATACCGCGCTAGAATCGACTCTTGTGTAAGAGTATCTCTGCGCACAGAAGAAGGGGAAAAGGTTGGCGGTTACAGGAGATGGGAGAGATCATGGGTCTCAACACACTAAGTATTTAGTACTGAGAAGATGGAATTTACTAGAACAGTTTTTGAAAGATGGGCAGATGGATGTGAATAGTTAACATGGTGGAAACATTTGGACTTGTCTCTGATCTTACACGTGAAATGCTTTCAGTGCTCTAAGCAGAAGGCTTGAAACTCCCAGTTTTGCTTGTTAGGGAGCCACTGCAGAGGCATCAAAGAAGGTCTGTCTTTTTAGATCGACTTGGTCTGTATAGAGCTGAGATCTTGCTATTTAAATGGTTTCTTGATGTAAGGCTAGGGGGTAAATGCCTTTAACTTTGTATTGAGACATTACAGCCATGCAGACCAAATCATCCGTATGACCTGCAAGAAGTGTAAAGACTCTGCTACTGATGATGCACAGATGATACAGTACTCATTTTGCTAAAATATTCAGTTACCATTTCAATATTAAGTTTGTATTATAAGTGAAACTTAGGTTATGCACGCTGTTGTATGAGGGTACGGGGGCATCGATGTGAGCAGTGAAGTGGACATAGTTTCACAGGATTCATGTAAGAAACCTCTGTTGTAGTATCAGAATGAGAGAGTAGTAAGGAACTTTTATATGTGCTTTAGCTGAGCTTCACAACTCACTACCAGAAAAGGCCCAAATCCGAGAACATCTAAGGTATCCTTGTCTCTTCTATAGTAGCACTGGACAAACTCAGAACTTACTCTAAGGGCAATGATGGATTGTGTAAGTATTTACAATGAAAAAAATCAATACAGACAAAACCATGACATGTTGGTAGCAAGACAAAGCTATGAAATGGTGAAAATATAGCTATGAAATATTACTAAAATACAATGGAGAAAACCAAATAAAATTCGGTATAGCTATGTTCAGTTGATCGTAATGGGATAAGCACTTTCTATAAAAGTCTGTGAACCAAAGCAAGTCCATGGGGCAAGAATAAAAATGTAGCAACATTTTTTAAATGTCATTTTATTTCTTTTTTAGTAGTACTAGAAACTAAAGTTAGGTTGAATTGCACAGATGAGGTCAGCCTGGTATTGAGAGGATGGCCGGATGGAAAAAGGTACCTTTACACATTTGTCATAGAGCGTAATCCTCTTTAATAGCATCTGTCATATTGATTCATCTGGCACATTCTTCAGAAAGCCAGGTGGAAACCACAGGGGTAATCTTTGTTTTGAAGAAAAGAACATAAGAGGTGAGTGTAACCTCAGTAAACGTCGTATACTCTGGGACACTTTCATTGGTTGATCTTTCTAATTATCCGGTTATGGCTTCTCTGAGATCTCCATTGATGGATAGCTCCATGGCTTTAGAATGTCATTGCACCAGCTCTATTTTCTACTTGCTCCTAACAGATCCCCTTTCATCATGACAAAACCTATACTCTGTCTTCCATCACAGCATCTACCAACACCCGCCTCCTCTTTTTACCAATTACACACAATCATACAATCCTTACATGTCATTCCACTGCACGTATTACCTATTCCAGTGATCAAATTGAACACAAACACTTCTAACTCTTGTCCATCCCCTCTTGCACACACCCATTCTTCTCCAAAACACATCACCACCCGTACAATTCAAATACCACTCACCAGCAGTACTGCACATACAAACCTTTCACAGAAAACCACAACATAAAGGTCTGCTCACTTCTCCACAAAACCGACAAATTTCAATATATTATATTCCTTTACTATGTAATCATGTGTCTATATGTTTGTTTTAGTCCTATTGTACAAGAAAAAAAAAATACTCTCTCGAAAGCTTTACTCTGCCCTACCATCATCTTACACCTCTATTAATTTATCCTCCAGCTAGGTTATTTTGGAGATCATAGTAGTCGAAAGGGTTTGGGATCTCTCATCCCAAACCCTTTCTACTACTATGTTCTCCAAAATAACATTTCCTAGACTCCTCCTTTCTCTACACCTCCTGGCTCACCGCAAACATGAATTTACTGTGATCTCCAAAACAACCCTACTAAATTCTCCCTCATGTTATCTCTCCTTTGACTCGGTCCAAACCTCATTTTTCTACTCTGATTCTCTTTTCTCCCCTATCCCTTTCTACAGGATTTTCCCTCCCCCATCTCTCCTTTACTCGTCCCAGAGCTCAACTTACTACTATGATCTCCCAATTAACACTTCTTGTTTTCTTCCCGACTGTATCCATCCATTGCTTTATTCAATCCAACTAACAGACTCGCATGTCCTCCTCTCAAATTAACTCGTACATCCCTATGCTAATGCTATACTCGTATTTCCCTATACTAATCCACCACTAATCCTTTTGGGTTCTGGAGTAGAGTGCTACTTGCCGAAAAGCACTTTTGACCCCTCGTCAGGGGTAGTAAGCGATATATAAATACAATTTCAGTGCACCTAATGTGAGAGTTACGTATTTGTACTGTGCCCTTAAATGTACTGTGTAGTATTTACAGAAAAATTGGAATAAGTCTCATGCTAGTGATGAGTAATTTATGTAGTCTTTTTTTTTTTGCTCTACGATATTCATAGGTTTTCAGTTTTATTCTTAGCCCGACGCCCAGGACATATTGTTTGGGGTCAACGGCATCACGTTTTCATGTGTATTTTGTCTTTAGGACAAGTAGGACCAACCCCCTACAGCAAAAACCCTTTGACTGCCAGTCTCCAGTACCACATTATGGATCAGGGAATGGCATTGTCTGCAGTTAAGGTTATATTTGTGTCCTTGTGTTGATGCTGTTCAAACTTGTTTATGGTTCATTAATGCGAAGCCTGTATTATGAGAATGAGTGCTCTAAGTAAATGGTGTAATCTCGGACTGCCCTACTTACAGTGGTTCCAATATAAAAATGTGTACACACGTTTTCAAAGTTTAGCAATATTAGGCTATGTATAATACTCCCAGAATGCTCTCTGATTAGATGCAAATATTTGCAGAAGCTTGAAAGCAAGATTGATGATTTTTGCTTTCAAAGTAAAATATTCACAAAAAAATGAAATAGGAAAAAAAAAATCGCTAACTTCTGTAAAATGTTAGTACCATTTCTTTGCAGCATCATTTAGTAAATGGTGTTGATGTATGCTAGCATTTCCCACAAATTTTCATAATGGAAAATCAGTGTAACCAGTTTCAAGAAGATTTTGGGAAGCATATAAATAAACCAGCACTGGCAATGCCAGTAGATCTGAAATTGGTGGTCAGCCGTATGGTTTTGTCAGTGCATATCTTGTTTTGGCCCGGTTTCTGTAAAACCTCATTGGTGTGGGAGCTGCCGTGCTGTCACCATTATAACAAACATTTGCAAAAGCAAAACTTGTTTTTGTCTCAAAGCACGCATTGCCCACAGTAGCTCCTGGTACTCAATACAACTACTTTGTCTGCTGATATGCTCCTGTGAAACAGCAGAATACTGTCACTCACAGTGAAGCCACCCAATAGACAGAGAGAATGTTAACGAACACAATAGGTCATGGTTAACGCCAGACCTAATTTTAGGCCCAATAAATAATGAGTTAATGAAAGATTTACAGCTTTCGTGAATTTACAGAAGTAGGCCAAGAAATAGTACGCCTAGAAGATATTTATCTACTGCATTTAAGCATGAGCAGATGTGCATATGTAGATTTGTTGAGTTTTTGCAAGTTCCCTTTCCATCCAACCACTTTTTTCCAGCCCTGGAAGAACTTTTCTCAGTACATGAAAAGATTAGAGAAAGTCCTTAAAATGCAAGTTAGAAGGTTTGCATAGACTCAAAAGGTCATTCCGCTACCTTCAGCCCAAGTATGTAGTGCTGCGGAAACGTGGCAAAATTAGGGAATTTCTAGAATTCAAACCCTACTAGGATATGAGCCCTGACATAATCCAAGAGGCCATATCAATAATAGAGGCTATATCAGAGCTCTTAAATAACGAGATTGCTGACCTAATTTGTTGTCGTATTACATGGCATAAAAGGAACAAGTGGATTTTGTTACAGTAGTAGATTTATGAAGCAACTTGCCCCATGAACAAGTAGATATTTTATTAAATTCCACACCCGTGATTTTAGTTGCAGGATCGCAAGTACTAGTCTGCAAAACAGACCATATGAATTGCGCCCTTCTACCGTAGATAGTATCCACAGATAACTCGGATTGTGTGAGGCCCAACCAGTCAAACTGACATTATCGTAATATTCAGCGACCTAGTTCCATACTTAATTATGCAGCCTCTCTCCAGGGCTCTCCTCCTTTCCAGTACATTTTGCCTAGACTAAGATGTATTTCCCCAACATTCCTTTTAACCATTCATTGGTGCAGCAGTGTTCCCCACCTCTTATTCATGGGTGTCTTAATCGCGACGTGTCATAAATAAATAGAAGATCAACTCAGCCCGTTCCATTAGGTCTTTTAACAAGTTTATCATCCCTCTTTACTTTCTTCATGAGGATTTCCTCTGTTGCAGCCTATTCTGTCATATCCTGAACCCAGTCATCAGTAGTCAGGGGCCTAGTGCTGACCCAATGTAGCAATTCTTTTCTTGGCCAGTATTTTTCCCAATATATGAAATTGTGTGCCCACGCACTCGTTCTTTAGGTCTTGCTTAACAGCTTGTGCTTGCGATGTTGCTGCGAGGGCTATTGTGTACAGTAAAGGGCTTGGAGCCTGCCCATTACCATTTGATGGCTTGATTGTTATTCTTTTTAGCTGTCTCCTAATTGCAACCCTATGCCTCACCTCATTTCCTTTTATTTCTCCGGAGCATGGACTAAGTTCTATCTGATTTCATTTGGTTTGTCCTCTGGCTGCTCACACTGTGATTCAGTGAACTTAAAATAAAAAACCCAAAAAAACTGTCTATTATTTCTTCTTCCATTCTACAAAGTTCTTTTAATTTCCGTGTACGAGTGAGTTTGTTGTTGCCTTAATTTGTTTTAAAATTAGCAGCTTCCTTTTACAGCACCAAACAATGGCACAGACTATTAAAGCAGTTAATTGACTTTGTTTTACAGTTTGGCATTTCCTTTATAGCACCAAACAAATGGCACAGAATATTAAAACAGTTCCTGTGACTGCATGTGTTTGTAGTCTGCGCCTGTCCTCTGCACATATAAAGTAAGTGTCTGTTTAAAGTGTAGACTAGTCTGAAATCGGACTCCCCTAGTGCTTGTCCACTCACATGCTTCCGGACAGCCTGCCGCTAAGCAAGACAAACATTATGAACACACTTATGCCTTTTCAAACAGAAAGTATGTGGCATTTTAAAGTGTCTCAGTATCGGACAGTTCTGCAGTTAATATATTTCTACTTAAAACCTGTGTCCTCAGTCCTATTTGTATTTCACCTCTTTTCTGCGCATACAAAGGATGTGTCTGTTCAAAGCGTTTCAGTTTTGTGCAGTGCAGCACTACTCCGTTTCTCCTTAAAACCTGTGCCCAAGTCCTCATTCTCATATGTATTCCATGGAAAGCACTTTCAGGCACCCTATATTTATATGCACTTGGTGCAAGAAATGTACCCTAATGCCCACAGTTACACTACACTCCATTCTATGTCACTCCATTCTACACCACTCAACTCCAGTCTACCCGACTCCACTCCAATTTACCCACTCCACCCCAGTCTACCCGATTCCACTCCCTTTTAACCCACCCCACTCCAATCTACCCTAATGTACTACACTCCAATATACACCACTCAACTCCACCCCTTCTACCCCAGTCTACTCCACTCCAATCTATCCCACTCCACTCCCCATCATCCCGGCCCACTCCACTAACTTTTAGCCATGCTGAACAGAAGCCACACTGGTGTACCACATGGCTATAACACCTTGCCAAAGCCAATAGCTCTTGCCTAGGGAAGACCTTTTTACTTTGCCAATGCTTGCTTTTCTTTTTTGGTATTTCCAGCAAGCACTGTTTCATTTTGGGCTGTCTCACGCCTCCTGCGATTTTTCCAAGTCTGTGGGTAACCTATGACAAGAACCCCTGTATCATTCGGCAATACTAGATGATGTAGAAAATCCACTTCCTCAGCATTACGTTTAACACACCTGTAGGGCCTGCCTGGTTAAATGGCCCTCAGTTTTGCTGCGGTCATGTACACCATATGAACATAGTTATACTGAATTATTCTGCCGAGTGCGTTGCTTGATGCGGTCTTCACACCCTAACACACTGCCACCCCATTTCTGGTCAGTAAGCTCCCTGCCCATCTTGATGCATCTGCCATTTTTCCCTCACAAGTAAGGTTTCCGGTGGTCTATCTATTTGTAATGCCCTATAAATATTAGAAACCAGCTTTCTGCAACATAGCAGAGCAAGCAGCATTACCATCGTGTGCATAGGCTCAATTGCAGCTTTAATTTTATATTTGTATCCTTAATCTGTAGCC
The DNA here is from genome assembly GCF_964204655.1 of Triturus cristatus. NCBI lineage: Eukaryota > Metazoa > Chordata > Amphibia > Caudata > Salamandridae > Triturus > Triturus cristatus. The sequence continues at coordinate 591,365,807 of NC_140581.1, read as the reverse complement.
CTTGTTTGCCACAAGCACTTGTGTATGGAAAAATACAGCAATCATGCTTGTCTACCCAACCCAACATAGAACCTATGTGATTTATCTTAATGAAAAATAAATCATTATACAGAATTAAATGTACACATTAGCTCTTGGTTTCATTTTACTGTTATTGTGCACCCTGTGTGTATTCTAGAAGTTAAAGCCTAGAAATAAAAACCTCCTGCTGGGTTGTTAGTAGGTTTGGAACTCGGATACAATACTGTCATGGTAGGGTTTAGAGAAAAAGTATTAGTCTTTCAAATCTTGTGTACAGACAATCAAATAACAGTATGCATAAGAGTATAGGTTAAGTATCCTTGATACGCTGTCTTAAGTGTTATATATATTTTAGCATTAAACATTAGGTAGAGAAAGACTTGAGACTGTGGATTTTGGAATCTTATTGGAACACTTTTTTTATTATTCCTCCTTTTTTTTTTTTTGTGCACACTTCTGGTCCGATCCTTGTTATATTTTCAGACAGTTCAAGAGTCAACACGTGTTTTATCCACTGCAGTTTGTAGGCCTAAGACTTTTACAAGGCTGTTCATGTAATGTATAGTGATTTGCCTGATCTTTCGTCATTGCTTTTGTTTTTTAAACAGTCAATATCTTGTCTGGTTCACTAGGCAGAAAAAGTGAGAAGCACTACAAGCATAAAAACCCTCGGGGCCTTATTACGAGTTTGGAAGTCCTCCTGTCCGCCCCGCCAAGCCCATAGTGTGCCTGCCCGACGGATTACAAGTGTATTCCATGGTGGGCATTGCTGCGGCAGTCTCACGGCGGTAGTCTGTTAGGCTTATAGTAGAGCCTTAACAGCAGCCCGCTGCCGTGACTGCGCCTGCAGCATGTTTCTGAACGGCTTGGAATGCACCATGTTGTGCATGCTACACCTTGCAGGAACAGGGGTGCAATTCCAGGGGAACACATGTGCCCCCTGCATGCAACCCCAGGCCCAGAAACGGCTGGGGGCCCTGTTAGTGCCCCCTTCCTTGTATGCCCGCCACCCTTTTCATGGCGGGCTCACCGCCATGAAATGGTCGGTGAATATTCAAATCGAATATGCTGGGCATTGCCAGCATGACACCGCTAGCATATTCCTCACTCTTTCTATACCGCTGGCGCAGTGTTATCCTTGATCCTGGTGGAGCCGGCGGTCTTGTGCCCATCCGACTGCCACACTCCTAATAGGACGGGCGCACCAACAGTGTGAGGGTGGTCGGACTGCCACCATGAATATGATGGTCCAGGGGAAAGCTGTACTTGTAATAAGGACCGTAGAGTAATACAAGTGATTGGATCAGTGATAAATTTATAGCAATTTACCCAAAAGGGGAAGTAAATGTTAAGGTTGTTGAGGTTGTATTACAAATGGGGTTGAAAAGTTAGATTATCTCTATAGTATTTGGTATGGGGTAATTATCTGCAGCAGAAAGTAAGATCATTACTGAGGTCCTATTTAGAGCCCATATGGGGGTCAATGTTACCTGATTTTGTGATAGGAATCACCAAAGGCAAGCCTGTCTGCGACCAGCGCTAGGAACCCTGGATCTCTGCACCGCCAACGCTACGACCCAGCGGCACTCCACGCAGGCCGCAACAACAACTGCAAGCTAGCATCACCAGCCGACTCGCGGACCCTCCTGCTGTCACCGCTGCGGCACACCTGCCAAGACCACTGACCCAGCGCAATCTGTCCGCAAGAACACAACCGAACCGCAGACCCTGCAATGCATCCTCCTCAACGTCCGATCCCTCCACAAACACACCACCGAAATCTGGGACCTCCTCGACAGCACTACCCCAGACATAGCATTCTTTACCGAAACCTGGACCAACACCACTTTGGGACCGGACATCGCCCTCGCCATTCCCCAAGGATACAAGATCTCCAGGAAGGACCGCCCCACCCGCCCGGGAGGAGGAATCTCCATCGTCCACAAATCCACCCTCCGCCTGAACACACTCCCCGACGAGCCCACAGACCTGATGGGAACACCTTCACTTCAAGATACTGGCTAGCCCTTCCTCCACCCTCCGAGGAACCCTCATCTACCGACCTCCCTGGACCCCGCGGACTTTTCGCCAAATCCATCACGGACATCATCTCCCCGCATGCCAACGTGTCCACCAACTACACACTACTGGGAGACCTCAACTTCCACCTCGACAACTAACTGGACCCCAGCACCACATCCCTCCTGGACAACCTCCACAACATTGGCCTCTGCCAGATCTTGATCGAACCCACGTACTCAGCAGGACACACCCTCGACCCCCTCTTTACAACAGGAAACTCCATCACCTTCAGCCACACCACCAAACTCCCATGGACTGATCATTGATGCGTCCACTTCACCTTCAGCACACCCACCATCCACAGACACCAGCACCTGCTCCCGCGAAGAAACTGGACCAGAATCACCGACGACCAGCTAACCTCATCACTCAGCAACTCCACCCCAACCATTGCGTAAAACGACGACGCCAACACCGCAGCCCGAACCCTGCACAGATGGCTCTCCGACAGCGCCAACACCATAGCCCCCCACAAGAAAAACAACAACACCCACGCCAAGAAAGCTAGATGGTTCACCACCGAACTTCGAGAGTCCAGACGCACTTGCCGCCGCCTCGAAAAGGCCTGGAGGAACACCAAATCCACAGAAGCCCACCACAACTTCAGATCCGCCACCAACGCCTACCACCAACTCATCAGAAAAACGAGGTAAAAAGCGATTGAAGACAGAATCTCCACTCATGCACACAACAGCAAAGAACTCTTCAACATCATCAAGGAGTTCGCCCAACCCACTAGCGAGTCCACCGACATCCCGCCCTCACAAGACCTCTGCGACAAACTCAGCACCTTAAATCTTGAATTTTCAGGGTAGATCTCTATTTTCAATTTGTTTACTGTAGTGCATAGACTATGCATGCAGTGATACAAAAACGTGGCAACTGGTCAGGGCCCAGATCCCAAACAGAACAATAATAATTAATTTGTCTAATAATATAGTAGACATTTGTGGAATATGTGTTGATGCTTAACATTTTTTTAAAAAGTTAGAAAATGTTAGCAACATTTACGTATTTTATTAACATTGGATGTTGACTGTATGTTTTTATTCGTGTTTGCTTCTTAAGCATGGGAAGTAGCATAATGTAATATACGTATGTGTTTTATTTTAGTAACAATGTCAACTAAAGAAGTGAAAGCTACTTTGAAAAGTGCCAGAGACGCGATTAGAAATAAAGAATACAAAGATGCCTTGAAACATTGCAAGGTAGGATCAATATATTGCATTTAGAATGCTGTTTGATGGATGAATCCGGTTGACTAGTATAATGCATTTATTTTACTCGTGAAGCTACCTCCCTTTCATTTCTTGTTATTGAATGTAATCCTGGTTTACCTTTCACGTTTGAAGTGCTCTATGTACTGTAAGCGCAGAGGAAATGGTAGTACATGCATGTTAATCGCAACAGTGCTTAATTTGTATTGGTGTATTTTGGTTACCCGCACTCATTTTTGGGAACCAGAACTTCTTTTTCATCATTCCTCTCGCAGGAGGGAGAGAAAGGCAGAAAGAGAGAGGAGAGGAAACGAAAATAGGCAAACGGTGATGTGAAGTTGAATCAAGTCTAGGCAGCATTTGCCTTTGGCAACTCTGACGGTCATGAGCTCTGTCTGCAGGCTCCCGAGATCAACTTTGGGCCCCTGTACTTATTAATTTATTTATTTCACAAGCTAAGTGTTGACAGAGGTGGTGTTTTCATTAAAGCCAATTTCTTCTATTTTTACAGTTCATTGAAATTTATTTCAGATTTTCTTTTTTAAATATTTTTATTAGTGCATGATTTCAATATTATACAATGTTCTTATAGACTGCATGCACAAGAAATTTGGCAAAAAGAAAACAAAAAAAAAATGGATGCTTAAATTAAAAGGTACAGTTTCTGTATTCCGAACATTACTTGTCTTGTAAGGCTAACACTTTATAACAAAAAAAAAAGAATGAGAGATCATACTCAAAAGTGTTAAGTCACATCTGTAACATTTCTATATTCTAGTCTCATGCACGTTTTTTAAAAATTTTTATATAACATTTTTATTGATTTTGCCAAGTACACATACAGAGTAGCAGTTGTGCCAACAGCACCATATTACACTTTTTCAAAGATAAAGTACAATGAGTTACATTCACAATTTTAACATTTCTCTGAGTTCGTTCTGCCGTAGTGTTAGATCCACCATTGGGGATGTACATAGATTCCCCCGATACCTATTCCATGCTTTCCATTTCTTATCCCACTTCTTGGGGCACCCTCGAATTATGAACACTTCCTTTTCAGCAATCATGCATCTGTCTAACTCCTGTACCCATACTCATCTGCAGTCCCCCAGTGGCGTGCTATTTCCCGTTTGACCAAGGTGAATCCCAGCGTTGCCGTCTGCTGCTCGATCTCCGTGCGGTCCGTAGCCTCCCATATGTTAAGTAGGCCCATCTGAGGCGTGAGGGCCAGCGTTTTTCCCAGCGCGGTTTGGAGCTTAGTCGTGGCCCCCTCCCATATCGGTTTGATCGCAGGGCAGTCCCATACCATATGATAGAAAGTGACCTCATGTTGGCAACACCTAAGACAAAGTGCATCTCCCCTAGCCCCTATCTTTGCGAGGACGACCCCCGTCATATAGGACCTATGCAGGATCCTGAGTTGGATCAGCCGGTATCGGAGGGTGATCTCTGCCCTCCTAGGAGACATCAGTGCCTCCCTCCAATCCTCTTCCTCTATGGGTCCTATGTCTTGTTGCCATTTCTCTCGAAGTGTCTCAAATGTATCGGGGAGGTTGTTGCATAGCTTTTTATATGTCGGGGAGATGGCCCTCGAGTGTAGTGGTCCATCTAATAGTCTGTCCTCTAGAGGCGACGAATCCGGTATGTCCCGCAGGTTAGTAAATGCCGTCAGAAGGGCATGTCGAATCTGGAGGTAGCGAAACAGCTCTCCTTGCGCCATGTGGTAAGTTCCCGTCAGTTCCTCAAAGCTAAGAATGGAACCCTTTTTTATCAAGTCTCCGACCTTTGAGATTCCAATCAGGTCCCATTTGTCAAACCCCGGTTGAAAACATAAGGTACCAAGTCTCTGGGTCTGCCATAGTGGTGTAACCTTTGTGAGGGTGTTTGCCCATCCTAATTGGGAGTTCGCTCGGCGCCAGATGTCAATTGTATGAGACATGGGGCCAATAAATTTGTGCTTTTTGACTTTAGAGTAAAGCGCACCCAAGAACCCTGCTCGACCCGTTTGATATTTGTCTAGCACAAACGCCGGGTCATCAGGTGGTCGATACACCCAGTGATTTACCACCACCAGCTGCGAGGCCCAATAATATAGTTTCAGATCCGGCAAGGCTATGCCTCCATCGTACCATCCCTTGGTAAGCTTTTTCAGCGAAACCCGGGGGGCCCGCCATCCCAAAGCAACGTACGAACCTCGCTCTCCACCGCTGCAAAATAGGCATCTGGAACTCGGTTCAGGCAGTTATGTAGTATGTATAAAAACCACGGGAGAGCAAGCATCTTAAAGAGGGCGGCCCGGCCCACCAGGGAGAGCGGCAGGGTCCTCCAGTGCTCAACATCGGATCGCAGTCGGGTCAGTGGGGGGGCCAGATTATGACTGTAGAACAGGACCGGATTAGCCGTAACGTACACCCCCAGATAACGAAAACCATCTCCGGCCACCTCCATCCTGCAGTCAGCCGGGAGGGGAGGGACCTGCCCACGGAGCATATACAGTATTGACTTGTTCCAGTTAATGGCATAACCAGAGTATTTTCCAAAGTTAGTGAAGATATCCAACACAGCCCGGATGGACCTATAGGGGGAGGCAAGATAGAGTAGGATATCATCTGCATACAGTGATATTTTATCCTTCTGGTCCAGTGTCCATTTCAACCCCCTTACCATTGCATCCCGCCGTATCCACGCCGCCAGTGGCTCTAGCATAAGGGAGAAGATCAGTGGCGACAATGGGCAACCCTGCCGGGTACCCCTTCGTAACCCGAAGGCCCTGGATGTGTGATTATTGACCCGTATTTGACCCTGTATATCCTCATAGAGTAACTGCACCCACTTCAAAAACTTAGGACCAAATCCGAATCGCGCTAGTACCTCAAATAGATATGGCCATTCTATAGAGTCAAAAGCCATGGAGGCGTCCAATGATAGGATCGCTGCGTCTTCCTCTAAGTAGTTTCGTCGAGCCAACACGTTATGGAGATGACGAATATTTAGTGTCGTGTTCCTACCTGGCACAAAGCCGGATTGGTCCGGGTGGACCAGGGAAGAGATGACCGTACCCAACCTTGTGGCCAGTGCTTTCGCCAATATCTTAGCTTCCACACTGATCAGGGAAATTGGTCTATACTACCCACATTGGTCCTCGGGCTTTCCGGGTTTGCGGATTACTACTATGGTAGCTAGACATTGATCAGGTGGAAGCCGACCGGTAACATAACTTTCGTTGTACATGGCCCGAAGGTGTGGGGCTATCTGAGAGCTCGTCACTTTTAGAAACTCAATAGGGGTGCCGTTAGGTCCAGTCGCTTTGCCCGAACGGATTTGGGCAAATGGCTTTCTGGAGTTCCTCATCAGTGAGGTCTCTATCAAGGGTGTCTCTCTCTTGTTTAGAAAGGGTGGGCAGGTCGCTATCCGCGAGGAGCCGACGGGAGTCCTCTGCCGTGTATGTGGTAGATGGAGAATAGGCTTTCTCGAAATACTCTACGAACGCTTCTGCTATGTCTTTGGGGTGTGTAACCATCTCGCCGCTAGGCAATACTAGTCTCTGCACCCACCTATCCCCATGATCCCTTTTCTCTAACCACGCTAATGTCTTTCCCGCGTTATCTCCCAACTCGTATAATCTGTGCTGCATATTTCAGTGTTTAGTCATCATATGCTCCCTCGTCTTTAGCTTGTACTCCTCTTGTTTGAGTGTGAGACGATGCAGTGTATCGTCTACGGGATTGGTGGCATATTCAGCTTGACGAAGTAAGTGATGGATGAGTGTATGGATATCTCCTGTTGAACGTGTTTCCCCATATTGAGAACACATGGGAATACATACGCGATCCAGAGTAAAATCCCTTACGCTGTTTTCTCACATTTCCCTTACCTATTCGGGGCCATAACATTAGGGTTTGACTATAGAGCTACCCCTAGATGCATTACGGTTCCTCGAGACACAGAAACCCTTCAAGACTTTGGTAAGGAAGTTTTCATTGATGTTTCCTGCACAATCCTTTATAAGGAGAGATAATGATAATCGTACATGATTAGTGACTATGTTTATTTTATTCACAAGCACGGTGTGAGTGATGAGTGAGGTGTAGAGCTTTTTATTGAGAATGTATAGACTTACTGGCAAGAACTAATGGCCAGTTTTTGAGCAAATTGGCCACCACACTAATCATCTGTCACGTAAGAATATTATGTGAAGATACAGATATAAGTGGCACACGTTTGGAAAGAATTGAATACCACTTTTTCATAGACACAATTTGGCACGTGTGTTTTTTTTATTTCCAAAGCACGCATTATGGTACACAGCATTATAGAAATACAATCATGAAACCGTACAAATGTATGTTGTTTGTTTCTTTGTCGTTTGTTCTTCTCTTTTCAGATGGAAGATGACACATGATTTGATAAATGATCAATCACTAACACAAGGAGCAGCTACTCTGCCCTTGCACTACGCACAGGATAGGGAACCCCCATTTTCCTGTCCCCTAGGGAGGCCTACTTTGCCCTGAAGAAAGTCCTGGACCTTTACGGCCATCAATGGACTGAAACATGTTGGCACGAGGGTCTTAGGACCATAAGACTTCCAATAAGACCCAATATTCTTTTTTATTAACCCAGACAGACCCAAAAATAAAGGGATACCGGGGATCTGTCTGAGGTGTTTTAATCTTTTAGCCCCCCAGGTCATACACTTCTTCTAAGAGCTCCCAATACTGTGGTTGAGCCCACCCCGACTTATAGGCGTCGGGGTGACCCGATGATGAAGCATGACACCACTAGGGTGTGTGAGGGTAACTAAACAAAAAGGAAGCTTTTCCTTGCTCACCTTTTGGTGACGAAAGAAAGATTACCCCACATAAGTTCTTCACATTTTTCCAACTATAGTGCATCCATATTGACCACTGTTGGTCTGTTAGAGTAATTTAAAGTGGTTAACGGCATATTCAGCTTCCCAGTGTTGAAGCTCTGCCTCTAACTGGAGTAACATTTTGCGTTTATTGCGTATATAGCCAGTTTTTAGTGCCAAGGCCCGCCCCTTCAGTACCACCTTGAATGCCTCCCAGATGGTAAGGGCCGAGTCTACCGACCCTACGTTATCGTCAAAGTAGTTTTTGGTATGTGTGCACATTCATCTTTAATATCAGGTATTTTTAGCAACCATGGGTCTATTACAATCGTTGTTCGAGGCTGTCGTTCCCAGTGTGTGTATTCTCATTCACATTTTAATGATTCCCCCCCCCCCCCCCCCCCCCCCTTCCTGGGTTGACCATCTGTCTAAATGTGATATTATATTGTAAGATCTAGGAGGTTCTAGGATATAACTAACATATCATATTCAGCTGCTTTTAGTTCCCAAGCCATTTGGTCAATGGTTCCCAAATTTTAGGCCCTTTTGAGCGTGATCAGATCCCCCTTTTCCCATATAAAGCTTTTTCAAAATTATAATTCGCGATTAGACGTGATAACCACTGACGGTATACTGGCGGGGATGGATCTGACCAGGCTGATGTTAGGGTAAGGCGATATATTGCCATACTTATAAAAATAAATTGTTCTCCGGGCATCCCTTGGGTCTCCTGATCTACTCCAAAACAGATCTGGGCAGAAGAGAGATTAATATCTCTTCCTAGAGTCTCTTTGAAGAATTTCGTGATATCAGATTTGAGGATATTTAGTGTAGAACATGACGCCAGCATATGCTCTAAGTCCGCCTGAGGCAGCGAACATCGTGGGCATTAAGTCCCCTTTCCAGTTCCCCATTTAGCAATCCTTTTCGGTGTAAAATAAAGTGAAAAACAGGTTTTATAATACTGCGCCTGCAGACGTGCTGGTATTAGAAGCTTCTCTGCTAGTTCGGTGGAGTATAGAAACAGATCAGGTGAGACATCTATTTCTTCTTTCCACTTGCTAGCCCGATGTCCCATGTCGTCCGTCATCAGGGAATTAAGCGAGTTATATACCATCCCGATTGATTGACTATTCTGTCTTAATTTATCTATAATGGATTTGGTTAAGAATCCTGTTGGGCCTCCACCCTTCCTGCTCAAAAAAGCACGTATATGTAGATACTTAAAAAAATCTTTCCAATCTAGTCCATATTGTGTCTTAAGATTTTCATAAGTGATTATATCCGTAAGAGAGTAAAAATCTCCAAGCTTGGATAGGCCTTTGTCTATCCATCTCCTGGTCGTAAGGTCTTTAAATATTCCCAGCAGATTGAAATTATTACTTATTTGAGTATAATTCTTCAGACGGCCCAGTCCTAACATCTTCTGGATTGCTTTCATGGTTTTATATCCTGCAGCCAGCGTCTTATAACGTACCTTTTTGTAGTGGGAATCCTTTAGGAATTTCCAGGCCCATCCCCAGGCCTGATTACCCAATATTTGTTCTATAGGTGGGGGGGACATAGCTAGGTAACTCGTCTAGTGGCTTGTCGGAGAAAAGGGTATGATTATGTAACAGAGTGGTTGCCCAATAATAAAGTTTAATGTTTGGGAGAGCCAAGCCGCCCCTATCCTTTGGTAGAGAGAGGAACCTATATGCCCCTCTAGGTTTCCCGTAAGACCAGATGAACCGGGAGAACATGATCTTTTTTATACATTTGGGATTGAATTCCAGTGGAATAGCTCTTATCAGATATAGGATTTTAGGGAAAAAGACCATTTTAATTATATTGCATCTTCTGATTATTGAAAGATGCAGATTGTGTAGTCGTCTCAATTCTGGTTCTATTTTATCAATCATTGGGTCGATATTTGCTTCAACTAGGTTTTCGATATTGGCAGTAATGTCTACCCCCAGATAAGTGGCGTTTCTTACCTGTCTCACATCATCGCCTATGTTGACGTTTTTACAAATAATCTGGGTTTTGGTTTGATTTAAGGAGTATCCGGACAAGAAGCCGAATTTCGAAGCTTCTTGCCCTACCTCTGCCATAGGTTCTATCGGGTTGGATGTTACCAGTGCTATGTCATCGGCATACACCAATACTTTTGTTTACCAGCCTTGACTGATTATTGGCCTAATCCTCTGATTATACTCTAGGCTGCGTAAAAAGGGGTCGATATAGATGGCGAAAAGCAGCGGTGAGCTGGAGCATCCCTGACGTGTGCCACAAGTTAATCTAAAGGAATTAGTAAATGAGCCATTTATAAATAGTTTGGCGGTTGGATGACAATAATGCGTCTTGAATGCTTATATGAAATGTTGGCCGATCCCAACCCTCGACAGAGACTCCCAAAGAAATGGCCAGGAGACTCTGTCGAAGGCTTTCTCGGCATCAAGTAAAATGAGTGCCATGGGATTTCCGGAGATTTGTGCTGCATCAAAAAGTGAGATGGTTCTTCTTAATATGATCTGTGGTGCCGCGTCCCGGAATGAAACCATGTTGCCTTGGGGAGATTACTTCATGGATCACTCCTGCTAATCTAGTCGCTAATATTTTAGAATAAATTTTGCTATCCGTATTTATTAATGCGATTGGACGATAAGAAGCGGGCTCTAGTGCTTGTTTGTTTTTTCAAGAAAACAATTATTTTTGCTTGCGACCATGATTCCGGTGGTCTTCTCCCCCCCCCCCCCCCCCCCTTTAAAAACATGCACAAACAGAGGAAAAATGGCTTCTCTTATTTCTGTCGAAAATTTCTTATAAAACTCTGCCGGGATACTGTCTAGACCTGTTGCCTTACCATTAGGGAGACTTAATATACAGCAGAGCGTCAACCCATTGGGGAGGCTCCTCAAGTTGGGCCTGGTCATCTGAAGATAATTGTTCTGTTGGGATTTGATAGGACATAATATGATCTGGTTGGGATTTAGTAGATTCTTGATATAAATTTTGATAATATCTTAGAAATTCATTAGTATCCTTCTGGGTCTGTAATTGTGATCTGAGAGGTATCCTTCACTGCCGTAATAGTGTTTTTTGTGGCATTTTGTCTAGCCCTGACTGCAAGATGGTGTCCGACTTGTTCACTACATTGGTACGCTTCTTTTCTCCAAATCTCCAGTTTATCTGCTGCTCTTTTGGCGATGACCTCCATAACTAAAGATTTGGCTGCAAGTATTTTCAACAGTGCTTCTGTAGGATCCTCCCCATCTCTATATACCTTAATCAGGTTTTCTTCTGAGGCTGCCAGTTGTGCTTGCAGAAGATCCAATGATTGGCGTTTGTCCCTATTAAGAGCTAGCGAAAGGCTCATTGTCTCATCCCTTATTGCAGCCTTGAGTGCGCCCCAAACCACTTCTATCCTAGTACTGTCCAAATTCTCCTTAATAAATTGGGGGATCCATTGCCTCATGTGTTTGCAGTATTCGTCATTAGAAAGTAGAGGGCGATCGAACGACCAAATGATCATATCTTGGTTACCCCTTGTTTCCCCTCTTATTTCTAAAACCAAGGGATTGTGATCCGATATGATTCGTGTGTGTTTTTCTATTGAACATTTGTGGAGAAAAGTGTAAGATGCAAGAATGTAGTCTAATCTAACCGTTTTTTTGTGCAGAAAGGAATAAAAAGTATAGCCTGGGTCAGTAGGATAGTATGATTGCCAGACATCGATTAATGCTTGTTCCTGACTTGGGGTCTTCAAAGCTTTAAAAACCTTAGGGTTTCTCCCTATGTACTTCCAATTGAGGTCTGAGGAGATACTTTGACTAGGTGGTATGTTTATATTAAAATTGCCGCAGATAATAATGGGCAACGACCACTCGGCCAATTCATTATTTAAATAATCAAAGATTGCAGGATCATCAACAATACTGCCATAGACCGTACATATCGTGATTATGTCTCCGTTTTCCCTTCGGCATTCGGTTATGACCCACCTCCCATTGTGATCTACTGATGTGCGTGGAAATTGAAGTGTACTTTTGGCAGATAATATTGCGCCCCCCGTGTCCTAGCGCTCTGTGAGGTGGCTCCTATTAATTTAAATCCCAGTGTACCTAAAAGGTGAGTCTGTGTCCTGTCAATATGTGTCTCCTGTAGACATAAGATATCCGCTTTCAATAGTCTGAGGGCTACTGCGGTATTACGACGTTTCCTTGGATCATTCAAACCACAAATATTTAATGTGGCTATGCGTAATTTACTCATTTCTTGGAGTTAAGTCCATTTGTGAAGACCCTAGTCAGGTCATGATGGTGCCTCCTAATCTCGCACCAGCATAAAGAAAAGGAGAGATTAGATAATCGAGAAGAATTTAAGAAAATACCGTAAGTAACACCTGTTAGTAGACCAGATATTCTTAGGGTCAAGCCGGATTCTGTAGGTATACTGCAGCTCCAACTTGCTGAAATGGCGTGAATAGCTTCCTCAATCTCCATCGACGTTCAACAGTGGCATGGGCGAAATCTGGCCTGGTAAAGAAGGTGATGCCATTATGTTCCTTTTTGCTTGTTGGTCTAGCTACATCAAAAAGAGCTTGGCGCAAAAGAAAGTTTCCAAAGTACACTAGGATTGCGCGGGGGTATTGGTCTTGAGGTGGGTCGTTTAGAAGGTGTCAAGGGGAATCGGCGTGCACGTTGTACTTCCTTATCCTAGTCCCAGGATTGCATCTCCAGAAATGCGCCTTTAAAGAGTGATATTATGTATGCCCTGGGGTCATTTCCTTCCATTCCCTCCGGAATCCAGAGAATGCGCAAGTTGTTGCGTCGCATTCTATTCTCCTGTTCCTAGATTTTCCCCATTAGGTCTTTAACTATGGCACGATGCGCATTCCCCTGTTCTTTCAGTGTGGAGACGTCTTTCTCTAAATTCTTGGTTCGAATTTCTACAGATGACATCCTATCTGCATGTTCGGCCCACTTTTCTAATAGCGCCTTGGAAATTTTTGCGTGGCTTGTCAGCCTTTCCGATTTTGTCTTGTTTAACTTCTTGGAAGCCCTTGATCGACTGCAAGACTTCAGCAAGGGTGGGTTCTTCCACATTTCTTGCATTCCCACTCGGAGTTGTTGTTGAGGGAAGAATATGATCCCGTTGAACTAACTAAGCTGTATGTTGTCTCTTTGTGTTCGTCAGTCCTTTTTATTGTTGTGTGTCCAGGGAGGTGATCTTTGACCTCTATTGCCCTGATGAATTTGCCACAAATTAATTGGCAATGAAACATGTTGGCCGTCATTAACAAGGTATTCAACATGCTGTGTTTTTAAACAGTGGGATAGACTCCTAACAAAAATAAAAAGTATATTTGTGAGTCTAACCCCCTCTTTGTCTTTTGTTGGTACATCTTTTGTTCCTGTTTTCACAATACACATTCCTATTGTTGTGTGTTTGTCTCTCTTTGCACTGGACACATCACTTTTTTCTTATGAGAAAGCTATCAATGATTAAATAAACGTGGGCAAGCTGGTGAGAACCAACCAGTAGCTCCTCTGGTTGTGCACACGTGAGATACTTTCTCTTTATTTACACATTTTTTCACCTACCTTTTCTGATAATGAGGGTGTGTGTAGAGTGAGTAAAGTTGTTTAACTAATCTGTGGACTGACCTTACACTTTCTTGTTTCCATCTTTTCTATTGCCTTTTAAATTTTAAATATTGGTAGCACACTGGATGGGGGTTATACCATATGATTTATTGGGTATTGGAGGTTTTTGATAAAGTATTATTTCCTCCACTCAGTCCAGACTACATAAAATTATGCTACATGGTGCCAGTTCTTGTTTGTTGAAATTGTATTTGATTGGAGGGTGTTCTGGCACGTCTTCCCTCTTTAGCTCCTCTTTTTGATTTAAGAGGGAAGAATATGCCCGATCGTACAGTGCAGTCTGATGGTGTCGCGAATTTAGAGACTGAGTAATCCCATCTGAACTCGGGGTTGCTATCCTGATCTGAGGATTCCCCGGTTTTATGATCCCTATGTCTCTTTTTTTCGCTTCTTTTTTTGGGCAACCTTTTGCCATAGGGTCATGGAGTCGGTGCGATCACCCCATTCATTCTTTCCTCCATTGTTTTCCCCTTCGCTGGATGATGATGTGCCAGTTTCGTACATTTCCGAGTCATCTGTGATTGGGCAAGGTCTATCCAGGATGTCGGGGGGGGGGGGCTGAAGACTATCAGCGTTTCTTTGTTGATTATATGTTGCATTTGTTGCACTTGTTGCATTTATTGCATTCAGTTCTGGCCCTACGGCTCCTGAGACGGTGGATGGCAGTACAGTCAATGCTTTTACTTTCTGCTGAATGGTTTCAGTATTTCTTAATGGCTTGCTGATCATGTTTGTACTTGTAGGTAGAATGGGGTGTACTGCTTGTGCGATAAGGGCCACTGGTGGTGGAGTGATGGGGCTTAACGTTACCCCTCCGTCTGCTGAGAGTGGTACAGAAACTTCTGACTGGTCTGCGGCTGCCTCCTCTTCTACAGACCTGTTGCCCTGCCTCCCCATCTTGACTGGGCTAAACATATTCGAGATTAGTGGTTGTGAATTATATGTTGTTTCCATATGTTTTGCGGGGTTAGGTTGTGCCTTTCTATTTGGCTTTGCTTTATCGTCTGCAATTGTTAGCCCATTCTGCTCATGTTGCCCTTTATTCCTCAGTCCTCTTGTCTCTGGGCGTCTTTGTAGGCTTTCAGGTTTATCAGGCTGTATAGACTTATTTGCAGGTGCCATTGCTTGATTACCCTTCGCTTTCATTCCTTTCCCGCCTCGCCCTGGCATCCTTACTTGTTTTTCCCCTTTGAAGCTGCTGGTTGCCGGGAAACAAAGCATCCACTGTTGCGTCTTAGCACTGTGATTCCCTCGTTGTATTATGTTCCGCTCTGGCGTCCGAAGTCTCCAGATCCCCGATAGGGACAGCGTAGTGCGGTACGTTGTGGAGAATGGCCGCAGGGCAACGTGAAACAAGGATACTGGAGCCGCCTGACTCCCTGATCGAGATGCAGTCGTCAGTGGTCCGTTTGTCTGACGTGATATCACCAGTAACCCAAGCCGATTGTTTCAGATTTTCTTATAGTGTAGATTCGATATCAAGTGACTCTTAAAAGAATGATGTAAATGCAATGCTTTTTTTGTTGGGGATATTTTCAAACTGAATTCCATACAGTGTTCAAGAACGACCAAAACATGTTGCACTCGGGCAGCATATCTGATCGTCCTTATCTGGGTCTTATTTTGTCTTTTTTACTGTTAAGCAAGGAGTTTGCTCATATTTAGCTTTCTGGAACTTAATAGTGGGTGTTGGAAGACAGAGCAGTTAATCCTGGAGATAGCTCCAAGAAACAAAGTTCTATTGTTACTGTACTACATCAATCTGAAGACTAAGGTCCTCGCACTAAAACAATAAATTGGGGTTAGAACTCTTAAGGCTCAGTGCCCTTCCCTCTGGAAAGTTACTCATTCTTACTTCTTACCATGAAGCGATTGGAAGAATTTCATGAAAGTTAATTAACCTCTAGGGCACTGTGGATGGGACCTCTGTGTCCATCGCGCTCTAAATCAGGCGCTATGGACGTGGAGATCATGTCCAGGTGCAAAGGGCAAGGAATACCTCTGGTGCTGGAAGCAGAGGGATTCCCTTCTTAGGTCTCGCCTGAGACAGCGCAGGCGCAGTCGCTTGCAAGTCTATTGTTAACCGAAAAAAGAGCTTAAAACCTGTCCATAACTTACCATTGGTTGGCATCCCCGCCACTCTCATTTCCTTGCTTATCATTGGTCAGCATGAGGCAGGTTTCACTTTCTCTTGTGTGTTTTGCTCTTTGGTGGAGAATGGGGAAAGCTTGTAGTAAAAAAGATTATTCTCTTTGGACTAGTCTATACAATTATCCCACAAGAAAAAGCACTCCCATCAATCTGCCACTTATACACTATCACACTCAATTATAATCGCTCCAGATGAAATGTTGGAAAATTATCACTAAGAAGGATTGTATTGATAAAAAACCATTAAATCAAATTTATTAACATATATTAAAAGGTCCCTTCATCACAATGGGACACATACGACAAGTTATAAAACCAGTTTGCACAAATTTATGAGCGTAAAACAAGCCTCAGTGAGAAAAATAATATTTCCTAAAACTCAGATAGGAATGACATTTAGACATTTAGACATTTGTACAGAAGGAAAGACATCAGTTGACACAAAAATAGTATCTTGACAATGTTAATTTGTAACTTTTGTGGACCGAACCGGACTGGTAATAATTAACCCAAGTTTCTCGAGGTTCTGTTCCAAAACAAATTAAACAGAAAAACGTCGACGCGTTTCGGTGGTATGGAATGATAAAAGCCACCTTCCTCAGGACTTGTATTATTATTTCCTCCGTAAGACAGATTTAGTAATCACTCCTTTGCCGCGATGAAAATCACTGGCAGTGGGTTTCTAGGATACCAGGCAACCAAGATTACGGTGTCGGGAAGTATCTCAAGGTGGTCAGAAGGAACCTCACTTCTTATGGGGATCAGTGTTATTCAATTAATTAATCCTCAAGGGAAACACTCCCCAC